>NC_135839.1:15637500-16237500 GCF_029677425.1 Wolffia australiana | reverse complement strand
AAGAAGTAAATGGAGAGATGGATAATGATCATCAAAATGAGGGTTGCTAGGTTGATGAAAGACATCAAAAAATGGTAGACCCTAATCCAGTTGATTATAGACCACCTATTCCATTTCCTAGTGCACTAAATTTGACCAAGCCAAAACCAGAAAATCCCCACTTGCTTGAAATATTAAAAAATACAATCATGACTATTCCCCTTATTGAGGCAATAGAAAACATTCCTTCATATGCAGAATATGTGAAGGAATTATGTACCCCTTCTAGGAAACAGAAAAATTACAAATTTCAGAAAATATCAGTTCAATTCTATTGAATGACATTTCTAGAAAAAGAAGAGATCCAAGGGCACCTCTAACTAAATGTGAAATAGGAGGAATGGTTTTTAGCAAATCACTTCTTGATTCAGGTGCTAGTGTTAACATAATGCCGAAAGCATTACATGCAAATTTTAAATTTAGTGAACTTGAACCCATTTTTCTTGAGTTACAATTTGAAGATGGATCAATTAGACAACCTTATGGAAAGTTATAAGATTTTAATTGTCAAAGTAGAAAACTGTAAATTTCATGTTGATTTCATAGTTACAGATATGAAAATAGCAAGAAATCTCAGCCATGCACAAATAATTCTAGGGAGACCATTTCTAGCTACGGCGAAAGCCACAACGGATTGGGATAAGGGTACAGTTAAACTTGAAGTAGGAGATGAAAAGATAAAATTATCAATCTCAAAATTAATGAAATATCCAAAAGACATTAGTGAGGATGTTTGCTTTCTAGGGTTCATAGAAGATAATTTTTATTTTCATCCGTGCTCTTATGATTTGTGTTCTTGTGAATCTAATGAGTGCATGAATGACAAATCATCTATGCCAGCAAATATTTCTTTTGCATTGCTAAAATTGAGCTTAAATCTTTACCTTCATCATTGAAGTAAGCTTATTTAGAACCATATAATTCATTTCCCATGATTATATCATCATCGTTATTCTCAGAACAAGAATTAGAGATACTAGATGTTCCACCTACTTACAAATCTGCTATAGGATGGATAATAGATGATATTAAGGAAATTAGTCCAAACATTTGTGAGCATGGAATTTTCTTGAAATAAAACTCTAAAGCGACAAGACAACCTTAAATGTGACTTAACCCACACATGTTAGAGGTTGTTAAGAAGGAAATCATGAAATGGCTAAAATCTGATTTCATATATGCCATTTCAGATAGCCCATGGGTAAGTCCTATACATGTAGTACCTAAGAAAACAGGAATAACAGTGACAAAGGATGAAAATGGAAATGAAGTTCAAACAAGAGTGGCTTCTAGTTGGAGAGTGTGCATAGATTACAGGAAGCTAAACTCAGTACAAAAAAATATCATTACCCATTACCATTCATTGATCAGATTTTTGAAAGACTTTCAGGCGAAACACTTTTATTGTTTTATAGATGGATATTCACGGTATAAGAAAATTGAAATTCACAATAGTGATTAGGAGAAAACAATGTTTACATGTCCAGTAGGCACTTTTGCATTTAAAAGGTTTCCTTTTAAGTTATGCAATGCACCAGCAGCTTTTCAAAGGTGTATGACTGCTACGCTTTCTGATTTATTAGGGGATTGCCCATAAATTTTTATGGATAAATTTTTTTCAGTCTTTGGTTCATCGTTTGATAATTGTTTATCTAATTTAACCAAGCTGTTGCAGAAATGTGTACAGAACAATCTGGTGTTCAGCCGAGAGAAGTCCCACTTCATGGTGGAGGATGGAATTGTCCTAGGGCACCATATCAAAAAGGATGGAATAAGGGTGGACAGGGCCAAGGTTGAGGTCATCAAGAGCCTACCCCTGTCCACAACCGTAAAACAGTTTAGGGGATTTCCAAGGCATGTTGACTTCTATAGAAGATTTATTAAGGATTTGGCTAAAATCTCTACACCTTTAACTAACTTACTTTCTAAAGATACCCTGTTTGTTTTTAATGAAAGTGCTAAAGCATCTTTCTTGCAGATTAAAGATGCCTTAATTCAAGTACCAATTTTACAAGCTCCAGACTGGAGTAAACCTTATGAAATCATGCGTGATACCTTTGACATTGCAGTGGGAGCTATTCTAGGCCAAATAATTTACAAGAAGCCGGTTGCCATATACTATGCAAGCAAAACTTTAGGAGGAGCATAGGTAAACTACTCAACAACCGAAAAAAGATTTGCTTGCCATTATTTTTGCCATTGAGAAACTTCAATCTTATCTTTTAAGTAGTAAAATAACTGTTTTTCAGACCATGCTGCTTCAAAGTTTTTACTAAATAAAAAAAACCAAGCCTATATTAATACGGTGAATTTTACTTTTACAATAATTTGATTTAAAAATCAAGGAGAAATGTAGAATAGACAATACAATAGCACATCATCTTTCTAGATTGTCCACAGAATTATCCATGCCTATCCATGATGAATTTCCTGATGAATGCATATTAGAAATTCAAGGTAAAAAGCTTCCACGATATGCTCATAATGTAAACTTTCTTGTCACAAGGTAACTATCTAATGTTTGGGATATTAATGATAGAAAAATGTTTTATAAAGATATTCATTACTATTACTATGATGAACCCAAACATTTTGAACTAGGTGTTGACCATGTGTTTATAAGATGTGTACCCTAGGAAGAACAATGGAGTATATTAGATGCTTGTCATTCTTCTTTATGCGGCGGACATTATGCCCCAAAATTAACTGCATTTAAAATTTTAAAATTGTTGATTCTTTTGGCCAAGCTTATTCTCTGATGCTTTTAAGTTCTGCTCTAGTTTTTTAAAGTTTCAAGCTGTATTAAATATTAAAAAGAAAGATAGAATGCCACAACAGCCCATATTTGAAGTAGAAATCTTTGACCTATGGGGGATTGCCTTTATGGGATAATTTCCAAATTTAGATGGACATGAGCACATCTTGATGGGAGTAGATTATCTATCCAGATGGGTTGAAGCAATACCTACTAGGTCAAATGATCATAAAGTAGTTCTTAAATTCATTCAACAACACATATTTTGTAGGTTTGGCTGTCCTAGAGCAATTATTAGTGATAGGGGAAGTCATTTCAATAATTCTCAATTCAAGACCATGTTAAAGAAATATAGAGTTTAACAAAGAATCACAACCCCATATTATCCACAAACCAATGGTCAAATTGAGAATTCAATAGGGATATTAAGAAAATTGTTAAAAATATTATTCGTCCTAATGGTAAGGATTGGTCAAATAAGCTATATGATGCTCTATAGGCATATACAACTGCTTATAAAACATTCTTCGGGATGTCTCCTTATAGTATTGTTTTTGGTAAGGCTTGTCACATTCTGGTAGAAATAGAACATAGAGCTTATTAGGCAGTAGGGAAACAACGTTTGTTGCAGATGCACAAACTCTAGGAGCTAAGGAATAAAGCTTATGAAAACTCAATAATTTATAAAGGCAGGATAAAGCATTTTCATGACAAGAACATTAGCCGCAAATATTTTCAGCAACATCAAAAGGTATGGCTTTATAATTCTAAGTTGAAGCTTTTTCCAAGAAAGTTAAAATCAAGATGGGATGGAGCGTTTACAATTACTCATATATATGAAAATGGAGCAATATTCATTTGTGTTCCTAAAATAAGGAAGGAGTTCAAAGTAAGTGGCATGCGGTTAAAGCCGTATGATGAAGCGGAAAATCTATCACCACCTACAACAACAACATTGTAATGACCGATTACATCTATTGAATAGGATTCACCAACTTAGGACAAGGATTCTCTATTTTTTCTTTGACTCCACTTTACTTTCGCAAGTAATGGGAACTAACCTAATTCCCCAGTTTTTCATTTTGTTTATTTTGCTTTCACTTTTTAATTTCCAGGAATAAACAAGATGAAGCACGACTCTTACACATGACAACAAGATGTCGGCTCAACATTAGTAAGTTTTCAAAAATCAAGGATAACGCCTACGCAGGTTTGCAATTCTTAACTTTGAATTATGTTTATATTCATATCGATGCATTGAGGACATTGCATATTTTTTTGGGGGGAAGAACATTTCATGCTTTTAGAACTGCAAACCTTTGTTTGGATTGTTACGTCATAATCTAAGCATTGAGGGGGTCTTTGTCTCATAAATCCCATTTACAAATCGAAACCCGCATTTAGGAGATCTTATTCATCCATTAATCTGACTTACATGTGTAGGGAAGTTTCACTTCATAGCGCATCATGATCATGCAAAGATGAAACAAACTGTGATTTTGGATAATGTGGGAGTCAATTTCCAGATGGCTAGGGTATCTAGTGGGTGTGTAGGCGGCAGGAAAATCGAAGGATTGAAGCACTATGACACAAAAAGGTTGAGAGTTGAGTGAATTTAGGATCTCCACCACTTCACTGAGCCAATCCTACTTTAACGTTTTATTCTTTCATTGTGTCAATCCTATTTTAGGGTGGAAGATAGGCATTTCTCAAGTATTAAAGCACAGAATTTGCCTTACCTTGATTCTCCATCCACTTGCTCATTCCATATGCCATACACCTTGACATTTCTTTGAACGTTTTTCTTACCCACAGCCTTTCATGGATGGTAGCCATCTCCCAAGCCACTCTATCTCCCTTTCTACATGATCATCCACATAACATCTTTATCACCACTTCTGTATAATTTTTCTCTTCAACTTATTAGTACCTCCTCTTCTCTTCCATGATTTTACATAATACCCTTACTAGAGTGAATGATTACCCTCTTCTTATACACAATGCTTTAGTATGTTCTTTATCCATTACCAAAAAAAAGAAGAACAAGAAAAGGATCCTCAACTTCGAGAAAAACCTGAGGAGAAAAAAAAGGATTGTTTTGTGGTAGGCATGCTAATACATCAATTTTGATACAAGATATTGCTCATTGAATGTAGTGAGGCATCGTACATGATTTCCTTTCTTTCTATATCCATCTCATTCATCTAAGTCTTGGGAGAAGGCAACATGAAATGATATTTCCATTATGAAACCATTCAGTCCAAATCCATCTCCTTTCCTTGAGGATTCCTTTATTTCCGTTTCTGAAGTAAACCTCATCACACATATCTCCTTAATACAGAATTTGATATTTGGTGCTAAATGGGAGGCGGAGAATGTCTAGTTTTTATCATAAAGTAGGAGGAAACTTAGGGGAGAATTTTAACATAAAGTAACCGCTACCTAAAAGAGAGTGACCTTGATATGAGAGGCGAGAGGTCCACCACTTGAAGAGTGTAGAGAGGAACCCTTAAATCATAGTGTCAAATCTGGAGACAAGTACATCTTTCTATCTCAAACCAAGAGGGATGGCGCACATATTCGTGACAGTGTGGAATCTAAATTGTCAAGGCGAGTTCCTTTTGAGCATGTTATTGATATATCTAACACTTCATGAGGATAAATGAGGATTGATGGATGAAGAAGTCATCTAAAGTAGCAATTGTATATTGCTAAGGGACAAGCAATAATCGAAGGAGGGGGGATATGATGACTTGCAAGTTATAATGTTAAAATGATGT
The DNA here is from genome assembly GCF_029677425.1 of Wolffia australiana. Lineage (NCBI taxonomy): Eukaryota > Viridiplantae > Streptophyta > Magnoliopsida > Alismatales > Araceae > Wolffia > Wolffia australiana. Next base: position 16,231,926 of record NC_135839.1, on the reverse strand, counting down.
ATATTACATTACATACATGTGTTTTATTGGCCAAATTTACATGTTATCATACATAAATGGACATAATTATTTGCACTATGCTTTTATGATTGTTTCTAATTTTTTAGTATTTTTACATCGTATTTAACCTCAGTACATTGAAAAAATATTTTTTATAGGGCATAAAATAATACATAGCTGGAGGTTGCTAAAGGCTATACTAATTTTATGGATTCTTTTTCCATTTTATTTAATAATTGTTTGACCATTATTTAGTCAAGGAATGAATTTTAGAATGAAAATAATATATTTTATGAATCAAATATTATTTCAAAATATGATTTTTAATTAAATTTTAGGAATCCATGTCATTCGCCCAGAAATTTGGGTGAATGATTGGAAACGACAAAATAAATTTTTAAAAGCACATTATGGCATCGTAATGCACGATGCCTTAATGAGTGAATATGTGTTGAATAATATGGCTCGGGCGATGAGGTAAAGGCACTATTTATTTTTTTGTGTTAGCTTTTTCGTGCAATAAATGCACGCAGAGAATCGATCTCCGCATGCATTTATTTAAAAAAACTTTGGCATAGACAATGATGGTGGAATCGATAGCCGCGTGCACTGATTGCATGCGGAAATCGATTCTACAAAAAGTTATAAAAAGTGAAAGATTCCTCTTGTGAGGAATCTATTAGATGCTTGCATTGATTGCACACAGTAATTTTCTTTATTTTAAAGAAACAGGAGTGACGAGGGCGACGTGGCATGTTCTAAGCCGCTGAAAAGGCATCTCCTTTTGGCAATGTGTGCAGCTGTGGAAGCGCACAACGACGTGTGAGAACACGATCCGGGGCCAGAAAAGTCAGGGCAGAGAATAAAAAAAAGGAGCATTTGAACTTCTGCTTGAACATTCTAAAACACAAGACATGGGACTGATGTACATGCCCTTCAAGTTGATTTAAATGGTGATTAGCATTGCATTAGATTTTCATTCAAGATCTGACTTTTAATCCTTAGTTCTATTTTTATTTGCATCCCATTTGGCATTGTAGATCTCTAGATTAGGATCTAATTTCATCTTTAATTCATGTTCCCTCAATTTCTTTTACTTTCTCTCTCTAGGTTAATTCATCTACTTTCTCTGTCTAGATTTAGAAATTGATTGTTTGAAAATTTTTTTGAAAATTCATCAAAAACTTAGTCCATTATAAGTCCAATTCAAAAAATCCCTTTCTTGATTATTAGTTTCCAATTTTAATACATCACAATTCTCTTCCAAAATCATATTGATTGGAATATTGTTAATCTGAATTAATCTGATATGAGAATCAAAATTATCCTATCTAGAGTGTCTTGACCGAAAATATTAGGATCAAAATTAAGCTTCTACTTAATTTTGATTAATTATAAACAAAATTAAACATCATAAAGGTATATTAAATGCCAAAATTAATTAATTTTTAAATTAATTTATTTTAAATCGGATAAAAATTCTTGCTTTGTGCCTCACTTTGGTTTGACCCATTGCATGCTCTATACATAGGCTTAAGTGATTAAGGGTTATTATAAATTTTATTCCGTAAGTCTAAAAGTGAAAATAACGAAATATTTTTGATACACCAAATTTAGGCTTATTAGTAACCCTAGAGTATCCACTTCTATCTTCCATAAAAAAGGAATAAATCCCTAGTACTTCACAATTACTTGATTATACATTTCACTTCTTCCGTGTGTTCCAGTTGAATTTGTACATCATTCCCAATAACTTGAATGTCATCCACAAAATAATCATCGAGTGTTTACATTCCCAGTAGTCTTATTATAGACAAAAGTTTGTGCTTCGTTCTTAATGAATCCATAAATCTGATAGCCTATTCAGATCTATGCATCTTTGCTATTTGGATAGGTTATTTCAAACTTCATTGGGAGCATAACCTTCTAGTTTTATCATATACACTTCATCATTAAGGATTTCATTGCACAACACTATTGACATCCATTTTGTAGATTTCATAGTCATGATTTCAAGGTATGGGAAAAAGTATTACAATTTACCTAATCACGACAAAAATGATAATATTAGAAAATCATCATCTGTTGACATTGAGGATAACATTTCACCACTAATCTCGGCTTGTATGTTTCAGCCTACTCATGAACACTTATTGTTTTTCTAATGACCCATTTACACTTGATGGGTACTGCACCTGCATGAGGGACAACCAAGTACCAACTTTAGTGTGGGTGCATGGAGTAAACTTTTTAATCTATTTTATCTCACTAGTTTCTACCAGTCAGAATCTTGAACAGATGATTGCCACCCTTAAGTTGTAGTCTGGTCTGATGCAAGATGACTAAGGGAATGGACGACTGGGATATGGGTATGACAACGACGGGTGGGATGTAGGACGGGGTGAGGGAAGAAGGATAAAATGAACCGCAAATCCACACGATCGAATTCAAAAACTCAAAGCCGATGAGATAATGGTGGTGCAGCCCCGTTCCTCGTCGAGGGTGGGAGTAGTGTCTTCAACCACCGCGACGATGCTGAAGCACCAAATCCAATACTCGAATTCACGTTCGCGGGGAAATCTCACGAAAACAAGAATTTTGGGAAGTTCCATAATCAAATCAAAATCTGTCGGTGGTGGAAGAACTCCCGCGGAACACTAGACGAAGAACACTTTGACACCAAAGAGTTCAGGCGTACATCGACACCGTAGTGCGTGAAGACGCTGCGGGTAATTCAGTCTGTGACGAGGCTGGGCGATCCGGGCGTTGTATGGCCCACTAGATGAGAAGATTTGGACACTCTAGGCGTTGAGCGGCCCTAGCGAGGAGCGTACCGGTCGAGTGTTGAACGCAGACGGAGGGCGAATGAGCAGAAGCGGCTGAGCGCCTGAGGGCACTGGCGTGTGTGGCACCGGTGGGGCGGGCATGCGCGAGCACCGACAGTGCTGGCACGCGCGAGCGCCAGCAGGGCAAGCTCGCGCGGGCGCCGGTGGGGTGGGCACACAAGGGCGCCTGCGGGGCGGGCGCGCACAGGCGCCAGCAAGGCGGGCGCGCGCAGCGCTGGCGGCCGGCGCAGCGGGCGGCGCCAGCGGCGGCGCCGCAGGCGGGCGTCGCGGGGTTGGTGCGTGCGGCGCGGCAGGCTGGCGCGTGGGTCGGCAGGGCTGGCGCGCATGGGATGCCGGCAAGGTTGCACGCGCGCCAATGGCGGGCTGGCTGGCACGCGGCGCCAGTGGGGCAGGTACGCGCGCGCGCCGGCAGGTTGGCACGCGATGCGCTTAGATGGACTGGCGCGCGCGCGCGGCTGGCGTGCTTGGGCGCCGGCAGCGCTGGCGCGCGTGGGGTGGCAGCAGGAGGGCTGGTGTGCGCGGGCGCCAGCAGGCTGGCTGTTGTGCAGGGGCACCAGCAGGCGGGTGCGCGCGGGCGCTGGCAGGGGCACGCGCATGTGGGCATCAGCAAGGGCACGCGCGCATGGGCACCAGTAGACTGGCACACACGGGAGCCGACGTGAGAAGACGCTAGAGGAAGATATGGAAAGAAAGAAGGAAGAGAGGAAAGGAAAGAGAGGGAAGAAGAAAGAACGAAGGAAGGGAGGGGGAGAGAGGAATGGAAGCGGCTGCCGGCAAGACGTGGCGCAGTCAACGGCGGCGGCGGCGGCAAACTAGAAGAGGGAGGAAGAGGGAGGAAGAGGGAGGCTAGGGCAAGTCCTCCAAGAAGAGTTAAAAGAAAATTCAATTCTTGAACTATGATTTGCCTACCTGTTTCTTGAAACATTAGCCTATACATATAGGCCTTGGAGGAAAGAGAAAATACAGTTAAAAGAAATAAAAATAAAGACGAGTGACGTGACAAGCGACATGGTTTCGTGTCACATCAGGGGGCAATTCTGGATCTGCATTTGGCGACGTGTCAAGACGCATGAAGGGGCGTGCGTGGGTGGAGACGTGCTTGATGCTGGCGTGTTGACTTGATCCGTTGACGATGGCTGCATGTCTTCAGCGGTCCTGTTGACTTCAGATGACGGTGGTGACGCGTCCGGTGTCGATACGTTGACATCGTCGCCACCAATTCCCCCAGGGTGCGAAGAACTTGACTCCGTCGAGTAAGCATCAAAAGACTCCAGCGGGGTCACCAAGTCGGGGCGCAGGCAAGCCAGGTCCTCTTATGTGATCCACGTGTCGTCCGTCGACGATTTGCCCTACCAACGAACAAGAAACTTCCCCACCGTCCCACCTTTGGTGAAGGTGATTACTTCGTCTAGTATAGCCTCGACGTTCTCTTGCCAATCAAAAGGCTGTGAGGGAGGGGGGGACAAGTAAAGCTTACTCACCGAGAAGTGATGACTCTCAAATATGCCATAAATAATTAAGGATTCTCTGAGCATCAAAGTGTCATTTGCATACATTTAATCCATAATAGTCATATTTCATGCACATTATTTTCCCACTTACTAACCCCACTTGATTCTCTGAATCAAGTGGATTAGATCTCACTTATGGGATTTATGAGTTCAGATATGGATCAAGCATCAAGAGGGCTGCATTTGATCAAGAGGAGCTGGCAAAAAACTATAAGGAAGAAAAAGCCCTAAAAAAATCTCCAAGAAGCACAAATGAAAGAAACCTATAAATAGCCTCTTGAGAGTGCATTTTAGGTTGTCCAGAATTTCCACTTGAACAGGCTAGGGCTTGGAGAAGAAGAGTTCTGCACCCTCCAGGAGCTGATGAGCATTGGAGTTGGAGAGATGGAGCAAGCTGAAGAATAACTTGGGCTAGACGACCTCCACCTTGCCGCAAGGATCGTGACACAAGGACGGAGCGATTCTCAAGTTTCAGTAACTGTGTACTTCTCTCCCTATACACAATCTAAGTTGGGTTGGAAGAAACACTCCAGTGATCTTCCAACGATTCCAATTGATCTTGTTTCTTCTTCTAGTTTGATTTTGAGTTTACAGTTTGTTTGAATCGTTTCTTTCTTCTCATCCCTCTTCAAATCCTCAGTTTTCCCATTGCAACTTGTTCACAATTCACCTCATCAGAATCACCTAGGTCGTGCTCAGCAAGACTATGCACACCCAAGCCAGGCACAACCACGGCCGTAGGCAACAAAGCAGCCTACAACCAAAGAAATTCTTCATTGAGGATTCTGCTAAATTGAGTTTTTTTAAAAGACTGCTCTGCAAGATTTTACTGAGAACAATTTAGCTTATTGTCAAAACTGAATATTGAAATCTAAAAGTACAAACTGAATTGAACTGAATTGCTATTGTCTTACCTGCTCTCCGTGGATCGACACCTTACTCGCCCTCAGGCTATGAGGTTAACTTTTATTGTTGAATAGCTCAATTCCTCACACGACTAACCCATAATCAACCAGTAAAAAACCACCATAAATTGAGTCTATCAAGAAGTCCGAGGGTAGACAAGGGTCATTAGATGAAAGAGGTGGGGCTTTAAACATGACTAAATCCGAAATATTGAAAGTGGTGCTTATCCCCCACGTGGAGGGTATGTCGACGGCATAGGCATTTTCCCCTACTCGTTTGAGGATTGGGAACGTCCCGGCACTACGAGCATGAAGCTTAGTAGCCCGCTTGGAAGAGAATCTCTCCGGCCTAACCCTCACCATCACCATGTCACCTTCTTTAAATTCGCAAAAATGACGGTGTAAATCTGCGGCCTCTTTATATGCACTGTTGCTACTCATGATGCGTTTATGAATATCCTCATGCAGACTTCTAATATGATTTGCAAATTCATGACCATAATCTGAGACTCTAGCATGCGGTAACATGGGTATGAGATCGGTTGGTATGCGAGGAGGATGACCATGTACTATCTCAAATGGACTCATGCTGGTACAATTGACGGACGCGTTATAGGCAAACTCAGCACGCGGAATGACAGAATCCCAAGATTTAAGGTTGTCCCCAACCAACGATCATAATAGATTACCAAGGCTTCTATTAACGACCTCAGTCTGTCCATCAGTCTGGGGATGAAAAGTTGTGGAGAATTTAAGTTTTGTTCCCAAGAGATGCCATAGGGTTTTCCAAAAGTAGCTAGTAAATCTGACATCTCTATCCGATACTACACTTTTTGGAAGCCCATGGAGACATACAACTTCTTTGAAATAAAGCTGAGCGACATGAGAAGCATCGGATATTTTAAAACAAGGAATGAAATGGGCCATCTTTGAAAAACGATCTACAACCACCATGATAGAATCATAACGCTTGATTGTTCTCGGAAGCCCTAACACAAAGTCGATGCTCACGTCATCCCAAGGTTTCCAAGGGACCGGTAGAGGGGTATAAAGGCCAGTGTTGTGTTTAACCTGCCTGGCGAGAGCACACACACGACATTGGGAAATGATATTTGCTACATCTTGCTTTAGGGATGGCTAAAAGAACCTATGCTCTACCATGGCAATGGTCTTATCTCTCTTAAAATGACCACTAAGACCTCCAGTATGCATTTCCCATACAAGGAAATCCCTAAGGGAAGACTGTGGAACGCATAGGCGGCGATCATAAAATAAAAATCCATTTCTAAGATATACTCTTGGGTTTTAGAATTCGGGTAATTGCCTATGGTCTGGAGAATGGGAGCAAAGTCTGAGCAGTCGGGATAAAGATCCTTCATCTGTTCAAATCTGATAACTTCTACCTTCATTACGTTTAAGAGGTGGACACGTCTACTAAGGGCATCGGCCACTCGGTTCTCGACTCCCCTCTTATGTTTAAGGACGAAGGTATATGACTGGATGAATTCAACCCATTTGACATGTCTAGAATTTAATTTCTGCTGAGAATGGAGATACTTCAAAGTGATGATGCGACTTGCATCCAGCCCACACGGCAAGCCAAGGCGACGACGCGCGCACCCAGATTCAAATATCCCGGGTAATGACGTGCCATCTTCGGTTCCGTTTACTGTTTTTGCTTTCTACATTTGCATTTTCTTTTGTATTTCCCTTCTTCGTAACAGCGTCGTAGCAAGGGGAAATTCCTGTATGAGGATATTTTCCTCTCCCGTTATTGGGTCCAAACCTCTCTTCCCATTTTCATTTTCATTTTTATTTTGTAGTCTTAAAGGGGGCCCATCCAACTCTCCTCTATAAAGGGAAGGGGTGGGCGCCCTCAAAAAAACACTATTGAATTTTTGTTGAAAGAAAAAATAACGTCAGAAGTTGAAGAGTCACTCGTGAAGGGAGGAAGGAGGAAGAAGGAGGAAAAAGAGGAAGAGGAAGAAGGGAAGATCAACGGGCCCTGTCGCCGCCACCGCCGCCGTTAGACTCGTGCCGCTGCCGCCAGGCTCGCGCCGCTGCCACACCACGCTGCTTCGCCGTGTCTACGCCCCACCGCGCCCGCACTCCGCCGCACCAGCGCTGCCTCCGTGCCTGTGCCATCTCAGCATCCAAGCACGGCGCCGCTTCACCGTGCCCGCGCTCCGTCACGCTTGCACTCCGCCGCACCCACGCTCCGCCGCGCTAGCGCCGCCGTCGCGCCTGCAGCCCCACCCGCAGCCCCACGCGCCCTAACTGCCGTGTCCTGCCCGGCCCCTGGTATCTACATGGCACCCGCAATCCACAGCATGCACCGCGTGCAACAGGGACACGCGCCCAGCAACCATCGGGATTGCAGCCATCCATGCGCGCAATCCCCTTGCCGGCGCCCGTCCATACGATAGCGCGGCCACCCACCTCAGTCGTACTCTTCTGCACTTGCACCCCCCCCTTCAGACTACGTGAGTCACTATTTGCAGTAGCAGCCACCGCCCATGGCCGTACGGTGCGTCCTCATCTCGCCCGTGTGCCTAGCGTCCCGCCCATCATCGCCAGGAAGGCAATAGCCCTCGGCGTGCCAGCAAGCGTCCACATGAATGCGACCATTGGCGCCCGCTCTACTACAGTCAACGATCGCCCCATCGCCGATGAAATCGCAATGAGTGGTACCAAGATAGCTGTCACCGGACGCGACGAAAGGTACCCTACCCTGCTCTTTTCCTCTCTTATCTTTTCTAGTATGCATTCTATTGCCTCCACCGCGCTCGGGTTAGACGTAGGTGAGAGGGACAGATTGAGAAAATGACGAAGAATCAGTCGACAGTCTTACCTGTCCAGTGCGAGTCGGGTTCGCTCGTCCCGTGTCAGCATCAATTGCGGTAAATTCCCTTTTGGCCGCATAGTCGTCCTCGACCCCCCTCGGACAAGGATTGAGAGGCCGGGACTATCCAGCCCTGGCGACCCCATTGAGCCCCGGAAATGGCACTCACCGTCAGTCGGCACTTGCATGTACCACATCTAGACATTTCGCATTCCGTCATATATCATATCTATCTATTAGCATCATCAGACGACGCTCCAAACGTAGTCCAATAGAGCCCTTTTGACACCGAATCATGACCCTTCGGTGACGACCGGACGACGTCTTGATGACGTCTGGCATCACAAAGCTTCATGATCGGAGTAGAGAATGAATTCCTTAGAGAGTAAGTAATGACGCCAATGACGTAAGGATTGGTAAATAGCATAGAACTCTTTGTCATAGGTGAAATATTTGAGCTTGGTATCGTTCAACTTTTCACTTAAAAATGCTATGGGATGATTCCCTTGACTCAGTACTCCGCCAATTCCTAATCCCGATGCATCACAGGCGACCTCAAACACTTTATCGAAATCGGGTAAACGGAGGATGGGGGCTTGTGTCATCTTAAGTTTAATATCATCAAAGGATTTTTGCGCTAAATCAGTCCATTCAAAATGATTTCCCTTTAAGCACTCGGTCAGGGATGCCATTATAGTACTAAAATTAGAGATGAATCACTTATAGAAAGTGGCTAGGCCATGGGAGCTACGTACATCGTGGACGTTCCTAGGAGTCGGCCATTGTGTAATGGCATCTATTTTGGCCGGATCAATAGAAACTCATCGTGCTGAAAGGATAAAACCTAGGAAAGAGACATGATCGAAAAGAAATGAACACTTTTTGGGATGTGCATATAACTGTTCCTTTTTCAGGACCTCACACACTAGATGTAGGTGGTGAACATGGTCGTGTTTGGACTTGCTATAAATGAGGATATCATCAAAATAAACTACGATGAAACTCCCTATGAATGGTCTAAGAATATGATTCACCAAACGCTGGAAGGTACTAGGTGCATTCGACAAACTGAATGGCATCACTTTCCATTCATATAATCTATCCTTGATTTTAAACACGGTTTTCCATTCATCACCAAGACGGATTTGGACTTGATGGTAGCCACTCTTGAGATCTATTTTCGAGAAAATCCTTGAACCAGTCATCATATCAAACATATCATCAATGCGAGGAATGGGAACATAGTTCTCATGCAGTTTTTCCTTCATTTGTGGCCAAGTATCTATGGGTGCCTCTCGACGGTTGTAAATTGAAAATTCAAGGTTTTCCCAAAAGATTTTCGCTTGACCTCCTAGTCTCATCTCGGCGTATTGGACTTTTTGCCACTCAAGCATATTATACCATTTGAAATAGCTATTCAATTTCGACTTCCAATCAAGATACTCTTTAGGGTCCCTAGATCCCTCATAGTACGGAACATTGACTTTGACACTACGTTGGATTTGTTGCCAATGATTGTCATGATCCGCACAGCGGTGATCGCGAGGGGGTGCCACATCCTCGGGTGGATAAGGATCGTTCCTGTCCGGACGATTCCCGTTCCACCCTCGGTGTCTATCATCAGGCGGATAGGGATCATTCCGAGGGGGACGATTCCTATCACACTCTGGGATCCTCTCCTCCGATAGATGGTAATCGTCTCATGGCGGACGATTTCCATCGTGTACTGGGTCTCTATCCATAGGTGGATAGGGATCGTTCCGCGGTGGACAATTCCTATCTTGCCGTGGGGTTCTAGGCTTAGGCGAAAAGTAATCGTCTCGATGATTCTTATCACAGACTAGAGTTCGAACCTCCAGAGGAATCAGATTGTCTCATTTGGGATGATTCTGATTTCGACTCCCGCATCTATTCTCGGGTCGTATAGGATCATCGAAGTCATGATGATTCCTATCATGATCTCGAGGTCTGGGTTCAGGCGGGTAATGGTCTTCACGATCACGACTATTTCAATCACGACCTCAATTCTTGAGTTGATAAGTCCGCTCACTAACCGCATCGATCAAACTGGTTAAATGGTTGTCCATGTTGGTAATTCGTGTATCCACATCACGAAAACCATTCTGGACAGCGTGTAACACGCGGTCGATGTCTACAAGTGAGGAGGTTGATGGGACAGATGAGGACAACTCATGGACACGGACGGACACCTCACGACCATCTTGGGTTTTATCAGTCATTGGAGCGGGAGACTTGTTTGCCTGAACGCAGATGCATGCAATGGAGATGATATATGAATACGTCTACGATGGCAGAAGCGACTAGGCTGACACAGGTTAGGCTCTGATACCAATTCGATGCAGGATGACTAAGGGAATGGACAAGTGGGATATAGGTATGACAACGACGGGTGGGATGTAGGACGGGTTGAGGCTAGAAGGATAAAATGAACCGCAAATCCACATGATCGAATTCAAAAATTCAAAGCCGATGAGATAATGGTGGTGCAGCCCCGTTCCTCGTCGAGGGTGGGAGTAGTGTCTTCAACCACCGCGATGATGCTGAAGCACCAAATCCAATACTCGAATTCACGTTCGCGGGGAAATGTCACGAAAACAAGAATTTTGGGAAGTTCCATAATCAAATCAAAATCTGTCGGTGGTGGAAGAACTCCCGCGGAACACTAGACGAAGAACACTTTGACACCAAAGAGTTCAGGCGTACCTCGGCACCGTAGTGCGTGAAGAGGTTGCGGGTAATTCAGTCTGTGACGAGGCTGGGCGATCCGGGCGTTGTATGCCCATTAGGCGAGAAGATCTGGATGTTCCCGACATTGAGCGGCCCTGGCGAGGAGCGTGAAGGGCAAGCATTGAATGCAGACGGCGGGCGAACGAGCGGAGGTGACCGAGCGCTAGCTTGTGAGGGTGCTAGTGTGTGCGGCGCCAGCAGGGCAGGCACGCGTGGGCACCGACAGGGCGGGCGTGCGCGGGCGTCGGCAGAGCTGGCGCACGCGAGCGCCGGTAGGGCTGGCGCGTGTGGGGCGTTGGCAGGGCTGGCGCGCGTGGGGCGCCGGCATTGCTGGTGCACGCGGGCTGATGGCAGGGCTGGCGCGCGGCGCCGGCGGGGCTGGCGCGCGCAGGCACGCGCGGGCGCACGCGGCGCGCGCCAGGCTGGGCGTGCGTGGGGCGCCGGCAGGGCTGGTGCGCATGGGGCGCCCACATGAGGCCTGGTGCGCGTGGGGCGCCGGCGGGCTGGCTGGTGTGCGTGGGCACCAGGGGGGGTGCACGCGGCGCCAACAGGGGCACGCGCACATGGGCGCTAGCAGACTGGCGCGCAAGGGAGCCGGCGTGAGAAGACACGAGAGGGAGAGATGGAAAGAAAGAAGAGAGGAAAGGAGAGAGAGGGAAGAAGAAAGAACGAAGGAAGGGAAGGGGAGAGAGGAACGGAAGCGGCTGCCGACAAGACCTGGCAGTGTCGACGGCGGCGGCGGCGACAAACTAGAAGAGGGAGGAAGAGGGAAAAAGAGGGAGGCTAGGGCAAGTCCTCAATTCTTGAACTATGACTTGCCTACCTGTTTGTTGAAACATTGGCCTCTACATAGAGGCCTTGGAGGAAAGACAAAGTACAGTTAAAAGAAATAAAAATAAAGATGAGCGACGTGACAAGCGACATGGTTTCGTGTCACGTCAAGGGGCAGTTCTAGATCTGCATTTGGTGACGTGTCAAGACGCGTGAAGGGGCGTGCGTGGGTGGAGACGTGCTTGATGCTGGCATGTTGACTTGATCCGTTGATGATGGCTGCATGTCTTCAACGGTCGTGTTGACTTCAGATGACGGTGGTGACACATCCGGTGTCGATGCGTTGACATCGTCGCCACTATGGTCACTTCACCAAATGCAATATAGCAATCAGATTGCCTCATTCTTTTTCATGACTTATGTGGCCCTTCTGTATGTACTTCAACCTGTTCAGGAACTCAGCCCTTCCATAATGAGATAATATTTATGTTACATCACATAATTTCTTCAAACACAACTTAACTGCCACTATGTGTTAGCACATATTCATCATCTAGCAGCATGGCCTTTTTTACAACCAGAACTGCTTTTTCATCGATGCCAAATAAGATCCATGTGTTTATTTTGAATATTCCAAAATATATATAGCTCAAATGGTCATGCATCTTAACATGACCAAAAAAACATGTGTTCTCTATTCCCATATCTCAAAATAATAAATAAAATATGGTAGCATGATGGGATTCACAACAACCTAATAACCATCATTTAGATCTCAAAAGATGGATAATATCCATATTGAAAGAGTACAACAAGCATCACTTGTGCACTATAATCACTACATTCTACGAATAAACTTGGAATGATATGTAGAATGTCTCCTAAACTTATCAAAGATGTAACACGAAGGATGCTGGGATCAACGGCTCATGTTACACCACAGGGAGGCTGGGGACAGTCAGATTAGGCAACGGAGATAATAATGCGCACAAAAGGCAAATGATTATGCGACGATGAGAAGTATAAACCCGGTGTCAACGGACACCAACGACTACTAGGTTACGGTAATTGTTACCTGGGAATGCCATTAGACTCTTGATGTCCCGGACGACAAGTTGAGGGCTGATAGTGCAAGCACAGCTATTACTGCTAGTGCCTCCACCTTCGACACACCAACCAAGGTTGTACCAATAGAAACCTATCCCACTATACGTTACTCACATCTATCACTACTCTAACCCTAACTGTGCAAAACATTCGGAGGCACTAAAAGAAATAATGTAACACCGAAAGGGTAATTATGAGTATACCTATCTATAGGGGGGGCCACAATCGGTATATCACCTAGCGATAGGGGAAAGCGAGCGGCGCGGGTAGGTGCAACTATGGCACAAATAGGCGCAGTGCCATGGGAAAGCACGACAACATGGGTACACGGTGCTGCATGAGTAGGCACAACAGACGCGATGCTGGGCGCAGTGGTGGGCACGGCAACAAACCTGGCTATAAGCACGGCGGTGCCCATAACAGTGACGGACGCAACGGCAGGGCTCAGTGGTGTAGTGGCGCCAAGGCGCAGCGGCATAGGGCAGCACAACGTGATGGTGTGAGGGCAGCATGGTGCCGCGATAGTAGGAGATGTGTCGGTGACATGACGCGACAGGGCTCAATGGAATAGTGGTCAAGTTGGTGTGACGGTAGAGCGGTCAAGTCACTACGGCAGTGGTGATAGTTGCCCGTGGGCAAGGCCCATGCTGACAAGCACAAAGGTGGCAACTACGGGCGAGCTCGAAGCTTGCAGCCACAAGGACAATGCCCACGCATGAGCCTAAGGCTCCTAGGTGCGAGGGCAATAGACCACAGGAGAGGCTATGGCTGGTAGTCGTGAGGGTGGCGGCTAGGGGCAAGACCCCAACTAGAGGTCTCAAGGACGCCGGCCGTCTTCGGGGCCACAGTTGGTGGCCACGAGGGCGATGGCCGTAGGCAAGCGCCGCACTGTCAAAACCGAGGGCTGCAACTGCAGGCGAGGCTGTGCCTAGTGCCTGTGAGGGTAGTGCCTACAGGTTGCGGCCCCATGCAGATGCAGCTTTGGGCAAGGATGTGAGTTAACGGCGGCAACAACTGCAACAACAACGGTGGTGGTGGCAGCAACATCCATGTTACGGTTTTCAAAGTTCTTTTTCCAAACTCAAAATTGTTGTGGCAATTTCATAAATACTGGGAAAACCTAAAAAACTGAGAAAACACCGAAATAAGGAAAAAAAACTTGAGGGATCACATTTTTTCTCAATTTTCCTCTCTTTTGATTAGTACCCCCTCCCCCCTATAATGGCGGGCAAATATGGGCATTCCTCTTTAGAAATAAAGGGGAGAAGACCCAAAAAAAGGGTGCTAGGGCCCTGTAATAAGAGAGAGGCCCATAAACAGGCACACACAATGGTTGACAAACACACAAATATGTAGGTTTGTATAGCAACCCAAACACGTGCGAACAAACACACACAAACACATATGCAGCCCACATACAAAGCCTACAAACTAAGGAAAAATAAGTGAAAGATAACGTCAAACCTACTTGACCTCTTGACTATGTTGACTGCTTTGAAGGCCAGTCTTGCGCGTCCGCCTTCACTCAACCTACTAGTTGAGTCGGGCTCTTCAAAGCTAGATGGTCCCCCATCAGTCAGCCACGTATATTTCCATCAGTTACGGCCATTAGCGAATTTTTAAGGAGCTTAGGTTGCCTTATTCTACTGTCATGGCTCTTGTACTTATACTTGTGAAGTCACTAGGTTTCATAAGGTTTAATATAACCTCTAAAGTTGATTTAAGGGCTAAATTAATAATACCAAAATCATATAAAATGTATGGAAATAACATCCATTTATCATGTTATCTCCACTATGGACATTGTAAGCACCTTGTATGAATTTGAAACAAGATGGCCCAATCTGAAGGAGACACATTCTTCGTCTTATAAAACAGGACTCTATCACGTGATACATGAAGGGAAGATTACTGTCCCAACCTAGAAATCAGATAAGTACTCTTTATGAATAGTCATTTTCTCATTCTATTCTTTCAAAGAAACAGAACATCTATTACCAAATCCATCAAACTAAAGTGTATAGTGTATTTTTAGTTCATCAGGAATGTCAATGGTGGGACAAAATACTCCTATTTCTATAATAATAAAAGATAGATTATTCCAACTTGATATTGTTTTAGTTAAATTACCAAATTATTTGGTTTGCTCAAATAAGAGGAGATGTGTTGCACAAGATTGTGGTATTTTATGGGATAGAAGGCTGTGACATATTTCTCAAGGAGTGGAAATGAGAGCAAAGGAGGAGTTTCACTTTCATCCATTTGAATAATTTCCACAAATTCATTGACTATATAAAGTCTATATACTTAATGGATTCAACAAAACTACCACTTCAACAAAAGCTAAATCCTACAATATTTGTTTCACACTAACGTTTGGGGATACTTTGACCCTTAGTTTATTATCCAAAAACATTTTGTTCCCTTTATATATGATTACTTCAGATACATGTATTTTTACCTTAAGTGTGATAAATCTGATATTTATCCATCAAATCAATTTAATCTGATAGAGGAAGGAAGTATCGTGGTCGATACATGGGTCAGAAAAAAATGTTATTTCCTTTTTTATATTTTTAAAGAAACATGGCATGGTTCCTTAATATAGCATGCAAGGCACACCCAGTATGAATGGGGTAGCTGAGTAGAAAAATAGGAAATTTCTGGGAATGGTTTGATATTTGATGAATGACTCAACCCCATCTGAATCATTATGGAGTGGTGCTGTGAGAACCAAAATGCATAATTTAAATACAGTTCCTACAGAGTCACTATGACAAATGAACTGCATGTTATGCACAACTAAATTATCTTTTTAAGTTACCTGCATATGCCAAGTTGCATTATTGAACTCATGTTTTACGACCTAATTGAGAGGTGTCCAGATAAGGGAGAGATTGATCACGTTATTCACTATCTAGAGATGTCAAATACTACAGGTTATATTCTCATACACATATGACTAGAGTTCTCGAGTCTAATAGAACCATCTTTAGTCATAAAGGTTGTGTAAGTGTGAATATACTATAGGAATTTATCTTTGAATAGCTGGCAGAAGATACTAGGGAACCTCATCACAGGACATAAGATAGTGGAGATGCCCTCTTAAAGGGACTCATACATACCAATTGTTATTCCAACAATGAGTAGTATTGCACACTTAAGTGTGCAAGTTAATGAACATAAATAAGCACACCTATCAGAGACAACTCAAGCTGATGAACATCTACATCAAGGAGAAGAGGGTATCCTAAGAAGATCTATTTGACAAAGAAGGCCAGCAATTTCATCCGATTATGTGGTATAGTTCTATTTAAAAAATCTGGTTCTACAGTATATTAAGCCTATAACAATTTGATAGTCTTTAAACTCTGCAAATTTTCATCATTAATTTAATAAATGATAGAGGAGATTCAATCGGTGGACTGCAACAAAGTCAAGGAAATTTTGGACTCGTCATTTCAAAAAAAAGTTTTCTGATTGGATCTACAAGACAATGCATAATTCTTATGAAAAATATTAATGGATACAAGATTAGACTTGTTGAGAAAGGGTTTCCACATAGTAAAGGCCTAGATTATTGTGAGACCTTTTCTCCAGTATATACAAATGAATCATTCTTAATAGTAATCTCCATAGTAGCTATGGGGGTGAAAACAGCTTTCCCAACTATTGAGTTAAAGGAGGAAGTATAGATATAGCAACCTAAATATTTTGAAGTCCACGGAAAAAAGCTAATGGTTAAGTAAAAGAGAACATATCATTTCAAATTCACAGAGTTCTTAAACTTAAGAGCTTTCTGAATGCTTATATTTGAGAAGATCTACACCATATTATAGTTTGGTACATTCTCTGAAAGCTTTCTTATGTTCTAGTACCAAGAAGAAGACCACCTTCACATCCACAATGGAAGTAGAGTATGTGGATTATTTCCACACATCTTCATAATCCATATGGCTGTGGATCATCAGCCACATCTTGGAACTCTTTGCCCCAAAGAGGAGCCCATACAAATATATTGTGACAATGAAGCTGTCACAGGTTCTTCAATAACAATAAGAGGTCAAGTGCTTGTAGGCATATGTAGGTATAGTTGTTGGTTGTAAAGGGGAAGATTAGAAATGGATCATTCTCTATTGAGCATACATGGACTGGTTCAATGCTAGCTGACCAAGTCTTTTAGGCACTACAACTTGGTACACTTTGTGAACATTTCTCAAGTATGGGTTTCACTAGCTCCTTTGACTGTTGTGGTGAGAGTTAACTCTCAATATATGTATATATTCACTTGATACCATTCTGTATTTTTGATGGCGATGACGTCAACACGACTTCTGCAAACACGCCGCTACCATCAACCGACCAAGTCAACGCACCGGCATCAAGCACGTCTCCATCTACGCACACCCCATCAAGCATGTCTCCACCTACTCACGCCCCGTCACGCGTCATGACACGTCGTCAACGCCAGATCAAGAACTTCCCTCTAACGTCACATGATATCACGTCGCCTATCTTTACTTTTCTTTTTATCCTTCACATTTTCTCTTTCCTCCAAGGCCTATATACATAGGCCAATGCAGGAAGAAACATTTAGGCAAAGTTATATTCAAGAATTGAGTTTTTTCTCTTCTTGGAGGACTTGCTCTAATCCATCCCTCTTCTCCGGATCGCCGCCGCCACGCCGTCGTCGTCGCCACACGCTGCCGACCGCCGCCCTCTCTCTCTCTTTCTCTCTTCATTTTCATTTCCAGCCCCAAGCACCCGGGTGTCCTAACGCCAGGGTCGTCGCCATTAGCGCCTCAGCGCCGCGCAGACTCAAGAGCGCCGCTAGCTACCGCACGCGCCGCCCGCGCCTGCTGCGTTGTTGCCCAACACTGCCCACACCAAGTGGCTCCGGCGTCCGCCTGGCGGCAGCCAAACCACCGCGCGGGGCGCTGGCGGCCGCGCCGGGCTGGCAAGTCGCCAAGCTGCGCCCGCCGCAGGCCGGCGCCGCCGCCGCCGCGCGCCGCGGCGCGCCCGAGCCGCCGGCCGCCCACGCCCGTCCGTGGCCGCGCCCACACCGCCGCGCTGCAGCCTGCAGCGCGGCAGACACCAGCGCCGGCCACGCCAGCCGCCCGCGCCCGCAACACCGACACCGCGCGTGCACCGCCGCCGCGCCCACGCCCCGGCGACGCCCAATGGATAATTCGACACACGACACCTATTGCGTCAATGTCAAATCCCCGTCACCAACGTCAAATTTCCAGGGCCCTCATCTCGCGCGCCTGCTGTGAGGGTGGTCGCGCAATGCCGATGCGAGCGCAAGCACCCCCCATCGCCGTCGTCGAGGAATTCCCCCCCCCCCCGACACTTCGCGCGGCGCGAGGTACTCTTGAACTCTTGTTCTTCATCCAATGTTCGAGAAGTCTCCCCCAGCCCTCGGATCTGTTTAATTTTCAATGATTTGTGGATTAGGTCTTTCTGGGTTTTCCGCGAATGAGAATTCGATAGTATTGATTTTGGTCTACTACTATTTCATCGGATTTAAGTTTTCGAAATCGATCGTGTGAATTTGTGGTCTGATTTATCCCTCCCATTCCTAAATCAACCCCGTTCCTAGCACTTGTCGTCATTCCTCCCCTCTCATCAGTCATTTTGCATCCATCATCTAGCCTTCCTACGTCAATTATTCATTGAATATATATGAATCATGGCTCGCTTTTAACAAGTTGTTGGAGTCCAACTCGAATCAGTGCCATGAAGAGTATTAGTTTATCCAAAATTTTGCATATTGGCAGTTGATGTATTATGCCTTGAATGTGTATTCCTACTATAACAAGTATTTATGAATGACATTATGATTATATGACGTGTGAAATAATAATGCCCTATTGCGGTTAATATCCATTAGATTGTGCGTGAATGAGGACAAGTGGGAGATTGTTGGATATTGAACTTTGTTGACTAGCCCTGTGTAAGGGTATTACCAGCTTTTTCATCGTGGACAGTTTCATATTATGGTCCATGTCTTTAGAGGGATTTATTATTTGTCCCCAATAAAAGAGAACACATTATGGCTCCTTACATCCTATATTGGAGCTGTTCACAGTGACTTTCATGTCCCTAAGCCATTAAGGATACCATAGGCTTTATAGAACCACTCTAGACTCATCAGAAAATATCCAAGGAGCCTAGAAGGTCTTATTTCACTATCATGTTACCTAAAGGTATGCTCCTTATACCATTTAAAAAATAATAAATCCCACGAAACTGATGAAATGGATGAACCAATACATTTCTCAATGTGGTCACTCATAAAGCTATAATATAAATGCACTAATGGTTACAGATATTCTTTCCGAACATTTGTTTTTTTCACAATGAAGTAAAACATTGGATTACTTATTAAATGATGAGTTCATCCAATACATATTTGATAATATAGTGGCAATTGTGACAACACATACAAACAGCTGCAGATGTTTCCTTGAAGAAAAATAACCAGATAGAATAAATCCAAACCCAAGATACTGTGGTAGGAATGTGGAATCAACGCGAACAAGATAAGTATGTCGCCGCATAGAGACAGATAATAAGAACCTCTTTATGTCACCTGTGTGACATCAATGTCCAAGGCTCTCATTGCAGGGCACTAGCTTCTCATGTGGTGCAGTAGAGCAACTCCTCCTTGAACTCCCAAGCCAAGGGAGTAACCACCAAGGAGTGATGAAGAAAAAAACAAGGGAGAGAGAGAGAGAGGAGTAGGGAGGAAGAGACAAGAAGAATAAACAACAAAATGCACTTGATGGGCGGAAACAGATTAGGGTTCAAAGAGTATGAACACCCCTTAAAGTAAAAGAGAAATGGCCCCCAAATGGGCCCTTTCCTCACAAAGAGTCAATAGGAGAAGGAGCCGCCTCAATTCCTTCGTTCCCTCTCTCAATGGGGCTTTGACCAGTCAAGCCAGCCCTCTCCTGCATTCCCGCGGTGGGGGGACAAACGAATCCCCAACAAACTGCACTTAAGAAGACACCCCAGTCGTACTAGGTGTTATTGTCGCTTCCACATGTCACAAGTGCTCCACCTCCATCAAGGTACCTGCAACATACACCAAGTCCAAACAATGTTTAAACTTCTCCGTTGTGACAACCATCATCAACATATCAGCGACATTCTCCTCCATGTGCACCTTTTGAAGAATAATCTCCTAAGAATACAACTGCTCTTGGATCTTGTGATAACGCACGTCGATGTGCTTCAACTGTGCATGATATACCTGATTCTTTTCCAAGCAAATGGCACTCTGACTGTCGCATAACAGAGGAACTTCGCCTTGAGAAATACCGAGTTCTTTGAACAAACCTTTCAACCACAAGGCCTCCTTAACAGCTTCAGTTGCTGCCATGTACTTTGCCTCCATTGTAACTAATGGAACAAATGACAGAAGTGTCGACTTCTAGCTCATAGGTCCACCAGCCACCATAAACCCATAGCCAGTCATGGATCTTTGATTTTCAATGTCACCTGCAAAATCAGTATCAACATAACCACGTACTACAAGCAAACGCCCTTTGTTGAAGAGAATTCCCATATCAGTTGTGCCCTTCAAATATCGAAGAATCCATTTCATTGTGCTCCAATGCTCCTTCCCCGGATTGCTCATAAACCTGCTCAACAGTCCAACTACATGAGCAATATTTGGCCTTGTGCAGACCATAGCATACATGAGAGAACCAACAGCACTAGCATAGGGATTTGACTTCATTCCAGCGATGTCTTCAGCAGCTTCAGGTCTCTAAGCAATGAACAACCTGAAATTGTTAGCCAGAGGAGTATTCATTACTTTAGCATTCCTTATGCCAAACAGGTCAACAATCTTCTCAATATAGCTCCTCTGACTCAACCATAGACGACCATTCACACGGTCTCTATAAATCTCCATTCCAAGGATCTTCTTTGCAACTCCAAGATCCTTCATTTCAAATTCCCTGCTCAACACTGCCTTCAACCATGGAATCTTATGTAAATGCTTCAAATCAATGAGCATATCATCCACATAGAGCACCCAATATATAGGAGAACCATCGTCACACATCCTCATGTGGACACAACAATCAAATTTGCACCTCGAATAGCCAAAACGCACCACCAATGTGTCAAACTTCTTGTACAGCTGCCTCGATGACTGCTTCAGCCCATACAAGGACTTCCTCAACCTGCACACAAGTTTCCCTTCCCTGGTACAATGAAGCCTGGAGGTTGCCGCATGTAGATCACTTCATTCAAATCATCATGATGGAATGCCGTCTTCACATCCAACTACTCCAACTCCATTTTCTTATGTGCAACAATAGCTAACACCATGCTAATAGATGTGTGTTTCACAACAGGTGAGAATGTCTCATTATAATCAACTCCCTACTTCTAGGCAAAGCCCTTTGTGACTAGCCATGTTTTGTATGATGGCTGCTCTACATCAAAAGAGGCGCCTTCTTCTTAAACACCCACTTGCATCCGATAGTTACTTCCTCGCCGAAAGCTCCACCAGCTCTAATGTTAGGTTATTGTCCAAGGATGCAGCCATCTCTCTTTCCCAGGGCAATTTAGTGCCCCCTTGAAAGATGTTAGTTCTCTATCTCCTGCAAACAAAGAAACAATCACATAATCATCAAGACATGCAGGCGGCCTCGTCTCCTGCCTCACCCGCCTAACAGTAATGCTCTCAGAATTCTCACGGCTGATGTAATATGTAGTCGGCGGGGATCGAACAGCACGTATTACACCAGAAGGAGGCGACAAGTGCAATTATGTCTACATGATATGATGCAAGTTTTGAGATTTAACGACAAGTACAAAGAAAGAACTAGTAAAGTCTAACGATCAATTAAATGATGACGTGCGATTGGGACACAATCGACTTCCCAATGCCCCTTTGGACCAATTAGACGTGACAAGATGAGGGGTAAAATCAATTACCCATCAGCGTCCAAAGTTCCTTAGTAAGCTATTAATTTTTTACCACAAGAAAGTTCCTATCTCTCCCTATTGTGAACTATGGTCTATTCGTTAAGGATGGCCCTAACACTCAAGGCACAGATCACAATTCAACAATACTACAAGGAAATAACTAATCTGCAAGCGAAGGGGAGACGGAGGAACTTGATGGGAGTGATATCCATCTCCTTCACAGTAGAGCCATAGAGGAAGTTCCAAACAGGAGCAAGTGCATGGTAGGGCGCAATGTGTGGGCGGAACGTGAAGCACGGCTAGAATGGTGTGAAATCAGAGCGCCAACCGGCATAGTGCGACGGTGGAGTGCTTGCGGGGGCAGAGCCCGTGCGTGGGCAGGGCGTGAGCGATTGGCGGTGTGGTGCGCTCAGCAGAGATGGGGCATGCAGCAATCGCACGGTAGAGATCAGACGTGCAGCGGGCACAAGCACGGCAGGGAACCGGTGCACCGTGGTGGAAGGCGCGTATGCCAGAGGCTATGCAGCTCAGGCGCGTGCGCGGTGCGGCGTGTGTAGCAGGACGCTGGGCAGGGTGAGCATGACACGGGGGGAGGGGGGGAGGGGCATATGATAAGGCATGCAGAGGAAGTGAGCGAACACCCTCGTTTGGTCCAGCCCACATGCTAGAACTTCAAGAACGGCGTCCTAGCCATGGATGATGTTGGCGATAGAGGAAAGAACAATGATAACCCGGCAATGCGTGATCTCGCAGTGGCGTCAGTGTCTGCTATAGCAGAGATGACTACGACGATGTGGTGAAGAAAACAAATCTAGACGCTGATGCGAAGAAGACTCCAGGAAATCGTGTGTTGGATGGTTCTTGAAATCAGAACAGATCAAGAAAGCTAGATTCTTGACGGTGAGACAACCATCAATAGCGAGTAGGTGATGGCGACGATCCATGGTATTTTCATCGATGTGGAGAGGTGGCCTCGTTTCCCACGATCTACCAAGGAAAGAACTATCTGTGGACTGGAAAGAGGGAAAACTAAAGAAAAGAACTCAACCTTAGTTTTCAATTTCAAATTCCCTCTAAAACATCCTCTTGGGCATGTCGGCCTTTATATAGGGTCGAAGACATGACCAATTGGCCATAATTGGAGGGAACCGTCTCTTGACGAGCGGCCCTCTCAAAACGATGAAAATAAAACTGTTCAAAAAGGACAAGGCCCAAAAAACAATAGGCCATGTCCACAATCCGAAAGGAAATTACAATCAAAATAAACGATAAAATACGAACACGTGCTACCATATTGTCAAGCGGAGTACTTGAATGACAAGTCACGGGCGTTGGCTCGAGCAGCTCAGAGAGGTTGTTGACGTTGTTCTATGCTGGTGGCGAGATGGTCCCCCATCAACGGCCTTATTAATCGATCCTCCATTGTCAACTGAATTGGGTGGAATCTGCCCATTCTCCACCTCCTCCCAACTCCTATCTCGGACATTGCCCTCACCATAGTTCTGATCTCCTTGCTCACTAGAAGGCTTGACCATTTGATTTTCATCAAAAACCACATCCCTTTTGAAAACAATCTTCTATGCTTTCAGATCCCAAAGCTGATAGCCTTTCACTCCGTCACTATACCCCAAGAAGATGCACTTCTTGGACTTTGGATCAAGCTTCGATCTCTCAAAAGCATGTGTAAGGACATAACCGGGACATCCAAATACATGCAACATGGAATAGTCCACAAGTTTTCCAATCCATACCTCTTCAGCCACCTTCCCGTCAAGAGCAAAATTTGACGACCTATTGACCAAATATACCACCATTTGAACTGCCTCTGCCCAAAACTCGTTGGGCAATTCAGCATTCAACCGCAAACACCTTGCTCTCTTTGCAGTGGTGCAGTTCATGCGTTCTAAAATGAAATTCCGCGGAGGGATCTTCTTCATCGTAAAATGATGCCGAATACCATGCCCTACGCATAACAGATCAAATTCAGAATTTTAAAATTCCATACCATTGTCAGTCCTCAAGACCATGATCTTTATCCTCATTTGGTTCTCAACTCTTGCGCACCAAGTCTTTAACCGGGAGAATACATCAGACTTGTTTTTCAAGGAATAAACCTAAACTTTCTTATAAAAATCATCAACATAGGTAAGAAAATACGTAACACCTCCACGGCTCATCAGAACATAGGTCCCAACACATCAGCATGAATCTAATCTGTGACACGGCTTTGCCACCTTGAACGTCATCCTGCCCTGATTGCCCATGACACAATGCTTGAAAAAATCCAATTTGCAAGATCTCACCACGGTTAGCCGTCCTCGTGCATGTAGCTTCTACAGGCCGGTTTCACTCATCTGGCTTCAATGCAAGTGCCACAAGAGTGTGTTGTGTATCATCGGCTCATGTGGTGTAGGAACTGCAGATCTACCTATCACAGTGCTCCGTTCAAGTTTGTAAATATTGGCTCATAGACATGCCCCTTTCATCACAATGAGCGCTCGCTTACAAACTTTCAATACTCCATCAGGGGCCTTGATTGTGAAGCCATTCGCCAAATAGTCGAGGGAAATTCAATTTTATCGTAGCTCCGAATACTCTGATTTCTCCATCAAACATCCAAATCTTCATCATTCCAATGCCAACAACCATGCAATGAGCATTGTTCCCATGGAAATGACTCATTGAGAACTCACATAAGTGTGAAACCAGTCAGCATGACGACATAAATGATAAGAGCAACCAGAATCTAGAATCCACAAGTATACTAATTCATCAGCCGTGGCCAATGTAGACTAGACGTCTCCATTACTAAACTCAACCTTCACGACATTACCAGTGCTCGTCTCAATAACATTCGTCTTCATATTCTTAAACTTTGGACAATCTCTCCTCTTATGTCCTTTCTCATGACACTTGTGACATGTCACGGTCTTCCATGTTCCTTCCCATTCTTCACGTAAAGTGCCTCGCCATGAGTATCTTCAGCTCTTTTCTTCCGCTGATAATACTCCATCAAGGTTATAACAACCTCCTCAAGATCTGACGCTTTGCTTCCATGCAACAAGGTTATCACGAGGTGATCAAGCAACTCGGCAAGAGAAACAAGCAGGAATATCGCTTTGTTTTCATTGGAGAACACCTCCTCAATGTTCATCAAATCTGTAATCAACTGATTAAACAAATCAATATGAATTTAATATTCAGCACATTCAGCCATACTTTGCCTGAACAATCACCTCTTGAACGCCAACTTTCTCATCAAAGGTTTTGATGCAAAGCATTTTACCAACTTATCCCCAAACAATTGAGGGATCTTTGTCGCCAAGAACATGATAAAGAGCACTATCAGATAAACAAGACTGAATGGTGCTCGCGGCCTTCTGCTGATACTTTTGTCAGTCAACTGCCCTAACATTATATGGGTTTGGCACGTCCAAGGTCAACATCAAATCCTGTTGGATCAATAGATTGTACACCCGCTGCTGCCATAGGTTTAAGTTTGACAAACTGTCTAGCTTCTCAACATTAAAATGAGATGAAGACAATGCCATAACAAATCTGAGTAAAACAAACAAATGGCTCTAATACCACTTGTTGAAGAAAAATGACCAGGTGGAATAAATCCAAACCCAAGATGCTATGGTAGAAATGTGGAATCAACACGGACAAGATAAGTATGTTGGCAGATAGAGACAGATAATAAGAACCTCTTTATGTCACTAGCATGACATCAATGTCCAAGGCTCTCACTACAGGGCACTGGCTTCTCATGTGGTTCAGTAGAGCAACTCCTCCTTGAACTACCAAGCCAAGGGAGTAACCACCAAGGAGTGATGAAGATAAAGAGAGAGAGAGAGAGAGAGAGGAGAAGAGAGGAAGAGACAAGAAGAATAAACAACAAAATGCACTTGACGGCTAAAAATGCATTAGGGTTCAAGGGGAATGAACACCCCTTTTAATAAGAGATAAATGGGCCCCAAATGGGCCATTTTCTCACAAAGAGACAAGAGGAGAAGTAGGTGCCTCGATTCCACGCTCCCTCTCTCAAAGGGGCTTTGACTAGTCAAACCACCCCCCTCTCTCACATTCCTGCAGTGTGGGGGCTGACAAATCTCCAACACTCCGAGTGGATATGCCAATAAAAACCATGAAATCTTGAAGAGAGAGAAGAGGGACAAAAATGTATATGACAAACGGGGGAGAGATAAATAGAGTGAGAGTAATAGAGAGACAGAAATAGAGACACAACTACAGATAGAGAAAAGAGAGAGAAATAGAGATAGACAGATAGATGAAGGATATAAAAAGAAAGAATAATAAAGGGAGAGATATTAAAAAATGGAATAGAAAGAGATAGATAGAGAGAGATATAAAGAGAAAGAGGAATAGAGAGTGAGAGAGAGAAAGACATAGGGAGAGATATAAAGAGAAAGAAAAATGGAAAGAGCCATGAAGCGAACGACAAATAGAGAGCAAGAGAGAGAAAGACATCGAGAGAATATAAAGAGAAAGAAAAATGGAAAGAGCCATGAAGCAAAAGACAAATGGAGAGCAAGAGAGAGAAAGACATAGAGAGAGATACAAAGAGAAAGAAAAACAGAAAGAGCCATGAAGCAAACAACAAATAGAGAGCAATCAAAAGAAAGACATGGAAAAGATATAAAGATAAGATATATAGAAAGTGAGAGAGAGAAACACACACAGATAGGTATAAGGAGAAAGAAAATTAGAGAGAGACGCAGACAGACAGAGAGAGAGAGAACACAGAGAGAGGTATAAGGAGAAAGAGAAATAGAGAAAGACAAAGAAAGAGGTATAAACCGAGAGGGAAGTAGAGAGAGCTATAAAGAGAAAAATACATAGAGAGCGAGAAGGAGAAATCCATAGAGAGCGGTATATAAAGAGAAAGAGAATTAGAGAGTGAGATAGGAAAAACCATAGAGAGAGGTATACAGAGAGACAAATAGACAGCAAGAGAGCGAGAGATAGAGAGCCACAAATGAGAAGAGAACGAAAGAGATCAAGAAGCAGATGAAAAGTGAGGGACATAGAGAGAAATAGGAACGAGAGACAAGGAAATAGATAGTGGAATAAGTGATATATAAACAGCGTGAAACATACGTCGAGAGATATAGAGCACGAATGAGAAACAGTTAGAGAGAGACAGACAGAGAATGGGAGGGACAGTGATGGAGGAACATCCTAAGGAGCACATTCAAATTTATCATCAATCACGCCGTGCAGCTCAAGCCGATGCGAGGAATCCACATTTCCGATATCAGGCCTGACGTCGGTCCTCTCGGACAGTTCTATTTTACATGTTCATTTGTTTTGCGAGCGTATAGTTGTTTTATTTATTTCTACCTTTCAGAGGCTCCCCTGTATGTGTTCGGGCCTCCCCATGAATAATGTCTATCTGTTGTCTTATTTATTCACTTGTACCTTTAAGGAGGGGAGTCCATTTGACTTCTTACCCCATGAAGGACCCTTTAGGGGAAAGCCCAATAAGCTTTCCCCTTGAAAGTGCCCACTAGGACGTTGATAGTTGTCCCCCCAACCCCCCCCCCCTTCTTTAAGAAGAGGGGAAGGGTAAACGTGGCGGACAGGCTTGTTGAATTGAAGAATCAGATCTCTTTTTGTTGTTGGTAGTTATTCTTGTCTTTTGAAGAAGAAGATTTCCGTAAAAAAAAATAATAAAAAAAATTATCGCATAAAAAAGAAAATTCGCACCGAGTGTGCGAATTTTTGCATGCACAAAATGCTCTGCGCAGTGTGCTGTGCGCTTTTGTGCGGAAAAGCGCACCGCACAGCGCACTAAATTCGCACATTTAGAAGGATTTAAAAAAAAAATTAATGCAATTTGGAAAATAAAATAACTATATTTAATTCTTAATATAAGTGGTATAATTACTATGTTTAATTATTAATATAATTAATAATTAATAATTAAAAAGAATATGTTTACCCTTCTTCAAAACACAAGGATGACGGCGCCGTGGCGTCGCCCAAACGGCGTCGCGGGAGAAGACGGTGCCGGCGAAGGCGGCGAACGCGGCGGGGGGTGGACGGGGTACCGTGGGCAGAGGAGGGTGGAGAGAAAGGAGGGGGAACGGGGCGGCGCGCGTGGCGGGAAAGGGGAGGGGGGGGGAACGGCCGGAGCGGGCTAGAGGGGGAAGCCGGAGGAGGCCGGAGGGGGCGGGGGCTAGAGGGGGAAGCCGGCGGCGGCGCGGGGTGATGGGGGGGAGGGGGGAGGAGGAGGCAGTCACACTGAAAATTCGCACAACGGCAAATTTTCACACCGCACCGACCCCTGTGCGGTGTGCAGTGCGGTGGGCAGAGGGGGGGGGCGGGGGGCAGCGCGGTGGGGCAGGGAAGGGAACGGGGGTGGGGACGGCCGGAGCGGGCTAGAGGGGGAAGCCGGCAGCGGCGCGGGGTGATGGGGGGGAGGGGGGAGGAGGAGGCAGTCACACTCAAAATTCGCACAACGGCAAATTTTCACACCGCACCGACCCCTGTGCGGTGTGCGAAAATCCTGTGCGATTGACCGCACAATCGCACCGCACATCCGCCCAACCGCACGAGCGGGATTCGCTCACACGGTTTGGACCATATCTAATTTTAGGGTTATCGATCGACCCTTTCTTCTTCCCCTCACAGAGATCGGATTGCTAAAAAAACTTGCAGTTATGATTGAAGTTGTCTCTTGGTTCTAAAGGGTTCCTTCGGTGTCATCCTAGGAGTCTCCCGTTCGTTTGTTCTTTTTTCTGCATCAGGAAAGAGCAGATCGTACTTGCATCCATGATTAACTGGTTCTGTCAGTTCATGGAAGAAAAATCAATCGTGGAAAGTAGTATTTTGTGCAGTTTGACTCTCCAACCTCAGGCACCTCCGATTATTCTCCAATCCAGATCAGCGATATCCTTCGAGGAAGCTGTTGTCTCGCCAGCCGGATCCGATCCAAATCGTGGCAACATACGTCGTAGTCATGTTCCTCTTAAAGCTATTAGCATCTGTAAATTACTACGGATTACCTCTTCGACTTCTAGCCCACCGAGATCGGCCGCATATCAGTTACTTCCATTGCCGTAAATGTTCTATAACCGTCGGAAATTGACCGCTAAGGGATACTCCACAGTCATTCCAACCACGGGATATCCTTATTCGGACTTGTTGTTCCATTCTCGCCAAACCAGGCGATCCTTATTTTGTCAAACTAGTACTTGAGAAGGACAAAACCTATCGCGGATCGACAATCCTTCCCCGTTCTATTTTCTGGAACTTCAAGTTTTATACTTGGACTTTTAGATATCTCCGTCAATATCTACCGAGCACGATCAGCCTCGATTACACGTTATAGCCCACCGTTTCTCTTCTACCTTCTTGGCGTCGGGAAGAGCGGTTCTGCCGTCTGAAGTACCCACTTCCATCATCTATTGGAGCGGTCGAAGATAGCTGGTATCTGATGGTGGCATCTTGTGTCCGTTGAATACTTGCACCGAATCCAGCTGTCGAGATCACTATTGATCTCGTCTGCAGACGAGTTTTACTCGTCTCAAAGAACCAGTACTCGTCTCCGCCGAGCGGAAGCTGTGGAGCCAGCTCGGCAGGCGTCGACTCTTCAGTCAGCCCGTCGACTCTTCACTCAGACCGCCGTTCTTCTGATAGGGACTTAATAAGATTAGTTAGTAAAATTGATATATTTTATATACTCGTTAGAGATTAGATAATAGGATTCAATATAGGTTTGAACATAGAATAGGATTCAATATAGTTAGGATCAAACAGTAGACGCTCAGGATTAAACAATAAGTTTTTATAACGGTCAGGATCAAATATTGATATAGCCGTTATAACCGATGGGTCCATCGCACCGATCAATGGCTGCGATTGGGGCACCCGATCTGTTATAACGGTCAAGATTAGTTCGTTATATAAATGGGTATAAGGCACAGATCAACGGACGAGATCTGTGCCCCCGATTTGTTATAACGGTCAAGATTAGAAGTTGCATTTAAACTTTTATATCCGTTGTAAATCGTTACAACGGATATGTATATGATAACTACTTATTACTAAGTATAAATATACAACCAATGTTCCAGGAAAGACTTGCGGATTAATACAACGATCTTGATCTACTCCTGTCTCTTCTTTCTCTTCTATCTCTCCTTTCTTCTTCTACATTCTTTGCCTTCGCCATTCATTACGGTGATCCAAGAAGATCAAACAATCACTAGTCGAACTTGTTATTTCACTCCTCGTGCCTGTTCATCATCCATATTTTTGCTCAATCGGTGAACATTGCCCGGACCTCATTGGGTGTCTCTGGGACAACTGTGACTAGCCAAGTACTTTGCTGGTCACCAGGTTCATCCAAACTTTCCCCGTTTATATAGCAGTATAATTACAACTTTTAGTGCCGATCTTCGAATGCTCATTGGCTCGAGAGAATTTAAGAGTGTGGACGGATTCACCATCATCTCTAATTAGAGTGGATTCTTTGACGGCGTCTGAATCACTTGTTCACCTCAACGGTGCAGATGCACTTGGACGAAGATCGTTTCTCACCTTGTCGGCTTTCGAGTTGATTACGTGGATCATTGTGAGCCTGGCGTGCCTTGTCCCCTTCATCTCAACAACTGTTTCGACATCCCGAATCGCCGGCCTCCTTGACATACTTCTCATTGATTGTATCGCGCCAATCGCATCAATTGAAGTCGTTGCATCTAGATATTTTTGTCAGTCCCTTGTGGTGTAACACAAGCCGCTCTCTTACGGCCGTCATGTTACATCAGAGATATAGATGGAGAAAGATAAAGAGAAATAGAAAGAGAAAGAGATAGAGAAAGAAAAGGAGAGATAGATAGAGAAAGAGAAAGAGATAGAGAGAGGAAAATAGAGAACGAAAGGGAGAGAAAGAAAGGGATAGATAGAGAACGAGCGAGAAAGAGATAGAGAGAGAAAGATAGTGCAGGGGAGGGAGAGGTAGATAGATAAATAATGAGAAAGAGATACAGAGAGAAAGACAGTGCAGGGGAGGGAGAGGTAGATAGAGAAAGAGTGAGAAAGAGATAGAGAGAGAAAGAGAAAGAAAGGGAGGAAAGATATATAGTGAAAAAGAGAGAAAGAGAAATAGATAGAGACAAAGATAGAGAAAGGGAGGAATAGATAGATAGAGAAAGAGCGAGAAGGACAGATAATGAAATACAAAGACAGAGAACGAGATAGAGAGAGAGAGATAAAGAAAAAGATAGATATATATACATAGAGAAAATAATATAAGTCTTTCGCTTTCTCCCTTTCTCTTTCCCTCTTTTTTTTTCCCTTTCTTTATTTTTATCTCTCCTTCTCAATCTCTCCCTCAATATATCTGTCTATCTCTCTTGGTGTGTTTACATCTTTCTCTTTCTCGCCGTCTCTTTCTCTCTATCTTTTGCTCTCTCCCTGAGTTCTCATCTTCCCTTTTTATGTTGGACGTCGTAGGGGAGGTCGTTCGGTCGACACCGAATATGATGGTTCGGTGGCGGCCAATGATAATGGTATTGGACTACGGCGTGGTGTCGTCCAATCGGAATCCTAATGGGCAAGTATACTACGATGCAATGCAAGATGCACGGTATATGATATGTGCAAGTGCCGACTAGTGAGGAATACTGACGCCCGGGACCGAGGAAGTCGCCCGGCGGTGGAGAGGATAGACCTCTCGAACCTCATCTGAGGGGACGAGGATGGCTACGGTGCCGAATGGAAAAGCTCCGCCGGATGTTGCCCACACATGACGGGCGAACCCAACTCGTACCAAGGAAAGACGCTCAAGACTTACATAGTCCACGCTCAACCTTTCTCTCTCACCTATATCTAACCCGAGTGCGGTGGAGGCAATCAGATAATATACTGTAGAAAATAAGAGACGGGCGGTAGAGAGAGGACGTACCTCATCGGTGTCCGCGTGCTGGACTCTTCTGCATCATCACATCCAATCAAACGTGGGCGGTGTCGATGGTGGGAGGAGCCCAGGAGGGGACCGGCGAGGTATATCAGCCGGTGGTTGGGGTGGATAGACGGAGAGGTTGAGAGGAAGGCAGCAGCTGGATTGCACCCGAGGGATGGAGATTCGACTCGACTGACTACCGCCTAGAGG
The DNA here is from genome assembly GCF_029677425.1 of Wolffia australiana. NCBI lineage: Eukaryota > Viridiplantae > Streptophyta > Magnoliopsida > Alismatales > Araceae > Wolffia > Wolffia australiana. Next base: position 16,200,106 of record NC_135839.1, on the reverse strand, counting down.
GAAACAGGAGGACCAGGACAACGGGGTCGCCAGCCGGTGGTCGGTGTCCCATTATCGCCCGTTCAGCGGAATCAACAGCCGACCAGGTCCACGGGATCTTCAACCAAGGTCTCCCCGTTTAACCGGGGCCTCACCCGCTCTTGGGTCGACCAGGAATGCGGTCAACGCCGCTCCCGGTCAACTCGAGGTGATCAAGGTGAGAGTAGGGCCTAGGACTCGCGCTCAATCACGACAGCCCATCGACGCGGTAGAACCGTGCCCGAAGGGTCTCCACGAAATGAGTTCCCGGTTGCACCCGGAAAGCTCACGCGCAGGTGAATCAGGGCCGGTCCCTTCTCGGTCCGAACTCTCACCGTCCGGCGTCGAAGTCGGTGATACGGAGGAAGGGACGACTGCGCCCTGGCACTGCCCGACGCCAATTGATAAGCCAAAAATAGGGGTGAATTTTACAATTTTTAAACCCCTTGTCGTTGTTAATTTTAGCTTATACAATAAATTTATAAAACCCTACTTAAGATGTGTAGTGATAAGTAAAGGGTATCGTCCAAGGGAAGCTAGTAAGTTAATTCAATTGATGATGTAATTGAATAATTTGACACTAATTAAAGTTAATTTGATCTTAAATGAAGATCAAATCACCTAAATTAAATGAGAAATTTAGAAAGGGAGGTAGGAGAGATGAGAGGAATAGAAGAATATGGGGCTCTAAATTGGCTTCTTTGATCAAAAGAAAAGGGTCAAAGGGGTCAATTAGAGATGTTGAGAGGAGAAAATTTTGATTTGTTTCGGTTGTTTCTGTAAGCTTGATAATTCAAAAATAACTACTCTATTGGATAATAAAATGGGAAATTTAATAGTTTTTTTTTAATGTGCACTTGGAATAGCTAGGTAAATCTCTCAATTTATCCTCTCAATCCTAGTAAGGGCTTGTACATGCCGCTCAAGCCAAGCGATTTAGAAGTTCAGACCAGAATCAAGAAGAACAATCAAGAAATTAAACTAACATCATCCAAAATACACCAAAAATTCAAATACAAAGAAGGAAAAAGTACCAAATAGGTTGATCCAAGCTGGAGCTCCTCTCTCTCTTGAAGCTGTGATAGAGAACCATCAAGAATGAGCTCCCTCTCACAAAATTTAGCTTCTATACTTAGGTTATATGGTCACAATTACCATTTTACCCCCAATTAGTAATTAATTTTTATGTATCAATGTAGGCTTGATCTGAATGATCCAATCATACAGATAGAAAGAGGGGATCAAGACAAGCAAATCCATAAAAGAATCATCTCAATCTAACTTCAGGATCGAAAGTTATTAATAAATGAATTTTAAACAAATTTAAGCCATTGGATTTAAATTCATTTATTTATTCATTTCTTTTTTTAACACGCCATGATGTGTCGTCCTCTCATTGGCGGACGAATTTTGAATTCTCCTTTTTGTGGAAAAGTCCTATAGAAAGCTTGGAATTGCTCCTGAACACCGCCGAAGAATAATTGTGTATATGCCCCTTGCGCATTCTCTCTTCTCTGATTTATCATAAAACCATTAAAAAATGGTATATAATTGCAATAAAACCCTGTAACTATTTAAATAATAGACTTACGCCTGCATACACGACCGAGAGCTGTTTCATAATTACAACTGAAATTTATGAAAAGCCCCTAGAAGAGTAGAAATTGCTTTAAAACTCATTTTCTCATTACAAATATATCCTTTTCCTCTTTAAAAATTCATTTCTCACTTAAATAAATCTCAAAAAATCCAATTAAATCCTAAATAAATTCTACAAATTTCCATAAAATTCTATAAAATTCAGTATTTCATCCCCATAAAAATAACTATTTCAAGCTCAAATAAATCTCAAAAATTCACAAAATTAACATGAAATTAGGGAAAATCAGAAATCACTTGGAAACATTATATTTATGTAAATATATGATAACAACCCCATTTTAAGCTCTTTAAATACATAAAATTGTGCTAATAGCATGAAATAAAGACTGAATTGAGGGGGTTATCAGCGGGGAAACAAGAACAGAGGCCGGGAGGAGGTCCACGGCGAACAGGGAAGGGTTGGTGGACGAACAGTGGAACCAGGATTTTGTGGTCCGCCCATCAATCGCAGGTGGCTTCTAGGATTCTCTCTTTTGTCCCCCTTCCTCTTCTCTTCTCCTTCTTCTCCAAGAACGGGAACCTGTGCTTTCTCAAAACAACGATATCTTCAAAAAAACAAGTTCCAGAATGTTAGGGCACCCATCCTTTCCTATTTATAGGGAAGGACATGAATGGGCCCCTAACAAATCAAAAGAGAGGAAATAGGGGGTTTTAAGACCCATTAGGTGAAGAAAAGGGGAGGGGAAAATCCTTATAGAATGGATTTCCCCTCACTACAGCATGAAATTGATAGGGGAAAGAGATAAAAATAAAAGGCGAGAGAGAGATAATACTGGTGATAGAAAATGCAAGAAAATGCGAATAAAAGGTTTGGATGAAAATGACAAAAGAAAACAATGATAGCATGCCCGTTACCTAGGATATTTGAATCTAGGCGTGCACGCCATCGCCTTTGCTTGCCGGGGGCTGAACGCGAACTGGCAGTGATATCAATGACGTTGGCGACGTCTCCAAAGACTTTCCTGGGCGCTCGGGCTGCGTCGCACCATCACTTTTATCTCTACTGCTCTCTTTCTCTTTCTCACTCTCTGTATTTATCTCTGTATTTATCTATTTGAGTCTCTATATTTCTATTTCTTTGACCCCTAAATATTGCTACCCCTTTCTCTTTTTCTTTTAATATCTGCCTCTATTCACACCTCTTACTCTCTATATATTAATTAATAACATGGAATTGTACACCTATACATGGCCATAGTATAATAAATTAATTTTACAAGAAAGAGAGAGTGTGCAATAGAGAGCGGTATACATAAAGAGATACAGAGACGAAAAATATATATATATGTATATATATTATCATTATCTTTGCCTGGTTAGATTAGTGTCTAAATCTATAGGTACATACATGTGTACAATTCCATGGTAGTAACCTATCATTTACCAATCCCAATTAACATGATGTGCATAATTGTAATAATAGGACAAAGATATTTCCAAATGGGCATGATTATTGATATTGAATTTGCAGAGTCTAAAAGTATCCTAATGATAATGATCAGATTCATAAAGGAAGAAAAAGGACAAAATTCTGTATCCCCCACTACATGAGAGATTTCAGATAGTCTTTATGGCCTGACTCAAGACATATTCTCAAGACAGCTTGATTATTACATTTGAGGATGTGATGGATAAGGTATGCTTTGAATTCGTGTACATTCATGTATAATCTTGTTCATCCTTAAGCATGGTCACAAGTTTCTTATGTATCCAACAATTTCTCTTTCTCTCTATACCTCTCTCTATACATGTATACCCGTTTGTCTTTTTGAACTTCCCCACCCACATTTATATCTTTTGTCATTCTTTTGACCCCATCCATCGTTAATGGAAATATATCATTACTTTCTAACATGGGGGATGTTGGGTTCGGTACCTTGGTTTGTCCATGGAAACATGTTTTCCATGGATGCAGAAGCGTGTCGATCGATTCACAATAGATTTTAAAATGAAACATTGAATGTAACTTTTGGGAAACTCATTCCACCCTTGACTTTGCTGCTCCGAGATGGTTTGGAAGCCGTTCACTTGGCGCTTGGATCTCCACGTCTTCTTCTTCGATTCTTCTTAAAAATCTAGAAGATCTCCTAATCATGAAGACACTCTCCCTTGGATGAGTGGAGAAGAGAATGGAGAAAGGGAGGGGCTCTCAAGTCAAGCTTGTATGGGTGCTTGAAATGATACCCCTTTCCCTATTTATATTTCGCTTAAGGTTTTTCTCAAAAACCCTGCAAGGAAAATATATCCAACAATGCCCTTATTACCTTGTGCGTGTGACCCTCTAGGCCCACTTTTTATTCTAGTTAATAACTTTAGTAGCCCAATAACATTTATTAACTAACATTATTAATTAACTATATCAACATATAGATCACTTAAATAATGATCGATTTAACCCAATTGATAGGTTAAGTTTCTAGCCCGTGGGGTGCCAAGCTACACCTTGTGCTTTAGAATATAACAAGTAGTCTCTAACTCTCTCATGGAACCTATACCATCATCAGTCATCATATATGTATAATCCATCCTCCGCGCGAGACTCTCAAACGACTTAGATATGGTTTATTGTCAAACCCTAATTTATTATTCGATTAGTACTAATGTGTAACGGGGATCATTAAAGAATGCCGTCTCCAATATCCTTACTACCCTGGCAAGTGATTTTTCTACATCGTCTTCATTGAGTCAATCTCCTCTTATACCGAGGCCGAATGATCCCCTCTTGACCACTCAATCATTTCTTACTACATCAAATATATAACGTATTTGAATCCCATGATTAGAGGCTCGTAAGTCATAGTCAAAATATAGTCATCTATCTTAGATGTCCTCGGTGTCTCACGTTAGTGGATCACTTATAGAACCCTGACTTGAAACAACTGGATTGACATTTAGGTACAATACCATTCAGGGATTCGTACGGATCAATTCAGTGAATTCTTTCTCCAAAGAGCACCCACTATTCGTCCTTAAGTGTCGTCACACTAATAGCCACATGATCAGCTATAATTATCCTGTAAGCAGGATCAGCTAGTGCTATTCTATCTGGATAATTTGATGTCCATTTCAACTGTCCATCGAATATGAATATTTAGAATACATGTTTAAATACTAGTGGTCACTGTAATATGATCTCATCATAATTCACTAAGTTATTGCACGTATTCATGGACTTCATTATAAACATCACACGGAATAACAATGATTATAATTATTTTATTCAATGAACTTAAATAAACATGGTAGTATGGTTGGTTTGACGAACACATAATATGATAACTTTCAAACATGGGGAGATACATTTTATTGTATACACTTATCCTGCTCATGACTTGGGCGCTTGAATGCAAACAACAGACTTTGTCCCAAACCTCACAGTGGCAACCCAACCTTTAAATCAACTTCTAAATAGGGAATTCTCCAATGATTAAAAACTGCTGGTGATGTGTCAGCCCCGAACGCAGAAATGTGGGAGGGGGCGCGCGGAAACCGAAGTGCGCCCCCCCTCTGTCTTTTCGTTTTGTGTGGAAAGGGTACATTCAGGGCCCATTTCCTTGTTATTTAAAGGGATTTCAGCCCCCCTGAAAGCCCTAATCCATTTTCTACAGCCGTAGAGTATGCTGGTTGCCAACTTATCACTCGATCCATGGGCTGTACACAGATAAGGTTCACGTAGACTACAAAACAGCCTCCGCGAAGATGAGCTGAATGTAAGTCACCTTGAAGACGCAGTTTTTTCTTCGGATCGGTAGCTCGGCCATTGGGAAACCAATATGTGACACATACTGGACGCAATTAAATTCATACCCTTTATTCAATGGCATCTCTTCAGGTCCGGGCATTCCTCCAGCCTTCAGTACCGCGTACAATCACAACGACACGTTACAACATATACTAGTTTAAATGATAGGGGAAATATGTCACGGTGGGCCCAAGTCTAGGCGTCGCGAGCCCATACGACGTGATCGCTGGGCAGGAAATGGCACACGGGCACCGTGCCGGGGCTTACCTTGAGGAGCTGGAAGGCGATGTGTCTGGGGTTCCAGCTCGATGTGTCCGTGTGGCAAACCACCACTGCCTCCACGTTCGTCCCGTCAGTTCCCTTCAGGGACACCACGTACGACTTGGTTGCCCGAGTGGCGTGGCAGTAGTACACGGCATACGGGTAGGGCTCTGCGTGACACGCCACGGCCTTGTTCCCGCCTACCTTCTTCACGCCCGCGGGAGATATGACGTAGGCCTGCTTGGGCGAGTCAGGCTTGCTGACCTCCGTGGAAAGAGCGAGAAGATCGCGGGAGCCGAGGCTGGCCGTGGAGAAGTCCACCATTGACTCCAGAGACGTGGCGCAGTACCTTCTCTCTCCTGCCACGGTGGGCTCCTCGCACCTGCGAAGCGTCTTGCTGATGATGGCGGCCTCCTTGGAGTCGGATCCCACGTTGAGGCTGCTCAGGACGTCGGGCAGCTTGGGTGAGGAAAAGGGCAAGGAGTTGGCCATTGATCGGGAAAGAAAGGCGACGTCGCTCGTGGTTTTGCCGAAGTGAACGGTCATCTTAGAGCCCGGGACGAGATCCTTCTCCAAGAAGAACAGGGCCGAGCCGGTTTTGTCGTGAACCTGCGTCTCTGTAGCGGCATACCCGTAACTGAATGGACCGACGTCGACTACGACACCAGGCCCAGGGGTTCCAACCGTCACCCCAACTCCAGGGCCTACGGTCACCCCGACTGCAAGGCTGGATCCCACGTTACCTTGATCATCTGGCGAGGAAGCAGAGATGAGGAGAAAAAGTTTAAGGTATCAGCAACTCAGAGGACAATAGCCGTCACGTACTCAGCGTCTCTAAGAGGAAGTAAAGACCTTTTGGAAGACGCCGGCTCAAAGCACCAGGGATGGGCGTGCGAGGCAAGACAATGTGCCAATAGTTCAGAGGCGTCAAAACCCCGGCCGATGCTCCGACGACTGCCATCTGCCAAAGGGACGATTTTTAGTAACGACTAAAAGTACCTAAGATTTGGAAGGTCACGTCGGAGTAGACTCGTCAGTTACCATGACAATGGCGAGAGTGCAAATGGATCGCGCCATGTAGAAAGACGGGGCGGCGTTGGCCTGCTGCGGAATGTTAATCGCCAGACCGATGTTCTCACCCGTAAGGTCGTGACACGATGCCTTCGAGAGCAAAGGTGACAGGGTTTTATAGGAGCTTTGTGACAGCTTGAGCAGATGAATTATTTGTTCGCGGTGGGTTCGTCTCTGGCTCATTATTGACCAGTTACCTGCAAAACGTCCCCCTTGCCGGCCTATTAAGAATTCTCGCCGTAGTGGTCTTACCCGTGTTCAGAGGACACCTTCCCGTCAACGTGAAAGGGTTTCGGAAAGCATGAAGTCTCCTAAAAGACGTAATGTTCGTAGTTCTTCCACGACTCAAAATATTTATTTTCGTGACCCCCTATACTTTCTAATCGTGTAGCTACAATCCGGCATCAGGGTCATCTCGCCCTATGTGTTCTCGTTCTGTGGGACTGCATAAGCGTCCAGCCTAAGCTTGCGCAAACTGTCGTTCATATCACTCGTATGATTTTCGTAATTTTCTTCAAATAAGTGTTCGGCACTTTTTTTACAAAATAAATGTTGGTAAGGATACGACTTCGCACTGAAAAATTTTGTTCTTAACGTGGTTTCTTTGACCAGTCTTGAGCATTCAGGTTGTCGCATTCTCTACTTTCGAAGCCCGATGCTAGGTGATAATAATAGAACCAAACCTTCTTATGATCATACTGGGCCCAAAATCAATTTCCGGAACTTGTAGGTATTCTTGTTCTTCTGACGTGTCAGCCCAACTCGAAAGCCTGTAGAATTGATTCTTCTTCTGAACTCAGGACGTGGCTCCTGCGATCAACGCCACCGTCGCTGGCAAGCTAAGATATTGTCCATCATGGGTCTGCAGAGGAATTAATTGTTAATTAGCTCAACTTATTATGAATCCAACCTATATTCCAATTATCGAGCTACGAACCTGCCGCAAATTGTAGTTTCTGGAATCTAGCGAGTCTGTTTCGCGAAAGCCCCGAGAGGTGTAATCCCCATATAAGACATGTATTCTGCGCATCTATTATGATTGAGCGCTGATTTAAATATATGTTTAGCTTTCATGGCCGTCCATTATTCTACGTGGCACAGTCAAACTTCGACCATGTATCTGAACGAAGAGTTCGAGTCGTCCACGAGAGGATGGCCGCACAAATAAAGTTTGCGGCTGTCAGAAAGCATGCGTTAATGTCGTTGCCACATCTGCCGCCATGGCTCCTTCGGTTGATGGCGACCAAGAAGATGCAGTCGAGATGTCGCGCTAGCGCCGCGTGGGAGTCGTAATCCATTTAGTACTCAGGATAAAGAATCTGGGCTGGCCCTAATAGGCCGACTATTGATGGATAAACCTGCCGGCGGCAGTGAAGCGGCAACGAATTAAAGTAGAGTCCTGCATCGACTAGAGCAGCTGTGTTTTTGGCATATGTAACGGTTTCCTGAGCAAGTTGCGATCTTGTATGATTTTATATCACGAACATCGAAAGTAGCCTTTCCGAGCGGTGTTCCAAGACGCTATTTGATAGAATCTGTACTGACCTATATCAATGGAAAAGAAGTGGATGAGAAAAAACAACCACAAACTCTTCAGCATATTTCTAAAAGAGTTTATTGTACTAGTAGTGAGTTATCATTTGCACGGAAAAAAATTACCGTTGCTCATGCGGAAACTATGCGCAACGGTAACACTGCACACAGCACAGGAAAAAACGAAAAACACGCAAATGATACAATAGAGTTCCCCATTTTGGAGCGGGGACCGGTCAGACCAGGAGCGGGGACCGGTCCGCCATTTCTGGGTTGACCGGATATGGTGAAATCGATTTATCATTAGAGGCGTTCATAACTCCAACAAAAACATTCAGGATCAATTAAGGGTTATTTTCTTGCCACGTCGTCTGAACTCTGACACATTCAAATATACATTAAAGGGCAGAAAAAATATAAAAATGTGGAAGTCAACAAATTAATTTTTTTTTCCATCAGACATCTAATAGGGCCATCATCCTGATGAAATGGCCAACTATAAAGGAGTTCAACTCTTCTGACTTCTGAGTCGTCACATCATTATTGTTCTCGATTAACAGTAACTATCTTGATGTTGGACTATTAAAAATAACCACGTACAGTAACTATCTTGATGTTGGACTATTAAAAATAACCACGTAGCTGATAATTGTTATTTCAATTAGCGGTGAGGGCCCAATATAGGTTTAGACATTGTTAGGATGAAAGACACAGCATTAAATATCGAAAAGATGAAAGATAGACCGCCAGGATTAAAGCTAGACAGGATAAAAGATAGAGTTCCAGGATGAAAACTAAACAGGTCTGCTATGCCTTACTATGTTTTATTATCAATAGAAATGAACTAGTATGATGATGATTTTTTTAATACAATCGTAGTTGAAAATTTTTCTAGGTGCCTGTAAAACTTGTTTCTTCTCTTCTCCCTTCTCCTTTATGAATTCTTTGAAGTATCGTGTTGGAACACCTTCGGGAAAGGCTACTTCTGATGCTCAAGAAATGAAATCGTCCACGATCTCAACTTGCTCGGGAAGCCCCGGGATATGCAAAAGGGACACCCATTCTGATCGATGGAGGACATCTCCACATAAATTATTAGCTTTTTCTCTGCCGCCGGATTGTTTGTCCATTGCCGGCCGATTATGGCCAGCCAGATTCTTTCATTTTGTCAAGGTCACATTAAATTTATGATGGAAATTGATTGCTAATGGATTAAGACTACCACACGCTGCTACGGGGCCATCTCGACTGCATCTTCTTCGTCACCATCAACTGCAGGCAACAGATTTTCGAAGGAGCCAAGGCGGCAGAATGTGGCTACGAAATTATCACATGGCAGTTGGCAGCCACAAATTTTAGTATGCTGCCGTCCCCTTTGGATGACTCTTCGCTCTTGGCTCAGACACCAGATCGGAGTTTCAGTTTGCCTTCTGGCAATAGAATGTGCAACGTGTAGGAAATGGGGGGCCAAAAATATCTTTAAAATGGCGCTCCATCATAATGAATACATTGAAGAACTTTAAATGTCTAATAAAGTGATTAGACTTTCGGGATATAGTGAAATGCAGGAGAGATAATGAATCCCTGAAAGAGTTGCATCAGTCGGCTACGAGTTTTCAAAGCCATAAACTGTCGCAGCCTCCAATGGTCATTAAATCTGGAACTTTCAGTTTAACAATGTCAAGAAGAAGACCACGTAGGACGAGAACCCAGAACTGTCAGGCATCCGGTCGAAAAAACAAGAATGCCTACAAGTCCCGACACTTGATTTTGGGCCAAGTATGAACACAGAAACAATTGGGATTTAATAATGGGACCATTAACATGTCACTTCTTGTTTAGACGTAAGAGAATAGGGCCACTTCAATCATCAAGAATGATCATGGACCGGTAAGAAGTCGTACCCTTAACCATGTTTATTTTGTAAAAAGAATGCCGAACACTCATTGGAAGAAAACTACATAAATCAAGAGATAAAGGTTGATCCTTTATCTCTTAATGTATACTTGAGAATAAATCTAAATTATCGTGATTTGTATCCAAATCGTCAGTCTTCATAAACACTTTGAACCATATCGAATCACGAAGCATAATTTTTTTCGAGTTTTTTCAGTTCTTCCAAGAAAATGAGTATCAGCAAAGGGATCCATGGATGATGGATGAATATAAAAAGTTTATTTCTAGTCGTAACAAAATCTTCAATTTTTATATTAAGGGATTGGAGCCAAATAGCTCGAAAATAATGGCTTTGGTTTACTAGAGCCATCAGCATATTTTTCAGCTCGGTAGAAAACAAAATCTTTTTTTCGAAAATCATACGAGTGATATGAACGACAGTTTGCGCAAGCTTAGGCTGGACGCTTATGCAGTCCCACAGAACGAGAACACATAGGGCGAGATGACCCTGATGCCGGATTGTAGCTACACGATTAGAAAATATAGGGGGTCACGAAAATAAATATTTTGAGTCGTGGAAGAACTACGAACATTACGTCTTTTAGGAGACTTCATGCTTTCCGAAACCCTTTCACGTTGACGGGAAGGTGTCCTCTGAACACGGGTAAGACCACTACGGCGAGAATTCTTAATAGGCCGGCAAGGGGGACGTTTTGCAGGTAACTGGTCAATAATGAGCCAGAGACGAACCCACCGCGAACAAATAATTCATCTGCTCAAGCTGTCACAAAGCTCCTATAAAACCCTGTCACCTTTGCTCTCGAAGGCATCGTGTCACGACCTTACGGGTGAGAACATCGGTCTGGCGATTAACATTCCGCAGCAGGCCAACGCCGCCCCGTCTTTCTACATGGCGCGATCCATTTGCACTCTCGCCATTGTCATGGTAACTGACGAGTCTACTCCGACGTGACCTTCCAAATCTTAGGTACTTTTAGTCGTTACTAAAAATCGTCCCTTTGGCAGATGGCAGTCGTCGGAGCATCGGCCGGGGTTCTGACGCCTCTGAACTATTGGCACATTGTCTTGCCTCGCACGCCCATCCCTGGTGCTTTGAGCCGGCGTCTTCCAAAAGGTCTTTACTTCCTCTTAGAGACGCTGAGTACGTGACGGCTATTGTCCTCTGAGTTGCTGATACCTTAAACTTTTTCTCCTCATCTCTGCTTCCTCGCCAGATGATCAAGGTAACGTGGGATCCAGCCTTGCAGTCGGGGTGACCGTAGGCCCTGGAGTTGGGGTGACGGTTGGAACCCCTGGGCCTGGTGTCGTAGTCGACGTCGGTCCATTCAGTTACGGGTATGCCGCTACAGAGACGCAGGTTCACGACAAAACCGGCTCGGCCCTGTTCTTCTTGGAGAAGGATCTCGTCCCGGGCTCTAAGATGACCGTTCACTTCGGCAAAACCACGAGCGACGTCGCCTTTCTTTCCCGATCAATGGCCAACTCCTTGCCCTTTTCCTCACCCAAGCTGCCCGACGTCCTGAGCAGCCTCAACGTGGATCCGACTCCAGGAGGCCGCCATCATCAGCAAGACGCTTCGCAGGTGCGAGGAGCCCACCGTGGCAGGAGAGAGAAGGTACTGCGCCACGTCTCTGGAGTCAATGGTGGACTTCTCCACGGCCAGCCTCGGCTCCCGCGATCTTCTCGCTCTTTCCACGGAGGTCAGCAAGCCTGACTCGCCCAAGCAGGCCTACGTCATAGCTCCCGCGGGCGTGAAGAAGGTAGGCGGGAACAAGGCCGTGGCGTGTCACGCAGAGCCCTACCCGTATGCCGTGTACTACTGCCACGCCACTCGGGCAACCAAGTCGTACGTGGTGTCCCTGAAGGGAACTGACGGGACGAACGTGGAGGCAGTGGTGGTTTGCCACACGGACACATCGAGCTGGAACCCCAGACACATCGCCTTCCAGCTCCTCAAGGTAAGCCCCGGCACGGTGCCCGTGTGCCATTTCCTGCCCAGCGATCACGTCGTATGGGCTCGCGACGCCTAGACTTGGGCCCACCGTGACATATTTCCCCTATCATTTAAACTAGTATATGTTGTAACGTGTCGTTGTGATTGTACGCGGTACTGAAGGCTGGAGGAATGCCCGGACCTGAAGAGATGCCATTGAATAAAGGGTATGAATTTAATTGCGTCCAGTATGTGTCACATATTGGTTTCCCAATGGCCGAGCTACCGATCCGAAGAAAAAACTGCGTCTTCAAGGTGACTTACATTCAGCTCATCTTCGCGGAGGCTGTTTTGTAGTCTACGTGAACCTTATCTGTGTACAGCCCATGGATCGAGTGATAAGTTGGCAACCAGCATACTCTACGGCTGTAGAAAATGGATTAGGGCTTTCAGGGGGGCTGAAATCCCTTTAAATAACAAGGAAATGGGCCCTGAATGTACCCTTTCCACACAAAACGAAAAGACAGAGGGGGGGCGCACTTCGGTTTCCGCGCGCCCCCTCCCACATTTCTGCGTTCGGGGCTGACACATCACCAGCAGTTTTTAATCATTGGAGAATTCCCTATTTAGAAGTTGATTTAAAGGTTGGGTTGCCACTGTGAGGTTTGGGACAAAGTCTGTTGTTTGCATTCAAGCGCCCAAGTCATGAGCAGGATAAGAGCTGGAAGGCGATGTGTCTGGGGTTCCAGCTCGATGTGTCCGTGTGGCAAACCACCACTGCCTCCACGTTCGTCCCGTCAGTTCCCTTCAGGGACACCACGTACGACTTGGTTGCCCGAGTGGCGTGGCAGTAGTACACGACAAAGTCTGTTGTTTGCATTCAAGCGCCCAAGTCATGAGCAGGATAAGAGTATACAATAAAATGTATCTCCCACGTCGGAAAGTGATGATATATTTCCATTACCGACATAAGGGGTCAAAAGAGGGACGAAAGATACAACCGTGGGAGGGGGAGTTCAAAAAAGAGATAGACTGACTGATACACTTACAGGGAGAGAGAGAGAGAGAGAGAGAGAGAGAGAGAGAGAGACAGAGACAGAGACAGAGACAGAGACAGAGACAGAGACAGAGATATGTTAGATCCACAAGAAACTTGCGACCATGCTTAGTGATGAACAATATTATACATGAATCTGGGTCAACGCAAAATATACATCATCCATCGCATCTTTAAATGTAATAATAAAGTGATTTGAGGATATATCTTGGGGTCAGGGCAGAATGGCTGTCTGAAATCTCTCTACGTAGTGGGTGATAGCCAACCGTGGGAGGGCTGGTTTGTAGTCTGCTTGCACCTTATCTGTGTACAGCCCCTGGATCAAGTCACAAGTTGGCAACAAACTAGGTTTTTGTTGAGAGAAATCCCAATATGATATGGTAAAATGCTGAATATATGAAAAGTCCAAATTTAGGGGGTTTAATGTTGTTGTTTCAAATCAGACTTAACCAACAATATTTATGAAAATTTTCGCTTAAATACTCTATAACGAATATAGGGCAAGTAAGAAGTTGACCCACCGAGAGGCAGAAATTTAATTTCGGAATTTCTCTGAAGCTTAAAATGATGGAATTGAGTTTAAAGCTGAGAGATATAACTTCTGGGATTTTTCTGGATGTTTAGTTAATTTATGTAATTTTCTATGGTTTAAATTGAAGCATAAATACAAGGAAAACACTAAAAATATTTTACATTATTTTCCTAGTTTTAATTAACACAAAAAATTTAAAATAATTATTTTTAGAAATTCCAGGAATATAATTTACACCAAGAACCACTAGAAATATTAAAAATGGGAGTTATCAATGTTTTTTAGAATTTGTTTAGATGTTTATATCACTATAAATTTATTATATCAATTTTAGAGAATTTTTCTGATCTTGAAAATTTTAAATGCAGAAAAAAAAATTCCTATGTTTTCTAATTTTTTAATCCAAAAAGTATAAATGTTACCTTTTTTGGCGATCTCTGGCAGCGGCACCGGCGGAATAAGAATTTTGAGAATATTTAATTCTAAGAAAATATTTTTTATTTTTCATTTTTTGCCTCCGGTGTGACTCTCACCACCACACGGCAAAAGCAGCGATGAGAGATAATCAAATTTTTTTAATGCATAATGGTTTTTTAATGCATTTTTATTTTGGAAAATTGGGAAGATAAATGAGGAAGGATATAGAGAGAGATTTGGACAGATTTTAGAAAGATAAAGTACTTACTTACAGAGAGAAAATAAAAATGAAGAGATAGAGAGAGAAAATGAAGAAGGTGTGTAAAAGGTGTTTGAGAGGGACGTTGAAGGTGCAAATGAAGGAGATTTTTATGAAATTTTAAGAAGATGAATTAGTGATATCGATGAGGTTTTAGAGATAAAAGTCAATTATAGAGAGAGAAAGTAGGAAGAAAAGAGTGTTTAGGGTGAGAAATTAATGGTTTTAAGGAGGAAATGGATAAATAATAATGGGAAATGTAAATCTAAGCTCCTAAAACCTCAATGCAAGCTTAATGAGCCTTTTATGACTCCTCTATGTTTTGCCAAGATCAAGCATTTTTTGATGCAATCAAAATTTTAGATTGAATGAAAACTTCAATAAACATACATCAAGCAAGTTGAACAACCTGGATTTTGAAATATGATTTGCCCTGCTGGCCAACCACTTTCTCGAGCATGTTCTGCTGGCCAACCAGGATTCTAAATATCTCTTTCTCCTCATCCTCGTCAGTGCCGTCGTAATACTTGTCAGATTTGGCTTGATTAGGGCCTTAAATGCAATCGATGGCTGAGATAGCTGATGTCCATCTTCAAAAGTACAAGATATAAGTATAACAATATAACATTATAATATTCAGATTCATATAACAACGACGATATGTGTATGATGTGGCAGTGCATCAGTGCGTGCCATGTCAACATGTGTTATAAAATAAACCAATTAAATTAGGAAACATGTGTACTGTGTGAATATGTGGTGCCACGTCCTGTGGCATTTCTCAAAAATTATTTTTTCTCATAATATGACGTCATCAAAATCCCTAAAATACTGAAAATACATAAAATTCAAAACATCATTCAAAAGTGGATTTAATCATTGTAGGCTTGCAACGAAATATATATATAGCCAAATTAATTTGAATAAACATTTAAATTTTGTCATACTAACCTCTTAATACTGATTTTTATCAGTAACTTGAGGGTCCTCGTGACATTTGATACACAATGGTAACACACCGATAAATCACTTAATCGTTTATTATTTTATTCCACAAGGAATGCTTCAGTTTGAGTAAACCCAGAGAGACTTGGACGCGTATTAAATGGAAATGAATTCCAGTGTTCATGATCCTCTTAGGAAGAAATGTAAGTTTGTTCATGTATCTAAAAAAATCATAAATTAAAAAATTAAATAATCTATTATAATTCTGATCATAACAGTTTGTTTATAATGATATTATGTGATAATGGATTCTACTTATCAAGATAATAAATTCGTATATTCATGATTTATCGGCATCCACGGAATTGCTCTTGAGCCAAATTTGGAAATAAAACCAAATATGATTTTTATATAATCACGTAATCCCTGCACAATAACTATTGATGAATACAACCAATTTAAAACCAGAAACGTTTTTATAGGCAATTCCATAATCAAAACTACCATAAATATATTCAAGTAGTCTCTTTGCTGCTCAAGTTGACAAGTAGATGGGCAATGCATGAATCTGTGATGCATGCTTTCGAGTAGATTATATTTTATTTCATACGAGTCCTATAGTAAACATCCCTTGTAACACGTTTATTGACCCTTTTGTATACCTGGTGGCGACGACATCAATGCACCAACTTTGGACGCGCCGCCAACGTCATCCGAGATGCCTCACATCCAGACTCGTCATCAACATCAACTGAAGAACCGCCAGGATGACGACCAAGTCAATGCACCGGCATCAGTCACGTCTCTACCTACACACGCCCCGTCACGCATCATGAAACGGCGTCAACGACAAATCCAGAATTGCCCTTTGACGTGACACGATTACACGTCGTCCACTTTTATTTTATGCCATTTCTTGTATTTTCTCTTTCCTCGAAGGCCTATATGTAGGCCAATGTTGCAAGAAACATTTGGTAAATTTATTTTCAAGAATCAAAGTTCTCTTCTTGGAAGATTTGCCCTAGCCCTATCACTCCTCGAACCGCCGCTACCGTCGCTGCCGATGCCGCTGCCATTGTCGCCAGAGGATCCCCTTGTTCATTTCCCTAGGTTCCTACATCCGCACCAGTCGCCCGCACCAGCCGCCATGCTGGCCGCCCGCACAGGCACTGCCCGTGCAAGCCGCCACGCCGGACGCCCCCACTGGCACCGCCCGCGCAGGGCGTCACACCGGTCGCCCGCATAGGCATCGCCCGCGCAGGCCGCCACGCCAGCCGCCTACACAGGCACCGCCCACGCAGGCTGCCACGCCAGCCTCCCGCACAGGCACCGCCCGTGCAGATCGCCATGTCGGCCGCCTGCACAGGCACTGCCCACTTAGGCCGCCACGCCAGCCGCCCGCACATGCACTGCCCACTCAGGCCGCCATGTCGGCTGCCCGCACAGGCACTGCCCACTCAGGCTGCCACGCCAGCTTCCCACACAAGCACTGCCCACGCAGGCCGTCACATCGGTCGCCCGGGCAGGCCGCCACGCCAGCCTCCCGCACTGGCACCACCCGCGTAGGCCGCCCGTGCCCCCCGACGCCCTCGCAGCTACTTGCCGCGGTGCATATCGTTTAGGTTTTGGGGAGCTGCCCGAACCTCGCAAGGGGGCGACTCCCCCCTTGACCCCCCCCCCCCAACTGACGCGCAATGGGATCCGTGACATCCTATCAAAGCGCACGCCAATCGTTCCGCCAACGACGCACGTCAATCCTCTACTTAATAATATGTTCAAAGGTGCTTCATGACACCCCCTTGGGCATTTTGCGAGCTTATATATTATTGCAAGAGTCTGACCCTAGCAGATCATATTCCCTGTCTTCATAGAGATTAAATTGTACATTAACTACATAAATTTGTAATTACATCTTAAAAAATATTCAGATAATTAACAAAAAGCCAAAACAACTACCTCATTTTCAGTTGTTTTTGTAGCTCGTCCAATTATGAATAAATATATTATGATGTTAGATAATATAAATAATGAATAGTTTTAAAAACAGAGCTATTCCATTAGGAATTAACCCCTATCCATAGGGGTCTGTCCACTCTCAGAGGTATGCTTGACACTTCTTGCACGATTCACTGTGTCATTACTACTGAACCATCAATCGTCCAACATGACTAGGACACATGTGATGGGACTAATAAAGGCAATCGAGAATAAGACAAGACAGAAATGTATAATGCTCAAATAAAACCTTTTTTTATAAGATAATAAACTTTGTGATTCCCTTTAATTTTGTAAATGGGAACAATTAAAGTACTACAAACTCGTCACTTTAAAAAGGTCAAAATTCAAAATTACAAGATATACTACATGAATATGAAAATCTACCTCAGCAACGTATTCTAGTAAAATCATTGCCTATGTGATTGGCCAAAAATTACGGGGGAATTATGGAATCTTACATTTCATTATCCTTGCTGATTTCAGCCTATACAAATAAAATTTATAAAACCTTAACTTAAGATGTATAACGTCAAGTATAGGTATCGTCCAAGGGAAGCTAGTAAGGTAATTCAATTGTGATGTGTGTGTATAATTTGACCCTACCTAGGATTAGTTTAATCTTTAATGAAGATCAAATCACCCTAATTTGATGAAGACTTTAGAAAGGGTGGTATAAATGATGGGAAGAATAAAAGAAGTAGAGCTCTAGATTAACTTCTTTGATCCAATAAAAAGGATCAAAGGATTCCAGTAGAGAGTTTCAGAAGGAGATTTCATTTTGGTTGTTTTGGGGCAATCAGGTATTCAAGTTCACTAAGTACCATCTAATAAACACAATCTAATCTTCCTAGAAATTAAATTTTTTATAATTTTTTTTCTCAGTTGGCAATTGGAATCGTTAAATAAATTTGATGATCACTCCTCTCAATTATAGTAAGTACGTGAACATTTTGATCAAGCCTAGTGATTTAGCAATGCAAGATCAAGAAGAATAATTAACAAAATCATCAAAATTACTCTAAAAATTCAATTAGGGTTGATACAATGAAATAGAAAGTGCCAATTAGGGTTGATCTAGGCTTTTTACCCACTCTATCTACCCCTGTGAAAGAGCCCCTTCCAGAATGGCCTCCTCAACTGGAAAATCTTATTTTATACTTAGGTTAAATGGTAGAAGTGACCGTTTTATGCCCAATAAGTAATTAATTTTTATCCATCGATGTAGGCTTGATCTGAATGATCCAACATATAAATGGAAGGAGGAGGTTGCGACAAGCAAACCCATAAAAAATTATCTCAATCAAACTTTAGGATCAAAAGTTATTAAAAAATGAATTTTGACCAATCAATATTCATTTATTTGATAATCTTTTTTCTTCACACGCAATCACATGTCAACTGCTGACTAGCTGGCAAAATTTTAACTTCATTTGTTGAGTTCTTTATCGGCGCGCATGTACCCTGTGGCTGAAATAAGAACAAATAAACATAATGCATAGTGATTTGCATGTAGCTGTATGTTTGTAGCACCGCTATCCAATCATGTGCCGCCATGTCACCTCCCGTGCATGCACATTGTATGCGTAGCACAGGCGATGAACATAACATCCATAAAGAAGACTTTCCGCTGACGCATCTTGGCTGTCGTATTCTCTTCTGACGACCGAAATTTTGCACCGTGGCCACCCAATACTCATCCCTTGGGCTTTTGTGCTTAAGTCCATGCTAAAATTTGCATGCCAAGATTGACGCCGACCAGAAAATAATTACGTATATGGCCCTACGCTTTCTTTCTCCTCTATATTTCCTAGCAAACCATACAAAAATCATAGAAATGTTCTGAATAATTCAATAAAACCCTAGAAATAGTTTTATTGGATATTTACACCTGCAATGGATGACCTAGAGCTGTTTTAATGACATAATCGCAATACAAATTTAACAAAAACCACTCTGACTTTAGAAATTGCTTTAAGACTTCTTATTTTCTTATAATCTATCCTTTTTCTATTTCAATATTAATTTATTTCTGGAATAAATTGCAAAAAATCCAATAAATTATAGAAAAAAATCTTGAAAATTCAATAATTTGTCTCCAGTTTAATTAACATCAAAACTAAATTTTAAACCTGCAATTCCAATCTATATAGAGCTATTACAAGCTTTTAAAATTTTCATAAAATTCATAATTCAACAGAAAATCAGGGAAAAATTATATTTTACTTGGAAAAGTAATTATGGAGATATATGATAACAGCCCTATTTTAAACACTTTAAAAACATAGAATTGTGCAAATTAATTGAATTAAATACCAAATGTAGGGTGTTATCACGTTGCATGAACACACAAATAGGCATCAGTTATGGAAGTAGCGATAAATCAGAAATGACAAGTAAACATGAGCTGCTACCATACTGTGATAGGCTTGTGCATTCGTTTCAGGTTTATATTAAAGGGTGGCCGATAAGATAGTGTTCATGAGCCAATATGAGCATCATACAATGTCATGTTGATGTCGG
This sequence comes from Wolffia australiana, assembly GCF_029677425.1. Taxonomy (NCBI): domain Eukaryota; kingdom Viridiplantae; phylum Streptophyta; class Magnoliopsida; order Alismatales; family Araceae; genus Wolffia; species Wolffia australiana. Next base: position 16,180,241 of record NC_135839.1, on the reverse strand, counting down.
ACGTCGTTAGAGACGTCGTTTGGGCCAACACCGAATAAGATGGTTCAGTGCCGGTGGGTGATAATGGTATCAGACTACGACAGTGGCGTCGTCCGAGCGGAAATCCTAAATGGAAGATATACCACGATGCAATGCAAGATGCGACAAATTTGGTACGTGCAAGTGCCGACTAGCAAGGACTATCAACACCCTGGACCAACGGAGTCGCCCGGCGGTGGAAGGGTACACCTCTCGAGCCTCGTCCGAAGGGACGAGGACGACTATGGCGCCGAACGGAGTAACTCCACTGGATGTTGCCCACACGTGATTGGCAGACCCGATTCGTACCAAGAACAGACGCTCAAGCAAGACGTAGTTCACGCTCAACCTGTCTCGCTCACCTATATCTAACCCGAGCGCGGTGGAGGCAATTCAAAAAATGCACTACAGAAAATAAGAGACGGGTGGGCAGAGGGATGACGTACCTCGTCGAAGTCTGCGAGCTGATATTCGTCTACTTCGTGCATTCAGACCAAGCGCGAGTGGCGTCGGGGTGAGAGGTGATGGAGAAGGGGTCTGGGAGGTGTGATAGTGACAGGGCTGGAGCGGAAAAGGATTGGGTAGGGGGTGGAGGCAACAGCTGGGCTGTGGCAGGTCGCCGAGGCCGTGCTTTGGATGAGAGTGTCCCAACCAGACAAACCTGCCCTTGGCAAGGACTTGGTCAGGGGACGATGGCTGATCAGGCGAGCAGATCGTCCATTACTCTCGCTATGGCAGCCGGGACGGCCGCAAGCAAGACCTAAGCCTCTCCCGAGCTAGCACGGTGGTCTCGCCAGCGCCAGGGGTCGGCCAAGGTTGGACAATGCGTGCACAGGCCTGAACGATCACTGACAGAGACCACTGACATGTTAGGGGCTAGTCAAGGTGACCACACTCTACGAGGTCGTCGGTCGAACCAGTCGTCGTGACCCGATCAACAAACTGGCTGCCAGAAGACGAAGGGGTCACGATGTACCAGCGAGCCGGCACAGCGCCTGAAGGATCGCACGTGAGCGCGACGCCCTCAGGCCTTAGGGCGGTCAGGGATCCACGCGTCGGTGAGCTCGACTCACGCCAGAAGCCGGAGGGTCACCGCGGCGGCGAGCTTCCTAGGGGTGATGAGTGATTGCACCGCGATGGTGGATGGCTTTGTGCAGAGGTAAAAGGGACGTGCGATGGGAAAAATGGATTAGAGAAGAAATTTGAACCTAATTTAAAAATCTAAAATTGCAAAATGGATCCAAATCAATGTAAAACTAAAGATTAAAATTCAGATCTTGAATCAAAACCAAAATGCAATGCTAATTTCATTTCAAATCAACTTCAAGGGCATGTGCATTTCGCCCATGCCATGGCCTTTTAGAACTTCTAAAGCAACTCATGTATCCAAATTAGAAATTTGAAACTTACAACTTTCAATGATGAATCAGGATCTGTCGACTTCCAAAGCAACTCATGTATCCTTGCTGGCCAAATCCTTGGGACGACCTTCAAAAAGTGAATTTTGCCTTCTTCCCAGCCTCTATTTAAAAATCCAACCGTACAAATCGTAGAAGGGGAAAAGAAAAATATGCCCTCAAAATTTGGGCACAATCGGACAGCTAGATCTCAATATATCGCAGATTTACTGGCGTTTAACCATGGCCGTTGGATAATTTTATCTCTCTTCCATATATCTAAAAAATGGCATTTTCTGATTGGCTAATACATTTTTCTTGCTTTCAACACCCTCGGGTCTTGCGCTGCCACATTTTTGCGCTTCCAAAGGCCACAATCATTGCTCAATAATGCTGCATTTTAAGTGGTTAAGAAAGCGCCACGTTCTCTTCCTCATCATCCTAATCATCCTATATATTTTTGCGCTTTCCTAAATATATATTAATATTCTTCCCAATCATCTTCTGAGATTCCTTCCACATTGTCCTATTTGGAATTCAACTACAATACTAATAAAATTGCTTATTAGTACTAACATTCTAGAGTCCCTTCTCTCTATTCAATGGCTCATTTGGTAATTCTACCTCAAAGATCCCATCCCTGTGGAGACGACCTTACGCGTGCTATACGTCTTTGAGAAAGATTAAAATTTCATAAATATTACTTGATAGGAGTAAAGTAATAACAATGACATAAATACCCCATTTTTGCTGTTATCAATTTAACCCTAACTTCAATGAAAGTATGGATACATGACTTGTAAAAAATCATTTGTGGGATGGAATGACGGCAAGTCCGATGTAAGTCCAAATATTGTGAAACGTGGAAAGTATCACGAGATTGAATAATCTTAAAAACTGTATTTCGCGGATAAAACAAGGCAATGATTGTAATGCTACCAAATTTAAGAAGATAGTTTGACATTATATCCATCAAGCCCATAGGAAGTTCAAGAGTATTTCTCGCGTACTTCTACTGCCATTACTAAAATTCGGAGCTTCGAAGAGAATAGGCCTGAAAAGAGAAATAAGGGTAAAACTTTATGAAGCCTTCCGCCGAACTTTGATTGTAATGCTGTCGTGAGTGAAGAGTGAAATGAATTTTCAACAAATCGTGATAATGAGTTACTTGAATCGTTGGTGGCACATAACGCCGAAATATAAATCCCAGTTAATGTTTGGAACCAGCATTTCAACATAAAGCTGGTACTTGTCCCGGCAATTTTTTTGTGTCGGTAATTGTCGTTTATGATTGTTCGGTAGTGTTCGGGAAATGAATCCTCCGACGGATAAGACTCCCTACTGGAAGTGTTCTTCTTATAGTCGTCTCCGTGACCACTATTGATTACTCAAGTTTCATAAGCCGCATCTTACATGTTAATGGTCCCATCGCTAGGCCCAAACACAAATCATAAACTCCCTACTGGAAGTGTTCTTCTTACTTGAAACTCAAGTTTCGGTTAATCCCAGACTTTTCTGTGTTGATGCTAGGCCCAAACACAAATCCTTGGAATTGTAGACCCTTTTCTGCTTCGGATAGGATTGCTGACGTGTCTGCTCGACATTTATGGATTTACGGGTTTAATCTTGGCCCTTGGAGGACAACTGACAGTTATGGCTTTCAGGGATTAACCGAGAGATGCAACTTTTTCAGGGATTCCAAAAGTATCGACGGCATTTAATTCGCGGAATCTCCGCCGTGTAATCTCCTTATTAGACATTTGAAGTTCTTTCGTGTACTTATTTTGATTCGGCGCCGATTGAAAGTTATTGACAGCTTTACTGGCCATCTATCTTCTACCTGGCAGAAGCTAGAGCGGGAAAACCGAAGTCAAACTCCAAATGTCTGTCTGAGCGAAGAGTTGGAGTTATTCAAGAGTAACGGCGGAATAAAAAGAGCGGCAGCCACTTGCCGTACGTTTATTTTGCCGTCGTGGCTCTTTCGAAAATCTGTTGCTTCCGGTTGATGGCGACGATGAAGATGCAGTCGAGATGTCGCGCTAGCGCCGTATCGGAGTCGTAATCCAACACGAACCAACTACATTCCTCCATTTAGTGAGATCTGGACAAGATAAACCAGGCTGGGGTCACCCTTACTTGGCCGCCAATAAATAGACAGCGGCCCGGCGGCAAATTATTCAGTAAGATGAGTCCTCCGTCGAAAAGTTTTCCGTCAACTTAAATGTCTTGCGAGAGATAGCTCATCAATTCGTGAATTTCTGCGAATGCTCCGATCACTTTCAATTCGAGAATATTTACGAAAGTTCTGGTGAGATTGCAGTTAATGGAGCTGCATGTGCAGCTGGAATTGGAAGGGACATCAGATGATCAGAATCATGGAAAACTCTGGAGCTGACCTTGACGCCAAATGGAAGGTGGGTTGGGGCATTTTCATTTCGTGCAACGGGTCTTACAAACCATGTATTCCACCGCTCTTCGAGACATTTTATCCGGCTCTCTTGTTGCTTCGATGGAACGGGACTTCTTCTCTCCGGAATAGGACCTCGTGGTGCCGAATATACTATTTGTGTATATATCTCTCTCTGTCTCTCTCTCAAAATATACATATATATGTAGAGAGAGAGAGATAGAGATAGAAAGGGAGACAGCGAGGGAGGAGAGAGAGAGTCGCTGATGGAATTTTTTCCGCTACTACTTCGTTCTGCAGCGAATGGCCGGACCACACTATATGCGTTAACTAGAGTTTAGTTTTTTCTCTAACCGTATTGACATTAGTGACCGTATTACATTTTATTTCGGGATGACCCATCATCGTGTCATCTTCAAAATGTATTCAGAGTAGGTGAGAGTAGGAGTGCGCAATGCAACGGAGGCGTCGCCGTCCGTCGGTGGCTAATGCCAAGGACAAATCGATGCGTTGGGTAAGTAGTTCTTGAAGACAAAGATCCAGACTCCATCAGCAATCGGCGATGATCCAAGTTCCCAACGAGAAGTCCGTTGTAACACCCCGTGCTTAGTTCGTTATTTCTGTTTCAGGTTCGATCGCGACCGTCCATCGTCGTGAATTATAACGGCGATCTGAGCTCCACGTTGGATGCCAACTCATACCCCGGGAGGCCGCTGCAACAACCTTTGGGCACCACGTGGGACGCCAGCTCATGGTTCGGGAGACCGTTACGACTGCTCTTTCTTTTGAATTTTCTTCTTTGATACTTGCTCTATAAATAAGAGCCATGTGTTCGATGTAATGACATGCTGGACGTTTTCGTATATTCACGTTTCACCTTTGTTTTTCTTGATCATCCTGGGTGCGCTGCGATCAGAGTAAGGCACGAGGAATCCTTGAAGAGTCAACAAGTGGTATCAGAGCAACTGGGAGATCAAGAAACTTACCGATGGCGAAGAGGAACGGAGAATCGAGTTCTGGCGGCGAACTATCTTTTTCATTGCCCACTCTCAAGCTGACTCGAACAAACTATCGGATCTGGTCCATGTCAATGGAAGTATATCTGGATTCTCATGATCTTTGGCAGGCTGTAGTTGGGGAAAATGTCACCAAGAAGAAGGATCGTATGGCATTGTCGGCTATCATGAGTGCTGTTTCTGAGGAGCAGCTGCTGATGCTGGATGCTAAGAAGACGGCGAAGGAAAATTGGGAGATTCTCAGGCAAAGAAATCTCAGAGTAGAGAGAGTCATTCAATCTCGCATACAGGCCCTGAAGCGAGAATATGAATTGCTCAATATGTCCAATACCGATTCGATTGATGATTTTGCTATGAAGTTTACTCGGATTGTCTCAGATCTGAGAAATCTCGGGGAGGCGATGGCGGAGAAAGACGTGGTAAGGCGATTTCTGAGAGCAATGCCTTCCAAGTTCGATGCACTCACCTTGTCTTTGGAGCAATACGGAGATCTAGACAAAGTAAGTCTGGATGAAGTGATAGGTTCACTTACCATGCATGAAATGCGCCTCAGGGATAGGGAATCCCGAGAGGAAGAGCAGGCCTTACCGGCCAAAGCAATGAGCAAAGCCAGAATTGGCAATGAGGAAGAGTTTTCATCAGGAGGAAGAAGAAGAGGCCGCGGACGAAGCAGAGGCCGAGGTAGAAATATGCTCTCTGATGAGAGAGATAAGAAACCTTTTGACAAATCCAAAATTCAGTGTTATAACTGTCAAAGGTACGGTCATTTTTCCTATGAATGTCGAAATGAAAAGAGGGAAAGAGGTGATAGTGCCTATCTAGGTGAATCTCTGGCGATAGCAGAGGAAGAAGAGACATCAGCACTGCTGATGGCATTTGAAGAAGAAAGAATTGATCTTCTGCTCCAAGGATCCGAAGTGGAGCACCCAAATTCCGACTTATGGTATCTAGACACTAGCGCCACCAATCATATGACTGGGAATCGAGATTTCTTCTCAAAACTGGATGACTCGACTGAAGGATTCGTGAAGTTTGGGGACAACTCGTGAGTGAAGATAGAAGGGAAGGGAAGTATCTCTATTCTGCGAAAAGATGGGGAAGCTATGATACTAAAGAATGTGCTTTTTGTTCCCAAACTTTGTGCTAACATTCTCAGCTTGGGAAGGTTGGATGAAGAAGGCTACAAGGTGCTTATGCAAGAAGGATGTCTTACAATCCATGACCGTGAATGCAATCTGCTCATCAAAGTCAATCGCACGTGTGGAAGACTATACCTCTTGAAGCAGCAAGTAACTGGTGACTGTTTGCTCTCAAAGGAAGAAGACCAAACAAGTCAGCTATGGCATTTAAGGTACGGTCACCTTAACTTTCATTCCTTGAAAGATATGGGTGATAATGGTTCAATAGAGGGACTCCCACAAATCAAGCTGCCTAGCTATGTCTGTCGAAGTTTTTTGGAAGGAAAACAGATTCGCATTTGCCGTTCCCAAAAAATCTGAGTTCAAAACCAAGAATCCACTAGAACTTGTGCATATGGACCTCTGTGGACCTATCAGTCCAAACACTTTGGGAGGAAGCAGGTATTTTCTTCTAATCGTGGATGACTATTCAAGGCTAATGTGGGTTGCTTTTCTGAAGCAGAAATCGGATGTCTTGTATCAGTTCAAGAAATTCAAGAATCTACCCCAGGAACTGTGGGAGAAGCTGTGAATACTGCGGTTTATCTGCTCAATCGGTCATCCATGTCGTCTCTACAGGGTGCGACACCCTATGAAAAATGGACAGGGAGAATACCCTCAGTAGCACATCTTCGGATTTTTGGGTCCATAGTACATGTAAAATGTACTAAACTACCACAGAGGAAGTTGGAGGATCGAAGTACCCCTATGATCTTTGTGGGATATGAACTGGGCTCCAAAGCCTATCGGTGTTTTGATCCAGTCAACGGTTCCATTCATATCAGTCGAGATACTATCTTTGAAGAGGACTCAAAGTGGGATTGGAAAAACAAAGGTAACCAATTACCTACTCTCACTTTCTATCCAGTTTCTTTCAGTAATGAGACATAAGAAGAGGAACACCATTTGGAAAATGAGGAGCAAGGAGAAGACCGGCAACCTATCGAAGTTACCTCGGACCAAAGCTCGACATCTGAGGTGTCTGAAAATCAAAAATACAAGTCCTCTCTCAGCTATATGAAGATACCAGTCCTCAAAGTATGGAAGAACATGAATGCCTTGCATGCGCTGAAGAACCTATGTCATACAAAGCGTCACAAGAAGAAGTCTGGAGATTGGCCATGGAGGAAGAGATGAAGGCCATTATCAAGAACTCTACTTGGAGCTTGGTGGAACCACCGGAAGGGTGTAGACCAATATGTCTAAAATGGATCTTCAAAATCAAGAAAGATGCAGTTGGGAATATTCTGAGACACAAAGCAGGACTGGTGGTAAAAGGCTATTCTCAAAAACAAGGAATAGACTATGGAGAGGTGTTTGCACCAGTGGTAAGATTTGAATCCATACGAGTTTTGATTGCTATAGTGCTAAAAGGGGTTGGATTTTGCACCATCTCGACGTCAAATCAGCCTTTCTAAATGGAGATGTGGAAGAAGATCTCTATGTGAAGCAACCAGAAGGCTTCGTGGTTCGAGGAAAAGAAAGTCATGTTCTCAAACTAAGAAAAGCCTTGTATGGCCCCAAACAGGCCCCTCGAGCATGGTACTTCAAGCTGCACAAATGTCTGATGTCTTTGGGGTTCATAAGAAGCAAGTATGAACAGGCCATTTATTACAAGATCACTGCAGAATCCCACCTGATAATTGGCGTCTATGTTGATGATCTTCTACTCACGGGAAATGAAGAAAGAGACATCAATAGTTTCAAAAGGCAGATGAAGGATCACTTCGACATGAGTGACCTTGGCAGCTTAAGTTGCTATCTGGGGATCAGAGTTAGTCAAGAAGAGGAGTGCATAACTCTGTCTCAAAAGACATACTCCGAGAATATCCTCAAACATGCCAAGATGATGGATTGCAATGCCATACATACTCCAACTGAAACAAGACTCAAGTTCAATAATCTAAGTGCATCCAGCATTGATCCAACAATCTTCCGAAGTATCATAGGAAGTCTGAGGTATGTTACACACACACGACCAGACTTGTCCTACGCTGTTGGATACTTGAGTCGATTTATGGACAAACATACGTCAGAGCACTTTTCAGCACTTAAGAGAGTCCTAAGGTACTTAAAGGGCACCCTTGAATATGGACTGGTGTATGCGAAGGGGGACAAAAAGGAAGGCTTAGTTGGATACAGTGACAGTGACTTTGCAGGTGACGAGCACGATCGGAAGAGCACTTCAGGAGAAGTTTTTTTCTACAATACTGCCTTGATCAGTTGGTCATCACATAAGCAGAAGACAGTCTCTCTCTCTTCATGTGAAGCAGAATATATGGCTGCTACTTCGGCTGCATGCCAAGGTGTGTGGTTAAGGAGAATTATTGGGGAACTATGTGGAGAAGAAATAGAAGCGGCAAAGCTCTACCTGGATAATAAATCGGCCATCATTCTAAGTAAAAACCCTGTGCAGCACAGCCGAACCAAGCATATTGATACAATATATCACTTTATCAGGGAATGTGTGGAGGAAAAAGGATTTCCGTGGACTATGTGAGAACGGAAGATCAACTTGCGGACATTCTTAGAAAAGGGCTTGGGCGAGTAAATTTCTTGGACATGAGAAGGCGTCTTGGAGTTGTAAACGTTCATGATAGGAGTCTGAATCATGGGGGAAATTGAAGACAAAGATCCAGACTCCATCAGCAATCGGCGATGATCCAAGTTCCCAACGAGAAGTCCGTTGTAACACCCCGTGCTTAGTTCGTTATTTCTGTTTCAGGTTCGATCGCGACCGTCCATCGTCGTGAATTATAACGGCGATCTGAGCTCCACGTTGGATGCCAACTCATACCCCGGGAGGCCGCTGCAACAACCTTTGGGCACCACGTGGGACGCCAGCTCATGGTTCGGGAGACCGTTACGACTGCTCTTTCTTTTGAATTTTCTTCTTTGATACTTGCTCTATAAATAAGAGCCATGTGTTCGATGTAATGACATGCTGGACGTTTTCGTATATTCACGTTTCACCTTTGTTTTCTTGATCATCCTGGGTGCGCTGCGATCAGAGTAAGGCACGAGGAATCCTTGAAGAGTCAACAGTTCTGTTACTACGTCCCAGAGGACTTAATTCGTCCCAGCTATCCCGACTCCCCAAAGCCCATTACTCCGCCATTGGGCTTGGTTAATTCCACTCTCGTTTTACGCCCTCTGTTTCAATTTATGTCTACGTAGATATCAATCACTCTGTCTGGATATCGATATCCACATCCCTTGATGAACTCTTCTCATAGGGTCGTAAGTTGAATGTGTTTCGACGTTCTCTATCCCGCATTCTTCATCGCACTCAAATCAGCGGTGTCGTCCAGCTGAACCACAGAGGCTTTGATATCATTTCCCGCGGATGTAGGCAATATCTAGAAAAGAACGACCCTGCCGCCGCCGAAATCGAAAGTCCGCCGGCCTGCAAATTGTGAAAAACTCTATGGAACAGCCTGGATACAATTCCTGCTACTCTAGCGTTTTGGATTGGCTTCCTGAGTAAGACAGATGTAGTGAAAATCTATTCCCGCTGCCTAACTATTGAGAGAGATCCACAACATAAGACACGATTATCCCTCTCGTTGACTAAGCCCGTGAATCCAGACCACTTACAAGACAACAGACCTCCTACTGTCCCCTAATTATTAACTCAACTTCAAGGGAGGCAACCCCCGACTCTCAAGTCATTTGAAGCCTTGTCCAATGCGATATCGACACTCTAGGTACACTCGCTGAACACACAGTAGGTAGCGGCAGATGGACTGCAAAACCGGCGTCCACGAAGATGAGCTGAAATATAATCCAACTTCACAACTAGGCATGTTTTTATTGGGAACCGTAACCTGGCCATTGGCGACTGGCGAGTCAACACAAGAGACGCACTAACCCTCGGCGAAATTCATTCACTTTATGCGGCGGCAGTTCTAGAGGTCGGACCTTTTCTCCCGCCATCAGTCGAGCGCACAAATGACCACTAAAGATTACAAGATAATCAGGTTTACATTGACGTTATGGAAGTGTCAAGGGACAATTATTTCGTAGCTGCGCAGGTTTAGGCGTCGCGAGCCCAGACGACGTGATCGCTGGGCAGGAAATGGCACACGGGCACCGTGCCGGGGCTAACCTTGAGGAGCTGGAAGGCGATGTGTCTAGGGTTCCAGCTCGAGGTGTCCGTGTGGCAAACCACCACTGCCTCCACGTTCGTCCCGTCAGTCCCCGTCAGGGACACCACGTACGACTTGGTTGCCCGCGTGGCGTGGCAGTAGTACACGGCATACGGGTAGGGCTCTGCGTGACACGCCACGACCTTGTTCCCGCCTACCTTCTTCACGCCCGCGGGAGCTATGACGTAGGCCTGCTTGGGCGAGTCAGGCTTGCTGACCTCCGTGGAAAGAGCGAGAAGATCGCGAGAGCCGAGGATGGCCGTGGAGAAGTCCACCATTGACTCCAGAGACGTGGCGCAGTACCTTCTCTCTCCTGCCACGGCGGGCTCCTCGCACCTGCGAAGCGTCTTGCTGATGATGGCAGCCTCCTTGGAGTCGGATCCCACGTTGAGGCTGCTCAGGACGTCGGGCAGCTTGGATGAGGAAAAGGGCAAGGAGTTGGCCATTGATCGGGAAAGAAAGGCGACGTCGGTCGTGGTTTTGGCGAAGTGAACGGTCATCCTGGAGCCCGGGACGAGGTCCTTCTCCAAGAAGAAGAGAGCTGAGCCGGCGTTGCCGTGGACCTGCGTATCGGTGGCCGCGTACTGGTAGAGGAATGGATTGACGTTGACTACGACACCAGGCCCAGGGGTTCAACGGTCACCCCAACTCCAGGACCAACGGTCACCCTGACTGCTAGTCTGGATCCGATGTTAACCTGATCATCTGGGGAGGGGTTACAGATGAAACGAAAAACGTTAAGGCATCAGCAACCCGGAGGACAATGGCCCTTAGTTACTCGGTGTGGGTATGAGGGAGGAAAAACCTTCTGGAAGACGCCGGCTCAAAGCACTAGGGATGGGCGTGTTGGGCAGGACAGCGTGCCAATAGTTCTGAGGCGTCAAAACCGCAGCCGATGCTCCCACGACCGCCATCTGTCAAAGGGACGATTTAAATTAGAGACTTCAAATAGTTGAAATTTGAGGGGTCACCTCCAGTAGACTCGTCAGTTACCATGAGAATGGCGACGGTGCACATGGATCGCACCATGATCGAAAACGGGGTTGAGTTGGCCTGGAGCGGAATGTTGATCTCCAGACAGATGCCTTTGAGATCAAAGGTTTGGCAGGGTTTTATAGGAGCCCCGTGACAGATTGAGCAAATGAATTATTTTTTGATAGTGGGGTCGGCGTTGGCTCATTATTGCGCGGTTAACTGCACTATGACCCCTTTGCCGGCTTATTGACATGTCGCCGTTGTATTCCAACGAGTGTTCAGAGGACGCCTTTCCGTCCTTGTCGAAGTGAAGGGGGGGACTGTACATTTCTTTCGTGTTGTTCTTTCTAGAATCAAACTAGTGTTTATCTCCACCTACTCCCCTATCTAATCGTGTGCCTGCATGCGGCCGTCAGGGTAATATCGTCCTATGTGTTATTCTTCTGTAGGACTGGCTAACCGTCCAGCGTAAGCTTGCGGAAGCTTTGGTTAACGTTATTCGAATGACCCTCGTAGTTTGCTTCAAATGAAAAATCGGCACTCCTTTCAGAAAATGAATTTTTTTATAGACAAGACTTAATACGGGAAGTTTGGTTCTCAAAGTCGTCTCCTTGACCGCTCTCGATCATTAAAATTGTTACATTATCCGGCGTCTTAGCCTGATATTACATGTTAATGGTTTCATCTTAATCCCAAACTTTTCTTTGTCGATACTGGACCCGAACTCAAGTTTCGGAAATTGTAGGCCCGTCTGTTCTCTGGATCGGATCTCTGGCGTACTTACTTCGATCGTAGGACTGCCACGGACCAGCTATGATGTCGTCCTGCATGGCTTTGGTGTTCAATTGTGCGAGCTTGAGACTTTGCGCTAGAGAGAGAAGTGGGGAAGAAGAAAAGAAGAGAGGAAGAGCGCACAAGAAGGAGAAACGGCCTACTGGATCCCAAACTTTTCTTTGTCGATACTGGACCCGAACTCAAGTTTCGGAAATTGTAGGCCCGTCTGTTCTCTGGATCGGATCTCTGGCGTGTCTTCCTGACCATATTTGGTTTAAATAGATCTGTTACACGGATGACGGATCGTCATCCGGCCGCGCAAAAACCTTCTTCCTTCTTCGTTCGGATGAGTGAACGAAGTACCTTTAGCCATCCGTCAATAGTCATCCGGATGAGTGAGCGAAACGGATGACGTTTCGGTAACGGAAATATTTCTTTCAATCGCTTCGTCTCCCCCTCTTTCTCGATCCTCCCTCTCTTTCTCTCGATTACTCTTATCTCCTTCTCCCTCTCTCTCTTAATCGCTTACTCTCCTCCCTCTCTCCTTCACTCTCTCTCTCTCTCTCTCTCTCTCCCTCTCCCCCACCCTCTCTCTCTCTCTCTCTCTCTCTCTCTCTCTCTCTCTCTCGATGACTCCATCTTCTTCTCCCTCTCTCTCTCGATCACTCCCTTTTCCTCTCTCTCTCTCGATCACTCCCTTTTCCTCTCTCTCTCTCTCTCGATGACTCCATCTCCTTCTCCCTCTCTCTCTCGATCGCTCCCTCTCCTTCTCCCTCTCTCTCGATCACCCCCTCTTCCTCCCTCTCTCTCGATCGCTCCAGCTCCTACTCCCTCTCCTTCTCCCTCTCTCTCTCTCTATCGCTCTCTCTCCTCCCTCTCTCTCTCTCTCCTTGTCCCTCTCTCTCGCTCTCTCCCTTTTCCTCTCTCTCTCTCTCTCTCCTTCTCCCTCTCTCTCGATCACTTCCTTTTCCTCTCTCTCTCTCTCTCTCGTTCGCTCCATCTCCTTCTCCCTCTCTCTCTCGATCGCTCCCTCTCCTTCTCCCTCTCTCTCGATCACCCCCTTTTTTCCCCTCTCTCTCTCTCTCTCTCTCTCTCTCTCTCACGATGTCTCTCGATTTCTCTCTCCGCCCTCTCAGTGTACTTCGTCATCTATCGTCATGGCTCTTTCGAAATTCTGTTGCTTTCCGTCGATGGCGACGCCGAAGATGCAGACAAGATGTTGCCTAGCGCCGCGTGGGCGTCGTAATCCGATGTCAATCAATTTACATCACCAATTTATTGTGACCTTGACAAATAAAAAGAATTTGGGCTGCCCATCATCGGCCGGCAATGGACTTGCCAACAACCCGGCGGCAGAGCTCATCGACGAATTCAAGTGGAGCAGTCCATCAAATAAAAGTTGTAACTGTTAAACTGAGTCAAGTCTGTCTAGTGGAATGAGGTTGTCTCCACAGGGACTAGCCTCTAAAGATCGATATTATACTTCAGTTAGGATTAGGAAATTAAGATGATAAGGTGAAGAACAAGAAATATTAGTTACATAGCAACATTTCTTTATTTAAATTTATTTTTTGAATTCTGCCCTGAAAAATGCACAAGAACAAACTTGAGAGGGAATGAAACCCATTAAAAATAAATTTGTTACATATGTTGAAAGAAAACTGATATGCTTGTAAATTATCTAATAATTATATTTATAAAGTGTCTTTGGTATCCACTGGCCCAATTAATGCGTGGACTGACATGCCAAATCAAAATGCAGATAATATCAATGAAATGATTGGAAAATGCTTCTATAATATGTAGGTGTTATCCTCATTTTGCATTCATCACAACAATGGATGGCTGGGAAAAGGTCAATCATTTTGATTTGTTGCTTTTCAAATTTCTTTATATTATGTTATTGGAAATTTTCCAGTTTTTTACCTTATTGTAAATAACACCTTATCATTAAAAATTAGTTGCGCACAAGTACTTTAATACTTTTTAGATGATGGCACCATGTAGTGCCCTAATCACATATAGTATTTTGCGACATGTAAATTTTACGGTAGCATAAATACCTGTCGTCGAGAAATTGTTACAAATATTGTAATAACGTGCCAAATGCCAAACATATACATTAGAAGGAAGAATAATGTGCGCCAGTCTGAGAGAAGTCTGACCCATTTTATAGTGGGCCAAAGTAAGTGCGATATTAAAAGTGAAAGATGAATTGACCCATCACAGAAAATTATACAAGAAACAGTATATGTGACTCACAATTGCTTAGTTACACATTAACAGTTAATTAAAATATATTTTGAATTCGTATATCAGAGATCAAAAAAACCGATATCCGACGTCGATATCGAATTGCTTCATCCAACCTTTGAGATCAGGATGGATGCCAATGTCAGGATGGATACTGGTATCAGCTATGTTTACTGTAGCTACCAAGATTCGATAGCGCCATCCGGTTTTGGGATATCGGTATGGATGGATATCCGAAAGCCCATTTCTGAGATTCAGCTCACCATCCATCCTAATAGCGGCCCTGATATCGGAATTGGGATGGACAAACTGATGGAGCGCCAGCTTACTCCATCAGAGATGTCGTCAGAGCCATCATCATCGTCATCGACAGCCTCGGTTGGCATCCAACCCGACCAGCACGCCAAGGCGTAGGTGAAACACCCGGTTTGAATACCCCGGATAAAGCACGTCCGTGTATTCGACCGTTTTGATTTTTGTTTGGCATGTGCTACTTATGTTCGGTGTTTTATCGCATTCATGTGTTTGTGTTCGTCATGTCCGTGTTTGTCGTGTCATGTCCATATCATTGTCACTTGTGTCATTTCGTGTTTTCGCGTTCGTGTTGTCGAACCGTGTCAAAATACTTTAATTTTTGTATTAAGGGGGGTCCTATGTATAAGACCTCCCCCCCCAGTAAGGTCACTAGAGCCCTTGCTAAGGGCTCTCCTGCCCTTACTAAGGGCCATCATGCCCATGCATAAGGGAGCATGAAGGACCCCTAGAATCAGACCTGGAATTCGCGTTCTCTGCAGCGATCAACGAGTTACGTACGTGCATGCAGCCGAGAGTTTGCTGGCACGCTTCGCGGTCTACAACTCAGTGTGGGCTCCTCCAAGCTCAGTCATACCACTGGTCGCCCAAGCCTCCAAAATGGTCGTGTGACTGGCCCTCACACCGTGCTGTTTGATCTGCCTACGACCTCAGTCGCACCTCTACATCATCCCACAATCGTGTCGGCTGCCACTCCAGATGACGCCGCCGGTGTTGTTTGAACAACCCTCGGCTGATTTTACAATCTGCGTTGCCTGTGACGGCAGCCACTGCCGCCTTGGTCCGCCGCCGCTATAGCTGCTCCACACGCGTGTCACCCCATGCTTTGCGCCCGCGACTGCACCTACGTAAGGATCCACCGTTGCCCAAGTCATCGTCGCCCCTACGCACGCACGCTGCTATTACCCACGCACGCGCTCTGCCCGTGTCACCTTGTGATGTCATATTTGGGTGTCGCCTCTACCGCGCCCTTGCCCAAGAGCTGCGACTTCACGCCAGGTTTGCTTCCTATTTACGCATCGATTCCATTGTGCCAACAGACCACCCTAGTCGTGCCCGCCGAGCCACAGTCCCCTGTCCCAGCTACCTACGCCGCTCCTCCTTGTGGCTTCATCCTTGACTATCTCTGACTATTGCTCCAGCGCTACGCCACAGCCGCCTGTCGAGCTACACCATGCTCATCCCCGACACCTCTCCACTATGCTGGTCTGTACCAGCTCGCGTTGACAAAGACACCGATATGAGCGATACCGCCGATGAGGTACATTGTACCCCTTGCTCGTTTGTTATATTACATCTTTCAGTGTATTTTTGGCTGTACTCCATCGCGCTTGGGTTAGTTTAGGTAAGAGATTTTATTGAGAAAATTATGTCACAAATGAATTCTTCGATATGGGTCGAGCACGTCTGTTACATGCGAGCGTAAATGAAAGTATTCCGTCCCATGTAGTAGTCATTGTGGTCACTTTGACGAGGGTCAGAAAGTCGCCCGTCACCATCACTGGTCGTCCGCCTGGACATTGGAGCTCGGCAAATCCCCGAGTCGGGCCTGCACATACATCCACCTAGGATTCATCACATCAGGTAGTTACATTCCCCTTAGGGAGTTACTTGTCAGACGACATCATTGATGACGTCCGACTTCATATTGGTATCCAAGCATCGTCTCGATATCCGACCTGATGACGTCCCTAACGACGCCTGGCGTCTGGCATCACAAACACTATTCCTAAGTTTGATTTGATGTTTATTTTCCAGCTTCTGGACCCCAGGTCCCAAATTATATAATCGGCGGGCATTAGGACAAATGTGATGCACTCAGGCCACCAATGCTTGGGAACAAATCTTATGGAGTGCAAAAAATGGGAGGAAAAGCATCAATATATTTGTCTCTAATGTTTAGAGACCTTGGATCTGATTTCAGGGATTAGAAGCTGGGTTGCCGAATCATGGCTCTCACAGCATCAAGAAGTACATTCAAGAAGAATTAATGAAGGAGAAGGGGGATATAAGAAACAAGTCAAAGAGAAAAAGCAAGAAAAGATTATAACGACTACTGCATTCAAAAAATCATCATCATACTTGTTGGTTTCTATTTATGATAAAATAAACTTAGTGATAGCATACCTCTCTAGCTTTTATCTTATGCTTGTATATTTGATCATGTATAGTTTTAATCTAGGCAGTCTATCTTCATATTTTCTATATTTAATTATGGTCAAGTATATTTCTTCCTAACTATGCATGAACCTATAATGGATCCTTACTACTAATCCTCAAAACTATTATAATGGAACCTATAATGGATCCTTACTACTAATCCTCAAAACTATTATAATGGAACCTATAATGGATCCTTACTACTAATCCTCAAAACTATTATAATGGAACCTATAATGTTTACTTTCTCATAGTCTAAGATCAAGATAATTATTATTCATCGAGGGCAATCCTCATGCAGCAACTTAGAAGGGTATAATTCTTGTATAATCGGCCATCTCATCCAGATGATGACACCATTAGATGTCTGTGGAAAATATTATTAATTTCCATTTCCACATTCTTATATTTTCTCGATCCTTCAAATATTTATTTAATTGCTTCAGAGTTCAGATGACGTGGGAAAAATAATATAACCCTTCATTGATTTATGTGAAGTATCAAATGCCTTTAATGATAATTCTATTTAAAACTGAAGAGCTCTCAGTCAATCTCTCAAATGACGCATTTTTGGTTTTTTCTTGTGCTGTGTGTAGGGTTGGACATTTAGGACTGAGGACCGCTTTGACCGCACCAAATCGGGACTGTAGGCACTCCATTTGAGGATGGACTGGTTTGTCAAATAGCTTTAGGTCCAAGGGTCAAACCGGGCCGGAACCAGAACTATATTATTTGATATTTATTTAATATTTTTTATAAATTCTAAAATATCAAATCCAGCTGGACGGATAGGTTTCTACTGAGCTCAGCATAGTTGCCATATGTTTAACCATTTGTGGGCAACCCCTTGATGTAAAGAATACCTAACATTACCATGAATATAATTTTTTTACTTTGACTTTGACATTGACTAGTAAACCTGACCAGACAAGGACAAATCCCAACCCGAGACCGAACAAGAACCAACAGAAACCAGACCGAAGATTAGGTAAGATTTAGATCTATGCTAAAAACCCAGACTGGACTGGGACCGTCAAACCCTAGCTGTGTGATGGTTATGCATGGTTTCTGCATCGGCAACTATAACTTTTTTCCGTATAAATGACAACCGTCACCGCTTGTACAATCAAGTCCTTTACAAATATGGTGGAGTTTGTGGTGTTTCTGCCTCTATCTCTTTTCTATTGATAGAGGTCAGCACATATTCTACCAAATATCAGCTGGGAACACCGTCGGGAAAGGCTACTTTCTATGCTCGTGATATAGAAGGATTCATGATCACAACTTGCTCAGGTAACCGTTGCATATGCCAAAATCACTGCTGCTCTGGTCGATGCAGGACTCTACTAGAATTCGTTGCCGCTTATCTGCAGCCGGATGCTATATACATCAATAGTTGCCAATCAAGGCCAGCGCAGATTGTTTTATTTTGTCGCGGTCATGATGAATTGATGAATTGAATTGCTTTTTAATGGATTACTACCCCACGCGGAGTAGCGCGACATCTCGACTGCATCTTCTTTGTCACCATCATCTGAAGAAGCCACGACGGCCGAATGTGGCTACGACATTAACGCATGGCAACTGGCAGCCGCAAACTTTAAGAATGCCGCCGTCTTCTCTTGGATGTCTCAATCTTTTCACTCAGATACATGATCGGAGTTTGATGTGCCACATAGAATAATGGATGGCAATGAAAGCTAAAAATATCTTTCAATCGGCCCTCAATTATATTAAATATGCAAAATAATTTAAGAAAATGTTTAATAACGGAATTCCATATCCCTTGGTTCTCCCTAAACAAACTCGCTAAATTCCAAACATTAGATTCTGCATCAGATTCCAAACTTGATTACATATTATAAGTCAAATTCAGCATAAGATAAGCAAATTAATTCTATTGATGGTATCTAACACATTCCCGAACGTTATTACTTATACTCAAACACTTCTTTGTCTCGTTGTCCCTTCACTCCGATTCAGCAAGTCATTGATGATAAAGGAGTTAAAAACTCCAAAAAACAACAGAGCCAGCTCAACAGATTACGTGGTGCCGAAGACACATGTATGAACGAATATGACTTAATTTAAAAGAGTAGAGTAGTAAAAACAAGCCACACACCCCTATATCCGTTATGGAAATCAGCGGCTAGGATCAAATGTAGGTTCAAACGTAGAACGGTCAGGATTAAATATAGAAATAGGATTAAACATAGATAGGAGAACAGATCCAACGGCTATGATTTGTTTTAATATAGCCGTTATACTTCGTTATAACGGCTATGATTAAAACGTAGTAACTAACTATATAACAACCATTGATACTCTTATAAATAAAGACATAATGTTGGAGAACGGCGTGAGGATTAATAAAAGATTTACGGCTAAGGCCGTTTCTCCTTCTTGTGCGCTCTTCCTCTCTTCTTTTCTTCTTCCCCACTTCTCTCTCTAGTGCAAAGTCTCAAGCTCGCACATGGTATCAGAGCCACGGCTGATTACCGACGGAATGGGAGAACGCTCTTCTACTGCCGTCTCCTCCTCAAGGGAAATAAGTTCTTCCTTCTCCGGCATGGGACACATCCCAAACGTCATTCCGACAGGAGCAATGGTGCTCAACAAGCTCAACGAGAGCAATTTTAGCATCTGGAAAAGCGCAATGCTTCGTCTTCTTCACGGGAACGATTTAATTCGATTCATCGAAGATATTCCTCCTCCTGCATCCATTACAGATGAACAAGGGAATACCGTTGAGAATTCGAATTTCAAATAATGGTGGTGTACCGATCAGCAAGTCCTGGGGTTTCTGCATCAAACGATTTCTGAAAGTGTTGCTCCCTACATCAGCAAACCAAGATCAACAAAAGAGGCCTGCGAAAAGCTTGAGGCTGTATTTGATGGATGGGATCAGATTCGAATAATGGAGCTCCAAAGGCAATTTCATAATATGAAAAAAGGTACGATGTCCACTGACGAATATATAAAACATTTCAGATCCGTAATAGAAGGTCTGGAAGCAGCTGGACAACCACCATACTCTTCTACCATAGCCAGCACATTCCTGAGGGGATTAGGGGCTGCATATGCTCTGTTTGTGGTGAGCACCAACGCTAATTTGGGGCACCTGAACCTCGACGAGATTATCAAGAATCTCAAGGCACATGATGCATACATAGCATTCTCACAAGAAGACGACAATGGGAAATTCCCTCCCATTGCAAACAACGCTCAGAAAACACAAGGATCAAACTCTTGGCAAAAGAAGGATTACCATCAAAATCGGGGAAATTTTCAGAACCGAGGCCAGGGAAGGGGCAAGAATCAAAAATATCAACCACGCTGTCAGCTATGCTCTCAATATGGGCACAGGGCCAAAGAATGCCCAGAACTCCAGGGCAGTTTTCAGAATTGGAAAGCCATGAATAGCCAAAAAGAAGCCCATATGGCATCAACTTCCAACAACTCTTCCCAACAAGGCTGGTATCCTGATAGTGGAGCAACTCATCACATCTCTTCCAGTCAAGACAACATATCATCAAGGCAGAATTATCAAGGCAATGACACACTTCAAATTGGTAATGGGACAGGTTTGAAAATCCTCTCAATTGGTTCTTCTAAAATTTCGACTTCTAATCGTACACTTTACTTACGAGATATTTTGCATGTTCTTGAAATCACAAAAAACTTGTTATCCATACAAAAATTAACTATGGATAATAATGTGTCTAAAATTTGGTTCTTCTAACCTGTCAATTGGTTCTTCTAAAATTTCGACTTCTAATCGTACACTTTACTTATGAGATATTTTGCATGTTCTTGAAATCACAAAAAACTTGTTATCCATACAAAAATTAACTGTGGATAATAATGTATATGTTGAGTTTCATAATTCTTTTTGTCTTGTGGAGGACAAGGACACACACCAGATCCTTCTCAAGGGAACAGTTAAGGATGGCCTCTACTTCCTCAACCCTCCATCCTGGAACAAAACTGCAATGGTTGGAGAAAGAGCATCCACAGAAACATGGCACAGTAGGCTTGGGCATCCTCAACTACGAATAGTACAATCTATTGTCCAAAGATATGGTTTACCCATTTTTTACTCAAATAAAAACTTTGTGTGTGATTCCTGCAATGTCTCAAAATCTCATAAACTACCCTTCTCTACATCCCATAATTCCTCTCTAGTTCCCTTGGAAATTATCCATTCAGACCTATGGGGGCCTGCTCCAATAATTTCTAACTCTGGATATTCTTACTACGTAGTCTTGATAGACGATTGTAGTAAGTATACCTGGTTATATCCTCTAAAAAGAAAAAGTGATCTTCTCCAAACTTTTATTGATTTTCAAACTAGAGTTGAAAACCAATTTAACTCTAGAATTCGCTATTTCCAATCAGATTGGGGGGGGGGGGGAAATACCAGTCTCGCCACTCATACCTCAAAACTAAAGGGATTATCCACAGAGTTTCATGTCCCCATACACCAGAACAGAATGGGACTGCTGAGAGAAAACATAGGCATCTAGTAGAGACAGCTTTATTTTTGTTAAAAAATGCTCATCTACCTTCGAAATTTTGGGATGAAGCCGTATCTACCTCTGCATTCCTCATAAATCGATTAATAACACCAAATCTTAAAAATAACTCTCCCTATGAAATTCTGTATAAAAATCCACCAGATTACAATTTTCTAAGGACTTTTGGATGTCTCTGTTATCCTTACCTACGACCATATTCTGCAACTAAGCTTGACTCCAGGTAAGAGAAATGTATTTTTATGGGATACAGCTCTCTACATGTGGGATACAGATGCTACTCTAGACATCCAAGAGAAGACGGCGGCATTCTTAAAGTTTGCGGCTGCCAGTTGCCATGCGTTAATGTCGTAGCCACATTCGGCCGTCGTGGCTTCTTCAGATGATGGTGACAAAGAAGATGCAGTCGAGATGTCGCGCTACTCCGCGTGGGGTAGTAATCCATTAAAAAGCAATTCAATTCATCAATTCATCATGACCGCGACAAAATAAAACAATCTGCGCTGGCCTTGATTGGCAACTATTGATGTATATAGCATCCGGCTGCAGATAAGCGGCAACGAATTCTAGTAGAGTCCTGCATCGACCAGAGCAGCAGTGATTTTGGCATATGCAACGGTTACCTGAGCAAGTTGTGATCATGAATCCTTCTATATCACGAGCATAGAAAGTAGCCTTTCCCGACGGTGTTCCCAGCTGATATTTGGTAGAATATGTGCTGACCTCTATCAATAGAAAAGAGATAGAGGCAGAAACACCACAAACTCCACCATATTTGTAAAGGACTTGATTGTACAAGCGGTGACGGTTGTCATTTATACGGAAAAAAGTTATAGTTGCCGATGCAGAAACCATGCATAACCATCACACAGCTAGGGTTTGACGGTCCCAGTCCAGTCTGGGTTTTTAGCATAGATCTAAATCTTACCTAATCTTCGGTCTGGTTTCTGTTGGTTCTTGTTCGGTCTCGGGTTGGGATTTGTCCTTGTCTGGTCAGGTTTACTAGTCAATGTCAAAGTCAAAGTAAAAAAATTATATTCATGGTAATGTTAGGTATTCTTTACATCAAGGGGTTGCCCACAAATGGTTAAACATATGGCAACTATGCTGAGCTCAGTAGAAACCTATCCGTCCAGCTGGATTTGATATTTTAGAATTTATAAAAAATATTAAATAAATATCAAATAATATAGTTCTGGTTCCGGCCCGGTTTGACCCTTGGACCTAAAGCTATTTGACAAACCAGTCCATCCTCAAATGGAGTGCCTACAGTCCCGATTTGGTGCGGTCAAAGCGGTCCTCAGTCCTAAATGTCCAACCCTACACACAGCACAAGAAAAAACCAAAAATGCGTACGAGAGATTGACTGAGAGCTCTTCAGTTTTAAATAGAATTATCATTAAAGGCATTTGATACTTCACATAAATCAATGAAGGGTTATATTATTTTTCCCACGTCATCTGAACTCTGAAGCAATTAAATAAATATTTGAAGGATCGAGAAAATATAAGAATGTGGAAATGGAAATTAATAATATTTTCCACAGACATCTAATGGTGTCATCATCTGGATGAGATGGCCGATTATACAAGAATTATACCCTTCTAAGTTGCTGCATGAGGATTGCCCTCGATGAATAATAATTATCTTGATCTTAGACTATGAGAAAGTAAACATTATAGGTTCCATTATAATAGTTTTGAGGATTAGTAGTAAGGATCCATTATAGGTTCCATTATAATAGTTTTGAGGATTAGTAGTAAGGATCCATTATAGGTTCATGCATAGTTAGGAAGAAATATACTTGACCATAATTAAATATAGAAAATATGAAGATAGACTGCCTAGATTAAAACTATACATGATCAAATATACAAGCATAAGATAAAAGCTAGAGAGGTATGCTATCACTAAGTTTATTTTATCATAAATAGAAACCAACAAGTATGATGATGATTTTTTGAATGCAGTAGTCGTTATAATCTTTTCTTGCTTTTTCTCTTTGACTTGTTTCTTATATCCCCCTTCTCCTTCATTAATTCTTCTTGAATGTACTTCTTGATGCTGTGAGAGCCATGATTCGGCAACCCAGCTTCTAATCCCTGAAATCAGATCCAAGGTCTCTAAACATTAGAGACAAATATATTGATGCTTTTCCTCCCATTTTTTGCACTCCATAAGATTTGTTCCCAAGCATTGGTGGCCTGAGTGCATCACATTTGTCCTAATGCCCGCCGATTATATAATTTGGGACCTGGGGTCCAGAAGCTGGAAAATAAACATCAAATCAAACTTAGGAATAGTGTTTGTGATGCCAGACGTCGTCAGGGACGTCATCAGGTCGGATATCGAGACGATGCTTGGATACCAATATGAAGTCGGACGTCATCAATGATGTCGTCTGACAAGTAACTCCCTAAGGGGAATGTAACTACCTGATGTGATGAATCCTAGGTGGATGTATGTGCAGGCCCGACTCGTGGGGATTTGCCGAGCTCCAATGTCCAGGGCGGACGACCAGTGATGGTGACGGGCGACTTTCTGACCCTCGTCAAAGTGACCACAATGACTACTACATGGGACGGAATACTTTCATTTACGCTCGCATGTAACAGACGTGCTCGACCCATATCGAAGAATTCATTTGTGACATAATTTTCTCAATAAAATCTCTTACCTAAACTAACCCAAGCGCGATGGAGTACAGCCAAAAATACACTGAAAGATGTAATATAACAAACGAGCAAGGGGTACAATGTACCTCATCGGCGGTATCGCTCATATCGGTGTCTTTGTCAACGCGAGCTGGTACAGACCAGCATAGTGGAGAGGTGTCGGGGATGAGCATGGTGTAGCTCGACAGGCGGCTGTGGCGTAGCGCTGGAGCAATAGTCAGAGATAGTCAAGGATGAAGCCACAAGGAGGAGCGCGAGGTAGCTGGGACAGGGACTGTGGCTCGGCGGCACGACTAGGGTGGTCTGTTGGCACAATGGAATCGATGCGTAAATAGGAAGCAAACCTGGCGTGAAGTCGCAGCTCTTGGGCAAGGGCGCGGTAGAGGCGACACCCAAATATGACATCACAAGGTGACACGGGCAGAGCGCGTGCGTGGGTAATAGCAGCGTGCGTGCGTAGGGGCGACGATGACTTGGACAACGGTGGATCCTTACGTAGGTGCAGTCGCGGGCGCAAAGCATGGGGTGACACGCGTGTGGAGCAGCTATAGCGGCGGCGGACCAAGGCGGCAGTGGCTGCCGTCACAGGCAACGCAGATTGTAAAATCAGCCGAGGGTTGTTCAAACAACACCGGCGGCGTCATCTGGAGTGGCAGCCGACACGATTGTGGGATGATGTAGAGGTGCGACTGAGGTCGTAGGCAGATCAAACAGCACGGTGTGAGGGCCAGTCACACGACCATTTTGGAGGCTTGGGCGACCAGTGGTATGACTGAGCTTGGAGGAGCCCACACTGAGTTGTAGACCGCGAAGCGTGCCAGCAAACTCTCGGCTGCATGCACGTACGTAACTCGTTGATCGCTGCAGAGAACGCGAATTCCAGGTCTGATTCTAGGGGTCCTTCATGCTCCCTTATGCATGGGCATGATGGCCCTTAGTAAGGGCAGGAGAGCCCTTAGCAAGGGCTCTAGTGACCTTACTGGGGGGGGAGGTCTTATACATAGGACCCCCCTTAATACAAAAATTAAAGTATTTTGACACGGTTCGACAACACGAACGCGAAAACACGAAATGACACAAGTGACAATGATATGGACATGACACGACAAACACGGACATGACGAACACAAACACATGAATGCGATAAAACACCGAACATAAGTAGCACATGCCAAACAAAAATCAAAACGGTCGAATACACGGACGTGCTTTATCCGGGGTATTCAAACCCGGGTGTTTCACCTACGCCTTGGCGTGCTGGTCGGGTTGGATGCCAACCGGGAGGCTGTCGATGACGATGATGATGGCTCTGACGACATCTCTGATGGAGTAAGCTGGCGCGCTCCATCAGTTTGTCCATCCCAATTCCGATATCAGGGCCGCTATTAGGATGGATGGTGAGCTGAATCTCAGAAATGGGCTTTCGGATATCCATCCATACCGATATCCCAAAACCGGATGGCGCTATCGAATCTTGGTAGCTACAGTAAACATAGCTGATACCAGTATCCATCCTGACATTGGCATCCATCCTGATCTCAAAGGTTGGATGAAGCAATTGGATATCGACGTCGGATATCGGTTTTTTTGATCTCTGATATACGAATTCAAAATATATTTTAATTAACTGTTAATGTGTAACTAAGCAATTGTGAGTCACATATACTGTTTCTTGTATAATTTTCTGTGATGGGTCAATTCATCTTTCACTTTTAATATCGCACTTACTTTGGCCCACTATAAAATGGGTCAGACTTCTCTCAGACTGGCGCACATTATTCTTCCTTCTAATGTATATGTTTGGCATTTGGCACGTTATTACAATATTTGTAACAATTTCTCGACGACAGGTATTTATGCTACCGTAAAATTTACATGTCGCAAAATACTATATGTGATTAGGGCACTACATGGTGCCATCATCTAAAAAGTATTAAAGTACTTGTGCGCAACTAATTTTTAATAATAAGGTGTTATTTACAATAAGGTAAAAAACTGGAAAATTTCCAATAACATAATATAAAGAAATTTGAAAAGCAACAAATCAAAATGATTGACCTTTTCCCCAGCCATCCATTGTTGTGATGAATGCAAAATGAGGGATAACACCTACATATTATAGAAGCATTTTCCAATCATTTCATTGATATTATCTGCATTTTGATTTGGCATGTCAGTCCACGCATTAATTGGGCCAGTGGATACCAAAGACACTTTATAAATATAATTATTAGATAATTTACAAGCATATCAGTTTTCTTTCAACATATGTAACAAATTTATTTTTAATGGGTTTCATTCCCTCTCAAGTTTGTTCTTGTGCATTTTTCAGGGCAGAATTCAAAAAATAAATTTAAATAAAGAAATGTTGCTATGTAACTAATATTTCTTGTTCTTCACCTTATCATCTTAATTTCCTAATCCTAACTGAAGTATAATATCGATCTTTAGAGGCTAGTCCCTGTGGAGACAACCTCATTCCACTAGACAGACTTGACTCAGTTTAACAGTTACAACTTTTATTTGATGGACTGCTCCACTTGAATTCGTCGATGAGCTCTGCCGCCGGGTTGTTGGCAAGTCCATTGCCGGCCGATGATGGGCAGCCCAAATTCTTTTTATTTGTCAAGGTCACAATAAATTGGTGATGTAAATTGATTGACATCGGATTACGACGCCCACGCGGCGCTAGGCAACATCTTGTCTGCATCTTCGGCGTCGCCATCGACGGAAAGCAACAGAATTTCGAAAGAGCCATGACGATAGATGACGAAGTACACTGAGAGGGCGGAGAGAGAAATCGAGAGACATCGTGAGAGAGAGAGAGAGAGAGAGAGGGGAAAAAAGGGGGTGATCGAGAGAGAGGGAGAAGGAGAGGGAGCGATCGAGAGAGAGAGGGAGAAGGAGATGGAGCGAACGAGAGAGAGAGAGAGAGAGGAAAAGGAAGTGATCGAGAGAGAGGGAGAAGGAGAGAGAGAGAGAGAGAGGAAAAGGGAGTGATCGAGAGAGAGGGACAAGGAGAGAGAGAGAGAGGGAGGAGAGAGAGCGATAGAGAGAGAGAGAGGGAGAAGGAGAGGGAGTAGGAGCTGGAGCGATCGAGAGAGAGAGAGGAAAAGGGAGTGATCGAGAGAGAGAGAGAGGAAAAGGGAGTGATCGAGAGAGAGAGGGAGAAGGAGATGGAGTCATCGAGAGAGAGAGAGAGAGGAAAAGGGAGAGAGCGAGAGAGAGAGAGGGAGAGGGAGAGAGCGAGAGAGAGAGGGAGAAAAAGAGGGAGTCAGCGAGAGAGAGAGAGAGAGAGAGAGAGAGAGAGAGAGAGGGTGAAGGAGAGGGAGTGATTGAGAGAGAGAGAGAGAGTGAAGGAGAGAGGGAGGAGAGTAAGCGATTAAGAGAGAGAGGGAGAAGGAGATAAGAGTAATCGAGAGAAAGAGAGGGAGGATCGAGAAAGAGGGGGAGACGAAGCGATTGAAAGAAATATTTCCGTTACCGAAACGTCATCCGTTTCGCTCACTCATCCGGATGACTATTGACGGATGGCTAAAGGTACTTCGTTCACTCATCCGAACGAAGAAGGAAGAAGGTTTTTGCGCGGCCGGATGACGATCCGTCATCCGTGTAACAGATCTATTTAAACCAAATATGGTCAGGAAGACACGCCAGAGATCCGATCCAGAGAACAGACGGGCCTACAATTTCCGAAACTTGAGTTCGGGTCCAGTATCGACAAAGAAAAGTTTGGGATCCAGTAGGCCGTTTCTCCTTCTTGTGCGCTCTTCCTCTCTTCTTTTCTTCTTCCCCACTTCTCTCTCTAGCGCAAAGTCTCAAGCTCGCACAATTGAACACCAAAGCCATGCAGGACGACATCATAGCTGGTCCGTGGCAGTCCTACGATCGAAGTAAGTACGCCAGAGATCCGATCCAGAGAACAGACGGGCCTACAATTTCCGAAACTTGAGTTCGGGTCCAGTATCGACAAAGAAAAGTTTGGGATTAAGATGAGGAAACCATTAACATGTAATATCAGGCTAAGACGCCGGAGAATGTAACAATTTTAATGATCGAGAGCGGTCAAGGAGACGACTTTGAGAACCAAACTTCCCGTAAGAAGTCTTGTCTATAAAAAAATTCATTTTCTGAAAGGAGTGCCGATTTTTCATTTGAAGCAAACTACGAGGGTCATTCGAATAACGTTAACCAAAGCTTCCGCAAGCTTACGCTGGACGGTTAGCCAGTCCTACAGAAGAATAACACATAGGACGATATTACCCTGACGGCCGCATGCAGGCACACGATTAGATAGGGGAGTAGGTGGAGATAAACACTAGTTTGATTCTAGAAAGAACAACACGAAAGAAATGTACAGTCCCCCCCTTCACTTCGACAAGGACGGAAAGGCGTCCTCTGAACACTCGTTGGAATACAACGGCGACATGTCAATAAGCCGGCAAAGGGGTCATAGTGCAGTTAACCGCGCAATAATGAGCCAACGCCGACCCCACTATCAAAAAATAATTCATTTGCTCAATCTGTCACGGGGCTCCTATAAAACCCTGCCAAACCTTTGATCTCAAAGGCATCTGTCTGGAGATCAACATTCCGCTCCAGGCCAACTCAACCCCGTTTTCGATCATGGTGCGATCCATGTGCACCGTCGCCATTCTCATGGTAACTGACGAGTCTACTGGAGGTGACCCCTCAAATTTCAACTATTTGAAGTCTCTAATTTAAATCGTCCCTTTGACAGATGGCGGTCGTGGGAGCATCGGCTGCGGTTTTGACGCCTCAGAACTATTGGCACGCTGTCCTGCCCAACACGCCCATCCCTAGTGCTTTGAGCCGGCGTCTTCCAGAAGGTTTTTCCTCCCTCATACCCACACCGAGTAACTAAGGGCCATTGTCCTCCGGGTTGCTGATGCCTTAACGTTTTTCGTTTCATCTGTAACCCCTCCCCAGATGATCAGGTTAACATCGGATCCAGACTAGCAGTCGGGGTGACCGTTGGTCCTGGAGTTGGGGTGACCGTTGGAACCCCTGGGCCTGGTGTCGTAGTCAACGTCAATCCATTCCTCTACCAGTACGCGGCCACCGATACGCAGGTCCACGGCAACGCCGGCTCAGCTCTCTTCTTCTTGGAGAAGGACCTCGTCCCGGGCTCCAGGATGACCGTTCACTTCGCCAAAACCACGACCGACGTCGCCTTTCTTTCCCGATCAATGGCCAACTCCTTGCCCTTTTCCTCATCCAAGCTGCCCGACGTCCTGAGCAGCCTCAACGTGGGATCCGACTCCAAGGAGGCTGCCATCATCAGCAAGACGCTTCGCAGGTGCGAGGAGCCCGCCGTGGCAGGAGAGAGAAGGTACTGCGCCACGTCTCTGGAGTCAATGGTGGACTTCTCCACGGCCAGCCTCGGCTCTCGCGATCTTCTCGCTCTTTCCACGGAGGTCAGCAAGCCTGACTCGCCCAAGCAGGCCTACGTCATAGCTCCCGCGGGCGTGAAGAAGGTAGGCGGGAACAAGGTCGTGGCGTGTCACGCAGAGCCCTACCCGTATGCCGTGTACTACTGCCACGCCACGCGGGCAACCAAGTCGTACGTGGTGTCCCTGACGGGGACTGACGGGACGAACGTGGAGGCAGTGGTGGTTTGCCACACGGACACCTCGAGCTGGAACCCTAGACACATCGCCTTCCAGCTCCTCAAGGTTAGCCCCGGCACGGTGCCCGTGTGCCATTTCCTGCCCAGCGATCACGTCGTCTGGGCTCGCGACGCCTAAACCTGCGCAGCTACGAAATAATTGTCCCTTGACACTTCCATAACGTCAATGTAAACCTGATTATCTTGTAATCTTTAGTGGTCATTTGTGCGCTCGACTGATGGCGGGAGAAAAGGTCCGACCTCTAGAACTGCCGCCGCATAAAGTGAATGAATTTCGCCGAGGGTTAGTGCGTCTCTTGTGTTGACTCGCCAGTCGCCAATGGCCAGGTTACGGTTCCCAATAAAAACATGCCTAGTTGTGAAGTTGGATTATATTTCAGCTCATCTTCGTGGACGCCGGTTTTGCAGTCCATCTGCCGCTACCTACTGTGTGTTCAGCGAGTGTACCTAGAGTGTCGATATCGCATTGGACAAGGCTTCAAATGACTTGAGAGTCGGGGGTTGCCTCCCTTGAAGTTGAGTTAATAATTAGGGACAGTAGGAGGTCTGTTGTCTTGTAAGTGGTCTGGATTCACGGGCTTAGTCAACGAGAGGGATAATCGTGTCTTATGTTGTGGATCTCTCTCAATAGTTAGGCAGCGGGAATAGATTTTCACTACATCTGTCTTACTCAGGAAGCCAATCCAAAACGCTAGAGTAGCAGGAATTGTATCCAGGCTGTTCCATAGAGTTTTTCACAATTTGCAGGCCGGCGGACTTTCGATTTCGGCGGCGGCAGGGTCGTTCTTTTCTAGATATTGCCTACATCCGCGGGAAATGATATCAAAGCCTCTGTGGTTCAGCTGGACGACACCGCTGATTTGAGTGCGATGAAGAATGCGGGATAGAGAACGTCGAAACACATTCAACTTACGACCCTATGAGAAGAGTTCATCAAGGGATGTGGATATCGATATCCAGACAGAGTGATTGATATCTACGTAGACATAAATTGAAACAGAGGGCGTAAAACGAGAGTGGAATTAACCAAGCCCAATGGCGGAGTAATGGGCTTTGGGGAGTCGGGATAGCTGGGACGAATTAAGTCCTCTGGGACGTAGTAACAGAACTGTTGACTCTTCAAGGATTCCTCGTGCCTTACTCTGATCGCAGCGCACCCAGGATGATCAAGAAAAACAAAGGTGAAACGTGAATATACGAAAACGTCCAGCATGTCATTACATCGAACACATGGCTCTTATTTATAGAGCAAGTATCAAAGAAGAAAATTCAAAAGAAAGAGCAGTCGTAACGGTCTCCCGAACCATGAGCTGGCGTCCCACGTGGTGCCCAAAGGTTGTTGCAGCGGCCTCCCGGGGTATGAGTTGGCATCCAACGTGGAGCTCAGATCGCCGTTATAATTCACGACGATGGACGGTCGCGATCGAACCTGAAACAGAAATAACGAACTAAGCACGGGGTGTTACAACGGACTTCTCGTTGGGAACTTGGATCATCGCCGATTGCTGATGGAGTCTGGATCTTTGTCTTCAATTTCCCCCATGATTCAGACTCCTATCATGAACGTTTACAACTCCAAGACGCCTTCTCATGTCCAAGAAATTTACTCGCCCAAGCCCTTTTGTAAGAATGTCCGCAAGTTGATCTTCCGTTCTCACATAGTCCACGGAAATCCTTTTTCCTCCACACATTCCCTGATAAAGTGATATATTGTATCAATATGCTTGGTTCGGCTGTGCTGCACAGGGTTTTTACTTAGAATGATGGCCGATTTATTATCCAGGTAGAGCTTTGCCGCTTCTATTTCTTCTCCACATAGTTCCCCAATAATTCTCCTTAACCACACACCTTGGCATGCAGCCGAAGTAGCAGCCATATATTCTGCTTCACATGAAGAGAGAGAGACTGTCTTCTGCTTATGTGATGACCAACTGATCAAGGCAGTATTGTAGAAAAAAACTTCTCCTGAAGTGCTCTTCCGATCGTGCTCGTCACCTGCAAAGTCACTGTCACTGTATCCAACTAAGCCTTCCTTTTTGTCCCCCTTCGCATACACCAGTCCATATTCAAGGGTGCCCTTTAAGTACCTTAGGACTCTCTTAAGTGCTGAAAAGTGCTCTGACGTATGTTTGTCCATAAATCGACTCAAGTATCCAACAGCGTAGGACAAGTCTGGTCGTGTGTGTGTAACATACCTCAGACTTCCTATGATACTTCGGAAGATTGTTGGATCAATGCTGGATGCACTTAGATTATTGAACTTGAGTCTTGTTTCAGTTGGAGTATGTATGGCATTGCAATCCATCATCTTGGCATGTTTGAGGATATTCTCGGAGTATGTCTTTTGAGACAGAGTTATGCACTCCTCTTCTTGACTAACTCTTATCCCCAGATCGCAACTTAATCTGCCAAGGTCTCTCATGTCGTGATCCTTCATCTGCCTTTTGAAACTATTGATGTCTCTTTCTTCATTTCCCGTGAGTAGAAGATCATCAACATAGACGCCAATTATCAGGTGGGATTCTGCAGTGATCTTGTAATAAATGGCCTGTTCATACTTGCTTCTTATGAACCCCAAAGACATCAGACATTTGTGCAGCTTGAAGTACCATGCTCGAGGGGCCTGTTTGGGGCCATACAAGGCTTTTCTTAGTTTGAGAACATGACTTTCTTTTCCTCGAACCACGAAGCCTTCTGGTTGCTTCACATAGAGATCTTCTTCCACATCTCCATTTAGAAAGGCTGATTTGACGTCGAGATGGTGCAAAATCCAACCCCTTTTAGCACTATAGCAATCAAAACTCGTATGGATTCAAATCTTACCACTGGTGCAAACACCTCTCCATAGTCTATTCCTTGTTTTTGAGAATAGCCTTTTACCACCAGTCCTGCTTTGTGTCTCAGAATATTCCCAACTGCATCTTTCTTGATTTTGAAGATCCATTTTAGACATATTGGTCTACACCCTTCCGGTGGTTCCACCAAGCTCCAAGTAGAGTTCTTGATAATGGCCTTCATCTCTTCCTCCATGGCCAATCTCCAGACTTCTTCTTGTGACGCTTCGTTGTATGACATAGGTTCTTCAGCGCATGCAAGGCATTCATGTTCTTCCATACTTTGAGGACTGGTATCTTCATATAGCTGAGAGAGGGACTTGTATTTTTGATTTTCAGACACCTCAGATGTCGAGCTTTGGTCCGAGGTAACTTCGATAGGTTGCCGGTCTTCTCCTTGCTCCTCATTTTCCAAATGGTGTTCCTCTTCTTATGTCTCATTACTGAAAGAAACTGGATAGAAAGTGAGAGTAGGTAATTGGTTACCTTTGTTTTTCCAATCCCACTTTGAGTCCTCTTCAAAGATAGTATCTCGACTGATATGAATGGAACCGTTGACTGGATCAAAACACCGATAGGCTTTGGAGCCCAGTTCATATCCCACAAAGATCATAGGGGTACTTCGATCCTCCAACTTCCTCTGTGGTAGTTTAGTACATTTTACATGTACTATGGACCCAAAAATCCGAAGATGTGCTACTGAGGGTATTCTCCCTGTCCATTTTTCATAGGGTGTCGCACCCTGTAGAGACGACGTGGATGACCGATTGAGCAGATAAACCGCAGTATTCACAGCTTCTCCCCACAGTTCCTGGGGTAGATTCTTGAATTTCTTGAACTGATACAAGACATCCGATTTCTGCTTCAGAAAAGCAACCCACATTAGCCTTGAATAGTCATCCACGATTAGAAGAAAATACCTGCTTCCTCCCAAAGTGTTTGGACTGATAGGTCCACAGAGGTCCATATGCACAAGTTCTAGTGGATTCTTGGTTTTGAACTCAGATTTTTTTGGGAACGAAGTACGAATCTGTTTTCCTTCCAAAAAACTTCGACAGACATAGCTAGGCAGCTTGATTTGTGGGAGTCCCTCTATTGAACCATTATCACCCATATCTTTCAAGGAATGAAAGTTAAGGTGACCGTACCTTAAATGCCATAGCTGACTTGTTTGGTCTTCTTCCTTTGAGAGCAAACAGTCACCAGTTACTTGCTGCTTCAAGAGGTATAGTCTTCCACACGTGCGATTGACTTTGATGAGCAGATTGCATTCACGGTCATGGATTGTAAGACATCCTTCTTGCATAAGCACCTTGTAGCCTTCTTCATCCAACCTTCCCAAGCTGAGAATGTTAGCACAAAGTTTGGGAACAAAAAGCACATTCTTTAGTATCATAGCTTCCCCATCTTTTCGCAGAATAGAGATACTTCCCTTCCCTTCTATCTTCACTCACGAGTTGTCCCCAAACTTCACGAATCCTTCAGTCGAGTCATCCAGTTTTGAGAAGAAATCTCGATTCCCAGTCATATGATTGGTGGCGCTAGTGTCTAGATACCATAAGTCGGAATTTGGGTGCTCCACTTCGGATCCTTGGAGCAGAAGATCAATTCTTTCTTCTTCAAATGCCATCAGCAGTGCTGATGTCTCTTCTTCCTCTGCTATCGCCAGAGATTCACCTAGATAGGCACTATCACCTCTTTCCCTCTTTTCATTTCGACATTCATAGGAAAAATGACCGTACCTTTGACAGTTATAACACTGAATTTTGGATTTGTCAAAAGGTTTCTTATCTCTCTCATCAGAGAGCATATTTCTACCTCGGCCTCTGCTTCGTCCGCGGCCTCTTCTTCTTCCTCCTGATGAAAACTCTTCCTCATTGCCAATTCTGGCTTTGCTCATTGCTTTGGCCGGTAAGGCCTGCTCTTCCTCTCGGGATTCCCTATCCCTGAGGCGCATTTCATGCATGGTAAGTGAACCTATCACTTCATCCAGACTTACTTTGTCTAGATCTCCGTATTGCTCCAAAGACAAGGTGAGTGCATCGAACTTGGAAGGCATTGCTCTCAGAAATCGCTTACCACGTCTTTCTCCGCCATCGCCTCCCCGAGATTTCTCAGATCTGAGACAATCCGAGTAAACTTCATAGCAAAATCATCAATCGAATCGGTATTGGACATATTGAGCAATTCATATTCTCGCTTCAGGGCCTGTATGCGAGATTGAATGACTCTCTCTACTCTGAGATTTCTTTGCCTGAGAATCTCCCAATTTTCCTTCGCCTTCTTAGCATCCAGCATCAGCAGCTGCTCTCAGAAACAGCACTCATGATAGCCGACAATGCCATACGATCCTTCTTCTTGGTGACATTTTCCCCAACTACAGCCTGCCAAAGATCATGAGAATCCAGATATACTTCCATTGACATGGACCAGATCCGATAGTTTGTTCGAGTCAGCTTGAGAGTGGGCAATGAAAAAGATAGTTCGCCGCCAGAACTCGATTCTCCGTTCCTCTTCGCCATCGGTAAGTTTCTTGATCTCCCAGTTGCTCTGATACCACTTGTTGACTCTTCAAGGATTCCTCGTGCCTTACTCTGATCGCAGCGCACCCAGGATGATCAAGAAAAACAAAGGTGAAACGTGAATATACGAAAACGTCCAGCATGTCATTACATCGAACACATGGCTCTTATTTATAGAGCAAGTATCAAAGAAGAAAATTCAAAAGAAAGAGCAGTCGTAACGGTCTCCCGAACCATGAGCTGGCGTCCCACGTGGTGCCCAAAGGTTGTTGCAGCGGCCTCCCGGGGTATGAGTTGGCATCCAACGTGGAGCTCAGATCGCCGTTATAATTCACGACGATGGACGGTCGCGATCGAACCTGAAACAGAAATAACGAACTAAGCACGGGGTGTTACAACGGACTTCTCGTTGGGAACTTGGATCATCGCCGATTGCTGATGGAGTCTGGATCTTTGTCTTCAAGAACTACTTACCCAACGCATCGATTTGTCCTTGGCATTAGCCACCGACGGACGGCGACGCCTCCGTTGCATTGCGCACTCCTACTCTCACCTACTCTGAATACATTTTGAAGATGACACGATGATGGGTCATCCCGAAATAAAATGTAATACGGTCACTAATGTCAATACGGTTAGAGAAAAAACTAAACTCTAGTTAACGCATATAGTGTGGTCCGGCCATTCGCTGCAGAACGAAGTAGTAGCGGAAAAAATTCCATCAGCGACTCTCTCTCTCCTCCCTCGCTGTCTCCCTTTCTATCTCTATCTCTCTCTCTCTACATATATATGTATATTTTGAGAGAGAGACAGAGAGAGATATATACACAAATAGTATATTCGGCACCACGAGGTCCTATTCCGGAGAGAAGAAGTCCCGTTCCATCGAAGCAACAAGAGAGCCGGATAAAATGTCTCGAAGAGCGGTGGAACACATGGTTTGTAAGACCCGTTGCACGAAATGAAAATGCCCCAACCCACCTTCCATTTGGCGTCAAGGTCAGCTCCAGAGTTTTCCATGATTCTGATCATCTGATGTCCCTTCCAATTCCAGCTGCACATGCAGCTCCATTAACTGCAATCTCACCAGAACTTTCGTAAATATTCTCGAATTGAAAGTGATTGGAGCATTCGCAGAAATTCACGAATTGATGAGCTATCTCTCGCAAGACATTTAAGTTGACGGAAAACTTTTCGACGGAGGACTCATCTTACTGAATAATTTGCCGCCGGGCCGCTGTCTATTTATTGGCGGCCAAGTAAGGGTGACCCCAGCCTGGTTTATCTTGTCCAGATCTCACTAAATGGAGGAATGTAGTTGGTTCGTGTTGGATTACGACTCCGATACGGCGCTAGCGCGACATCTCGACTGCATCTTCATCGTCGCCATCAACCGGAAGCAACAGATTTTCGAAAGAGCCACGACGGCAAAATAAACGTACGGCAAGTGGCTGCCGCTCTTTTTATTCCGCCGTTACTCTTGAATAACTCCAACTCTTCGCTCAGACAGACATTTGGAGTTTGACTTCGGTTTTCCCGCTCTAGCTTCTGCCAGGTAGAAGATAGATGGCCAGTAAAGCTGTCAATAACTTTCAATCGGCGCCGAATCAAAATAAGTACACGAAAGAACTTCAAATGTCTAATAAGGAGATTACACGGCGGAGATTCCGCGAATTAAATGCCGTCGATACTTTTGGAATCCCTGAAAAAGTTGCATCTCTCGGTTAATCCCTGAAAGCCATAACTGTCAGTTGTCCTCCAAGGGCCAAGATTAAACCCGTAAATCCATAAATGTCGAGCAGACACGTCAGCAATCCTATCCGAAGCAGAAAAGGGTCTACAATTCCAAAGATTTGTGTTTGGGCCTAGCATCAACACAGAAAAGTCTGGGATTAACCGAAACTTGAGTTTCAAGTAAGAAGAACACTTCCAGTAGGGAGTTTATGATTTGTGTTTGGGCCTAGCGATGGGACCATTAACATGTAAGATGCGGCTTATGAAACTTGAGTAATCAATAGTGGTCACGGAGACGACTATAAGAAGAACACTTCCAGTAGGGAGTCTTATCCGTCGGAGGATTCATTTCGCGAACACTACCGAACAATCATAAACGACAATTACCGACACAAAAAAATTGCCGGGACAAGTACCAGCTTTATGTTGAAATGCTGGTTCCAAACATTAACTGGGATTTATATTTCGGCGTTATGTGCCACCAACGATTCAAGTAACTCATTATCACGATCTGTTGAAAATTCATTTCACTCTTCACTCACGACAGCATTACAATCAAAGTTCGGCGGAAGGCTTCATAAAGTTTTACCCTTATTTCTCTTTTCAGGCCTATTCTCTTCGAAGCTCCGAATTTTAGTAATGGCAGTAGAAGTACGCGAGAAATACTCTTGAACTTCCTATGGGCTTGATGGATATAATGTCAAACTATCTTCTTAAATTTGGTAGCATTACAATCATTGCCTTGTTTTATCCGCGAAATACAGTTTTTAAGATTATTCAATCTCGTGATACTTTCCACGTTTCACAATATTTGGACTTACATCGGACTTGCCGTCATTCCATCCCACAAATGATTTTTTACAAGTCATGTATCCATACTTTCATTGAAGTTAGGGTTAAATTGATAACAGCAAAAATGGGGTATTTATGTTATTGTTATTACTTTACTCCTATCAAGTAATATTTATGAAATTTTAATCTTTCTCAAAGACGTATAGCACGCGTAAGGTCGTCTCCACAGGGATGGGATCTTTGAGGTATAATTACCAAATGAGCCATTGAATAGAGAGAAGGGATTCTAGAATGTTAGTACTAATAAGCAATTTTATTAGTATTGTAGTTGAATTCCAAATAGGACAATGTGGAAGGAATCTCAGAAGATGATTGGGAAGAATATTAATATATATTTAGGAAAGCGCAAAAATATATAGGATGATTAGGATGATTAGGAAGAGAACGTGGCGCTTTCTTAACCACTTAAAATGCAACATTATTGAGCAATGATTGTGGCCTTTGGAAGCGCAAAAATGTGGCAGCGCATGACCTGAGGGTGTTGAAAGCAAGAAAAATGTATTAGCCAATCAGAAAATGCCATTTTTTAGATATATGGAAGAGAGATAAAATTATCCAACGGCCATGGTTAAACGCCAGTAAATCTGTGATATATTGAGATCTAGCTGTCCGATTGTGCCCAAATTTTGA
The DNA here is from genome assembly GCF_029677425.1 of Wolffia australiana. Lineage (NCBI taxonomy): Eukaryota > Viridiplantae > Streptophyta > Magnoliopsida > Alismatales > Araceae > Wolffia > Wolffia australiana. The sequence goes on along the minus strand of NC_135839.1, from coordinate 16,142,171 downwards.
GGGCATATTTTTCTTTTCCCCTTCTACGATTTTTACGGTTGGATTTTTAAATAGAGGCTGGGAAGAAGGCAAAATTCACTTTTTGAAGGTCGTCCCAAGGATTTGGCCAGCAAGGATACATGAGTTGCTTTGGAAGTCGACAGATCCTGATTCATCATTGAAAGTTGTAAGTTTCAAATTTCTAATTTGGATACATGAGTTGCTTTAGAAGTTCTAAAAGGCCATGGCATGGGCGAAATGCACATGCCCTTGAAGTTGATTTGAAATGAAATTAGCATTGCATTTTGGTTTTGATTCAAGATCTGAATTTTAATCTTTAGTTTTACATTGATTTGGATCCATTTTGCAATTTTAGATTTTTAAATTAGGTTCAAATTTCTTCTCTAATCCATTTTTCCCATCGCACGTCCCTTTTACCTCTGCACAAAGCCATCCACCGTCGCCGGTGCAATCACTCATCACCCCCTAGGAAGCTCAGCGTCGCCGGCGGTGACCCTCCGGCTTCTGGCGTGAGTCGAGCTCACCGATGCGTGGATCCCTGACCGCCCTAAGGCCTGAGGGCGTCGCGCTCACGTGCGATCCTTCAGGCGCTGTGCCGGCTCGCTGGTACATCGTGACCCCTTCGTCTTCTGGCAGCCAGTTTGTTGATCGGGTCACGACGACTGGTTCGACCGACGACCTCGTAGAGTGTGGTCACCTTGACTAGCCCCTAACATGTCAGTGGTCTCTGTCAGTGATCGTTCAGGCCTGTGCACGCATTGTCCAACCTTGGCCGACCCTTGGCGCTGGCGAGACCACCGTGCTAGCTCGGGAGAGGCTTAGGTCCTGCTTGCGGCCGTCCCGGCTGCCATAGCGAGACTAATGGACGATCTGCTCGCCTGATCAGCCGTCGTCCCCTGACCAAGTCCTTGCCAAGGGCAGGTTTGTCTGGTTGGGACACTCACATCCAAAGCACGGCCTCGGCGACCTGCCACAGCCCAGCTGTTGCCTCCACCCCCTACCCAATCCTTTTCCGCTCCAGCCTTGTCACTATCACACCTCCTAGACCCCTTCTCCATCACCTCTCACCCCGACGCCACTCGCGCTTGGTCTGAATGCACGAAGTAGATGAATATCAGCTCGCAGACTTCGACGAGGTACGTCATCCCTCTGCCCGCCTGTCTCTTATTTTCTGTAGTGCATTTTTTGAATTACCTCCACCGCGCTCGGGTTAGATATAGGTGAGCGAGACAGGTTGAGCGTGAACTACGTCTTGCTTGAGCGTCTGTTCTTGGTACGAATCGGGTCTGCCAATCACGTGTGGGCAACATCCAGTGGAGTTACTCCGTTCGGCGCCATAGTCATCCTCGTCCCTACGGACGAGGCTCGAGAGGTGTACCCTTCCACCGCCGGGCGACTCCGTTGGTCCCGGGTGTTGATAGTCCTAGCTAGTCGGCACTTGCACGTACCAAATTTGTCGCATCTTGCATTGCATCGTGGTATATCTTCTGTCTAGGATTTCCGCTCAGACGATGCCACTGTCGTAGTCTGATACCATTATCACCCACCGGCACTGAACCATCTTATTCGGTGCTGGCCCAAACGACATCTCTAACGACGTCCGACATCAACATGACATTGTATGATGCTCATATTGGCTCATGAACACTATCTTATCGGCCACCCTTTAATATAAACCTAAAACGAATGCACAAGCCTATCACAGTATGGTAGCAGCTCATGTTTACTTGTCATTTCTGATTTATCGCTACTTCCATAACTGATGCCTATTTGTGTGTTCATGCAACGTGATAACACCCTACATTTGGTATTTAATTCAATTAATTTGCACAATTCTATGTTTTTAAAGTGTTTAAAATAGGGCTGTTATCATATATCTCCATAATTACTTTTCCAAGTAAAATATGATTTTTCCCTGATTTTCTGTTGAATTATGAATTTTATGAATTTTTTTAAAGCTTGTAATAGCTCTATACAGATTGGAATTGCAGGTTTAAAATTTAGTTTTGATGTTAATTAAACTGGAGACAAATTATTGAATTTTCAAGATTTTTTTCTATAATTTATTGGATTTTTTTGTAATTTATTCCAGAAATAAATTAATATTGAAATAGAAAAAGGATAGATTATAAGAAAAATAGAAGTCTTAAAGCAATTTCTAAAGTCAGAGTGGTTTTTGTTAAATTTGTATTGCGATTATGTCATTAAAACAGCTCTAGGTCATCCATTGCGGGTGTAAATATCCAATAAAACTATTTCTAGGGTTTTATTGAATTAATCAGAACATTTCTATGATTTTTGTATGGTTTTCTAGGAAATATAGAGGAGAAAGAAAGTGGAGGGCCATATACATAATTATTTTCTGGTCGGCGTCAATTTTGGCATGCAAATTTTAGCATGGACTTAAGCACAAAAGCCCAAGGGATGAGTATTGGGTGGCCACGGTGCAAAATCTCGGTCGTCGGAAGAGAATACGACAGCCAAGATGCGTCAGCGGAAAGTCTTCTTTATGGGTGTTATGTTCATCGCCTGTGCTACGCATACAATGTGCATGCACGGGAGGTGACATGGCGGCACATGATTGGATAGCGGTGCTACAAACATACAGCTACGTGCAAACCGCTATGCATTATGTTTATTTGTTCTTATTTCAGCCACAGGGTACATGCGCGCCGATAAAGAACTCAACAAATGAAGTTAAAATTTTGCCAGCTAGTCAGCAGTTGACATGCGATTGCGTGTGAAGAAAAAAGATTATCAAATAAATGAATATTGATCAAATGAATATGATTGGTCAAAATTCATTTTTTAATAACTTTTGATCCTAAAGTTTGATTGAGATAATTTTTTATGGATTTGCTTGTCTCAACCTCCTCCTTCTGTTTGTATGGTTGGATCATTCAGATCAAGCCTACATCGATGGATAAAAATTAATTACTCATTGGGCATAAAACGGTCACTTCTACCATTGAACCTAAGTATAAAATAAGATTTTCCAGTTGAGGAGGTCATTCTGGAAGGGGCTCTTTCATAGGGGTAGATAGAGTGGGTAAAAAGCCTGGATCAGCCCTAATTGGCACTTTCTATTTCATTGTATTTGAATTTTTAGAGTAATTTTGATGATTTTGTTAGTTATTCTTCTTGATCCTGCAATGCTAAATCACTAGGCTTGATCCGTATGTACACGTACTTACTATGATTGAGAGGAGTGATCATCGAATTGATTTAACTATTCCAATTCCCAACTAAGAGAAAAAATTATAAAAAATTTAATTTCAAGGAAGATTAGATTGTGTTTATTAGATGGTACATAGCGAATTTGGATACCTGATTGCCTCAAAACAACAAAAATGAAATCTCCTTCTGAAACTCTCTACTGGAATCCTTTGATCCTTTTTATTGGATCAAAGAAGTTAATCTAGAGCTCTACTTCTTTTATTCTTCCCATCGTTTATACCATCCTTTCTAAAGTCTTCATCTAATTATGGTGATTTGATCTTCATTAAAGATTAAACTAACCCTAGGTAGGGTCAAATTATACACACACATCACAATTGAATTACCTTACTAGGTTCTCTTGGAAGATACCTATACTTGACGTTTTACATCTTAAGTTAAGGTTTCATAAATTTTATCTCTATAGGCTGAAATCAGCAAGGATAATGAAATATAAAATTCCATGATTCCCTCGTAATTTTTGGCTTATCACATAGTCAATGATTTTACTAGAATACGTTGCTGAGGTAAATTTTCATATTGTTGTAGTATATCTTGTAATTTTGAATTTTGACCTTTTTAAAGTTAAGAGTTTGTAGTACTTTAATTGTTCCCATTTACAAAGTGAAAGGGCATCACAAAGTTTATTATCTCAGAAAAAAAGGTTTTATTTGAACATTATATATTTCTGTCTTGTCTTATTCTCGGTTGCCTTTATTAGTCCCATCACATGTGTCCTAGTCATGTTGGACGATTGATGGTTCAGTAGGGTGAAAGGATTAGTAATGACACAGTGAATCGTGCAAGAAGTGTCAAGCATACCTTTGTGAGTGGACAGACCCCTATGGATAGGGGTTAATTCCTAATGGAATAGCTCTGTTTTTAAAACTATTCATTATTTATATTATCTAACATCATAATATATTTATTCATAATTGGACGAGCTACAAAAACAACTGAAAATGAGGTAGTTGTTTTGGCTTTTTGTTAATTATCTGAATATTTTTTAAGATGTAATTACAAATTTATGTAGTTAATGTACAATTTAATCTCTATGAAGACAGGGAATATGATCTGCTAGGGTCAGACTCTTGCAGTAATATATAAGCTCGCAAAGTGCCCAATGGAGTGTCATGAATCACCTTTGAACATATGATTAAGTAGAGGTTAATGATCTGTTGAAGGCATATATTTTTCGGTGAAAAGTTATATTCATACTCTAGGACCCAGCCTTATAACTCAAACCCTTGAATAATTATGTTAAAATAGTGTTTCAAGATTTTAGAATTCTCTATGTGTCATAATTTTCTCATCTATAACCCCAGACTTAGAGTATGATGCCTTAAACACACCAAAATATCATAAACTAGCCACAACATGGACACTTGATGGACACTTGATGGTGAATACACTACCATAGCATATGTATTAGTATGGCATATTTTTTGAACGGTCATTAACCCCTCAAAATAAACCCCACTAAGACTGAATCTCCATGTTCTAGAAGTTTTAAATAAATAGATTTTAAAAATTTTCAACACTTGTATTGTTTATTCTTATTGTGAAAGCATAAGGGTAAGTCATGTTCTTAGGGCACCTTATGAAATTCAGAAGCACAGTGGAGGTAAAAAATATATAGGTTATTTTTATTATGGTATAAATTCATTTATAAAGTTGAGTTTAATGACTTCCAAAAACCATTATCCCTTTCATTTTTGTTACAAAGTTTTGCAAACATTTTGTTCACGCTTGTAGATCTTTTTTGGGTTAGAAACATATTTATATGCACTTTTTAGACAGATAAAGGACATTTTGACTTGCCCTGGGGAAATAAGTTCATTTACATTGATTACTATTTTCATGGATAATGTTCATACAAATTGTGAGACATATATGAAAGCTATATACTGCTGCCTTTGTAGGTTACAGTTCAAAATTTTCAACAAAAAATGTTTTTTTTTATCTTTTTGTCTGACTTTTTATATAACCTCATTAAGGTACTTAAAGTTTATAGAAAAAAAACTTGCATTGAGTATTGAAAAATCTTAATTTTTACTCTAAGAAGGAATACTGTTATGGCTTCAAGTCAGCAGATACGGGTTGGAAGTAGACAGCCCCAATATTAGGGTTTTAAGCATCTACATGTTGGAAACAACCTACAGCAATTTAGAGAGTTTAATTTTCATGCAGGCCTTCATTCGTGGTTCATTTGATATTCTAAAAAATTCTAAAGATCTTAATAAATCACTCTACTAATGTTGAACTTGCAGTGAATGAAACTCCCAATATGGTCCCTCTAATTTAGGTTGACATACTGTTTCTGATATTTTATTCATAGTACCAAAAATCATTTTTTATGACCATTCACGTCAAATTGTTTTATATTTAAAATATTTAAAATATTTTGACATTAAAATAATAGACATAGAATGGATTTGGACATGAAGTAGCTCTAAAAATTTCTAGAATGCTTCCAAATGAGTGTATTCAATGGTATTCATTTTCATGCCCTCCAATGTGTGATTACTCGCTTATATGCCACAGTCATGGATATCTAGTTGTTTTAGCCTTGAAGGAAATTCAAAAAAATGGTAATAATTTTTTTTGGAAGATTAAATAGTGGTATGAACTTTAGATAAATATAAATTGTGAAGCACATATACTTGCTTCTTCTTGTTATTTTACAAAACAAGAACAAAAAGGTTAATTAGTTTATTAACTTTTAATCACATTTCATAAATGTGAAATGTGATTACAAGATGTATTAAGAAGTATGGCATGTTAAATCATATAAATTTGAAAACATAAACAATATTTTTATAATGTATTTTTTTGCAAGTAAAATCAAATACATCTTGTAGATTTCTGAAGTCAAGTACATTTTTTATGGATTGACTCTATACATCTTCTATACTAAAAGTTTACTCGTTATGTTTCATCTAGGAAATATTTCATTTTTTATGATTTGAACAATAAACTGATATCCAAAAGTTTGGCTGACTAAAACTGCATATATACTCACTTCATATGTTGTAATTTGATATCACTATCTCATGTTAAACTATTGCTTCTACTTTACCAATGGCCAGGGAGCTTTCTAAGATGTTATTGTTGCCCTAGATTTTTCATTTTTGGCTTTGTTTTTTTATATTTTCAAAAATAGCTGAAGACAATTGTAAGCATTCATATACAACTAAATAATGAAACTCTTATAAGACTAATGTATTACTGAAATAGAAAAATAATATATTGATAAATAGAAAACAACCACAAAATGGAATATATACCGTAATTAAATGATTACATAAGGAAAAATAATAGCAAAATAGCTTTATAGTAAAGCATATGAATAAGAAACAATAGGTTAAACAGTCTAAGGTGTGTTCTAAAATTGGTTAAAATCATTGACACATAGTTTTGTAATAGACTTTTGGTCACTTAACTAAAGGTAAGTAAGTGCTTTAAGGTTTGATCCTATGACTGCATTGCCCAATATTAGATTTTAGTTAACAGACATGCTAGCGTAATTTGGTATGGTCTGTGGCTGAACAATAACATTAAATTATTAAAATGATAACTTAGAAATTACATAAATATCTATATTATTATCATTTGTTAAGATCTGTTTTGATGTGGCTTCTGATTACCCAATCGATTTTTGGGTTTTGTAGAACCTAAAAACACTCATTTTTTAAAAAATATATTCGACCGTTAACATAATAGTTTGCTGAATCGGTGAATAAACCTATGAAAATATGAAACCTTTATGATATTTATATTCCATTTAGGCCAAAACGTTTTCTAATGCTACTAGACCACACTTTGCCATGTCAAAAACAAAAGGACACTTATATAGCTGTATATCCTTCATCTTGCAACACACTATGGCAGTATTGAAAAGTACTCAATCCCCATGGAATAGATTTTGATGGAGCATACCAGCCCACCCAAATGGAGACGTCTCCAGAGCTGCCATCTTCATCATTGATGCCCCCGCCGGTTCGCGTCCAGCTCGACCAGCACGCCAAGGCACAAGTGAAGACACCTGGGTTCAAATACCTCAGGTAAAGCACTATTGCATTTTTGCTGTTTTGATTTTGGTCGGCATGTGCTCATTATGTTCACCATTTTACCATATTCATAGTGTTTGTGTTCGTCATGTTCGTGTTGTTTCGTCATGTGTCGTGTCATTTTTGAATCATTATGATTTGCATCTTGCGTCATTGATAAGCCTAAAAATGCATGTAAAAATGTCGTTGATTTTGGATTTAGACTTATACAATAAAATTTATAATTTCCCTTAATCACTAAATATGAATATAGAGAAAGTACGGGGTCGAACCACAGGGAGGCAACAAATGAGAATTTTTATCCAATTTTGATAAATTAATTCAAGAATGAATTAATTTTGCAATTAATAAATCTTAATATACTTAATAATATTCTTTAATTAATCAAAATTAAGTAAAACTTAATTTTGATTTTTAATATTTCGGTCGGAAAATTCAAGATAGGAATATTATAATTTTAAGCTCAGATTAATTCAGATTATTAACTTCCCAATTATTATGAATTTTAAAACAATTTTATGAATTAAAATTGGGAATTAAATAATCAAGAAAGGGATTTTAAAATTGGAGTTCAAGATAGATGAATTTTCCATTCAAATTTTATTTTTGGTTTTTTTATATATTAAATTAAATTCCTAAACAATAAAAATAGAAATCTGGAGAGAGAAACTAAAAAAATTAACCTAGAGAGAGAAAGTGAAGAAATTGGGAAAAGATGAAATCCGACCCTAAATAAAAAATCTAGTGAAGCGGAAATGTTTTAAATTGATGTAGAATTAAGGATTAAAAATCAGATCTTGAATCGGAATCAAAACGAAGTGCTAATTTCATTCAAAATAAACTTCTAGGGCATGTACATTTCGCCCATGCCTTGGCATTTTAGAATTGTTCAAGATGAAGATTGAAATACAAATCACAGACTAACAAATTTGAGTTCAGAAGCAAGATCTGTCGACTTCAAGAATTCCTCCTGTGTCCTTCCTGGCCAATTGCTTGGGGGAGAGCATCCAAAAGTGATTTTTTCCCTTTTCAAGACCTGCATTTAAAGATATAACCGTCTGTATTGTAGAGGGGAAAAAGACGAACCTACCCTCAAAGTTGCAGCCCAATCTGACATCTAGATCTCAAGATATCAAGGTTTTAATGAGGATAAATCTGGACCATTGGATCATTTTATTTTCTAAAAAAAATGACTTTTCCTGATTGGTTGAGCTTATTTCTCATTTTCCACCTTATGGGATCACGTATCGGTTTTCGTTGTCCGCGTCGGCCGCTCTTCTCTCTTTTATATATTTTAAATCATAAGTCGCTTATTTTGACTATTCTTCTCTCTCTCTTCTCTCTTTTATATATTTTAAAATAATTATCCACTTATTCGCTCGAATTTCGGGCGAATGACGTGGATGCCCCTTAATATATAAATAAATATATTATAAAATTCTAAATAAATTAAATATATGCTACTTAAATATGTAAAAAATCATTTCTTGGCTATATAACGGTCAAAAAATTATAAAAAAATATGGAAAAATTCCAGAAAAATCATGAGAACACTTACCAACCTTAAGCCAAGTATTTAAAGCCCTGCATAAAATATTTCTTCACTAAAATGAGGTTAAATTCCATGTAAAAAATGATAAAAAAATCAGAAATAATAGTAAAATGAGAGTGTAACTGAGTTATCTTTATTTTAATATGATAACATGCAAATATAGTCATTAAAATACATAAATATAATGTAAAACTCATTAATTAATCATGTTAATTTGCAAGTTATCAGTCATTTTTATTTTTGTTTTAAAAGGGGTCCCTTGGGATAAGGACCCCCATGTTGGACCCTTTAAAGGGCTAATGGACCCTTTCTAAGGGCCCATCATAGTCCCCCAGTATAAGGGCACGATGGGCGCCCAAACAATTTAACGACCGTTTGTTTTGTCAAAGAATTTAGGTTAAGAAAGTTAGAAGAGGGAAGAGCAAGAAGAGGAGGATAAGCAAAACACACGAGGGAGGGGATGGGGAAAAGCACCCGTTTGCACCGATGACCTGCCTCCGAGGAGTCTCTAGCATACCGTACCCGATCGGGCCATCGTCGTGCCATCACATGACATGTCCACTCGACCGTCGACCTGCGCCACACATGGGTCCACTACTGATCTATTGTGCGGATTTGCTGCAGCGTCCACGTACTCGTGTAGTCCCCACGGTGAATCGCCGAGCCTCCGGGGACCCATGATCAGCTACACCTCATCAGACCAACGGCACACTACCTCACTACGCCGCTGATGTCTGACAATCAGTGACATCCCCAAGCCATGATTGGCTTCCTACATGATTGGCTTCCTACATCATCATCATCGGACGCCCACCCTGGAGCTTGGAGCTCGCCAAAACCCCATTGGAGTCAGGGCCTGCACATACACCCGCCTAGGACATTGCATCACGTAGTTTCATTCTCGTTGTGAATTTACCTGTTGAACAACGTCACCGATGATGTCCGGCATCAGATTGGTTGTCCAAGAGGTCATGAGAAACTCTACAGAAGTCATTTTAATGCAATAAATTTTACATAGTTGCTTATAGTAGCACAAAATTATCAGTACTTCCTGCATGGATTATAAACTTTTGTAACCACTAAATGCAATTTATCTTCCACCAGCAACTTTAGATATGGATTGTCATTCATTGCAGTAATATTTGAAATAACAGATTGATACTAAGTAGAAAAATCATGTTTATGTAGGCTTTGATGCGGAATGGGGTGTTGGGATCGTCGACCGTTCTAGCGTCAATTGGGCGAACATAATGCAGGAGGATGAGGATGCGTATGCACTTGCAAAAAGTCAGTGAGAAGTATGAACTTGGCATTAAAGACACCAACATCCAATAAACCACTATAAGAGTGTCGTAGGTATGCCACTAGGCTCCCGATGACTTGAACATCGGTTTCAAGACCGATGTCCTGGGCACGAAAACTACCGTTAGTGCGCACACCCTGGATGGGTTCAACCAATGATAGATCGATAGAAATTCTACCACTCGGAGTATTAATCCTATCTAGACCTCTCCTAACCCCAGCGGTGGGGACGTGCGGGGGAAGTATTGAAGGAAATAATCAACGCACAATTGGGGAGATATGCGCAGTGTACTGGTTTGGTCGAGACCTTGTCATTCGTGCCGATGATAATGAGAGTTGGCAGGTGATAACACCCTAATTTCGGTCTTTATTTCATGTTATTAGCAGGATTTATGCATTTAAAAGGCTTAAATTTGGGTTGTTATCATATATTTACACAAAAATAATGCTTCCAAGTAATTTCTGATTTTTCCCTAATTTTCTGTTAATTATATGAATTTTTAAGGATTTATTGAAGCTCGAAATAATTATTTTTGGATGAAAATGGCACATTAAAAAGTTTATTTCGACATTTATCAACATGGGAATTAATTAGGGAATTTTATAGAATTTTCTAGAATTTTTTACGAATTTTTAGGAATTTTCTGGGATTTATTTCAAGAAGAAATGCATTTATTCTATGAAAAAGGGCATATTTATAAGAGAAAAAAATGTATTTATGCAATTTCTAGACTTTTCGGGGCCTTTTTGCAACGTTTAGTTGCAAAAGACCCTGAAAACAGATCTCGGTCGCCACGGCAGGCGTAAAGATCCTATTTAAAATCATTCAGGGTTTTATTGCAATTTTTAATATATATTTTTAATGTTTTAGGAGAAATCGGAGGAGAGAGAGTGCGCCAGGGACATATACGCAATTACTTTTGGGCGGCGTCAAAAAGCAATTCCAGGATTTTTAAGGACTTTTCTGCAAAAAGGAGGATTCAAAATGCGCCAGCCAATGAGAGAGCGACACGTCATTGCGTGTTTAAAAACGAAACTAATAAATAAATCAATTTTAAATCCAATGGATTAAATTGGTTTAAAATTGATTTATTAATAACTTTTGATCCTGAAGTCCGATTGAGATGATTTTTTTATGGATTTGTTCGTCTTGATCCCCTCTTTCTATCTGTATGCTTAGATGATTCAGATCTAGCCTACATTGATAGATAAATATTAAGTACTAAACGGGGGTAAAATGGTGATTTTTACCCTATAACCTAAGTATAAAAGCTAAATTTCGAGAGGGGGAGCTCATTCTTGATGGTTCTCTATCACAGCTGCAAGACAGAGAGGAGTCCCAGCCTGGATCAACAGTTTTGGTATTTTTTTCTTTCATTGTATTCAAACTTTTGTGCATTTTGAATGAAATAGGTTAAGTTGTTTGTTTCTTTCATCTCCATTCTAGTCTGAACTTCTAAATCGCTTGGCTTGAGCGGCATGTACAAGCCCTGATTAAGATTGAGAGGAGAAATTGAGGATTTTTACCTGGGCATTCAATTGCATTACAAAAGAAAATTATAAAAAAATTTAGTTTTAATTTTTAGAAGTCTCAATTTACCCCATTTTAGTTCTGAATTATCAATCTGAAAAATCAACCCAACTCATTTTAAGAACCCTCTTTCAACCTCTCTAAATGATTTCTTGGATCCTTTAATTAGGATCAAAGAAGGAAATTTAGAGCTCTTAATTCTTCTAATCTTCCCATCTCTCCTACCCCCCTCTCTAAATTCTCACCTAATTAGGGTGACTGGATCCTCATTGAAGATCAAATTCACTCTAATTAGGATCTAAAACACCAAAAATTAAATCAAATTGAAATTCCTACTTGCCTCCCTTGGACGACACTCATACTTATCGCTGTACATATTAAGTAGAGTTTTATAAATTTTATTGCATAAGCCAAAAATTCACAACGACAAGGGCTAAAAATTTAGTTCTCGGTCTAAAAATATCATATACTTATCAATTGCTTATCATTAAATAACATGCTCATGATCCGCTCTAGGAGCTTAACTTCTCTACACATGTTCCCAAACCATTGGATGAAAATTTCTGATTCATCTAGAGGCATGTTAATTATTTTTATAGGCAGGTTCAATTCATATAATATTCCTCAAAACTAAATGTATAAGCCAAAGGCATAAGCCAAATAATATTCTTCAATTCATATAATATTCTTCAATTCATCTAGAGGCATAAGCCAAAAATTCACAACGACAAGGGCTAAAAATTTAGTTCTCGGGCTAAAAATATCATATACTTATCAATTGCTTATCATTAAATATATTTTTAATGTTTTAGGAGAAATCGTAAAATTCCCTGATTCGTAAAATTCCTAAAAATTCGTAAAAAATTTTCTGAACTTCTAAATCGCTTGGCTTGAGCGGCATGTACAAGCCCTGATTAGGATTGAGAGGAGAAATTGAGGGATTTACCTTGGCATTCAATTGCATTCCAAAAGAAAACTCTAAAAAATTTAGTTTTAATTCTTAGGAGATTAAGATTTCCCTTTTTATTTCTGATTTAGCAAATTCTCAAAACCAACCAAAACTTAAATGAAATTGAAATTCCTACTTGCCTCTCTTGGACGACACTCATACTTATCACTATACATATTAAGTAGAGTTTTATAAATTTTATTGCATAAGCCAAAAATTCACAACGACAAGGGCTAAAAATTGGCGTAATTTTCACCCCTATTTTTGGCTTATCAGCAGGCAACTCGTCAAAGACATGGATGACATGTAACGAAAGAGTCGGCGGCGTGAAAAGCTAATTGTGATGGCATAGACGATGAAACATGTATCAAGGCATGGTTGATACGATGTGATGGAAGTCATGGGTGCAGTGTTGGGTGCAGCGGCAAGCATGGTAGCAGCAGAGGGTGGCGCGGCTGGCGACCGGGAGCAGGGTGGCCGTGGGTGCGCCAGGTGGCCGTGGGATGGCGAGGGGGCTGGCGGCAACAAGCGTGGTTGCTGCAGGCGCGGGTGAGATGGTCAGAGGCGCGGTTGAGGCATCTGCGGGCAAGGGCAGCAAGACAGCCATGGGCGCATGCAAGGCAGGAGGGCGCTGGTGGCAGCCGCAGGTGGCCAGCGCAGATGGCCACGAGCGAGAATAGTGTTGTTGTTGGTTGGGGGCAGTGAGACGAAGGGTGGATGTGGCGGCTGATGTGCTGGCGTGGCGGGTGCGACGGGGCTGTAACTTTGCGTGGGTGCAATGGTAGTGCCATGATGTAGCACAATCCGATGAGTTCCTCGATTGAATTATAGAACAATAAATAACAACGTACAGTGCGTAAAATTAATGATAAACTTAAAACAACGAAGAATACACAATTGCCAACGGATAAGACCTTAGAACAGAAAGGATGTTCGCGAGAAAAATAGGAATGGGGTAGGTTCCCGGTGACCCATAGACCGACTCGAATACGGTCGTAGTGAGATGACCAATCACTGCCCTAAGGCATCCCAACCTTCATCGTAGTCGACTCCAATCGTCAACACATAAGGAAAATTTCCTATGGGACCAGTTAAAGTGGTTACTCCTATATATTATCTCTCAGGCTATGGTGCATCAAGATCGGCACTGAAACATGTACTTTAAGCTGAAAAGTAAGGGGAATCGGAGGAGAGGAACAATACCTTATGCAGACTCTGAACGACGACAAGGTGTATGGGATTTCCGGATTAGAAGAAAACCCGTGTGCGACCTTGACTGTGAATTGTTTCATTCGTCATCAATGTGGTAGGTTCAACAAAAGACTGGAAATGGGCCCCACTGGAGAAACCCAAGATACCAATTGGTGGTGTAGAAAATCTTGAATCGACAAGGTAAAGGCGGTCCAGCAATCAGCAGCAGGTTGGACTTTTCCTTCTTCCGTCAAAGACCCGATGACAAAGATGAGTCAAGGAGTGAGGGCGAGAATCGGCAGCAGAAGGGACCGGTCGATTGCCGCTATTGAACTCACTACAAGCGACCAAATTGGTACAGGGTGAAGTCCGATAATGGCTAGATGGGTCAGCCCTACAACCGTCGTAGTCGACGAGTCGATAACGGGCAACCATTCTGATCAGGATGGTCGAGACGTTGGAAGACCGTCAGATCTGTTGACGGGGATGTGTACCTTGAAATCACATCATATTAATGCTAAACTTACAGAAAAGCAAACACGTGATGAAATGCAATGAATGCTTATTCTGTGAGATAACATGCATCAAATTCATTTCAATAAGATGTTAAAATTGGTTATAAATTGATGTAACACAAGACATACGCCAGGAACGAACGTGGCATGCTACACCAGAGGGGACGGGCAAGGGGACGAGATGCAATGATGATAAAAATGACACATTCGTTTGAAATCAAGGAGAAGTACGCAGGACGACCTAGTGGTCTCGGGCATAGGCGCAGATAACAACACGAGGGGTCAGGGCATAGACGACTTCCCAATGACCCGAGTGTTTGGTTCGAAGGCCGACGGGGTGGGGGACGTTCACCGTCCGTGAGCATCCACGTCTGTCACCACGAACGAAGCTGTTCCGACTCTGACAAGGGAGTGCCCAGAGCGACGGGTACGTTGGGTGTCTCTATTGCCTTCCCTACTCTTTCTAGGACGAACTATCCTCTATGGGTGAAGAGGATGAAGATATTGCTCTAGGCGTACGGGTTGTGCAGCGCCGTCATCGAGGATGATGTGCCAAGGACGAAGGATCGTCTTGCTATGGCGACCATTTTTGGAACTATTTTTGAAGATCTTCAGCTTCATCTCGATGAAGACAGAAGTTGGAAGGAGACGTGGGAGACTCTTCGAGTGATGAACATCAGTGTTGACCGAGTAAAGCAAGCTCGCATTCACACGCTGAAGAGAGAATACGAGAACCTGATGATGGGTAAGGATGACTTAGTTGTTGATTTTGTTGACAAGTTATCTAGGATTGTGTCGGAGATGCGCAATCTAGGAGAGAAGCTCATAGAAGGCGACATCGTTGGAAGGTTGCTGCGAGCAACACCGGCAAAGTTTGACAATGTCACTATGGGGATAGAGCAGTTTTATGACATCAAATCCATATCCCTTGAAGAAATTGTGGGCTCATTGAAGGTGCAAAAAGACAAGCTTCGAGAACGAGACGTAGTGGTTGAGGAGCAAGCCCTCTTTACAAGGCAAGATGGAAGACAAAGTCGTGGAAGAGGTCGAGGTCGTGGAAGCAATGTGAGAGGCAAAGATGATGACTACAAGCCCCGTCATAAGTCAAAGGTAAAGTGCTATAATTGTCATCGATACGGACATTATGCAGCAGACTGTCTAAGTGACGACGACGAGGACAAGGAAGATGAAAGGGCCAATCTGAGGGATACAGGATATGAGCATGTATCTGCTGTCTTGTAGGCCATCACAAAAGATCAGACAAGGTGGCTATGAGTTTAGAATGTGATTACTCTTCAAGATTATGAGGGAGAATGATAGGAGTAATCTAGAAGAAGACTGTTACAAGAACAGGTTTTTCTTGTTTTATTTGTTCCACGATAGTTTTTATGTTTCTGAATGGATGGCTCAGATAATCACACGTAGGTGATTCTAACTGACCAGTTGTTAAGTGGCCGGCCAAGGTGGTAGCCCCATGAGTCGTATAAAAACCTGTGTGGACCAAAGATAAATCATGACAACAAGTGTTTTTGACTTTCTCTTTCTGAGTGAGTGAGAAAGATCTCTTGCGTTATCTTCTGGAGTTCTTCTAACACCCAGTCAGACTCGCACATCAGAGGTTTGAGGTGGTGGCCAGAGAGGGTACCGTGATGAGTAGCACCCAGAATCATCCAGGTCAAGGGGAACAACAATCGATGCAGCAAGGAAGGTGGCGCATGACGTCGGTGATCGTAAGCCCTTCCCCCCTCGTGGGGCAGCAATGTTAGCCGCCGCGGCAGTCACTTCCACAGGCGACCTGATGCAGGACGTAAGTCGTCGACGTCCTGTGGCGGGAGCGTGGTCCGTTCGTCCTTTTCTGAGGACAATGATCTTGGACTGCGCGTCCCGCTTGTCGGTGGGGTGTCCCGGAGAGGTCCTCGATTCGGTGAGCTGAATGGTGTCTCTATCTTCATGTGGTCAATGCGCCACGGATAGTCGGTGAGGTGCTGGTGGGCCCGACTACCAGTGAGCGGGTAGGTTCAGCCGGCCGGATGACGAATACGGCAGTGAACAGTGCATTGGCTGCGTCAAGCAGTGGCGGCGTCAAGCTCCGGTGGAGCTGTCGGCGAGCGGCGTCAGCGAGAGGCGTCGGCGAACGGCGGCGACGAGCAGCGGCGGCGGCGGCGGCGACGGCGTTGAGCGGCGGCGGTCACGGCGGCATCGAGCTGCGGCGGCATCAAGCGGCGGCGACAGCTGCGACGGCAGCGGCGGCGGCGGCGTCGAGTAGTGGCGGTGGCCGGTTGCGGCGGCGGCTGGAGTTACGGTGGCCGGAGAAGGCGGTGGCGGCGGCGGCTGGAGTTACGGTGGCCGGAGAAGGCGGTGGCGGCAGCAGCTGGAGTTACGGTGGCCGGAGAAGGCAGTGGCGGCGGCCGGACTCAACCGGGGTGGGCCGCAGGTTTGGGCCACGAGCTGGGCCGCAGACAGGGCCGGGGTCTGGGCCGAAGGCCTGGGCCGGAGGCAGCCCAATAACAAAGGCCCACAAGGGGCTAGGGCTGACGTGGAAACTTTGGGTTACGTGCCGGCCGTCAAAGAAATGGTGCCTCAGGACACGAGCAGGGGTGGATAGTCAACTGACGAGCGGCGCCTCGTGGCGTGGGATTTCGGCGTCTCGAGGCATGGCTTCGGCAGCTGGGCCTGGTGGGCCTGGCCGGCTGGAGACGTCCCATTAGGCCGAAGGGCCCATTGGGCCGGTTGGCTGGACCTGGGCGCGTAGTGGCGCGGCCTAGGTCCAGCGGTTGGGCGGCACAGGGCGGCGTAGAGCGGCTGCTCGTGTGGCATCTGCGCGGAAGGCGGCGGGCGCGCGGCGTGGCGGGCGCGCGGGTGTGGCGAGGTGGCGCGGGTGCGGCGGGGCGCGGGGCGGCCTGGCGCTGCGGAACGCGGCTGGGTGGCGCGGGCGGCGCGAGCGGCTGCGCGTGTGGCGTCAGCGCCAAAGCGCAGCGAGGCGGTGAGGCGCGGCGCGGCGACGCGAGGCGGCGTGGGCACGCAGCGATGCGGCGGGCGGCGTGGCGCGGCGGCGCGGGGCGCGGCGGGGCATGGGGGTGGCCTGGCGCGGAGAAACATGGCTGGGCAGCGCGGGGCGGCGCGGAGCAGGCGCGAGCGGCGCGGGCGTTGCAAGGGCAGTGTGGGCTCGATCGCGCGGGCAGATGGACGGTGCTGTCGGCGGCGGCGGAGCCACCTTCTTCTAGGTCACTCGGACCTCTTTCCAAAAATTTGTTTCTAGGGGTTCCTTATATAGGACCCATGAGGAAGAAATAAGGGAAAATACTTAACCTAATAGGTGAAAAAAATTCAACTAAACCTAGGAAAAAGATGCGGATACTTGAGGGCTATGCCATCACGACCGCTCATGGAGTTGTGCGCCCACGTGGCTAGGGTTTCCAGTAGTGCAACCAACAGGAATAAGAAAATGGATAACGATAACAAGGAGGCACCAAAGGAGTCTGACTGTGGGCGACAGCGGCAAGGAACAACCGCTGGGTGCAGGCTCCATGGACGGTCGAACGGGCAGTCAACTTGTAGAGGAGTAACGCTGGAACGGGGCCAAGGGGTTCGAGGTCCGCGTCCATGTCTGTCAACGGTGTAAGTCGAAGATGTTAAACATAAACAACACATCAAATCGCAATCCTCCTCTACGGCTGATACCGTTAACCTAACGACTGCCTCACATTGCCTATAAATGGGCCCCATTGTATCGCATTACAATCAATCTTCTTCACTGCCTTTCTTAGTTTTCTCTTAGTAAAAATATTCTTTTAAATATTACTTTGCGTTGTTCAGCTCTTCAAGAGCTCACCTTCTTCCTCGAGTTCCTCTGTCGAAGGTTGCAACTCAATAGAAAATACCCAAGTTTGTGGGGCGGGTGGCGTTCAGTGAGCTCGGGAAAACTCCTCCTACAGAGTCAGCTACACATACAACCATCACTCCTCCATGGAGGGTGGAAGGGTGAACCACAATGAAGGAAGAAGAAACCCTAGGTGGAAGGAGGTGGAAAACCAACGGAAATCAATAAACGATTTATTCTTTTTTTTTTGTAAAAGGTCTCTTTTAAAAGTTTCTCCAAAAAAACGTGAACCTCCCCTTCTCCTTTTATAGTAAAGAGAAGAGGGGGGGGGGCGGGGGGGGGGGGGCTTATGGGTGCCCTAATGGGGTCCTTTAGAGGGAGAAGCCAAACATCGGCTCCCCTCCTGAAGAACAAGACAGAACAAGCAAGGCAGACACATGGGGGAGGCCTGTACACACGCATGAGGGGGCCTCCCTTCAGTCGAAGGAATGACGAGATAAGACCAAATGACTCGGGAGGGCCACGTGCACAGGGGAGGGCCTCCATAAAACCAAAAGAAGACACAAACACAAAATAAACGACACGAATGCAGTTTCCTCAAATCTGGTAGCAAAAACCCGGGTCCTTCACATAGGCTCGGGCTCCGCGACGCAGTTGATGATGAGTCTGGGCTTACTCTGTCAAATAGTCCTCCATCATAAATGGCATTAATGCGTGTCATGATAACGCCTTATCAATGTCATGAAGGGCACAAAATAATTTTGTTGTAGTGGTCACATTAGATTTCATATAGTTGATAACTTTCATCCAATGAATTCGGAGGCCAGATTGAAATTCCTATCCTTCCTCGTTTTTTGTCAAAGTTAATCATGTTTTGTTGGAAATTGAGTATCAAGGACTCGCCTAAGAGATATCTTTGGGACCCTAGTTTAAAAGATTTTATAGTGCTTCTAAAAATCTCTTGAGTCCTAGGCTTCCATTCCTTCTTGCACATTAGTAACTTTAACATTATCATCCATAGAACATAGTGAATTTAACTAATGCCTTACAGAAAGGCTTCCAAGCATAATCTTTATACAAGGTTCATCATGCTTTTTTGTTATACCTTGTATCAATGTTAGTTATAATATGCCTGAAAAAAGGTTAAAGTACCTTCATTTCTTGTCATAAAGGGGTCATTAGAATAATTATTTGTACACTAATCTTTTGGCTGAAAATTTAAAAGTAATTATGGATGTGTTACTTATCATATTGCAAGTACGATTGTTGTTGCACTATATGGACTATGGGGCCAAGACATTTGAGCACTATCTTCGCTATCGCATAGACATAAAATATATTTTGGCTTGTATTAGTATTATTCCATGATTTTGTTGTCTTTGTGATAATTTACATTAAAATACCATCCATTACCATAAAAATGTTTATGGTAATCCAGAAGCCAGACATTTAAAATATTTCCTCTACACGAGCGATTAAAGGCACTGTGGTAATCATCATTAGGGTGAATATAACTGTGATAAAAACTGAAATCATCATGAAGAAAACAAATGAAATCTGTATATCTAATTGTTTCTAAGGATCTTTTAGTATAACGAAGAGGAAAGTAATCATTCCTGGTGACCAAATTTAATGTTACACATTCATTTGACCTACTCTAATTGCTAAATATCTTTTCTGAGTTTAATCTCCATTAAATTGGCCTCCTCTGTTCTCAATGGCATATAATAGTCAATATGAATGTGTCTTACCAGAGAAGAATCTAAAACATCATAAACAATATTATATTTTAACAAATTATTAAGTTATTATGTATGTATCTAATGTCATCAAAATTCCACTGTAAGTTTATGGTATTTAAATAAATTTAAGACTGAATCCTATGGAGAATGAATTTTATCATGAAAGACAAGAAACTTATGATTTTTGTTATAGTTTAAAAGTGAGGTAAGTGTAAGTGTAGTTAGTTCTATAGTTTGCTCCATGTTTTGTGCAAAAGCTTCATTGAATCAGGTTTATCTCCTTTAAAACGCTGGTGTTGAATTTCAACTAGAAGTTGTATTCTGATTCTGCCTTCCTCTCCTAGATATTTACAAATACTAAGTGAAATATAATTTCCTATCGGGTACATTATGATCTCATTAATGTTGATTTTTACTTTCTGATTCACAATCCAACTCCTAAGTCCCTTTTTTACAAACCGTTATTAAATGAATACGAGGCCCATGCATTTAGTTGACAAATAAATATTTTAAAATATTCCCTTTATTAGTTTCAGACAATGAATTGAAGTAAGTTGGCATCGAACTCTCATAAAATATTTAATGTCATTACTAAGACACTTTAAAGGGACTAATTTCAACTGTTTCATAGCAATCTAGCTGCAATTGTATATTTTTCAAAAAGTAAATGAATTTATGTCTTTCGTCTAAGATCAAATAATTTCATATTTCAAATAATATTTGTGCACTTATCTCTTTATTTTTAATATTTTTCATGACTTTTGAGTTCCATTACATCCATAAGAATTCCAAGTTATGAGAGTTCTCTTCAAGTTATTTAAAATATGACGAACCATCTCGATTACTCACTAAGTACAAAAAGTCTGAAAACATTTTTAAATAAGATGAGTGAATATCTTCTACGAATTTAATTGGAGTATAGTTATCACCCATATTTTTCTCAGATAGCTCACCGACCATGATAAAACATTGTGATGTAAATATGTTTATTTTATCCAGCGTTATTCAAAGCTATATTGATATAAAAGTTGCACTAATAAAACTGCTTCAATGAGTTGCATGCCAATGGGGTGCCAAGGTACAGCTGGTGGTTTAGAAGATTTCGGGAAATTAATCAGCTCTATTAGAAAACCCTTACCATGATCCGTTTTATCTACACATCCATCATCCATTATATACTCAATGACTTATAGTAAGGTAAACCATAAAAAATAATCCACCATAATTATTATTACTAATCTATGACATAAGTTGACTGAAATCACTACCTAAAATCTTTTAAATATGTAGAGAAAGATCACACTTTCAATTATAATTCACCTTGATGGACGTCTTATTCTATCCAAGATAAGAATGATTTAAAATGCCTGAGAAAAAGACTCAAAAATTAATTTCCTTTCATTATAGCACAATTCAGGAAATCATAAATATTTATTTAATTCATTTTTTTCTGATTGACTTCCTGCCAATCCTCTGCAGTGGCTCCATAGCCACGACCATGGGATACCCCGCACTTATTATATATATAAACTAATTGATTGTACTTTTGTATCATGATGTTTTAATGTCCATGCCAAGTATTCCTTGAATCCGAATATTTGCAAGATATGTTGAAGGGACAGTGACGATGATGTGAGGATATTCTCACAATTGTATTTCATATATTGAACAACTTCATCGCAAATATAACATGAAAATGGTTCATCTCCAGAATCCTCAAACCACATTGGAATCATCTTAATGCCAGTATGAAGGAGGTACATCCGGAAATGTGGGTTCAAAATTTTGGGTAATAACATAAGGTATTTTAAACTTAAATGCAGAATCATTTGTAGGTTAAGAGCTCATATTCGTTGACAACTAAATTCATTAAAGAGTGATGAATCAAATTGTCAAGTATAAGTACTGTAGTAGACACATATTTGGGGATCCCAAAACTTATATTGAACTATAAAAGTTGAGGCAAGCCAAAGGAAAACAAGCTGTCCAAGCTCAATAAACTATTACTGGGAAGAGTGGGAGTGTTAAGGTCATTGAGAAATTACATCTGATGTGAGGATGACGGCAACAAGAGTTTTAGCTCATTTGGAACAATAAATATAGTTGGAGAATAATTATACTCCCTTTTACTCGGACCACTTCCAGCAAGAGATCTGAGGATGCTAAGACATTTAATTCGCATGTTTAAGGGATAATAAATGGATGTTTCTTTAAGGCTGCAATGTAGCAGTTCCTCGCATTGCAAAAAATGATCAATACAAAATGAGTATAAACATGACCAGACCACACAGGAGACTGAGAAATTTCTTATTCGTTAAATATTTGCGCGCTAATAACTAGTTAATACATCGGAAGATACCTTGTCTGACACACCTATATCCATCGGGGAAATTAAGTATGTCATTTCTTCTCATAAACACTCATCCCATCTGATTTGTGAATAAAACACGAAGCCATTCCTCGGAGTTGAAAATATAATTTCATTGTAGGTTTTCAAAAAGTGGTGTACCTTATTGCATCAGGTGACTTTGGCCACTTAGTTTCTGTAATGCATTCCAAATAGTTAAATATTATAGTATAATACATAAACCGCTGATCCCTCCTAATAGAGTTATCTCACTGGAATACACTCACATTGTTTGGGTAAGAGAGAATCATGATAGCCTTTTTATAGCTTACTGCTAATCATGAAAACCTGATAATTCTAAAGACCATAACCTGTGTTTATATTGATTATTCTTACATTGTTTGCCATAAAAATATTTCTAATGCAGGTCGCCATCTTATGATGCAGATAGGAGCATACTTGTAGGTGCCATGACAGCAGAATATGACACCTTAAGCTCTTTGGATTGTATCTGGAAGCTATGGAGGGGCTCCAGAAAATCTGAAGCTCTCTCTATGGTTCAGGGACCTGGAAGCCCAGGTAAGCAGCTTGAGAACAAGATGTAAGTAGCCCTAATTTGTATGCCATTTATAGGGACAAACCATAAACTCCCTTTAGCATGCTAAAGGGGGTTTAAGGTTCCCATAGAGTCGTCTCCTATGTGTATTTGTCTCCCATGGAAAAGATGATGATGCCCTTACACGAGAATAGCCAACAAGGAGACTTCTTAATCACAAGTCTTGCAGAATACATAGAGACCATATGTCAAATAAGTCATTTTTTGAACAAATAAAATTTAGATCCTTGAAGGTGTTGAAGTATTTGTTTTCAATTGTATATATTCTTTTCGGAATTACCTTTATGGAAAATGGTAGCAGAGGGGTACAGTTTGATTCATTTAGTTGAAACAAACCATAGAAGTACTCTTTTAGGCTCTCAATAAATTCAAATTTTCAGGGATTTTGGAAATGACTACAATGCTAAAAAAAAGCTAAAATTACATATAGAACAGTTACTGGGATTCCGTAGTGCAGCATGGGCGATGTTGATGATATAACTGGCAAGAATGGAGTGCCAGTATGTAGGTAAACATGCTGCAACCTGATCGGTGCCCATAGAGAGCGTGGGGCAAGAAGCATCAGAGTGCTGAGTACTCTGTCCGGCAGCGGTAACCCTGTCAAATTCTGGAAAACTGGAGTACACTCATGGAGTTTCATAATTTTTTGGCTGCGACTGGAAGTAGAGCAGTAAAACACATATAAATTTTGTTACAGGTAATTTCTCGAAGGAGTTCGGTGCTGAGTTGCCCGATAAGGAAAGTCTCTCTAACGGCTCTGATACCATAAGAAAACGAAAAGTCAATTGGAGTTCATGAAAGAGGTGGGAGAAGAGTAGGACATGCGTTACAGAGAGACAAAAATAACAATTCTTAAATACGGTTGTACTACACGTATCATCATTATACAATAGGGTTTCTATTTAGTGATAAAATATAATACACCATAACAGACCTGTTAGGTTTAATCATGGACCTCTATTCGGTCCTGTCTACGGTGAATCCTGGCCTTCTATCTTTTATACTAACTGTGTCTCAATGTATATCAGAGACTCGCCGGTAATCCAAATCCCAATTATAGGGTACGTGTTCACTTCTTTCTAGTTTTAGAGCAAGATAATTCGGATTCATGCAGTACAAGGCTGTTGCATGGACTCATAAGAGAAACTCATTTATAGATTGGCCATCTCAACCGGATGATTATTCCGTCAGATGTCTGTGGAAAACAAATATTCAGGTGTGCCTTTCCAGATCGTTAAAGCTTCTCAATCCTTGAAGAGCTCTGGGTCAACCTCTTATCTGCGAATTTTAGATTTGGTCGTACGCGAAGTGTGCTATGAGCATGTGTGACCTTCTATATGAGCAATCAACTCCTTATAGCGGACAGTAGTGACCGCTAAAACAATGAACTCCTTATAAATCATTAGGACTAGTTTGTAGATGTTTCTTTATCCCTCTCTTTTCTATTCTAGACGCAAAGTCAATAGGAACTTTTGAGTATCCCTTGTGAACACCGCTCGGAAAGGCCACTTTTGATGATCCAAATGTAAAATCTTCCGTCGTCTAAATTTGATGAGGAAGCAGCTGCATATATCCAAGGGATAGCTGTTCTAATCGATGGAGGACTCCTCAACTTGAATTCGTAGTCGTTATCTACGGTAGGGTGGTTTGTCCATGAATTACCGGCCGATTATGGCCAGCCCAGATTCTTTTTAGCTGTCAAGTTGACACTAAATTGATGTTGCAAATTGATTAATAATGGATTACGCAACACCGCGCTGGGCCGGCTTCAGACTGGATCTTCTTTGTCGCCATCAACAGAAAAAAACTGATTTCCACAAAGAGTTCTGCCGCAAAATGTAGCTACGAAATTAAAACCTTGCAATGGGCAGCTGCACACTTTATTACGCCGTCGTCCCACCTTGGTTAACCACTCCCGCTGAGGAAGAATGCATTGGGCAAGATGAGCCTGACGGCTGACTGCCACCACATGCTTTAAGAGGGGGTTACTGTTGAGATTGCTCGTGCCTCGTGTGCAGAGAAGAAAGAGGAGAAAGAATGGAAGAAGAAGAAATGGATAAGAAGACGCAAGACAAGGCCGTTGAGATCATTGTATTCCGCAAATAATTCAATATACATTGGTTCGTACTTATATCATAAAAATGATAATAAAAATAGGTAGTTCTTGTTCATATATAATTCTGACCGTTATGACAAAATATCATGGATACTTGAGATTGCATCTCCACCGTCCAATTTAATCCTGTCTAGATTTGATCCTACCATTTATCTTTCTCCTATCTAGATGTAATCCTATCGGTCTATGTTCTCCTACATTAAATCCTAGCCGCTAATTCCTCTAACGAGTAAAAGGGTTACGAGTTCATTTATTACTAGTCTAATGTTATTAAAAACCCTATTGGCCGGCTCCTGATGATGTGGCTTTTCCGAGTAAAACTCGTCCTCTAACACTCCCCACAAGATCATCGGCGGTGACGACGTTGAGCTCGTCCCTGAGAAAACAAAAAACACAATTTTGGTAAAGGTTTCATTAGTGCATCTGCTACCTGATTTTTTCCATTGACAAATCGAATCTTCAGGGCCTTGGCCGCGACTTGATCTCTAACAAAGTGATTGTCGGTTTCGATATGCTTCATTCTAGCATGAAATACAGGATTTTCTGCTAGAAAAGTGGCACCCAAGTCATCACACCACAATGTTGTTATGTCTTGGGGTTAAACTTGAATCTCTTTGAGCAGTGATTGAATCCACATTATCTCAGCAGTTGTATTTGCAAAGGCTTTATATTCTGCTTCTGTGCTTGATCTGGAAACCGTGGCTTGTTTCGTTGAGTTCCAAGAAACAAGGTTTTTCCCTATAAAAACGAGAAGGCCACCTGTTGATCTTCTACCTTCTCGGTCAGCTGCCCAATCAGAGTCACTAAATGCACTAGTGGATGTGTTGGAATCTCCGTGGATGAGTAAACTGTGTAAAATACTCTCTTTCAGATAATGAATTAAATGTTTAATAGAAATCCAGTCCTATGAACTGGGAGAGTGCATTTTTTTACAAGCTTTATTTACTGCAAAAACTATATCAGGCCTAGTAAGAGTCGAATTGCAATGCATCAACCATTTGTCTGTATAAGTATCATCAAGAGATTTAATTTCACTTGTAGGTGTTGAACATAAAGCAATTAGAGTTGGAGTGGTTTACAATTTCCATTTTAACTCTTTGGAGAATAGTTAACAGATAACGTGTCTTTATAACGTGACTATGACTGTGATAATAATTCAATGCCCGAAAAATATTTTGCAGGTCCAAGATCACGAATTGCAAATTGTTTATGCAACTGATGAACAACATCTTGTATATCTTTTGAATGTAGAGACACTATCAGGATATCCTCATCATAAATCAAAATAAAAATTGGATTTGTATCACTTAACCTAAATAATAAAGATGTATCAACGATCAAGCATGACAGCTTGCTCCCTCAGAAACATCTTCAACGCCGTCCATCTCATCATCGATCGCCCGCCGGTTAGCATTCCACCTGACCAGCATGCCAAGGTGCCAAAGAAGACACCCAGCTTTGAACATCTGGGGTGAAAAATTGCTCGTCTCTTTATCACATTTGGTTTCTTTCTTCCTCTCTGTTTAGTCCCTTTTTTTTTCAGACTCGTCGAGTCATTTTCGTTGAGTCGTCATGTGTCCATCATTTCATTCGTCGTGTGTGTGTTTTAACTTTACTTTATAAGAGTGTACTTATTTATTTTGGGCCCTTCCCCAACCCTTTTATTTTTATTTTTTACTTTTTTTTATTTTGTTGTAATGTGGGCCCATTATGTAAGGGCCCCCTTAATGGACCCTTCCCCCCCCTAATGTGCCCATTAGGATCGGTGAGGCCAAGAAGTCGTTAAGTATTGTGTTTCTGTGCATGGTCTCAGTGTGAGAGGAAAAATGAGGGAAGAAGAGGAATGAGAAGAAGTGGATAGAGAAGGAGATCAAAGGGAAACAATGGCTTTGGAGGATCTGGGCGGGGAGGAATCGACTCCCTCTAGTTCGGCTTCGTGAAACCCCTCCCCCCCTTCCAGCACCATCTCGATCGCCAGCGCGATTGGGAATTGGTCACCATTTCCGGTCGCTTGTTGCACTTGCAACTGTTGGACTAATCAAGGCTTAGGCGAGGACGACCCGTCGACATCCCTCGATCCTGGTCTATCTCCTCCAGG
The DNA here is from genome assembly GCF_029677425.1 of Wolffia australiana. Classification (NCBI taxonomy): domain Eukaryota; kingdom Viridiplantae; phylum Streptophyta; class Magnoliopsida; order Alismatales; family Araceae; genus Wolffia; species Wolffia australiana. The sequence goes on along the minus strand of NC_135839.1, from coordinate 16,115,106 downwards.
ACATGTTCGTGCCATCAACTGCATGAAGGGCCTGTCGTGGCACCTTCTGTCGACCGCCGAGTCGATAGAAAAGGCGACGACTCAACTTTGGCACTAGGAAACACGGCTCTGTCTGTGCACGAATGTGGACCTGCCAGAAATGATCGACTTCCTTGAGCGGCGTTCACCGTTCAGTCATCTTCCACCACGTGGACTCTATACTATCGCATCGTTGCTCGGCTATCGTACTACTTGGGGGCCCCGTGCAGTTTGACTGTGACCCACCTAGAGTAGCTGGCAGTTGATGCATATAGGTGTTTGGAGAGCCTTCGCATTGCCGCGCATGCCCGTTTCGGTGCTTAAGGCTGCCGTATGCTCCTAGTCCTGTGCCTTCTGGGCAATAGACTCGTGATGCACGTTTGAAGCATGTCACCCAAATGCTGATTTTTTTTTGCCTACGGTGAATGGCCGTCCGGCCCATGCTGTCGACCTCCAAGACCGTGTTAGCCGATCCGTCTTAGTCTGCACATCTACGGCCATTGTTCTTGCTTGCCTCAACCTTGCCTCCACCCCGTCAACTGCTCTTGCGCATTGCTGCCAGTCAAGCCACACAGATGCCCCTCTTGCTCCTCTCTACTTGCGACCTGCACCGGCTACTGCAATGGATGGAGACTTTACAGAATGAGCCGCACGCTGACGAGGTACATCGTCCTCCCCCTTGCTGGTTGTATTATTCCTTATAGTATATTGTCGATTGCCTCCTTGACGCTCGGGCAAGGTAGGTGAGAGAGGATTGAGAGTAAACTACGAGAATTTGAGCGCCTTACTGGTACAGGTCGAGCCCGTCGTTACGTGCAAGTCCCTACTGATTGATTCAGTTCGGCACCGTAGACTCCATCGTCCTTCCAACGAGGTTCGAGAGGCCACTATGGCTATCACCCAGAAACCCCTTCAGAGCTCGAAGCTCTGCACACACTTCATCGAGTCAGGGCCCGCAACTATAACCATGTAGGACACATCATCATATTTCATCGTAGTTACATACCTTTAGGGTTTATCCGTTGAATGACGTCGTTGATGACGTCCGACTTCACTATCTCAGAACCAAACATCGATTTGGTACCGACCAGATGAGGCCTTCGACCACGTCTGGCATCAAATTGGTATCAGACCTAGGCTGTGGTGGCTCACAACATGTCTCCGAAACCACATCCCCATCATCCGCATTGCATCATTCTTGAAAACCCATCTAGGTACCTTGAGGACTAGAATGGCCATAAAGACGCGATCGAGCAAGGGGGCTCAACATGGAGGTTTTACCTCCCCGTGAAGAACTGATCCGTCACCCGACGAGAGAGGCAACCCTACGGCCCTCTCAGAACCCTGCCCTTTGATGGCCGAAGGTTGCCTATTCCTACCTCCTTTTGAGCCCTGATGAGGGTGCCACCGATGATGGTGCCGCCGGATCGCCCAGTTCACGTGGCCACACTCACGCCCGTCGTGGACACCCGTGATCCCCTCATAGTTCCCCGCGGTCACTTGGTGTCTCATCAGCAAGCGACAACAAGGAGAGGGCGACGAAGAGTTTTCGCCAACACGGGAAAAATCCCATGGACGAGGCAACACCCCTGGCCGCTGCCACACATGGCCAAGGAGCAGGACGCGGTCAAGGACGATTGCACCAATAGCACTGACCGTGAGAGGAACCACCCGAATAGCAAGGAGCGTACCTCCGCACCTTGACTATCATCGCCGAATGCGTGGATCAATTGCTCGCACGCCCTGTGGTACCTCTAGTACCCGCTGTTGCACCGACACCAATGGCTCTAGAGCGAGCCCGCGACCCGCATTGGATCGCATGATACCCGAAATGTCTGAGGAGCCCTTACTCCGGCGACAAGTATGTGGAGTACGATCGAAGGCAAGACGAGGAGCTTCGAGATCGATGCCCGCCCGACACCCTGCATGCGACCCATAGGAGATCCGTGCTTGGGAAAGGCGACACCCATAGGACAACTACGACCGTGGGCATGTGTCTGACTTGCCGCTCTATTGAGACAAACATGTCCGGCCTTATGACCGAGGATACGAGGCTGGCCTACCAGCCTGTCTGGACGAACACGTCCGGCATCACGATCGAGGATACGAGGTTGGCCTACTAGTCCGCCGAGATGATCATGTCGGACACCACGATCAAGGATACGAGGCCCTACTGGCCTGTCGAGATGAACACGTCCGGCACCATGATCGAGGCCAACCTACCTACTTGCTAAGACAATCACGTTCGACTCTATACTCATGGGTATGACCCCAACGTATCGTCCTACTAAGCCAACCATGTTTGGCCCTACGATCATAGGCACGAGGCCGACCTACAGAGCTGTGGAGACGACTATGTCTGGCCTCATCACCGTTGATACGAGGAACCTGACAGGGTTCCCCTGTACCCGCCACGCGCAATGCCAGACATCCAGGCACCACACGACAATCATCCCCAAAACTTGGATGAACCATGACCGCTATCCGATCCCACCTTGACGACAAGCCGGCCCGCGTCATGTAGACTACTCGATGCCTGAATGGTGCCTAGATGACGACGAGCGCCGATGAGAGGAGCATTGTGCTCAGATCTAGAAGAGCGCACCAACCGACATTGTCGTCTTTAAGAGGTTGAGGAAGCCAAAGGAGTTCATCGACTGGGAGTCAAACATGAAGTCCTATTTTCGGTGGTACCGGAGGGATAATGACTTGTGCGATGAGTATGTATAGACGAGACTTGGTGGATAGGCCAATATCTTTTGGGAAAGTGAGCGAGTCACCCCCAAGAGACCAGGACGACCCATCACATCAAGGACCAAAATGGCGTACAAGTTAAGGAGCAATAACGTGCCTCGTCAATACCAGATGACACTATTCTTCTTATGGCTTGACCTTATGCAAGGTCGACTCTCCGTGGTGGAATACATTGAGGCATTTGAGGAGTGTCAGATGCGATGGTGATTCGTGGAGGACCCACAAATCATCATCGGTCTGTTTGCCCAAGGCCTATGGCCGACCCTGCGCAGCGAGGTGCTTCAGTGCAACCTTGCAGAGGTCGACGAAGCCTATCACATCGTGGAGCATATGGAGCATCCAAGCGACGAGGTCACCGCTCCCACTACTCACATCGCGCCTCGAGCTACACCCGCTCGGAATAACACAACTGCAATTGCCTAGGTTTTTCTAGAACACTGCGGGGCAAGGAAACACCCCCCCTCCTCAATGGGATCTGCCCACTTGCTCGGGCCATCACGAACGACACACTGGCCCGTAGCATGACCATCAACCAAGCACCGATTATGTGCCTTAAGTGCCAAGGGAAAGGGCACCAAGCTAGCTAGTGTCTGTCTTTGGCCCTCCTGATCAATACAAGGAAGGCTGAGCATGACCACATAGGTGAAGTGGAGCTGCTACCTGACGATGTATATCGTGCAAACAAGGAAATTGCAAACCGGTATGAGTCACCGGACTCTTGAGTGTTGTATATTCAGATACTGGATGCCCGTACGACCTCGACACTCGCTCCACACCCTAGCATCTGGCGATTCGTTAGCATAGCCGTTAACTGCCCAACACTAGTGAGACGTCAATCCCACCCCATGTTACATCGTAGGTTAACCCTGCGCCTATCCCATAGAGGACAACCCTGATGGCCGACACGACTTTTCAGACCTCGGTCTTCTACACCACTATCAAAAGCGTGTAAGTTGACTATCGACAGCAAAGGTTGAGTCAACCCCATGTCTGACATGATGGTCCCCGACTAGGGTTGGCGGCCATACCTCTATTGGGTTCTACAGGCCTTGACATTGATGAATAAATCAAAATGATTTGCAGTGGAAGACTTGAACGGATTGAACAACATCAACAAAAACATTGAAACAATGTACCTTTCAACAGATCGCAACCGTGATTTCTTGAATCTCGGAGTAAGATGAGTCGAGCTGCTCATGTGTACAGCCTTTAGACATATCCACGTGATCCTCCACATGTCAAATCTCCTCCTTCTCCTCTATGAAACCAGTTCTACCTGCCATCGTCATTACGCCATTCTGATCGCATCGGGGATGGACACGGGTGTGGGGAGAGTAGAAAAGAAAGGGAAGGCCCTTGAGCAATTCCGGCCTGGGTGAATTTGATTCAGGGACTTCCCCTATTTATACTAAGTGGATATTTTTCAAAAAACCCCCGAAACTTAAGTATATCTTCCGACGTCCAAAAGACCATTTGTGTGTGCCCCTTTAGGCCCATGTATCAGTCAAGTTAACGACTCCAGCAGCCCAATAACCTTTATTGGCCTTCCAAATTTACTAATTATGTCAACATATAGATTACTTAATGTTGGCTCGATTTAACCGAATCGATAGGTTGAGTCTCCGACACGTGGGTGTCAAGCTACACCTTGTGTCCTAGAAGATACAAAGGAGTGTGTATTGACTCACTCATGGAATCTGTTTGTCATTAGTTACCTTGTATGTATAATCTGTCATCCACTTAACACTCCTTGGATGACTTAGGCTATGGTCAACTGTCAAACCCTAATTAATCATCTGAGTTAATACTAATGCATTCGGAAATCATCTAAGAACTCTTCTCTGATATTTCACTGCCTTGGTCAAGGACTTCATCGCATCATCTTCATTGAGCTGTCACCTCTTATACCGAGAGTGGACGATCCCATCTTGACAACTCATTCGTCTTCGTGAACTTCTTGATGTACCCAAACTAAGATCGTTCAGAATCCCATGATTAGAGACTCGTTGGCCATAGTCAGAGTACAACTGTCCGTTCAGAAGACGTCATTGGTGTCTCGAGTCTAAGGACCACTTACACAAGATGTCTTAGGTGTCTCAAGTCTTAGGGCCACTTACACAACCGTGACGTGAATCAACGTGATTGACAGTTAGGTCCAATACCATTTAGGGATTTGTACAGATCAATTCAGTGAACTCTTTTTACTAAAGAGTACCCACTATCTATCCTTAGTGTCTTCACACTAACGACTACAAGAACGACCATACTCATCATATGATTGAGACTAGATAGTCCTATTCTATCCGGATAATTCCATGTCCTTCTCGCGTATCCTTTGGATAGGAATGTTTAGAACACATGCTTACTAGTGGTCTCCGTATTACGATCTCATCATAAGACACTAAGTCTGATCATGTATTCGTGGACTTCATTATAAGCATCATACGTACACTATAATGAATATGTTATATTATTGAACATTGAACGAGATGTGGAATGTGTGATTAGCTTGCCGGCCACATTTATTTCCATCAATCTCCCACTTGGACAAAAGCCAATCACTTTTGGTGCACAAACCCTTTGTATACGAGTGATATTCAAAATACATTGAGCTAATGGCTTCGTCAATGGATTTTCTAATGTTGGTTAATGTAACACTTCCATCATGTAATCTCCTACCAAAGATTATTTTCCTAATCAAGTGAAGTGTCATTAAGAAGTTCTGCAATATCAGGTGAGACCTTGACTCTTTCACTTGTGCAATAGCACCATTAGTGTTACACAACAATGGAATAGGGTTTATGATCAAATATAAATGCAGGGTTAGTGATGAACATTTCAATCACTCTTTCTTCTTATGGAAACATTAACTACAATGATGTACTCCACTCTCGTCATCAAGTTTTGAGTTGACCTACTTGGAAATTTTCCAATAGGCTATACTTTCATACAATAAAGTATAACTTCAATCATTTGAAAAACCAATTTCTATCATTTGAATCTCATTGAAAAACCAATTTTATGTAGCCCTTGAGTTTCAACCCATCTTCTCCATGAGCTCAACATTTCCTTTTGTCTTCTCAAGACATCCAAAACACATATCATATTGTTTTAGTTCTCATAACTATTAGAGCTTAAGCCACTTTAGGCATTGCCCATAGAATGATGTGCATGATTAATCTCATTATCATGACATAATGAATCTCTCTCAGAGTTCCCCATCCCAAAACTCCTTTGGTGGTGATATCTGTGTTTATGGATTTGGAGAGTAGTGACCTTATTGACCTATCTCTATAGATGTATTCTCAATACATAGGTTACTTCTTCAAAATCCTTTCATGGAGAAGATATTTCACAATCCTTCTTTTGTTGAGTATAACATTGCTACATCATTCTCAATGAGTAGAATGTACTCTACATAAAGATGTGATAATTATGATTGTATTTGTGCTCCCACTAGTCCTCATGTATACTTGCATGGATAGTTCTTCATTCTCAATGAAGACATGAGATTTGATCACTCTATCAAAACTCATATTCTAACTTCAGAATGGCTGCTTTAATTCATAATTGGATTTTGGCAGCTTGCACACTCAGATATATAATTTTAGGTTGTATCGTATACACCTTCATCTATTTTTTTATTCCTTAATCATAGTGTGCATCTATGGCGAGAACGATTTCGGTGGACTGTATCATGGCAGCTAGTGTGAACCCTTACTCCATGAATTTTTCCTTTGAACAATTTCAATTCCTCCATCAGCACCTAATCTTTATCAAAAGATTACTTACTCATAATGGGTACCATACCCTTCACAGTGTCGACCAAGTTCAAAAGTTGGTATAGATGTGTGGACCAAATTCAAAATCATGTTCTCGCTCATTCCAAATGTTAGAATAGCCTCTTCATATGTTAGAGATCACCATCTCTTAGATAGAGTACTTTAACATAACTCAAAATCATGATGTCCGACATTATGATTGAGTTATCTAGTCATTTCTACTGAACATATGAATTTCTTTCAGTATACTTCTGAACAAGTTTTGGACTAACTCTTCATCCAATGAGGTTATGATATTTATGGATCTGGAATTCCTTTCGAGACTACTTTTGCTCCCACTATCTTCTCATAGAAGATATGTGTCTTCTAATAAGACAATCCTTAGCCAACAAAACACTTTTGTTCCTTAGGATTAAAAAAGTAGTATCCAAAAGTTCCAATTTGGATATCCATAAAATCCATTCCTCATAGTCCTGAACTCCATCTTATCTGGTTAAGTATCATCTTGTGGGATAGACTTTCCATTCATAAAGTTGGGCTTCATTCTTTTTCCAGAACTCTTGTGGAATAGAATTCACAGATTAAATGGTTAACAAGTTCAGCATTCATGCAATTGCAATGATTGCATGTACACATGGGTTCACTAGAGGGCTTAAGTTGCTTGTCATAGAATCCGCTATGTCAAACACAGTGTGAATCTATGTCTTTGATGAACCATTCATCTCATAAGTGGATGACTAAGTTGAGATAGGTAACATTTTTCATGCATTAACTATGTGAACACCATACTCAAGTATTATTCTCTTCGATCACATCAAAACGTTTTCATACTCTTTCAGGTATGTAGAAACATATATCCTTATGTATTAATTACAATAAATCATTGACATGTTCTCCACTTAATAAGTTTAGAGGCATGGGTACTTTACCCAATGGTATGATTATCATTTAGCATATGATTTAAAATCAAATGCGCTAACTATGCATCCCATGCATCTTAAGTTATCTATCTTTTGTCAATACTATGTATCCTCGTAAAAATGAGCTTTTGTCACATAGTTCTTGCTCTTGTTAGGAGCAATATCACTTTGAGATAGTGGTAAGAATCTTCCACTACAATTATTCCCTTTCTATCCATACCAAAGCAATCAAATTATTTCTCAAATAAATAGAACAACTATTGTTCTCAATATTTCGGGAATATCCAAATCTGTTCATAACAGATGTGATGTTCTTCTTCATGATAGGAACATGATTATGTTCCAAAGATACCATATCTCCAAAGTGAAAATTGAGGTTCACTATCTAAATAGTGATCATCGTAACCTTTGCGATACTTCGTAGCCTCAACTTCATGTTTCCATTTCCTCAACTTTCTTCCATATGCTAAGCAATTAAAACATCGATATGTTTGAACTTGCTCTGAGCAATCTTAATGAGTTACTACGCATAGTTTGTCTTCTAGTGACCTTGAAGACTGTCGTATAGATATTTGTTGCTGCTTATATCCTTGTGTGATAGGGATGCCTTAACATGCTTTGTTCCTTTGTCCTTCTCAAGAACATGGAACACTTTCCAATTGGACATACCAAATAAGGTGTCTCGGGATGTTACCTTCTAAAGGTTCACCTTTGAGGTTTTAAGCAAGTTAAGTTTGAGTTATGAAGGGATTGAATGACGAGATCAAAAATAAATTGAATGGAGAACAATTCTCCTAGTAGATATCACTCTCTCGTTATTTCAATCACCTTCAGCATATCCTCATATGTAGAAGATCCCACAACCATGTGAGCTTTGTGTAGACTCTTCAAACAACCATCATACATTGTTACATGATCTTAGGTTATTTGTCTTCATGCTACCTCAATAGCTCATTGAAGGTGCGTTAACATTGAACCATGTCATAGTGAACTCTTCACTTTAACTCTTTACTCGTATCCCATCACCGTCATTGACATTGTTTTTAAGGACATAAACTAACCTTTTAGACTTGAAGACTCTCATCAAGTCTATGAGCACATCACAAATTATTGACTTGTCAATGAGTTGCATGAAACATGCAATCTAATGGGCTACTTGACGACGAGTTTTACAGGAGATTCGCTCAATGAAAGATCTAAAAAGTTTTAGCAGATGTTCTATTTGTCAATAAGGGCTCCCAATAAAATTTATCAATCCATACAACCCTCATGTGTACGGAAGCGGAGAAATCGACATTCTCCTAGTGGGGATCGGAATCTCAAAGCACATACTATGACCTGGAGTATACCCCCACCAATCATAATACATATCATTGAGCACCCATCTCATGGGACTTGCAACCAATTGCAATATCTGATTGTAGTTTGGTCCCCAACAATCATGCAACCTAGAGTATACCCCACCAACCACTGAGTTTGGGCGAAGCAATACCTTCATTACTAGACAGAAACAGATTTGCGTGTAATCATGGAGTATACCCCCACCAAACTATATGGTTCCTCTACCCCGCCCTTATGTCATACACTAGTACTTAGTCCCTCCTCTTGGATAAGTGGGCCTCGAGTTGACTCCACCAACCCAACTTAGAGGAATTTGGATCCTAAGACTATAATGCAAGAGGACCGTGCTTGAGTTTGTCACTCTCGCGCTACGGCTTAGAGTTTAATTTTGAGGGATTTTAGGATTGGTCTCAACTATCACGAGCAGAACTATGTGACATCTCATATCACATGTGTCTTCATCTAGGGCGTATCAATAATACATATGTGTCGTGTATGGTGTAAGGACATGAATGAATCTTGACTATCAATCATAGTCATAATTTTAAGCCCAATATCTCTCTATATTGGATAACGAAAACTTAGGGATCCTACATTAGGTCCATCTAAATTTTTTCTAGTATCTCATTCCATCCAACATTCCACAATATAATATTGCAAATAAAAAATCAAATAAATAAATGCAATATAAGCAAAATTTAATCACATTAAATTATCGATAAATTTAAAAATCAAGAAATAACCATTTAAACAATTTAAAATGGCCATAGGAATTTTATAGAATTTAATAATTTAACTCTTAAATTATTCTATTCGATTATTCTAAATTTATATGTACTCCCGAAGTTTAGGAATTTTATTGACATAAGAAATATTAACTTTTAATTTATTTTGATGAATAAAATGAAATACATATTATTCCTGATTTATCTGGAATTTGATTGACATTAAATAATTTAACTTTTAAATTATTCAACTCAAACAAAGGGAAATCAACATTCCAATTTATATTTTTGATTTTTGTGACATTAAATTTTATATTTAAATTTTTTCGCGTCAAGAAATCAATTTTATGAATTTCCTGATTTTTCTAGAATGGTTTGGAATTTATATCATGTCTAAAACAATTATTTCTAATTAGTCTAAAACATAAAATATATAATCTGCTTTATAGAGAACTAAATATGGTCAAACTATACTCTATTTTAATAACCATATAGTGGCCTATTTGGTTAAGAGCTCTGGATTTAGTACTCAGTAGGGCCAGAAAATTTTCAACAAATAAAAAATTGTTGCCCCATTGGCTCCCAGGTGGTGTGGGCCCAGTCCAGGTGGCATTCACCACGCGTGCGACTTGCCTTCGTGGTGCTCGTCACTCGAGCACAGTGACTACAGGGACCTTGCCACGTGGGCGGGGCACCAAGGTGGCGACCGCAATGCGTGCGGGCAGCCTAGGTGGCACCCGCCACGTGTGCAGCCTGCCTAGGTGGTGACAGCCACGTGTGCGCACCGCCTAGGCGGGCCACCTAGAGCGGATCGGGTTTGACCCGTCCGCGCTAGGTGGCGCCCCGAGCGGGCCCCCCACGGCCTATGCCGACCTAGCCTGGGTGATGGCGACGACGTCAACATGACTTTTGCAGACACACTGCTACCGTCAACCAACCAAGTCAATGCACCGGCATCAAGCATGTCTCTATCTACGCACGCCCCATCAAGCACGTCTCCACCTATGGACGCCCCGTCACGTGTCATGACACATGATCAACACCAGATCAAGAACTGCCCTCTGACGTGACATTATATCACGTCGCCTATCTTTACCTTTATTTTTATCTTTCGCATTTTCTCTTTCCTCCAAGGCCTATATATATAGGCCAATGCTGCAAGAAACATTTAGGCAAAGTTATATTCAAGAATTAAGTTTTTCTCTTCTTGGAGGACTTGCCCTAATCCATCCCTCTTCTCTGGATCGCCGCCGCCGCCGCCGCAGCCGCTGCCACCGCTGCCACCGCCGTTGTCGCCCCCACATGCCACTGACCGTCGCCCTCTCTCTCTCTTTCTCTCTACCTGTTCGTGCCCAGCCCCAAGCACTCGGCCGTCCTAGCGCCAGGTCGCCAACGTCAGGGCCGCCCAGCGCCTGGCCACCCAAGCACAAGGCCGGCTCGTTAGGGCTGCCAGCACTTAGGCCCCCAAGCGCCAGCGCAGGCCACCCCCGCGCAAGAAGCCAAACCGGCCACCCACACGACTACTGCCCGCGCAGGCCGCCAAGCCGCCTGCCCACGCAAGCGCTGCCCGCGCAGGCCGCCAAGCCGCCCACCCACGCAAGCGTCGCCGGCGTAGACCACCTCACCAGCGCGCGCGCAGGCCTCCACGCCCTGCACCCGCACAAGCCTCCATGCCGGGCACCCGCACTGACGCTGCCGGCACAAGCCACCACGCCGACCGCCCGTGCAAGCGACACCGTGTAGGCTGCCATGCCGACCGCCCATGCCCCGGATGCCCTCGCCGCCACATGTTGTCGTGCATACCATTTTGGTGTTGGGCCGCTGCCTCATACCCCGCAAGGGGGTGACTCCCCCCTTGACCCCCCGCTAACTGACCGCACAGTTGGATCCATGACACCCTATCGAAGCGCACGTTAATCGTCCTGCCAACGACGCGTCGAGAATTTCCCGCAGCCTGGCCACGCACTCCTAGTGTAGAGGTACCCCTCAAACTCTTTGGTGTTCGTGTTCTTCGTCCAGTGTTCTGCGAGAAGTTCTTTCACTTCCGTTGGATTTGTTTTAGGTTTTCTGAAATTTTCAACGACTAGTGGATTAGGTATTTCTTGAGTTTTCCCGTGAGCGTGAATTTGATAGTATTGATTTTGGTGCTTGGCATCATTGCAGTGGTTGAAGATAGTACTTCCGCCCTCGATGGGGAAAGGGGCTGCACCACCATTATTTCATCGGATTTAAATCTCTCGAGATCAACTGTATGAATTTGTGGTCTGTTTTATCCACCTCCTCCCAAAACCAACCCTCACATATAGCACCTCATCATTCTTTTCCCAATCTCATCAGTCGTCTACACTCCTCTCCACCCGTCGTCCCCTTTACCGTCATCATAGTCGTCCTGCATTAGTCGTCCTACATTAGTTGTCCTACATCACTGGGTGAACCAGCGTTGGGCGGGCTCTTGCCACTATCGGACCACCGGTGAGACGCTGCTGAATGGGCCCATTCAGATTGAACAGGACCAAGTTCTACCATTAGGAGGTTCCCTTCAAGCTGAGCTGGGGCGCCTCTCCCTTTGGGAGGGTCCCGTTCCGCTGAACGGGACCATTCTGACATGCGGAGGCCGTGTTCAGCCATGGGGAGGCAACGGATCACGTTCAAGCTGAATCAGGACCCATCCTGCCAAGAACAGACCCTGTTCAACCATTGAACAGGGTATGTTAAAGCTTTAGAGAGCCCAAAACAGAACGGAAAGGCCGTCCGAACAAGAATAAACAAAAATAGTGCAAAACTATCTTTTTACGCTCAATTTTGGATGATTTTGATGCCATTCTTCATCCAAATCATGACATAAGCTGGCTCGTATGGCACTGTTGGGGTCTAGAGGCCTTGACATGGATGAATAAATCAAAATGATTCGCAGTGGAAGACTTGAACGGATTGAATGACATCAACAAAAAATTGAAGCAATGTACCTTTCAACGGATCGCATCCATGATTTCTTGAATCCCGGAAAAAGATGAGTCGTGCTGCTCATGTGTGCAGCCTTTAGACATATCCACGTGACCCTCCACATGTCAAATCTCCTCCTCCTCTATGAAACCCATTCTACCTACGGCATCATCATTACGCCATTCCGATCGCATTGGGGATGGACGCAGTTGTGGGGAGGGAAGGCCCTTGAGCAATTCCGGCCTGGGTGAATTTGATTCAGGGACTTCCCCTATTTATACTAAGTTGATATTTTTCAAAAAACCCCCAAAACTTAAGTATATCTTCTGACGTCCAAAAGACCATTTGCGTGTGCCCCTCTAGGCCCATGTATCAGTCTAGTTAACGACTCCAGTAGCCCAATAACCTTTATTGGCCTTCTGATGGCGAGGACGCCAACATCTCATCAAGAGTCAACCGAAGTCAACCAAAGTCAACTGGAGTCAATCGAAGTCAACCCAACACGTTCAACTGGAGTCAACCCTAAAACCGACACGCCACAACCGCCAACTTGCATGTCTCCACCCCTGCACGCCTCTACGCACGTCATGACACGACGGCAAAGGCAGATCCACAACTGCCCTTTGGCGTGACATGATGCACATCTTTATTTTCTCATCTTTACTTTCTCGTCAATTTCTCTTTCCTCCAAGGCCTATATACAGGCCATTGATTTCAAGAAACTCTGAGGTAGTCATTAATTCAAAAATTGAGTTTTGTTAACTCTTCTTGGAGGACTCCCCAGCCTCCCCTATCCTTCTTAACCCTAGCCGTCATCGCCATCGCCGCCGCCACTACAGCCGCCGCCTCGCGACGCAGGCCTCACATCTCTCTTTCTTTCTCTCTCTTGTCTGCCAGCCTTGGCCGCCCAAGCAGCCCTGCCAGGGCCGCTCAGGCAGCCCCGACCAGGCCGTCCAGGCAGCCCCAACCAGGCCGCCCAGGCAGCCCCAACCAGGCCGCCCTGACCCGGCCGCCCAGGCAGCCCCAACCAGGCCGCCTAAACCGCCCAGCCAGAGCTGCCCAAGCAGCCCCACGAAGGCCGCCTAGGCAGCTCCGACCAGGCCGCCCAGCCAGAGCCGCCCAGACAGCCCCGCCAAGACCACCCAGGCAGCCCCGACCAGGCAGCTCAGGCCGCCCAGCCAGAGCCGCCTAGGTAGCCCCGCTAAGGCTGCCCAGGCAGGCCCGACCAGACCGCCAGAGGCAACCCTCGCTAGGGCTGCCAAAGAGCACCCAAGACTGCCCAAACCAGGCCGCCCGAGGCCGCGCTCAGGAGGCCCCTGTCCGGGCGCCGTCCGCGCTTCGAGCTACGCGCGCTCAACGCCCGCACGATGCGCTTCGAGCTTCGCGTGCGCGGGTGTTTGCCCATGCTTGACTCTGCGCCCACGACAACTGCACTCAACCAAGGCCGTTCAACGCCCGAAACGTCCAGCCTCATCCTCGTCCAGTGGGCCACTCAATGCCCGAATTCGCCCAGCTTCATCACGATCAGAATCGCCCGCGACCTCTTCAGGCACTACTGTGCCGAGGTACTCCTGAACTCTTTGGTGTCGACATGTTCTCCGTTCAGTGTCTCCTCGAGAAGTTTCCACTGCCGTCAGATTAAGATTTGGTTTGGATCTTCTACTCATCCTTCCTCATTCTTGAGAGTTTCCTCGCAACGCGAATTCGGGTATTGATTTTGGTGCTTAGGCATCGTCGCGGTGGGGGAAGACAGTACTCCCGCCCTCGAAAGGGTCGGAGCTGCACCACCAGATTTTCATCAGTTTTAAATCCGAATCCGGCTTTGAATTTCTGTGGATTGTTTTATCCCTCACACATCCATCCTACCCTTAGTCCGTTTATCTTGTCGTCCTGCCCTTCCTCGCCTTCCCTGTAGTCATCCTACGTCAACTTGGTATCAGAGCCTAACCTGTTAGCCGAGTGGTTTCAGCCATCATAGATGTCTACATTCATCATCATCTGTTAGTCCCTTGCATGCATTTGCGTTCAGGCAAATGAGTCGCCGCTCTGATGACAGACCAACCCCAAGACGGTCGTGAGGTGTCCGTCCCTGTCCACGAGTTGTCTTCGTCCATACCACCGACCTCCTCTCGAGGAGACATCGATCGTGTATTAGACGCTGTCCAGAACGGTTTTCGTGATGTCAATACACGAAGTACCAATATGGACAATCGTCTAACTAGTTCGATCGATGCGGTGAGTGAACGAACTTATCAACTCGAAAATTGAGGTCTGGATCGACATCGCCGTGATCGCGAGAACCACTATATCCCAGATCCTAGATCTCGAGATCGTGATAGGAATCATCGCGACGTTGATGATCCTATACGACCTGAGGATAGATCTAGAAGCCGAAATCAGAATCGTCTCGAGCGAGACGATCCGATTCCTCGGCATATTTGCACTCCGGTTCATGATAGAAATCGTCGTGACGATTACTATCCGCCCGAGCCTAGGACCCCAGGTCAGGATAGGAATCGTCCCCCGCGGAACGACCCCTACCCACCTGTGGATAGAGGCCCGGTGCATGATGGAAATCGCCCAGTACAGGACGATTACCATCCACCGGAGGAGAGGATTCCAGAGCGCGATAGGAATCATCACTGATCGTTCCTGACCCGAGGATGTGGTTCCCCCTCGCGATCATCGCCGTGTGGATCACGACAACCATTGGCAGCAGATTCAGCGTAGCGTCAAAGTCGATGTTCCATACTACGAGGGATCTAGGGACCCTAAAGAGTATCTTGATTGGGAGTCTAAATTGAATAGTTATTTCAAGTGGTACAATATGCTAGAGTGGCAGAAAGTCCAATATGCCGAGATGAGATTAGGGGGACAAGCAAAAATCTTTTGGGAGAATATTGAATTTTCGATTTATAACCGTTGTGAGGCATCCATAGATACTTGGCCCCAAATAAAGGACAAACTATGTGAAAAATACGTCTCGCTTGCCTATCTTGACAACCTTCTTCACCAATGGCACAAACTGCAGCAGGGTAGGTGCCCCGTCTCCGAGTATATCACTCAATTTGAGGAATTCTATATGAGGTGTCGAGTTGAAGAGAATCCTCGAGTCGTTATTTCTCATTTTAGGACTGGTCTTAACCCTTATCTTGAGATGGAATTGCTTGTCTGTAAGGCCACGACTCTCGATCAGGCCTATCAGATTGTAGAGGACCTAGAACTTTGTCAGAACTTATACCATACTCCCGTGTACAATCGCCCTGCTCTTACAGATCGGTCGCACTTATCTAACCCTTCTTATTCCAACCGTGCGCCCCAGCGTAATCCTCCCTTAGCTCTCCCGGCACCACCACCACCTGTTCCTACCCCTACTCGTACTCCCACCGAACATCGTCCCCCCGCTCTGAATCAGTCATCGACTACGTCGAATACTCGTCCCTCACCCTCCCTAGAGTCCACCGCTAGGGCTCCTCCTTAGCCCAATTCTGCACAACTCGGTCCTTCCGGCTTGACTTGTTTTAAATGCCAAGGTCGAGGTCATAGAGCTTCCCAATGCCCTTCACGAGCCTTGCACATAGGACAAGAGCCCCTCGATAGCGACCCTACCTTTGATGAGCCACCTATAGATGAGGAGTATAGAGTTGAGAGCTATGTTGTCGATGAATTTGTGCATGATGACGGATTAGTGAGTTTCATTGGCATCACAGACTGTCCACCGTCTCTTCCTCGTCACGACCCATCTACGTCCGTTAGGGGAATTGTTCGTTGCAACCTTACTCAGCCTACCACCGATAATTCTGCATTGAGGACATCCATATTTTACACGTATTTTAAAATTGGTGATAAGATGTGTAAGACGATCGTAGATAGTGGTAGCTGTATTAACGTCGTCTCTGATGTTATGACATCACGTTTCGGATTACCTTTGATCGATCACCCTCACCCATATTTTGTGTCTTGGATCGATGCTACCTCCATCCCTGTGAGAAACCAATGCCGTCTCCCTTTGAAGGTTCAATCCTATGAAGAGGAGATATTATGCGATGTTCTACCCTTGAAGGTGGGCAGCATTATCCTCGGCCGCCCTTGGTTGTATGATAATGATGTACACCTCTATGGTTGGAGCAATACCCGTTCTTTTATCCATCAGGGCAAGAAAATCACGTGGCATCCCTACACTCATAGTCCGTAGAGAGCCTCACTGAAATCTCCATCCGTAGGCTTGTGTGTCGTTAGCGGATCCCAATTTCAGAAAGAACTCGATAGTGAAATGACTATGTGTTTGGCCATGATACCTGATCATTCCTCCGAGGATTCCTCCAGCCCGCCCCCCGAGATTTCTCAGCTACTAGAGGAATTCGCTAGTGTTTTCCCCAATGATTTGCCTAATGACCTACCTCCGATGCGTGATATTCAGCACGCTATTGATTTCATTCCGGGGTCATTGTTACCCAACCTCCCTCACTATCGGATGGACCCTACCCAGTACAAGGAATTACAGCGCCAAGTCCAAGAATTCTTGGACAAGGGGTTCATCCAAGAAAGCCTTAGCCCGTCTGTCGTCCCTGCACTACTGGCTCCCAAAAAGGATGGGAGTTGGCGTATGTGCATTGATAGTAGAGCTATAAATAAGATCACGGTCAAATATAGGTTTCCTATTCCCCGCATCGACGATATGTTTGATATGATGGCAGGTTCAACGGTTTTCTCCAAACTTGATCTTAAGAGTGGTTATCACCAAGTTCGTATCTGACCCGGAGACGAATGGAAAACCACCTTTAAGATCAAAGACGGACTATATGAGTGGAAGGTCATGCCCTTTGGGTTATCAAACGCACCTAGCACCTTTCAGCGATCGATGAATCATATACTCAGACCGTTCATAGGAAATTTCGTCGTCGTATATTTTGATGATATCCTTATTTATAGCAGATCCACACCCGATCATCTCCAACACCTACGTTTAGTTTGCGAAGTATTGAAAACTGAGCAGTTGTATGCTCATCCAAAAAACTGTTCTTTCCTTGTCAGTCATGTTTCATTCTTAGGTTTATCCTATCTAGCCAATGTGTATCCGTCGATCCAGCCAAAATTGATGCCATAACCCAGTGGCCAACACCTAAAAATACCCATGATGTTCGTAGTTTTCACGGTCTAGCAACCTTCTATCGACGATTCATATCCAAGTTTAGCACCATCATGACACCCTTGACTGAATGCCTTAAGGGAAATCATTTTGAATGGACTGTAGAAGCTCAGAAATCCTTTGAGGAGATCAAACTTACAATGACTCAGGCACCTATTCTTCGCTTACCTGATTTTGATAAAGTATTCGAGGTCGCCTGTGATGCTTCAGGGTTAGGAATAGGAGGAGTTCTAAGTCAAGAAAATCATCCTATTGCCTTCTTTAGTGAGAAGTTGAATGACGCTAAGCTCAAGTACTCTACCTACGACAAAGAATTTTATGCGATCGTCCAATCTTTACGTCATTGGCGTCATTATCTACTCTCTAAGGAATTCGTCCTCTACTCTGATCATGAAGCCTTAAAGTATCTCCATTCCCAGCACAAATTAAATTCTAGGCATATTAAATGGGTCGAATTCATTCAGTCTTATACCTTTGTCCTTAAAGATAAGAGGGGAGTTGAGAACCGAGTCGCCGATGCTTTGAGTAGAAGGGTCCATTTGTTGAATGTTATGAAGGTTGAGGTTATTGGATTTGATCAGATGAAGGACCTATATCCAGATTGCCCGGATTTTGCTCCCATTCTTCAGACCTTAGGCAAATACCCGAATCCTGATAATCAAAATTATATCATGGAGAATGGATTCTTATTTTACGATCGTCGCCTATGCATCCCACGCTCATCTCTTAGGGATTTTCTCTTATGGGAAACACATGCCGGAGGCCTTAGTGGTCATTTTGGGAGAGATAAAACCATAGCTATGGTTGAGCATTGATTCTTTTGGCCCTCCCTAAAGCGAGACGTAGCAAGTATAGTTTCTCAATGTCGTGTATGTGCTCTCGCTAAGCAGCTAAAACAGAACACCGGCCTCTACACCCCACCACCAGTCCCTCAAGAACCTTGGGAGGATGTGAGCATCGACTTTGTGCTAGGGCTCCCGAGGACGAACAAACGCCATGATTCCATCATGGTGGTTGTGGATCGTTTCTCAAAGATGGCTCATTTCATCCCTTGCTTTAAACCTTCGGATGCGTCTCATGTCGCCCAATTATTTTTCAATGAAGTAGTGCGTCTCCATGGACTTCCAAAAAGCATAGTGTCGGACAGAGATGTCTGATTCACTAGCTACTTTTGGAAGACCCTTTGGCATCTTTTGGGGACAAAGCTCAAGTTTTCCACAGCTTTTCACCCCCAAACCGATGGACAGACCGAGGTCTTGAATAGGAGCCTCGGCAACCTATTACGATCGTTGGTGGGAGACAACCTCAAGTCTTGGGATTCTGTCATTCCGCGTACCGAATTTGCTTACAACGCGCCAGTTAACCGTACTACCAGTATGAGTCCATTTGAGATTGTGCATGGTCATCTTCCTCGTACCCCTACCGACCTTATACCTATGTTACCGCATGCTAGAGTCTCAGACGACGGTCATGAATTTGCGCATCATATTAGAAGTCTGCATGAGGAAATCCGTACATGTATTATTAATAGTAATGCCTCATATAAACAGTCCGCAGATTTGCACCCTCATTTTCGTGAATTTAAAGAAGGTGAAATGGTGATGGTGCGGATTAGGCTGGAAAGATTTTCCTCCAAACGGGCTACTAAGCTTCATGCTCGTAGTGCAGGGCCATTTCCGATCCTCAATCGAGTTGGGGAAAATGCATATGCCGTTGACATACCCTCCTCGTGGGGAATAAGCACTACTTTCAATATCTCGGATTTAGTCGCATTTAAAGCCCCACCTCCTTCGTCTAATAGCCACGTTCTACCCTCGGATTTTCTGGTGAGCGAGTTTGACTTGTCCACCCCCCGCTCGCTACCCTCTGACTGGCATGAAATCATCGAGGAAATGCTAGACGAAGTAATCACCTTCACCAAAGGTGGAACGGTGCGGAAGTTTCTTCTTCGTTGGCAGGGCAAGGCATCGATGGACGACACGTGGATCACGGAGGAAGACCTGGCTCGCCTATGCCCCGACCTGGTGAACCCACTAGAGCTTTCAGACGTCTACTCAACAGAGTCGAGTTCTCCGCACCCCGAGGGAATTGATGGCGAGGACGCCAACATCTCATCAGGAGTCAACCGAAGTCAACCAGAGTCCACCGAAGTCAACCGACCACGGTCAACCGGAGTCAACCCTAAAGCCGACATGCCACAACCGCCAACTTGCACGTCTCCACCCGCGCATGCCTCTACGCACGTCCTGACACGATGCCAAAGGCAAATCCACAACTGCCCTTTGGCGTGACACGGCGCACGTCTTTATTTTCTCGTCTTTACTTTCTCGTCAATTTCTCTATCCTCCAAGGCCTATATAAAGACCATTGTTTTCAAGAAACTCTGAGGCAGTCATTAATTCAAGAATTGAGTTTTGTTAACTCTTCTTGGAGGACTGCCCAGCCTCCCCTATCCTTCTTAACCCTAGCTGTCGTCGCCGCCGCCGGTGCCACAACTGTCGCCGCCGCCGCCGCTGCTTTGCAACGTCGGCCTCACATCTCTATTCTCTCTCTCTTTCTCTCTTGTGTCTGCCAGCCTTGGCGGCCCAAGCAGCCCTGCCAGGGCCGCTCAGGCAGCCCCGACCAGGCCACTCAGGCAGCCCCAACCAGGCCGCCCAAGCAGCCCCGACTTGGCCGCCCAAGCAGCCCCGACCAAGCCGCCCAGGCAGCCCCAACCAGGCCGCCCAGACAACCCAGCAAGAGCCATCCAGGCAGCCCCGCCAAGGCCACCTAGGCAGCCCCGACCAGGCCGCCTAGGCTGCCCAACCAGAGCCGCCCAGGCAGCCCCGCCAAGATCGCCCAGGCAGCCCCGACCAGGCCGCCAAGCCTGAGCCGCCTAGGTAGCCCCGCTAAGGCCACCCAGGTAGCCCCGCTAAGGCCGCCCAGGCAGCCCCGACCAGGCCGCCCAGGCAGGCCCGTCAAGGCTGCCCAAGGCAACCTTTGCTAGGGCTGCCCAAGAGCGCCCAAGACTGCCCAAACTAGGCCGCCCGAGGCCGCGCTTAGGAGGCCCCTGTCCGGGAGCCGTCTGCGCTTCGAGCCGCGCGCGCGCTGTGCGCGCTTGGGTGCGCTCCGCCGCACTTTGCGCGCTCTGCGCTTTGAGCCGCGCGCGCGTTGCGCATGCTTGGGTGCGCTCCGCCGCACTTTGCGCGCTCTGCGCTCGCGCGCGCTGCTCTGCGTGCTCTGTGCGCTCTGCGCACCCTTCGCGCGCCTTGCGCGCACGGGTGTTCGCCCATGCTTGACTCTGCGCTCACGACAACTGCACTCAACCAGGGCCGTTCAACGCCCGGAACATCCAGCCTCGTCCTCGTCTAGTGGGCCGCTCAACGCCTCGATTCGCCCAGCTTCATCATGATCAGAATTGCTCGCGACCTCTTCACGCACTACGATGCCGAGGTACTACTGAACTCTTTGGTGTCGACGTGTTCTCCGTTTAGTGTCTCCTCGAGAAGTTTCCATCGCCGTCAGATTTAGAATCCTCCCTCATTCTTGATTTGGTTTGGATCTTCTACTCATCCTCCCTCATTCTTGAGAGTTTCCTCGCAACGCGAATTCGGGTATTGATTTCGGTGCTTAGGCATCGTCGAGGTGGGGGAAGACAGTACTTCTGCCCTCAAAAGGGTAGGAGCTGCACCACCAGATTTTCATCGATTTAAAATCCGAATCCGGCCGTGAATTTATGTGGATTGTTTTATCCCTCACACGTCCATCCTACCCTTAGTCCGTATATCCTGTCGTCCTGCCCTTCCTCGCCTTCCCCGTAGTTGTCCTATGTCACCTTCCAAATTCACTAATTATGTCATCATGTAGATTACTTAATGTCGGCTCGATTTAAACAAATCAATACGTCGAGTCTACGACACGTGGGTGTCAAGCTACACCTTGTGTCCTAGAAGATACAAAGGAGTGTGTATTGACTCACTCATGGAATCTGTTTGTCATTAGTTTCCTTGTATGTATAATCTGTCATCCACTTAACACTCCTTGGATGACTTAGGCTATGGTCAACTGTCAAACCCTAATTAATCATCTGAGTTAATACTAATGCATTCGGAAATCATCTGAGAACTCTTCTCTGATATTTCACTACCTTGGTCAAGGACTTCATCGCATCATCTTCATTGAGCTGTCACCTCTTATACTGAGAGTGGACGATCCCATCTTGACAACTCATTCGTCTTCGTGAACTTCTTGATGTACCCAAACTAAGATCGTTCAGAATCCCATGATTAGAGACTCGTTGGCCATAGTCAGAGCACAACTGTCCGTTCAGAAGACATCATTGGTGTCTCGAGTCTAAGGACCACTTACACAAGATGTCTTAGGTGTCTCAAGTCTAAAGACCACTTACACAACCGTGACGTGAATCAACGTGATTGACAGTTAGGTCCAATACTATTTAGGGATTTGTACAGATCAATTCAGTGAACTCTTTCTACTAAAGAGTACCCACTATCTATCCTTAGTGTCTTCACACTAACGGCTACAGGAACGACCATACTCATCATATGATTGAGACTAGAGAGTCCTATTCTATCCGAATAATTCCACGTCCTTCTCGCGTATCCTTTGAATAGGAATGTTTAGAACACAAGCTTAAAGACTAGTGAACTTCGTATTACGATCTCATAATAAGTCACCAAGTACGATGATGTATTCGTGAACGTTATTATATGCATCACAGGTGCGCTATAATGAATATGTTATATTATTGAACAGGGAACCAGATGTGGAATGTGTGATTGGCTTGCCGACCACTTATATTTCCATCAACCTCATCTGACTCCTTATGCCTTGTCGTGGAGTGGCACTTCGTCGTTGTCGTTGAAGCTACAATGCCACATTTGTGATGTAACACGATGGTTGTCATACATGTTTCATGTTACGTCGAGGGGATAAGCACTAAATGTGATGTTAATGGCATGGAAGACTATATTATTTAAGAAAATAATAATGAGAGGTACGTTAGTTGTCGAATGACAGGAGACGCAAATTAATTGGATGACATGCAACGGGTTGGTCACAATCAAGCTCCCAATGACCCCATGTGTTTGAATCGAAAGGGACTACCTAGTGAGGGTTCTTCTTCGTCCAAAAGTGTCCACACTATCAAAATGTATACGACAAAGAAAATCTAAATCACGAGTGGGTGGCTAATCCTATATTTACGTTTAAACTCTCTTGTAGCAACAGAGCAGCGGAAATTAGCATTGGAAAAAGTAATAAAAACTTCCAGGAAATGGGAAGAGAATGAAGTAGCAGAACCTTCAGTGCAGTATGGATACTACTGGCGAGAGTCAAATGCCAGGGTGACAAAAAAATATACTGTGACAGATGTGTGAAATTAACATCCCAACTAGTTGGTATGAGTTCCGTGACAAGGTAGTTGACTATGTGGGCATACCACGGAAGAGATCGGTTGTCAATGTTGAATATATGTTCATCTGGGAACAAGTCTTCAATGGGAGTGATAGACGGATGGGAGAGTCGAGATAGATGATCGGCTACTACATTGTCTATCCCCTTCCTATCCTTAATTTCGAAATTGAATTCCTGCATGAGTAAAATCCAACGCATAAGCAGAGGTTTAGTTTCTTTTTTTGAAAGTAAGAACCTTAAAGCTGCATGATCAGAAAAAAACTATAACTTTACTACCTAACAGATAAGATCGAAATCTCTCTAATGCAAAAACAATCGCTAGCAACTCTTTCTCAGTAGTGGTGTAATTTCGTTGTGACTCACAAAGAGTTTCGCTGGCGTAGTAAACGGCCACGGGCTTCTTTTATCTCCTTTGACCTAAGACAGCTCCCACTGCAAAATCAGATGCATCACACATCAATTCAAATGGTGAATTCCAATCAGGAGCTTGTAAGATAGGAGCACTGATAAGAGATTCCTTAAGTTGAAAAAATGCTTTCTTTGCATGATCATTGAAAATAAACTCCACATTATTAGATAATAGGTATGTTAAAGGTCGGGAGATTTGAGCAAAATCTTTAATGAATCTCTGGTAGAAGCCAGCGTGACCGAGGAAGCCCCTAAGTTGCTTCAGATTCGTAGGCAGCGGTAGATTCTTGATCACTTCGAGCTTCGCTCTGTCCACCTCTAACCCTCTCCTGCTGACTTGATGGCCCATCACTATGCCCTCTTCCACCATAAAGTGGGATTTTCCCCAACTGAGCACTAGATGGTTCTCCTCGCAAATCTGTAATACCTTTTCAAGGTTAGCTAGGCATTTATCAAAAGATGTTCCGAATACAGAAAAATCATCCATAAATACTTCAAGGCACTCTCCAGCTAGATCCGAAAACATAGCATTCACGCATCGTTGAAAAGTGGCGGGAGCGTTGCATAAACCAAACGGCATTCTGTTAAAAGCAAATGTACCTACCGGGCAAGTGAATGTTGTTTTTTCTTGGTCATTTTTATGGATTGCTATTTGATTGTACCCCGAATACCCATCAAGAAAACAAAAGAAGTTTTGTCCGGAGAGTCGTTGGAGAATTTGGTCAATAAATAGAAGAGGATAGTGATCTTTTTTAGTAACCGAATTCAGCTTCCTGTAATCAATACACACTCGCCAACTAGAGGCTACTCTGGTTGGCACTTCTTCCCCGTCATCATTTACGGTGACTGTTATTCCCGATTTTTTGGGTACCACATGGATGGGACTAACCCAAGGGCTATCGGAAATGGCATAAATAAATCCTGCCTTTAACCACTTAAGAATTTCCTGTTTTACTACTTCGAGCATGTGGGGATTTAACCGTCTTTGTGGTTGTCTGCTGGGCTTAGAATTTTCATCAATGAAAATCCTAGGTTCGTAAATTGTTGGGCTTATTCCTCGTAGGTCTTCAATTTGCCAGGCTATAGCAGATTTATGCGTGGATAACATCGTGATCAATGCCATTTCTTGTTCAGATGTGAGTAAAGATGAGATGATAACTAGGAGATGGTTGTTAGGTCCAAGAAATGCATATTTCAAATGGGAAGGTAACGACTTTAGATCAATATTCATGGGGGCAAAAAAACTCGGTATTGCCTTTGCATTTCCATTTTCTGCCTCAATAAAATCAACAGAAAATAAATCATGCAATTCAAGACCAAAATCATCTTCTTGAGCAAACTCAACCAGGCAAATATCCTCACCACTTTCTCCTGGAAATCGCAGGGAGTTAGAAATGGGTAACCTAATAGATTTCCTCCCCATGTTTAATGAGATAGTCCCTTTATCCCAATCTGTTACAGCTTTGGCTGTAGCTAAGAATGGCCTACCCAGAATGATGGGTGCATTACTCAAGTTTCCTGCAATCTTCATGTCAACGACTACAAAATCTACAGGGAATTGGCAGTTTTCAACTTTAACTATTATATCTTCCAATTTTCCATGGGGTTCCTTTATAGATCCGTCAGCTAATTGCAATTCTAATAGTAGAGGTTCTAAATCTCTGAATTTAAACTTGTCGTATAATACCTTTGGCATCATGTTCACACTTGCACCTGAATCTAGAAGAGATCTGTTGAATACCATTCCTTCGATTTCCCACTTGATCAACGGTGCTCTAGGATCCCTCTTCTTCTTAGGTATTTCATTTAAGAGGATCGAACTAACATTTTCAGAAAGTAGCACTCTCATGGCCTTCCTACTGGGCGTGCATAACTCCTTAACAAACTTTGAATATGCGGGGACATGTTGGATAACATCAACTAAGGGAATGGTGAGCTTAGCATCTTTAAAAACTTCTAACAGGTTTCTATCACTCGGCTTCTCCTTAGCAACCTTTAAGGCTTTTGGAAAAGGTATGGGAGGATGTAATTCTGAGGGTTTAATTCTATTTCCCTCCTCTCGTTTTCTTCCATCCTCTCTCCTTCTTCTGAATGAACCTCTGTGGTCTCTGGGTGGAGCCTTGCTGAAGGTATACTTGTCATCTTTGCACTTCTTAAAACAACATTGGTCTCCTCAATTGATCTCTCATTAAATGCAACGATATTAACAGAAGAAGCATCAACTAAACATACATTTTTTGGATTAACTAAAGGTTGGGTTGGAAGATGACCTTGATTCTGTTCGTACTGAACATTCTCAGAAAATTTACCTTTCATCCTTTGGTCGATCTGTTGTCCTTGCCCCAAGCGTTCCCTCTTCAGCTTTTCAATCTCCGCTAGCATCTGCTGCATGACTGTGTTCTGTTGTTCAATGACCTTCTGCTGATTCTACTTGTCCTCTCTTAGTTCCCTGACAAGGTCATTAAGAGTTTCATTAGTTTGATTCACAGTATTTTGAGAGATGAAAGGTTTTGCACGAGGAAGGTGTGTTGGAATGTTTGGCCTGGGCTGGTAGTTGCGCTCCCCATTATGTTGAACAGGTTGGTTACCATTTCTGTTCCACGTATGCGCCATAAAGTTTCCTCTGGGCATCTCGGCATCATGAATTCCTTCTTGTCTCCCGAAGGAATTCACTTGCTCTACCATAGGGCAGGATTCCTCTGTATGATTCCTGGCTGAACAAACTGAACAATACAAGTTAGACATGTTGCCAACTCCATAAGATAAACCTTGCACCTGCGAAGTCTACATAAGAGTTTTCAATTGCTGAGAGAGCTCTTCAACCACTCTTCCCAACATCCGTTTCAACTTTTTCAAAGCAGATGTCTGGTTCTACTGCTTTTACATCGATTAATCCTCCTCTTTTAGACAATGTACCTCTACACTTGGTTGAGAGACTCTGTTGATATGCCCATCTCTCCACCAATTTCTCTAAAAAAGGGATCCCAACATTAACATATGCCTCTACGAATACTCCTCCACTTGCAATGTCAATTAAGTTCCTCTCTACATCATTTAACCCTCCATAAAAAGTTTAGGCTAATTCCCACTCGGGTACTCCATGATGCGGACATTTCCAAGTTAAGGACATGAATCTTTCCCACGCTTCGCTAAAAGTATCAGTCCCTTCTGTGAAGGCTCTAATTTCCTTCCTAATGGAGTTAGTTTTACCAAATGAATAGAATTTCCTAAGAAAGCATTTCTCCATATCCCCCCATGAGGTAAATTCTTGACCTGAGGACTTAAACCACTCTCTTGCTCTGTCCTTTAAGGTGAATGGAAGTAACTTCATCCTCAAGCTTTCTTGAGTCACTCCAGGGTAATTATATGCAGAGCAGATATCCTTAAATTCATCCAAATAATCGCAAGGTTCCTCATTAAGCTTTCTATAGAATGTTGGGAGAATATGTAGTAGATGCGGATCAATTTTAAACACCATATTGTCTGCTATAGGAGCTGAGACCCTGGTGAGAGGCTGGCTTTCTAGTGATTCAGAAAATTCTCTAATCCTCATAGGTCTCATACCTTGCTCTTCGTACATACTTGGGTCTTGCTGATTTTCCATTTCTTCGACTTTGTCGTCATCCGTTACGTCAGAAGATCCTCCACTCTCAGAGAATTTCATGCTTAAAGATCTTCTGTCGTTCATAAAGATCACTAAACCCAATTGTTAGTTTAACATTGAAATAATCCACTCTTAGTCCTCCTTAACAGATAGTAATTGAATCTACATACTGTTGCCCCTCCCCGGCAACGGCGCCAATTGTTAAGTCAAAATTTAAATGCTAATTTAATCATTGTATAATTCCAACTTATACAATAAACCCAGATTAATTTGTTTATTTAACTTAATAGAACTGCAGATCGTGAGTCCAAAATCGAACCACAAGGGGGCGGGGGGTACTTAGATTAAATTCCTGTTTATGGGTGTAAGATTTGAATGGCAAAGTTAATCTCGGATTGACCGTTTAAAATTGCTGACCATCACTGAAATTTACTGGCATGCAATAGCGGTGATAATACGGTTCTAATGCTAAAAAAAAATCCAAACTATTCGATATTAAAATAAATGATTCGCACTGCTCTGGTTCGACACGGAAACAAGAATAGCATAACCGCTCCAGCACCTCAGGTTACCTCCTTCTTGGTGATGCTCCTCAACTCAACCTTTCTTCACGGCTCCACACCTTTCGCTTGGAGCTTGGCGGGTTCAAGAATGTGAAGTGAATCTAAAAAAGGAAGAATCTCAACAAGAGGACGAGCGTCTCTGTTCTTCTCTACTGCCTTGCCGATCTCCTCCGTAGTCCCAAATGCCGCCTTTTTCCCTTGCTTCCTCCTTTTCTTCTTTCCTTTCCCGCCTCTCTTCTTTCTTCCCTGTCATTCAATTTTTTTTCCGCCCACGAGCAGCCGTTGGATCTACTTTCACCATCTTGGGCCGCACATGCTGCCACGCCTCTTCCTGTATAAGTGAGACATTGAGCTATGTGAGCATAAGCAAGACAATGACACATCTCTCTAAGTCCTACATTATGGTTTGCCAAGAAGATTTAAATCCAAAATAAAATGCCTTTATAAAAATCAAGTTAAGCAGTCATAATTTGAACATTTATCCTCATGCCACTCCCCTTATCACAATGTTGCCGTTATGCGCTTATGTTGGCACTTCTGTTCCGGGTGAGCATGCTGCCTGCGAGCTTGCTACCCTGCTCCATTCGCTTGAAAACCTACTTTTATATTGCAGCAAACGGAAACCTTGTGAAATAAAACACCATCAGCAAGTTCGAACTTCCAATTCTTCTAAAATTTATAAACCTTATCATCTGTAGTTACTTTAGTAAAAATGATGGAAAATTCCGAATTTTTTATGTAAATGTAACCTAACTTGACTCTCATACTTGATTACTTTTGTCCTATATCATGCATATTTCCATGTTATCAGCATTGCTATCTTGACTTTCGAACCGTGAGTGTCTTGGGCATTTGTTGCTGTTGCCATTCGCTAGATCGCCAGCCGACAACTGAAATCGACCAAAAATAACTGTTGATTGTATTGCCACTCCAACCGCTGGTTCTGCAGCTGTTGCCCTCACTCATACCGTGCCCCACTTGGGAATAGCTGTCACTTGGCGTACGAGGGTTTGTAACCCCTCACTTTACCACTGATCGCTGCTGCCAGAGTTGTGAATCGCACCCGTTGAGCCCATCCACCGCATGAGACATTGCGATGACTCCCACTCTCCCTCTTTCGACTCCTCGCCATTAGCCCCGCGAACCACTACTGCGTTCCACAGCCAGTCGACCTTCTCTGGCATGTCACCAGATCATCTTGGCCCGCAAGCCGCACCGGCGTCTACATTGCTGAGTAACCTGAGGACGAGCTGATCACCGACGAGGTACATTGTCCTCTGCTCACTTGTTATACTATTCTCGCAGTACACTTTTGATTGCACTCCACCGTGCTCGGGCTAGTGATAGGTGAGAGGACCATGATAAAACCACGAGAATTTGAGTGTCTTACTAGTACAGGTCAAGCCTGTCCGTTACGTGCGAGCCCCTACAGATTTACTCTATTTGCCGCCATATCCGCTGTCATTCCTCCGAGGAGGGTTAGGAGGCCACCCTCACTATCACCCGACATCCCCTCAGAGGTTGGAGTTAGGCACACCTCATTGAGTCAGAGCCTGCAAGTACGTTCACACAAGGCGTATCATTTCGTAGTTACATACTCCTTTAGGGTTTATCGATCTGATGACGTCGCTGATGGCATTCTACACCTCTATATAGGTAGCCGCGCATCATCTCGATACCGACCAGACGACGTCTTAGATGACATCTGACATCAATAGTGTACTCGTTGGTGGTGTCATCCGTCATCGGCATATTTGTTGGTGTAGTTGTCAGTGCGGGCAAGAACGATAGAGGCATGCCAGAAATGGGAACAACGTTGCTCAATGGGTGGCTGAGATGCGGGCCAGGAGTCAGACACCACAAGGGTGGTAACTTGCAATTTATAATTTCAAATTGATGAATATTACATACATATATTTGGTCGATTGGTCATATTACCATGTTATCATAATTAAATGGACCTAAATAGCTTAGACCATAGTTTCATGATTGTTCTTAATATTTTAGTATTTTCTAACATGACAATTGACCTCGTTGCATTGAAGACTTACTTTTTGCAAGGCATTAAATACTTGGCTGGAGGTCGTTAATGTTTTTACTAATTTTTCTGCAAGTTTTCAATATATTTTTTAAAATATCTGACCATTATACAGCAAGGAAATAATTTTTAAATTTGAAGGAATACATTTTTGAATTTATTTGGCATTAATAACTATTTTAGTTAAAATTCCTATTGTCCATGTCATTCGCTCAAAAATTCAGGTGAATGATCAGATGCACCAGATCAGCCTTTATAGGCTCATTATGGTCATGCAATGCGCGATGCCATAATGATCGAATCATTGGTGCCATGATTACTAAACACAGTCAACAAGGAAAAAGGTAAAATCTAATTTTTTTGGCAATTTATGTGCAATGAATGCACATGGATTATTGATAGCCACGTGAAATAGATGCACGTGATAAATGGATACTTTGGGTGTAGTTATGAAAACGGTAAGGTCCTATTATTTTACTAACCTTCATCTGAAAAGAGTACCGTGGTGCATAATAGGTGACGTGGCATGCTACCTGTTGGGTTATAGAGGCCTTGATACAGACGAATAAATCAAAGTATTCTATAGCGGAAGCCTTGAACAGAATGAAGGGCATCAACAAAACCATTGACACAATGTACCTTTGTACGGATTGCATTAGTGATTTCTTGGATTGCGGAGTGAAACGAGTTGAGCTCCTCACGTGTGCAGCCTCTAGATGTATCCACACAATCCTCGACATGTCGAATCTCCTCCTTCTCCTTAACGAGCCCCGTTCTGCCTCCACTGTCGTCGTTACGCCTTTTCGATCGCATTGGGCATGGAAGTGGGTGTGGGGAGAGTGGAGAAGAAGAAGAAAAGCCCCTTAACAATTTTGCCCTGGGTGAATTTTTTTCAAGGACTTCCCCTATTTATTCTAAGTGGGTATTTTTCATAAAAAACCCCAAAATTGAAGTATACCTTCTGATGTCCAAAAGACCATTTGCGTGTAACCTTGTAGGCCCATGTATCTGTCTAGTTGATGACTCCAAGGGCCCTATAACCTTTATTGGCCTTTCAAATTAATTCGCTATATTATCATATTGATTAATTAATGTCGGATCCATTTAATCCAATCGATTGGGGGGCCAAGCTACACCTCGGGTTCTATAAGATACAAAGGACTGTGTATCGGCTCACTCATGGAACCTGTTCGTCATCAGTTATTGTGTATGCATAATCCGTCATCCACTTGATGCTCCTTGGATGACTTAGGTTTTGGTCAACTATCAAACCCGAATCGGTCATCCGACTTAGTACTAATGCATTTGGAAATCATCGGAGAATTCCTCCGATAATTTATTACCTTGGCCAAGGACTTCATTTCATTGTCTTCCTTGAGTTGTCACCTCTTATACCGAGGGTGGGCAATTTTATCTTGACCACTCGATCATTTTCGTGAACTTCTTGATGTTCCCGAACTAATACCATTTATAATCCCATGATTAGAGTCTCCTTGGCCATAGTCAATGTACAACTGTCCGTCCACAAGACATCTTTGGTGTCTCTGGTGTAAGAATCACTCACACAACCGTGATGTGAATCAAGGTAATTGACAGTCCGGTATAATACCATCCAAGGGTTTGTGCGGATCAATTCAGTGAACTCTTTCCACTAAAAAGAGTACCCACTATCTATCCTTAGTGTCTCCACACTAATGGCTACTAGACCAGCCATACTCATCATATTAGTGACGTTAGATAGTGCTATTCTATCCGGATACTATGATGTCCTTCTCGCGTATCCTTTGGATAGAAATGTTTAGAACACATGCTTAATTTTTAGAGATATCCGTATTATGATCTGATCATAATTCACTAAGTCCGATCATGTATTCATGGACTTCATGATAGACATCACACATGCACTATAATGAATATGTTCTATTGATGAACATGGGATGATATGTGGAATGTGTGATTGGCTTGCCGACAACATATATTTCCATCACCATTAACTGCTAAAAAAGGTGTCTTATTATTCTCTCTTTTAAACGAGAATTAATGTGTTGTTTTCCGCAAAACATTGGGGAAGGGTGTGATTCGAGGGCGGAGAAAATAAGGAGAGTGCCCTAGCAAATTAAAATGTGACATTTTCCATTGGCTGGTGCCCATGTGGAAAAGAGATCAAAATGATCTACCAATTAAGATTAATTGCTAGTAAAATTGCAATGTACCTGTTCTTGGAGATGATTTTAACAGTGATTGGCACTCCAATTTGAATTTGGGTCAAGATCTGACTTACAATTCCTTTATCTGCACTTGTTATTACCTCATCTTGCATCTTAGATTCTTACATTAGAGTTAAATTTCATCTATAATTTATTTTCTCCCAATTTTTTGTATTTTCTTTATCTGGTTAGCTTGCCTAATTTCTCTCTCTAGGACAAAAAATTAGTTGTTATGAAATTCAATTCAACATCTATAATACCTAAATGCAAATTTTCATCAAAAAACTCGTCCATCTTCAAGCCCAAATTATAGAGCCCTTTCTTGCTTATTAATTCCCAATTTTAACATACAAAAAACTGATTGATATAAATACTACTTTTCTACCTCATTTACCGTCATTTTGGACGTGCTCTAGCAAGTGTCTGGCCAACAAGACAAGGCATTTGATGAATCCAGGCTGTTCAACTTGCCTAATTTAAGTTTATAAATTTTTTCATACACTTTGTTATCCTATTTGCATTAAAAAACACTTGATCTTGGAAGAATATAAGGATCTGGACTTGAGAATAAGCATTGATGGCTCACCAGACTTGCATTGATGTTTTAGGAACCTATATTTACAATTTCCCATCATAAATCTATCCATTTTCCCTTTAAGACCATCACTTTCTCATTAGAAACATTTCTTTTTCTGACTCTCACTCTTCAAAACTGATTATTTCTCTCTTTATTCCTTTATCCATATCACTAATTTACTCCCTGAAAAATTCATTAAAAAATATCATTCATTTACACCTTCAAATTCCATCTCCAACTTGTTCTACACCCTTTCTTTGCTCTATCTCGCCATCTCCTCATTTCAACATTTTCTCTCTCTAGAGCAGTTTCTTTCCCTCTATTAAATCTTCTACCACTCTCTAGATCATCCACTATTTTCCACTTCAAATTCCATAACATTGCGGTTGAGTTCTATCATTTATGGCAAAAACTTCTGATTTTTGTTCTTGTCATTGCCACTATGTGCTGCCATGCAGAGCGTGTGCGACAGAAACACTCCTCAGCTCGTTGGTCCATGCACGGGCAGGGAGTGCACGCCCCAAGAAAAAGAGAACATTATGCAGCACACGGAATGATCAAACGGCCTAAATGGCCCAACTGGAATAGGAGCCGCTAGCGGCGCTCACTGCAACCCTTCTATCGCCAGAGCCGCCACTTCATCGCCGACACTAGCGCTCGGTGGAAACTATATCTCACATTTTTTAACTCATTCCTTCATTTCAGATATAACAACAAATCTGAAATTAATTTTATGCCTCTCTATGGATGGACCCGTTATGCTGTATTCATCTTAGAGTATTCGATGGCGCGACGCAGCCCGAGTCCCCAGGAATGTCTTCGGAGATGTCACCATTGTCATCGACATAAGAGCCAGCTAACATTCAGCCTGCCTGACAAGCCAAGGCAACGGCACACACACCCAGATTCAAATATCCCGGGTAAAGGGCATGCTATCGTCATTTTTCTTTGATCCTTTTCACCAGAATTATTAGCCGTGTTTTCTTGTGTTTTCTACCACCAGTATTATCTCCCTCTCACCTTTTCTTTTATCTCTTCCCCCTATCAATTTCATGGTGTAGTGAGGGGAAATCCAATCCATAAGGATTTTCCCCTCCACCACCACTAATGGGAAATGAACCTCTTTTTGTTTCTTGTCCCCCTTCTAGCTTGTTAGGGGCCCATCCACGTTTCAGCCCGATAAAGGGAAAGGATGAGCGCCCTAAAGGACCACCCTTGACTTTTTTTCTTTCAAAGTGTATCGTTGGAAGTTAAAGGGCCACCATCCAAGAGAGGGAGAAGGAGGAAGAGGGAAGAACAGAGGAAGAGGGAAGCTAGGAGGGCCGGGAGGAGAGCCTGGTTGTGTGTCTACCCGCAAGATCGCCTGACCTCCGTCATCGATACTTCCTACGTCGCCGACGCAGAAGCGTCCAAGAAAATGTTAGTCCCCAAGAACGCCCTCTCCTTGGGAATCTTGGGTTGTTAGTCCCCAAGAAACGTCCAAGAAACCTCTTCTTGGATGTTATCATCCCCACCGCCGCCGTCGTCCGCCGCCACCATCGACCTCCTCCAAGATCCATCCAAGAAGATCAAGAAACGCCCCTCTATCATAGACTTCTTGGGTGGTTATTTTCAAGAACCCTCTTCTTGGAGGCTATCGTCCCCGCCGCCACCATCGTTCGCCGCCGCCATCGCCATCCACCAAGAACCACCAAGATTTCAAGAAAACTGCCACCCTCTTGGCGTTCTTGATCAACTACCACTCAAGAACCCTAAGGTTTCAAGAAACCACCACCTTCTTGGCATTCTTCATCTACTACCGCTCAAGAACGATCAAGGCTTCAAGAAATCGTCACCTTCTTGGTGTTCCTGATCAACTACTGCGCAAGAAATTCAAGAATCGACACGCGCCACCATCTAGAGGCATTCTTGGGGTGATTACAAGCCAAGAACCCCATCCTCCGCCCTCGTTGTGTCTCACCCACGCGGAATCTCCCATTGCCTTTGACTAGGTCGAGACACCATTTCCCCTGCCGTGGACTATCGACATACAAGGTACCCTCTCGTCTCCCCTTCGTCATTCCCAATATTATTACTGCCTTCAGTGTCGTCTTCCCCTATCTCGTCCGCTGCCCTCTTTCAATATAATCTACGGATAGGGTTAGCCACATTCGCCGCGAGATAGGATCTTATTTTTGTGGTTGAAAGGATATTCGTTGATTTGAACGCCGAACATCTTAGGGCCGTCACACGCCCCTTACCTCGTAGTCGTCTAGTCGGTCAAGAGGGTCATTGGGAGTTTGATCAAGGGTCAATATCTTCCCCTTGTTTGGCGGGGTCTTCTTCCCTGCTTGTAAACTAGCGAGTCTTGCTCATTCGACGTTTTCTTCATCGTCATATATTCATATCATTCACGAAATTATTCATCGAATTCTTGTGGCGTAATACGAGCCGATCGATCCCGGCCGATCGTATTACATCAAACTGCCCCTGCTACCTCCATGGGATCTACCCCATAGGCTCGGGCCGCCACGAGCGACACTCTGGACCGTAGAACCGCCGTAAGTGATAATCTCAATTTTAGGGTGTTTTTTACTGGTTATTTATCAGTTGAATTCGTGTGAGGATTGAGCTTATGCAACGAAATTTATAACCTCACAGCCTTTGGCAAGCAAGGGTCGATCCACAGGAAGCAAAGAAAACAGCGGAAAATTCTTTTCTATTAAATCAGTCTATTCAGTTCTCTAATTCCAAGGGTTAATCTCTGTAGAAATTTTCTTCAGAATAAGTTGCAGAGAATTCCTTAAAAGTATGGATTCAGCTAATTCTTCAGTTAAATTATCTTCAGTTAAGTTTAACGGAGATATCTTGGCAAACTCAATTGAGCAGAACCGTCAGCAGAGAAATTTTCTTTGTTGATGGTTCGCTTATGCCCTGTGAGGCAATTGAGCAAACGCCCTGCGGGTGTTTGTGCACGCGCGAACGCCTGCGCGCGGGTGAGCCTGCTCGCGGCGCTGCTGCGTGCGGGCTAACCTGCACGCGGCACTGTTGCGTGCGGGCGAGCCTGCGCACGGTGCTGCTGCGCGCGGGCGAGCCTACGCGCGGCGCTGCTTCGCGCGGGGGAGCCTGCTCGCGGCGCTGTTGCGCGCGGGCGAGCTTGCGCGCAGCGCTGCTGCGCGCGGGCGAGCCTGCGCGCGGCGCTGCTGCGCGCGGGCGAGCCTGTGCGCTCCGTTGCTGCGCGCGGGCGAGCCTACTCGCGGTGCTGATTCGCGCGGGCAAGCTTGCTCGCTGCTTGGATTGCTGGCAACCTAGGCTGAGGCCTGGGTTGCTAGCAGTTGTAAGTTCTGCATGGAAGGAGTTCACGATCAGATGCGAGAACAATGAAATTTTTGCTAGACAGAATGGAAAACGATTCAATCAACTATGGGATTCGAAATCATACGTAACCAAAGGAACAACAGAACTTGGAAATGCTGAAGACACAGCTTGTGATCTTCAGCCCAACCCTGATTGTCTTAGAAGGGAGAAGAAGATTGTACCAAAACCGAAACGCTCATGCCTCCTTGTGTCACTCCTTCCGGGCAAGGCGACGATCGTCGTGCTCCAGCTACTCCTCGGCTTGCTTCTCTCCCAGCTCCAATGCTCATCAGCCTTGGAGGGTCTGCAGAAATCCTTTCTCTCCAAGCCCTAGCTTCCTTGAGAGAAATTCTGGACAACCTAAAATCAACTCTCAAGAGTGTATTTATAGGTTTCTCTTAAGTCATGCCCAGGGGCATTTTCATAATTTCTGCTTCTTTGAATTTCTTTTGCCCGCTCCTCTTGATCCTCGTCTCTTTCCTTGATCTTCTTAACCTGTCTCTGAATGTTTGCTAACCATAAAATGTTAAATGTATTCCACTTGATTCAAAGGATCAAGTGGGGTTAGTGATTTCATAAAATGATGCATATGCATGATATTAGCATGAATTAACATTATAATTTTGATGAATGAAAACTAAAAAGTTTAATTATTTGATGACATATTTGAGAGTCATCAAACACCCCCCAACTTAGATCATTACTAGTCCCTTAGTAATGAAATGCAGGTGAGAATAAAAGATGATCTCAAGTTGACCCTCGACTTCCGATAGCTTTGATTCATGCTCTTTTCAAGGAGTATTTTCAGCAATTGAACTTGACCAGCATAGGAGAAATTTAGGATCTATCTCAGCCTTCTACCTCAACTAAGTGCACTTGATCTACGGAGTACATATAGTAAGTACATAGTATATGGAGTAAGGTCGAGTTAACACCCCAAGCGCACTACTGAACAAGGCATGGAGAGCGGTGCTAATGGTAGCTCAATACTATGGCTATAGTAGCATCGGCTCAAACACATGGGAGACAGCTTTTCCACCTTTATTTTCTTTGGCATTTGCTGCTTGTTGGTCATTTTTGATGACAATCAACTTTAGTAAATATGATGCAAGATTTTGCTTGTTTTTGCGCAATGCAGCTTTCACTTTATAATTTGGTGGCGCTTATCCACTACCCATGTGCCGTCCTTAGTAGACCGGCATCTTATTCCCCCGACGAAGTTTTGTATCCTTCTTGGTTCAGGGAGCTTTACTCACATCATAATAATATTGCCAATGAGCTAGCACTAACCCTACTCTCCACTAAAGCTAAAAATTTCGTGCATGTAAGTGCTAACTCAACCCGAAGTCGGTGGTGAGGTGAGAGAAATATAATGGTAAGAGATATGGATGAAATAGTACGTATCATAGTGCACCTAGCTAGGCTTACTTCACCTAGGATTTCCTAGCTGGCCACTCTTGCACCTCTACCCTTTTGAAAAGAATCGAATTATCATGCATATCATTGGACAAGCATCTCCTAGGATCATCAAATATCCATGGTTTGTGAATGCAAAACGAAACATTTTAATGGATGATGCATGCAACTGTACTCCCCTCTCCCCAATAAAAAGGCATGTTCCTACATGACAAATCATAATTATGAGAAAGGAGAAAGAGAGATCAAACCATGGAAGGAAAGGCGGCGATCAGCATTCGTGTTGTCCAGTGACGGTGTACCTAGCTTGGATAGGAGTAGCTGCACACGAAGACAGAAACAAAAACGAAGAAAACAAAAACAAAGCACAGCAAAATAACAAGACAGAGAAAATAGGAAATGGAAGCAAAAACTAGTCAGATCATGAGCTCTCGTGCGGTGGCTTTTCTAAAGTAATATTCATGGGGCTATTAAGATCTTCTTCTTCTAAGTAGGGTTTGAGCCGTTGCCCATTCACAGCGAATTGTCTTTGAGATGTAGGATCAAAAATGGTAACCGCTCCATTCTCAAAAACCTGCTGAACAAGGAAGGGGCCATCCCATCGCGTTTTCAATTTTCCTGGAAAGAGTTTTAATCTAGAGTTGTAAAGCCATACTTTTTGATTCTCTACAAAAATTCGTCTCTTCAAGCTCTTATCATGAAACATCTGCATCTTGGTTTTATAAATCTTTGAATTCTCATAAGCCTCATTTCTTAACTCTTCCAACTCATTCAATTGAAGAAGTCTATGCTTGCCGGCTCTATCCAAATCTAGGTTGAGTTTCCTAATAGCCCACAGGGCTTTGTGTTCTAACTCAAGTGGTAGGTGACAAGCTTTCCCAAAGATAAGTCGAAAGGGAGACATGCCGAGAGGAGTTTTGTAAGCGGTCCTATAGGCCCATAATGCCTCATCTAGCTTTCAAGACCAATCTTTCCCATCCGGATGCACTATTTTCCTCAAAATTTTCTTAACCTCCCGATTGCACAATTCAACTTGGCCATTGGCTTGAGGGTGATAAGGAGTAGTGACTCGATGATGGACACCAAACTTCTTGAGGAGGTTCCTAAAGTTGTAGTTTGTAAAGTGGGAACCTCCATCACTAATGATAGCTCGTGGGCATCCATATCTATAAAAGATGTTTTTCTCAATAAAATTAGTCACTACCTTACTGTCATTGGTTTTGGAGGGAATGGCTTCTACCCATTTGGAGACATAATCGACAGCCATCAAAATATATTCATAACCATTAGAACTAGGGAAGGGTCCCATAAAATTGATTCCCCATAAATCAAATATTTATACTTCTAGGATGGGTTGTAGGGGCATTCTATCTTTCCTATTTATGTTGACGGATGCTTGGCATGCTAAACAAGTATTATAAAATTTTTGGGCGTCATGAAATAATGTAGGCCAAAAGAAACCCTATTCAACAACTTTATGAGCTGTTACCTTGGCCGAGTAGTGTCCCCCTCCGGGTTTGGAATGACAGAATTCCAAAATGCTTCTTTGCTCGCTCTTGGGGACACACCGCCTCAAAATTTGATCTTGGCCTTGATGGAATAGCTCCGGATCTTCCCAAAAGTAAAATCGTGCATCCTTAAGCAGCTTCTTCCTCTCATGAGACGTCCATCCTGTGGGAATTTTTCCTGAAACCAAAAAATTGACAATGTGCGCGTACCAAGGAAGCGATGTTCCTTGTGCGGTTAGGACATATTCATCAGGAAATGCATCATTTATAATCTCGGGTTGGGTGCTCATGATTCGAGAGAGATGATCTGCTACTACATTTTCACACCCTTTCTTATCTTTGATCTCTAAATCAAATTCCTGCAATAAAAGCACCCATCTAATCAACCTAGGTTTGGCCTCCTTCTTCGTTAACAAGTATCTAATAGCTGCATGGTCAGAAAAAACAGTAATTTTACTACCTAACAAGTAAGATCTAAACTTTTCTAAAGCAAAAATAATGGCTAGCAGTTCCTTCTCGGTAGTAGTATAATTTAGCTGCACGTTCACTAAGGTTCTGCTGGCGTAGTAGATAACCACGGGTTTCTTGTCGATTCGCTGACCTAACACCGCACCTACTGCAAAATCAGAAGCATCACACATTAGTTCAAAAGGAAGGGTCCAATCGGGCCCTTGCAAGATAGGCGCATTAACTAAGGCTTCCTTCAATTTATAAAATGCATATTTAGCTTCTAGTGTTAGATAAAATTCATTGTTCTTAGACGATAAAAGATTTGTAAGAGGTTTGGAAATTTTAGCAAAGTCAAGAATGAAACGTCTATAGAAACCCGCGTGGCCGAGGAAACCCCTAAGGGTTTTTAGGTTGGTTGGAGGTGGAAGGCCCTGGATGATTTCGATCTTGGCCTTGTCCACTTCCAATCCACGGTTGCTGACCATGTGTCCCAGCACTACTCCCTCCTGCACCATGAAATGGGATTTTTCCCAACTTAGGACAAGGTTGGACTCAATGCACCTCTTCAATACTTTGGTGAGGCTTAGTAAGCAGTTTTCAAAGGTAGATCCAAAAACTGAAAAATCATCCATAAAGATTTCTAGACATTCTCCTACTAAATCAGAAAAGAGGGCATTCATACATCGCTGAAATTTGGCGGGGGCATTGCATAGCCCGAAGGGCATACGCCTGAAGGCATATGTCCCTACGGGACTCGTAAATGTTGTCTTCTCTTGATCATCAGGATGGATGTTTACTTGGTTGTACCCTGAATAACCGTCAAGAAAATAAAAATATTGTTGCCCCGACAACTTTTCTAATATTTGATCCATAAAGGGTAGAGGGTAGTGGTCTTTCTTGGTTGCCTTGTTTAGCTTCCTATAATCAATACATACTCTCCATCCAGTGGTCAATCTCTTCTACACCTCTTCCCCTTTTTCATTCACTTCTACTGTAATTCCAGATTTATTTGGTACCATGTGTACGGGACTCACCCATCTACTGTCGGATATGGCATAAATAATTCCTGCATTCAACCACTTTATAATTTTTTTCTCAAGAACTTCTCTCATGTAAGGGTTGAGTCTCCTTTGATGCTCTCTACAAGGTCTTGCGTCCTCTTCTAAAAATATCCTATGTTCACAGATCGAAGATGGAATTCCCCTAATATCATCAAATGTCCAACCTATGGCATTTTTATGCTCCCTAAGTACATCGAGCAAGTCACTTTCTTGTTCAGGAGTGAGTGATGAGGAAATGATTACCGGTAAGATTTTCTTCTCATCTAGATATGCATATTTGAGGGATGAGGGTAAGGGTTTCAATTCTGGTCCTACCTCTACCGAAGGGGAGTCTATGATTTCTTCCTCTAGCTCTCTGCCCTCTACTTGTGACAAGTATTCCTTAATCACATCCTCTCCGTCACCCCATGCACACAATTTTAACTCCTCATTGCTTCCTAAGGGACATTTCATCATTTTTGATATATCAAGTTGAACTTTCTCCTTTCCAATTTTAAACTCCACCGTCCCCTTTTCCCAATCCATTATCGTTTTTGCCGTAACTAGAAATGGCCTTCCTAAGAGAATAGGAGCTAAGCTAATGTTTCCCTATATTTTCACATCAGTCACTATAAAATCTACGGGTATTTCACAATTTTCTACAGTGATCATGACATCGGTTAACCTTCCCTCGGGTTGCCTAACAGTTCCATCAGCTAGGAGTAAATCCATATGTATTTCCTCTAATTCTCCAAACCCACACTCCTTATATAATGACGTTGGGATGATGCTTATGCTTGCTCCCGTATCTAATAAAACTTTAGAGAATGTGTTTCCTCCAATGTCACATGTGATAAAAGGGGCTCCGGGGTCTCTCATTTTGATAGGGATGGCATTAAGGATGCTAGAGGCATTTTCAGATAATTTAACTACTTCCCTAGGCTTCCTAATGGTGCAAGAATCCTTAAGGTATTTCTTTAGGGAGGGTGCACACCTAAGCATGTCCTCTATAGTAACAGTCATGGTGGCTCTTTTAAAGTTCTCAAGTAATCTATTTTCATAATCAAGAGTCGGTTTTTTCCTATTTAAAGCTGAAGGGTAAGGAACATGTTGCCCACTCGTAGAAGGTAGAGGTTCCTCCACGTAGGGAGAATCCTCTCCTCCTTCCTCTCTTGATTCATTCCCCTTCTTAGAATTCTCTATAGAATTCTGATAAGGATCCTGAAGTTCCTTTCCATTTCTCAATTTTGAGATTGCTAGAACTTCAGGATCTTCTCCATTCGTATCATCATGAATGGAGTGTTGCACATGATGTAGGTTGCATGGATTTATTACCCGTTTCGTGGGAAGTTTATATGATGTGCAATGGGGTTCTAGAGTTATACCTTGGTGTTCAGGTGGTGCAGGTCTGAAGCTCTCCAATAGCTTCCTCATCTGTTCTTGGGACTCCAACATCTGCTTCGTTTGGAACTCCATCATGACTTACATGCGCATCTCCATCTCCGCTCTCAACTTCTGATTTTGCTTCTCGATCATATCTGAAATAACCGGGGTTAGTGTAGAGAAATCAGGTTGAGTTTGAGAGGGAGCCTGATACTGCTGTTGGTGTCTTGGTTGAAACTGCTGCTTCTGCTGAAATTGGTGTTGAAAAGGAGCTTTGTTCCCTTGGGTGAAGCTCTCTCCGTTTTGGAAATTCGGCCTCTTTTGACCTGCCCACGGTTGTTGCGGCTGGTTGAAGGCCTTCACCTCTTCTTCCATGGCTTGGCAAGCCCCATCTTCATGTTCCCTACTGAAGCAGAGAGAGCAGATCTTAGCTTTAATGATAGGAGAGTTACCTAAAAAGACATTCTTCAAGGTGGAGGTGAGCTCCTCCAATTTCTGGTTAGTCTCCCTTAGGCCCGCTTGTAGCTCTCCCTCCTTGGCGTTAACCTGCAGAACTCTTGCTCTTTTTGGCTGCAGGTTTCTCCCATTCTGATTGGCTCCAATCTCCTACAAGTCAGTTTCTGCAACTCTCTCCAAAATATCGAAAACCTCATCCTCGTATGCAGTGTAAAACGTTCCACCCGTAGCGAGATTTACTTTGTTTTTCATAAAATCAGAGAGAGATTCATAAAATATTTGGGCTAGTTGACATTGCTCAATGCCATGGTGAGGACATTTCCTCAACAAATCATTAAATCTCTCCCATGACTCACTAAAGGCTTCTCCGTCATGAGGATGGAAATTGTGAATTTCTCTTCGATAAAAATTTGTTTTGGAGAGAGGGTAAAATTTCTGCAGAAATTTTCCTTGCATCTCTTCC
The DNA here is from genome assembly GCF_029677425.1 of Wolffia australiana. Taxonomy (NCBI): domain Eukaryota; kingdom Viridiplantae; phylum Streptophyta; class Magnoliopsida; order Alismatales; family Araceae; genus Wolffia; species Wolffia australiana. Next base: position 16,072,610 of record NC_135839.1, on the reverse strand, counting down.
CAAGAATTAAAAGTGATTCCTAGATTACGATACCATGCAAACGCTTTATCTTTAAGAGTTAGAGGAAAATATTTCATTTTTAACATCTCTGTAGATATTCCAGGAACATTTTGAGAAGAGCATCTAATATGAAAATCATCAAGGAATTCTAAAGGATTCTGTGCAGGTAATCCGTTAAATTCAGGTAGAGAATTGATCAATGCATTATCGTATCGAAACAAGATACCTTCACCGATGTTCAGATTTACATCAGTTTGTCGTAAGCTTCCGGACAGTGTAGACCTATCCAACATAGTTCTTCTCCTTTCATTCTGCTGATGTATCTCTTCAGCCATATTTCTCTACTGAATTTCTGGTTCTGTGACTGTAGAATTCAGGGTGGCGTCTCTACTATTTTTTTCTGCAGACTTCTCACCAGCTCCTGAGCGTGTAACTACCATAGATCTTCAGCACAAATGTTAGCAGAACAATGAGCTGAGGATTTTTAAGTCCTGCAGCTTAAGGAGAATCAAGAAAAGATTACTGAACAATTAAAAAATAAATTCCTACTGTAATACCGTGCTCCCCGGCAACGGCGCCAGTTGATAAGCTCGATTTTAGTGGTTTCTACTGGTTATTTATCAGTTAATGCGTGTGAGGATTGAGCTTATACAACAAAATTTATAACCTCACAGCTTAGGGCGAGTGAGGGTCGATCCACAGGGAGACGGCAAAAAATAGCAGAAGAATTATGTCTATCAAATTAGTTCTTTTAAATCTCAATACTCAAGTATAAACGCTGGTGAATGATCTTCAGTACAAACAACAAAGTTTTCTTTAAAAGTCTCGGTGCAGCAAATATTCAGTAAGGATTTTGTTTACTGAGGATTTGCCCTTGCCCTTTGGGGCAATTTCACAAACACCCAGGGGGTGTTTGTGCACGCGTGAGCGCCTACGCGTGGCTGCTGTCGGCGGCGTGTGCGCGCAGGCAGCTTCTGCAAGCGGCGCTTGCGCGCGGTGTGCTTGCGCGCGGGCGTGCCCGCGCGCGATGCTGCTGCAAGCGGCAGCTGCGCGCGGGCAGCTCCTGTGCACGGGCGTGCCTGCGTGCGCCGCTGCAGCAAGTGGCGGCTGCGCGCGGGCTTGCTACTCACTACGCTGCTCCAGGCAGCGTTTGCGCGCGGGCAGCTGTTGCGCACGCAGTGCTGCTAGCAGCTTGAGCCATTGGCGACCTAGGCTGAGGCTTGGGTCGCTGGCGGTTTGATTGCTGGCTGCGTGTGAGAAATTCTAGTGCAAATTCACTAGAGGGCTATAGATTTTTGAGGGAAAACAAGAAGTAGGATGAATTGAACACAAAAAAACTTTGGATTAACTAAAACATAAACAACTCTGGTTGGAGATTGCTGAAGAACCTTGCAGGTTGCTTCAAGCCCAATCGAGGTTGTCCAAGAGGGAGAAGAATACGAAGCTGAACTAGCTCAATCTGATGGCGCGTCACCACCGGTCGTCATCGAGCCAACAACAGAGGAGCAGCAGGACGTCCCCGACTCAGCACCCGAGGAGCCGGCACTACCCAGCTCGCCACCGAGACGAGTCCAGCCACTACGACGAGCCGCCGCAGCAACACGGGATCCCGCATTCCGTTACTCGGCATGACGCAGACGCCGACCACCGGAGCACACCGTTACAGTCAGTTACTTTATCTTATAGTTTTTCCCTTCATTCGTATTGTCGTGTAGCGGGGGAAGGGCACATATGAGGAACCCTTTCCCCCCCCCCCCCCCTTTTTTTATGTTGGGCCTGACAAGCCCGTTTCCTATTTTTCTTGCTTATTTTCATTCCTTTTCTTTTGTGTTATTGGACTTAAGGAAGGGCCCATCTTCACCCATATATAAGGGGAAGAGGTGGGCGCTTCCCTCACCTTTGACCTAATTTTGAAGAATTGCACTTTGAGAAAGAAGGGTCAGGTCGTGGAGAAGAAGAGAAGAAAGAAGAAGAAGAGAAGAAAGAAGAAGAAGAAGAAAGAAGAAAAGAAGGAGAAGAGAAGGGGAAGGGAAGGAGACCACCGCTGCACCGCCCCTCGCTCGAGTCACGTCACCGCCGAGTCTGCGCGACCGCCTCCTGCGTCCGCGCCGATAAGGCCACCGCGGCGCCGCTCCTCTGCCCGGCCGCCGCTGCCGAGCTCGCGCGTCCGTCCGCTCAGCGTCGCGCTACCGAGCGCCGCGCGCCTCTGATCTCGCACGCTCGCTCGGCGCGCGCCGACCGCCCTGCTGTCAAGTCCGCGCGCCTCGCGCCGCGATGCCAGGGCTGCCGTCGCGCCGCCCGCTCGAGCAGTGCCGTTGCCGCGCCGCGCCGCCTCGCGCCGCGCCGCTAGAACGCCGCTGCGTCGCCCGCCGTTCGAGCCGCGCTGACGCCGCGCCGCACAGCCGCCAGTCGTGCCCACGCCGCCTCAGCCGCGCTGCCGACCGCGCGACTCGCCTGCGCGACCAGCAGGGCCACCAGCTGCTCGACCTGGTCGTGCCGCCGCCGTGTGCCTGTCCGACCGCCGCCGCCGAGCCGCGCCGCGTGTGCTGCCGCCATTCCTGCTGTCGCGCGAGCGTCGTGCGTGCTGCCACACTGCCGCGCCGAGCCGACTGTGAGTGCGACCTGCTCGACCGGCGCGCCGCAAGCACAACTGCCGGGTCCGCCGTGAGCTTGCACCGTGAGTCCGCATCGATCATCACCGCCGAGCTGCGCCGCGCGCGCCGCCCCCGCTCTTGCTGCTGCACGACTGCTGCTGTGCCCGGTCGCCTCCCCTTGTCACGTGCTCGTGATTGGCATACTCCCTCACCAGTGGCTCCTCTCGTGGAAGCTCCTACTCGAGTCGACCGTCGCCCCGCGACGTAGGTACTTTGCTACCCTCGCTTCTTCGGTCCTTATTTCTTACAGTACTCTTTCGTATTGCCTCCACCGCGCTCGGGTTAGATAGGTGAGTGAGACAGATTGAGAGAACGACGAAACAAAGACGAGCGTCTTACCTGTCCGGTACGAGTCGGGACGCCCCGACGCGTGTGAGCATTCCGGTGGGAGTTATCCCATTCGACGGCGTGCGCGCCCTCGACCCACCTCGGACGACTTGGAGGGCTGGTTCGACCCAGCTTGGCGACCCCGTCCCCGCTCCGGGTTGGCTCTCATAGCTTGTCGGCGCATTGCACGTACCAAAGTGGGACCATCATCCTCGTTATCGTCATACATACATTCCTGTTCTCCGTATATCCATCGGTTGACGTCGCGGACGTGAACCGATTAGTTAGTGATACGACACCGAGTTCCTACCCTCGGTGACGGTCAGACGCCGTTGAGACGACGTCCGGCATCACAATCACTCCGGCTTCGTGTCACGTCCTGTCCGGCGAGTCGGCGATCTTCTTGAGCGGGTACTCTTCAGCTTGCCTCTCCTCCCAACTCCAATGGCTCATCAGCTACTGGAGGGTCTGCAGAATACCTTCCTCTCCAAGCCCTAGCTTCCTTAGAGAAAATTCTGGACAACCTAAAATCAACTCTGAAGAGAGTATTTATAGGTTTCTCTTAAGTCATGCCCAGGGGCATTTTCATAATTTCTGCTTCTTTGAATTTTTGCCCGCTCCTCTTGATCCTCGTCTCTTTCCTTGATCTTCTTAAGCTGTCTCTGAATGTTTACTAACCATAAAATATTAAATATATTCCACTTGATTCAAAGGATCAAGTGGGGTTAGTGATTTCATAAAATGATGCATATGCATGATATTAGCATGAATTAACATTATAATTTTGATGAATGAAAACTAAAAAGTTTAATTATTTGATGACATATTTGAGAGTCATGACGTCTATGTCGCGTTCTGTTGAAGGTGAGCGCCTAGATGAAAGCGTCTTCTGTGATGTACTCCCAATGAAAGTGGGGAGCATCATCCTAGGCCGTCCCTGGCTATATGACCACGACATCACTCTAGCCGCGAGAACGGACACGTGTTCCTTCATCTACCAGGGATGACGGGTTACATGGTACCCATATACGATGAAGCCGGCAAACAAGCTGGTGACGACCAACCTCGTAGGGTTAGTAGCCATTCGATGACCCTTGTTCGTCCGAGATTTGGGCGCGAGAGAGATGACAGGCCGCTATGCCTCGCTATCACTCTGGATGTCCCCACAACCCCACCCGTATGTAGTACACTGACCACCTGAGGTCGAGGCCCTCGTATTGGAGTTCAACAACGTCTGCTGAGATGAGTTACTTAACGGGCTACCGCCGATGCGTAACATTCAGCATGCAATCGATCTCGTGCTTGGTGCAAGCTTATCGAATCTGCCCCATTACCGAATGGAGCCGCAAAAAATATGAGGAGTTGCTACGTCAGGTCTGAGAACTTCTCGCAAAGGGTTTCATCAAGGAGAGCCTCAATCCTTGTGCGGTCCCCGCTCTCCTCGCCCTGAAGAAGGATGGCACGTGGCACATGTGCTGAGACACCCATGCCATCAACAAGATAACAGTCAAGTATCATTTTCTCATCTCCCGCGTAAAGGACCTTTTCGATATGATGGTTGGATCCACTATCTTCTCGAAGATAGACCTTCGGAGTGGCTACCATCAGGTTTGTATTCATCCCGGGGATGAATGGAAGACCGCCTTAAAGATAAAGGATGGGTTGTATGAGTGGAGAGTCGTGCCATTCGGTCTCGCCAATGCGTCGAGTACCTTTCAGCAACAAATGAATGAGGTACTTTGCATGTTTATCGGGAGGTTTGTCGTCGTCTACTTTGACGACATCCTCATATACAATCGCACATGAGAGGAGCATCTCAACCACCTCTAGAAGGTTTGCCTCGTCCTTCAGCGTGAACAACTTTATGCACACCTTAAGAAGTGTATCTTTCTCACTTTGGAAGTTGCCTTCCTCGTATTTATCGTACCCACTCAAGGCATTGCCGCGGATCTAGAAAAGGTCAGGGACATTACATTGTGGCCATCGCCAGCTAGCATCAACGACGTATGGAGCTTCATAGGTTTTGCTACCTTCTACCCGCGATTTGTACAGAACTTCAGCTCTGCCATGGCTCCAATCACCGATTGCCTGAAGGTGGAGCAGTTTACTTGGGCGCAGGCCGTAGAATGAGCTTTCCAGCACGTAAAGCTCATGGTGACCCAGGTGCCCGTCCTCCACCTACCCGACTTTAGGAAGGTGTTTGAGGTTACTAGTGACGCTTTGGGCGTCGGGATAGGTGGTGTTCTCAGCCACGAGGGCCACCTTGCCAAAATTTTCAGCGAGAAGCTGAACGATGAAAGGCTTTGCTACTCCACATACGATAAGGAGTTCTACACAGTCATCTAGTCGCTGAAGCACTGGCGGCACTACCTCATTACCAAGGAGTTCGTGCTTTTGTCGGACCACAAAGCGCTCAAATACCTGCACTCCATGTAGAAGTTGAGCGATCAGCATGCAAGATGGGTCAAATACAAGCAGGATTACTCATTCGTCATAAAGCACAAGAAGGGAAAGGATAATGTCTTCACTGACGCACTCAGCCGTAGAGCCCACGTGCTCAATATTATGAGGGTGAAGATCCTCGGATTCGAGACCATCCGAGAAGGGTATGCTAGCTACCCCGACTTTGGGCCAATCATCGTAGAAGTTCGATGAGGGCTGTCCCATGACTTACAAGATTATGTTATCACCCACAATTACCCATTTTACCAAAGCAGGTTATGCATGCTTTGCACATCTCTCCGTGACTTTCCCACGTGGGAATGTCACGCTGGTAGTCTTAGCTGCCACTTTGGTCGCGACAAGACAATTCTACTGCCCCTCGCTAAAACGCAAAGTCGGCAACATTGTTGCCCAATGCTACGTCCGTGCCTTGGCCAAGCAGGTCCAGAAGAGCGTCGGGTTATACACCCCACTATCGATGCTCAAGCATCCATGGGACGATGTCAGTACAGGCTTCATCTTAGGGTTACCTCAGACCACACGACGTCACGATTCCATTATGGTCGTTGTCGACAGGTTTTCAAAGATGGCCCACTTCGTTCCTTACATGAAGAAATCCGACGCCATGCAGGTTGCATAATTATTCTTTCGGAAAATTGTGTGCCTCCACGGCCTGCCAGCTTCGATCGTGTCCGACCGAGACGTTCGTTTCACAAGCTACTTCTGGATGACTCTGTGGAGCCTCCTCGGCACGAAGCTCAAATTTTTTACTGCCTACCATCCTCAAACGGAGGGTCAAACGTAGCTGGTCAATCGAAGTTTGGGTAACCTACTCCGGTCCCTAGTTGGTGAACACCTCGAGACATGGGATTTGATAATCCCTCGCATTGAGTTTGCATGTAACTCCTCGATGAACCGAACCACCGGGTTGAGCCCTTTTGCAATCACCTATGGCCAATCCCCTTGTCGCCCAGTAGGCCTAGCACCCGTAGACCCTCATGTTAGGGTATCAGAGGACAGTCTTGCATTTGCCCAGCATGTTTCCACTTTGCATCCGCATATCCATGATAGGATTACTAGACACAATGCATTGTATGAGCAAGCTGCCGACTCACACCGCCGACTATGAGTCTTCGATGTGGGAGACCTAGTGATGGTTAGATTTAGGCCGGAGACATACTCTCCCAAGACAGCTACCAAGATACACGCTTGTAGCGCCGGCCCATTTTTGATCCTCCGAAGAGTGGGCAATAATGCCTACGTCGTTGAGATTCCTCCTACGTGGGTAATAAGCTCCACGTTCAACGTGACAGACTTGTCTCCGCACCAAACCCCTTCTCACCTCCTTGACCCAACCTCTCTAGAACCAATCAGTGTGAGCAAGTTTGCCACGACCACCCCCCTGGTTGTTTCACCCGATTGACACAAGGCAATTGATTGTGTCTCACAAGAGATAATTGACTATGCAAGGGATGAAGTATCAGCAACGTTCCTGGTGCAGCAGCTGGGACGGACCAGTGTGGACGATGCTGGGATATCAGAAGAAGAGCTCTACAACCTTCGATCGGATTCACTCCAAACACTGCCCTTCACCCCTCCTAACTCGCCAGAGTTGAGTTCTTCTGACCCCATGAGGGTTGATGGCGCGGCGACGCCTGAGCCCCTAGGAACATCTTCGGATACACCGCCATCATCATCGACATCACTACCCGCTCGCATCCAGCCTGCCCAACAAACCAAGATGATGGCACGCACGCCCAGATTCAAATATCCTGGGTAAAGGGCATGCTATCGTCATTTTTCTTTCGTCATTTTTGCCCGAATCATTATCCACATTTTCTTGTCTTTTCTACCACCAGTATTATCTCCCTCTCACCTTTTCTTTTATCTCTTCCCCCTATCAATTTCACATTGTAGTGAGGTGAAATCCAGTCCATAACAATTTTTCCCTCCGCCTCCACTAATGGGCCATGAACCCCTTTTTGTTTCTTCTCCCCATTTTAGCTTGTTAGGGGCCCATCCACGTTTCCCCCCTTAAAGGGAAAGGATGGGCGCCCTAAAGGACCACCCTCGACTTTTGTTCTTTCAAAGTGTATCATTGGAAGTTAAAGGGCCATTAGGATTCCCTGTCGGACGACGCCACCGTCGTAGACCGATACGACTATCATTCATTCTAGGCTTCGGGGATTCAGACAGATCGTTCGAATGTTCGATCGGATCGGGCATTCGAATGAGCGAATCCGATCCGAACCCGATCTGAGCATCTATTCGGATCAGATTGTTCGAACAAGGTGGCTGTTTGGATTGAATGTTCAAATAAGATATGATTCGAACACGTTGTTCGAATCGGATCGAATCAAAAGTTTGAGTTTGGTGGGGCCAGCGATGGCCAGTGCTGCCCAACTGCGCGGAGCGGTGGCCAGTGGCTGTCCAACACCAGCCAGTGACCATCCAGCGGCTGCTAGGGCCGGCCAGCGGCCGCTAGGGTCAGCCAGCAGCCGCTAGGGCCGGCCAGCGGCCGCTAGGGCTGGCCAATGGCCACCACTGTAGGCCAGCGGCTGCTAGCGCCCGGTCATCGGCCGCCATCGCCTGCCAGCGGCCGCCCAGCACCAGCTTGTGACCATCCAGCGGCAGCTAGCTGTAGCCAGCGGCCACCAGCACCGGCAAGTGGTCGCCAGCGCTGGCTAGCGGCCGCCAGTGCCCGCTAGTGGCCGCCAGCGACCGCCAGCAATCAAGATTCGAACGATCGGATCCGATCAGATCCCCGATGCCTAATTCATTCGCACCGAATCATCATTTCTGGTCTTGATTAGACGACTTCCCGATGAAGTCCGCATTAGTATTTAAGTAGACAATTTTCAGAAATGTTGTTGGTTAAGTCTGAATGAAAACAATAACATTTAAACACTAAATATGAACTTATCAATATACATCCATGTTTATCATATTTTCTATCGATTGAAATACCACTTAGTATAAACAAATGTGTAAATAATTTAATGGACCATACCAACGTTATAGAGCAAAACATATGGATGATTGCAATGGAACAACAAAATATGATTGGGAAGCTTTTAACTATTTATACGTGTACTCTTAAGTTTGTTGTCCTATAAAGCAAATTTCACAATGTCTTGTAACTGACCATATATACTTATTTATAGACGCGTGTATCTTCTTTGATGGCTTAAAATAAAAGTTTAATTTGAAATGATGTAAGGCAAGAAATGGGGGCCAGAAAAAAAACATTTAATTCATTTGGGAGCTAGGATATTCAGATTTTTTATTTCAAAATTAAGTCACTCCACCTGGAGCTTTTATGGGATTCCCCCTTCCTCATTTTAATATGTAAATGTGCGTAATCAGAGTGGATACCTGAGTGCTCTAAAGATAGGAGACGATGACACATCGTAAACATTAAGGGACCAACCCTATAAACCATTGTGTGGTCTTCCACCTCCTTTACTGAAATCAGTTTCTGCCTCAATCTTAGAATGTCTGTTGAAGGCAAATTCCATCAGTTTGCACCTACTGCTCGTGCCGAATGTCTTTGCTAACACGGGTACTAAACTATCTCTTACAGTTTCAGATTTGGGTTGTATTTGTCACTAAAAAATAGAATTAGCTTAGTCATCGTGCCAATCTGAACCAATTTAAAACAAAACAAACTGAAAGTAGTTTCACATATTATATAGGTTTTTGATCTCTACATTGACACAGAGGTATATTGCTGATATTAGGCCTACTATTGAGTAATTGTGTTTAACCTTTGCAAAGTGCCTCATTGCATAGTAAATGCTGGCATACCTCATACTTATAGACCATGCTGCTTATATTGTAGACATTGGCATGACAAACACACTTGTACACCTGCTTTTTATTGATGGGATAAGGGTGCTCTTTGGTCACCTTAATTGTTACATTCTCAAACTTTAAGACATCTTGCACCCTAAACTGGTAAGGTTAGATAAAGAAATATTGTGAGAAGTTCAAACAATGAAAAACTATCCATAAAACTTTAGAATCATTGCGTGATCCAGAAGCCAGCCATTTAGAAGATTTTCTCCACGCGATCAATTAAAGGCACTTGGTAATCATCATTAAGGTTAATATAAACCTGATAAGAACCAAATCATCATGAATAAAATAATTGACATCTGTCCCTCAAAGTTTCTCTAAGGATAACTTTAGTATAACGAAGAGGGAAGTAAGAATTCATGGTGACTAACTGTAATCTCCATTACATTGGCCTCCTCTATTCTCAATGACCTATAATGTTCAAAATGAATGTGGCTTACCGGAGAAGAACCTGGAACATCATTAATAATATTACCTTTTAACACATTTTTAAGTTATTACGTATGTGCCTAATCTCACCAATGTTCCACAACGCTATAAGTGAATGCTATCTATCTAAATTAAATAAATAACCTTATGGACTATGGGTTGTTTTAATCAAAGATAATAATCTTATAAGTTTTATTGTAGTTTAAAAGTTGTGTTATTTTTACTTCTTCCTCTCTTATATATTATCAAAGAGTAAGTGATCATTGATGTCCTATTGAGTACTAATGGAGCAAGCAAGCCCACTCCATCGGAGACATCTTCCGAGCCAACATCATCATCATTACCGACAGCCCTGCCGGTTCACGTCCAACCCAACTGACACACCAAGGCAAAGGTGAAAACACCGGGGTTCAAATACCTGGGGTAAAGCATGTCTGTGCATTTGAACATTTTGCTTTTTCGCGGCACGTGTATGTTATGTTTGTCATTTTACTGTGTTCGTGTGTTCATGCTCATATCTGCCGTGTGTCGTGTCGTTGCGTATCATCATGTTGTGCATCATGTTTGTTTTTATTTTGCTTTTGAAAAGGGGGTTCCCTATGTATTAGCCCCCCTAGTAAGGGCCCTTGGATCCTTAGCAAGGTTTAGTGTTTCCTTCTCATGAGCCGTCATGTCCATATATAAGGGAACGATGGGCAAGCGAACCGACATGGACCAGGACTTATTGTTTTGAAAAGTTTAATTCAAACTATTGCTCTCATAAGGATAAGAAAAATAGAAGGATAAAGGAGAGGAGTACGGGAAAGGACGAGAAGTGAAACATTGCCGAGTTGCTGCCGTCCACAGCTGTGCAACTCTGTCGAACCTCATCGTTCTGCCTTTCATACTTCCACCTCGCGCGCAGCGCATTTCCTGCAACCCCCACAGGTAACACCATCATTATGGGGCGCGTGCATGGAAATCCTCATCGTTGCATTTGTGCCGTTATGGCTGCCGTGCAACGCATCACACCCATCCATGCGCGACGCTATCGGCGTCATGACACGATGCATTGTACACCACTCAGCATAAAACCACGCCATTGCCACCGAAGCTCGCTTCACCCATGTGTCGTCCTGCCCCAGGGTCATTGCTGACACTTGGCCATGCTACTGTGTCGCTGCCTTAACTCGACGCACACGCACTCTACCAGTTTGCACATGCCTACGGCCACTCGCCGTGCGCTGTGCCCCTGCCTGCTTGCATTGCATCGTGTGTCATCGCCAGCCTCTGCTCGAATGCCCAGCCTCAGCTCCAACGCCCAGCCTTAGCATCGCATACCTGTAGTCATGTGCCTGCCGACCATCCTCGTCGATGCGCGGCTTGCATGGTTCTTTGCACCACCCTTCGCATGTCCCCGTGCACTTTTGACGCCTAACCAATTAGCCTGCCGTTCTTGCCGCCAGTGTAGTTGCACGCCTGCCGCATGAAATGCTCATGTAAGACTGTGCCATGCATTGTATCTTGCCGTTGCTAGTCACCGCGCACGCCATTCGCATTGCACCTAGCCACACCATGTGCACCACTGCTAATGCTATGCATGCGCCGCTGTTGTCCCGCCTTGCACCGCCTACTGTTATTGTGTCTGCTCGCCATCAGCTCTGATGCCGTGGTAATCGACTGTGCACAATGTCGCATTGCTTTGTGCTGCACCAAACACTACGCGCTGATGCTCGTCTTGCATGTCGCTACCTCTACGGCCTATGCGCTGCCGCCGCCGCGTCCCTCTCTTTTGCCCACATCCTTCAGCGTCACGCTCCAACGCCAACGCGCCTACGCTGCCTGTCGAGTTACGCTGTGCCCATCTTTGATACAACTATACCATTCTTGCCGCCACCAGCCATTGCACTATCGAATACACCGACGATAAGCGACACCATGACAAGGAACATCGCTCTCTTTGTTCGTCAGTTATATTATCTTCCACAGTATATTTTTTGGCTGCACTGCACTGCGCTCAGGTTAGTATACGTGAGAGAGAATCATATTCAGAAAACTACAACTTGAGTGAGAATTCTTAGGTATGGATGGAGCATGTCCATTATGTGTGAGTGCCAACAGAATTATTCTGCTCACTGTTGTAGACGCCAACAAGACTCTGACGAGGGGTCAGGAGGTCACTGTCACCGCCATCAGTCGCCCACCCCGGAGCTTGGTAAACCCCCGAGTTGGGGCCTGCCTGTACATCCACATGGGACCACTGCATCAAGTAGTTTCATCACCGTAGGAATCTACCCATCAGATGACATCAACGGCGACGTCCTGTATCAGGTACATTATGACCTCAGTAATGTTGATTATAACTTTCTACTTCCCAATGCAACACATAAGACCCTCGATCCAAATAGTTAATGATTTAAAAACCTGCATGGATTAAAAATTTATTTCTTTATAACATTTTTTATCTTCTTTGTGTATGAGTGCTAAGAGACTCTCGAGTCATACTAAAAAGAAATATGCACCTAATATGTACGTTTGGTAATTAAGGTACTAAAGAGAGGTATACATCCAGAATAGCAACAAACCTTCTTGACAATTGGGTAGAATACTGTTTAGGGAGTTAACTTCTTATTCAGAAAACTGTTTCCTTGAATACTCCCATGGTTGACAATAAGGCTCTCTACACTAGTGAGATAGTTTAAGCATCATTAATGTAATATTTCATTGTATTGTTTGATGACGATGTTTTAAGGTCAAACTATTTCTCTCAAAACACGAGAAGTTTTAAAACCTGTTTAAATAAGATGAGTCCATATCTTTCATGAATACATTATCTGTTTAATTGGAGAATGATTATCTAAGGAGATACCACTTTTTCATGAATTTATCTTGAATGAAGATCTTTTGGCTCAGCTTTATCCTAGTTTTTCTGAGGGAGCAACTCCATTTTTTACCTTGACTTCGTCAAAATACTCAGATTTTCTGAGTTTTCGTGGAGGATTAGATCCAGTAAGAGGAGGTCTATGGCAGAGAGATATTTCACACCATCATTTAGCCACTGCTATTCTTTTCCTGATAGCTGGTCATATGTATAGGACCAACTGGGGTATTGGTCATGGCTTGAAAGATATTTTAGAGGCTCATAAAGGTCCATTTACCTGTCAGTGCCATGTCGCTTTTTTTTCTCAGACCGCTCACTGACCTTGATAAAACGTTGAGATGAAAATATTATTAAAAAACTTATTGCCCAATATTGTTTATTTCATTCACCCTTATTGTAAGATATATTGATATAAAAGTTACATTAATACAATTCATTCAATGATTGTCAAGTCCATGGGATGCCAAAGTACAGCCGGTGGTTTCTAATAATTTGGGAAATTTAGCAACTAGCCTAGAAAACCGTTACCATGATCCATTTTATCTACAGATTCACCGCCCATTCTATACTCGCGAATGACTTATAGTAATATTAACCATCAAAATCTAATCCGCACTCATTATTTTTACAAATGTATGCGATAAATTGATGGACATCACTACCTTGAATCTTTAAAATCTGTAGATTAAGATTGATTCATCCTGATGTATTTCTTTCTCTATCCAATATATGTATGATTTAAATTGTCTGAGAATGTATTAGTTAATTTTTTCACTATAGCACAATTCAGGAAATTATATATATTGATTGATCGGATTTTTCCGTCGCCGAGTTCCCACCAACTCTCTATAGTCCCACCAAGCCAGGGAGATGGGATACATCATACATATTATTTAAGAAACAATAATTGTGATTTTGTATCATGACATTTTAATGTCTATGCCAAGTATTCCTTTAATTGGAAAAGTCGCAAGATATGTTTAAGGGACAGTGGTGATGACCTGAGGATATTTTCACAACAGTGTTAATTATTTCATATCTTTAATAATGTCATCACAAATATAACATGAAAAGAGTTCATCTCCATAATCCTTAAATGACATCCAATCATCTTAATGTCGGTCTGAACCAGGTGCATATGGTTCCAAATTATGGGGATAACATATGGTGTTTTAAACATCAATGCAAAATCATTTGTAGGCTAAGAACTCATATTCATTCACAGGTTAAGTTCATTACAAAATGAGGAATCAGAGTGTCAAGTTTAACTACTTTACAAGACACATATTTGCGAATCCCAAAACTTCTATGGAACTATAAAAGCTGAAGCAAGCTAAGGGAAAACAAGATGTAAAATTCATCTATCTAAGTGCATCATGTGACTTTTGGCCAATCAGTCGTAATGCATGCCAAAAAGCTGAATATTATGTTAAAATAAATAGATTGCTGACCCCCCTTAACATGGTTATCTGACTGGAATACAGTCAGATAATTTCACAAAAAGAGTCCTATGTTGGCCATTTTGTATATTATTGCTAATCAGAAAATCTTGATGATTCCAAATACTATAATATTTATTTTTATTTATTATTCTGACATCCTAGGTCATAAAATATATTTCTAATACAGGTTTCTATCATAATCATAAGTCATTCAGAATACAAAGATACCATAAATCAAATAAGTAGTTTTTAGAACAAATAAATCTAGATCCCTAAAGATGTTCAAGTATCTGTTTTCAACTATATATACTGTTATAGGAATTACCGTTAAGGAAACTAGTAGCAGAGGAGTACACATTGACTAATTTAGTCAAAACAAACCAGAGAAGTACTCTTTTAGGATCTCAAGAATTTATACTTTTCAGGGATTTTGGGGAGGATTGCAATGCTCAAAACAAGTGATAATTACATATCTTATGGTTTCTCGGATTTCAGAATGGACCGTGGTCGTTGTTGATGATGTAATTGGTTATAATGGAAAGGCAATATGTATGTAAACATGATTCAACATGATTGGCGCCCATAAAGAAGTTGGGGTAAGAAGCATCAAAGTGCTGAGTACTTTGTCCGACAGCAGCAACCCTGTCAAATTATGGGAAAATGGAGCACACTAATGGAGTTTATTTTTTTTTGGGCATCACTGGATGTAGAGCAGTAAATTACACATAACTTTTGCTATTGGTAAATTTTTCGAGGGAGTTTGGTGCTGATTTGCCCAATAAGGAAAATCCCTCTAACAGATCTGATACCATAAGAAAATGAAAAGCCAATTGGAGTTCATCAAAGAGGAGGAAGAAGAGAGGGAAATGTATAATAGATAGACACAAAGAATACATATTAACCAATGTTCCACTAGTTATGCTTTGTATGATGGTTGCTCTGCATTGCAAAGTGGTGTATTCTTCTCAAACATCCACTTGCATCTAATAGCTCACTTCACAGCCAAAAACTCCAAAAACTCCCATGTTTGGTTTTTGTCCAAGGATGTGCGTTGCTCAGACATTGCCTGCAGCCATTTGTCTTTCTCAGTGAAAAACATTGCCTTATTGAAAGAAACCATCACATAATCAAAGAAACCATCACATAATCATCACCACGTGTAGGAGGCCTCATCTCTCACCTTGCTTGCCTAACAGCAATGCTTTCAGAATTCTCTACGGCCTCATTAGTCGATCCTCATTTATCAATTGAATCGGGTGGGATATGCACATTCTCCACCCCTACCCAACTCTTATCTTGGACATTCCCAGCACCAGAATTCTGATCTCCCTGTTCGCTAGAAGGCTTCACCATGTGATTTTCATTCACAATAACATCTGTGCTGAACACAATCTTCTGCGTTCAGTATCCCAAAGCTGGTACCTCCTGACTCCATTGTTATACCCCAATGAGATGCACTTCTTGCACTTTGGATCAAGCTTTGATCTCTCATCATCAGGTATATGGACATAACATGGACATCCAAATAAATGTAACATGGAATAGTACATAGGTTTTCCAGTTCAAACCTCTACAGCCACCTTCCCATTAGGAGCCCAACTCGATGATCTAATGAGCAAATATGTCGTTTCCGCTGACATAACTCCATGGGCAAATCAGCATTCAACCATAAGCACCTTTCTCTCGCAGCAATGGTTCCATTCATGTGTTATGCAACGTCATTCTATGGAGGGGTCTTCTTCACCATAAAATGACACTCAATACCATGCTATGCGCAAAACTGATCAAATTCATAATTTTCAAATTCTAGATTGTTGTTAGTCTGAAAGACCTTGATCTTCATCCTCATTTGGTTCTCAACTCTCACACACAAAGTCCTGGACCGCGAGAAGACATCTGACTTATGCTTCAAGAAATAAACCCAAACCTTGCTATAAAAATCACGACCGTGAGAAGGTAATGTTTTCTAACGTTCTCGATTTTCTTTTATTTTTTTTTACAGATTTTAGACTATTAAGATTAATTTTTTTATATTTTATTTTATCCAAATTCATTTGAAATTGTCAAAATGTCCTAAATTAGGAAATTGTGAATATGATTCACGCTTTGCTAACTTAAGAAATACTAGATCGTGAATGTGATTCACGATTTTTATGCGATCCAAGGGACAGATAGGATTCAAAATATTAAGTTTATAATCAATTAACACTAAATCCTTCTAAAACGAGCTAAATTCTATGAATTAAAATGACTAAATCGGAAATTAAGGAAAAACGGCGAACGGAACTGAACTATCGTCTTTTGAAGTTTTGAACGTTAAATTAACTACAGATTGAATTCAAATTGTGCCTAGGAGTACCAGGAGGAGACTATGGCTCTGTTTGAGGGAATTCACGCAATGAACAACACCAAATTTAGGCAAAATTTGAAGGTTGAGTCTCGGGAAGGACGGCGGCCAGATCGCCGATTTCGTCTTCAAATTGAGCTCCAAATCCTCCCAGGTTGTTTCTTGAGTCTTCGAGAAGGCTAGGCGATCACTCCTCGAGTTTGAAAAATCAACAGCGATGAACAACTTTTGATTTTCTCCTCTTTATCGCCACTAAATCGGAAGAACAGCTCTTCCGATTCCGTTATATTTTGTTTCTTAAGCGCGTTGTACGTAGAGCGTACAACGTGTACTTATTTGCTAACCTGGTGCCGTGTACAGATTTTCCTCTCTGCATATTGCACCGCGTGCGCACACATTGCACGAAGGAAGACCCACCCTGTGCCATATATGTGCTTAACTCGCTGCGTCACACGCACCAAGTTAAGCTGTGCCCTATTGGTCAATGAGCAGCTGCGTGTGGTGCCCGACACGCACGGCGCCGAGCATGTGCGTGTCGCGCACCGAAAGTACCGATCTGAGCGTTGATTGGTCCGCGCTTGTCTTGCATGCCCTACGCCATATAGAACCCCCGCGAGCGCCAAAACTTGCCCAATAAGGGCCAGTTTAAATAAAAAAAATGTTTTGTAATTATAAAATAACTGGAATACATCCTAAAAAATGTGTATTAATGCCTAAAAAACCATTTTATTATTTTTTAAAATTTTTTTTATTTGTTTCTTTTGTGTTTGTTTATAGAAATAGATCAATTCAACATTAAATGTATAAATTGACCTACTTATTTTAAAAAGTCTTATTTAACTTGAAACGGAAGGAAATTCTTCTTTTGACCAGAAATCATGATAACATGCACTGAAGGAAAGAATGTTTTTAAGCATTAAAAGCCCAAAAAAATGAAAAAAATAGCAGTAATTTTGCTCATATTTGGATGTTATCACACGTGTTGTACATTCCCCGATAATCTGATTGCTCCATCAAAGGTCTGGATCTTCACCATTCCAAAGCTGACGACTCTGCAAGGAGCATTGTTCTTCATAGAAATAACTCCTAAAGCACTCGCATAAGAGTGAAACCAGCTAGCATGAAGACATGAATCATAAGAACAATCAGAATCCAGAATTCACGAGTCAACTAATTCATTCACTATAGCCAAGGAAAAGTAGACATTTCCATCACTAGCCTCCTTAACCCTCACGACATTAGTAGTGCTTGTTTCACCAACAATCGTCTTCCCATTCTTAAGCTTTAGACAATCTCTCCTCAGATGTCCTTTCTCATGACACTTGTGACATGTCACAATATTCAACCAATTGGTCCGAAACTTGGACATATGGTTCTTGTGTCCTCACTTCTCGTTCTACTTCTACCTTCCACGTTACTTTTTATTCTCCACATAGAGTGCATCGCCGTGAGTATCCTCTACTCCTTTCTTACGCTGATAATACTCAATCAAGGTTGTACTAAACTCCTCAGTATCTGGCACTTTTCTTCCATGCAACAAGGTCATCACGAGGTGATCATACGACTCTAGAATTGAAAAAAAGCAGAAATATCACTTGGTTCTCATCATACAACACTTTGTTGATCTTCATCAAATATGTAATCAATTTCTTAAATCACCAATCTGAACAAATAAAGCAGCACCTTCAGCCATACGTAGCTCGAGCAATCTTCCCTTCAGTACCAACTTGCTTATCATCGTCAAGAGTTGCTTATCATCCGATTCAATGAAAAGTGCTTCACCATCTTATCCAAAATTAGTGCGAGATTCTTGTTGCTAAGAACACAGACCCCTACCCCAACGTTTTCTTACCCCCGCCATCAAGTCAATCGATGCCTAGTCTCGTAGATATCGCTGAATGCACATTGATCTTGTACTTGTACGTTAAGATAGGAAGGCGTACATGTAAGTTGACCATAGAAGTGGCAGTCGCATCAACACAGCCTCAAAGACACTATCGTTACGCTAAGGCATCACATTAGTAGCACACCAGACACCCAACAACATGTCGTGGATTGAAACTTATACCCTCCTAGTGAAGTCTCTATGGCACATACCATTAAAGATGAGCACCTACTATGATATGGTGTTATGCAATGTGCTGCCCATGAAGATCAGTAGTATCATCTTGAGACGGCCTTGGCTATTTAACAAGAACATCGAACTGGCGGGCTGAGCAAACACGTGCTTGTACATCTATGGTGGAGGACGATTATTATGGTACCCATCAACACAAACGCCGACTCTAGCGGCCCTGGTCGACCTAACATCTGCACCATGGCAAAAGGCCACGTTAATCACTCACGGGTGCATCTTTAGATGAGAGCTTGACCGAGAAAGGGAGGATTCTCCCATTTGCTTCCCTCTTGCGCTAGATATTCCCTCCAAGGATCCCCCTCGTGAGGCCGATGCGCGTGCGTTGATACAGCTTATGGCCAATTTTGAAGATGTATTCCCCGAAGAGCTCCCCAATGAGCTCCTACCCATGCGAGACATATAGCAGGCCATTGATATCATTACGGGTGCATCACTCCCAAACTTACGACATTAGTGAATGGACCCGATAAAGAAGGTGGAGCTATATCGACAGGTGAAGGATCTCCTGATGAAGGGCCTCATACGAGAGAGCCATAATCCTTGCATTGTCCCCACTCTCCAAGTGCCTAAGAAAGAAGGGGCATGGCACATGTGTGGCAACTCCAATGCCATCAACAATATAACGGTGAAGTACTAGGTTTTCATTCCTCGGGTGGAGGATCTGTTCGACCTGATGGTCAGAGTGACCCTCGTTTAAAAGACTCATCCATGCTGCGGGTACCATCAGGTCCCCATCTGTCCTACAACTGAATGGAAGACAGAATTCAAGATCAAGAATGGCCTTTTCGAGGGGAACGTTATGGCAATTGGGCTCTCCAATGCCCAAAGTACATTCCAGAAATTGAAGAACGACGTCTTGCACCCATTCATTGGTAGATTCATTGTGGTTTACTTTGACAGCATACTGATCTTCACCGTTTCTCATGCGGACCACTTACAACACTTTGGGAGAGGTGTGTGCTGCAATACAATTGGAGAAGGCCTTCGCGCCAAATAAACTGCAGCTTATTGAAGGCCAAGGTCTCTTTCTTCAAATTCATCCTATCAGCTTGAGGAGTCTCTGCCGATCCAGCCAAGATCAAGGCCATCACATCATGGCGGAAGCATGGGACGTCTATGACATCCGCAGTTTCATGGGCTTAGCAGTCTTCTACCAAAGATTCATCTCGAGATTTAGTGTTGTCACCGCGCCCATCACGAATCTGATCGGACTCGAGATGTTTGAATGGATGACAACTACCGATAGGGCCTTTGAAGAGATCAAATGCCTCATGACCTAGGCTCTAGTGCTATGACTGTCGACTTCAATAAGGTTTTTGAAGTCGCTTGCGATGCCTCTGACATTGGTATTGGCAGTGTCATTAGCTAGGATAGACACCGCTGGAGTACATAAGTGAGAAGCTGAACAATACAAGGTGCCATGATCACAAATTCTACCCCCTGCTCCACTCCCCTGGACACTAGCGGTACTAACTCCTCCCAAAGGGGTTTGTGCCACACTCAGGCCATACTGCCCTACGATACTTGCACGCCCATTAGATCGCTAACCTACAAGACTACACTTCCCCATCTGGCACAAGAAGGGAAGGACAATGCCGTAGTGAATGTCCTTAGCTAGAGACTACTTGTCATCAATGTGACGAGGCCATGAGTTCTAGGGTTTGACAGACTCCCATAAGACTATGCCAATTACCCAAACTTTGGGCAGATAGCTAGCGCCAAGCAGGACAAACCAAAGTCTTCATACCAAGATTACTATCTCAGACGCTTACCTCATCCATCAGAATACATTGTACGTGCCCCGCATGTTGGTGCAAAATTTTGCATATGGGAGACTCATGCAGGTGGTCTTAGTGAACACTTTGCTGTCAACAAGACCACCCTGGCCCTAGAGTACTAGTTTTGGTGGCCCTATCTGAAGAGAGATGTTGGGAAGATCTTCTCCTGATGCTTTACCTGCTATAAGGCCAAGATAACCAAGCAGAATTCTGGTTTCTATACAGCCCTCCATGTGTCAATATTCCCTTGGAATGATATCAGCATTGACTTGGTTCTCGGTCTACCTAAGACCAATCAACAACACGACTCTATCATGGCCGCCGTAAATAGATTGTCCAAGATGGCAGGTTTTGTTTGACTTTTCTTCAACGAGATTGTCTACTTCCACAAAGTGCCCTAATCTATCGTGTTTGATCGCCACTTGCAGTTTATGAGTTATTTCTAGACAACCCTATGGGTGCTGATGGGAATGAAGCTCAAGTTCTCCACGGTCTTCCATCCGTAGAGGGATGGGTAGACGAAAGTGGTAAATCGCAGCCTATGAAACTTGCTATGTTCCATCATAGGGGATAACCTCACCTATTGGGATCACATGATCATGCGAGCCGAGTTCTGTTGTAACACGATAGGCATCAGGACCGATCGGCTCGTGTTATACCACAAGAGTCGGTCATAGATGCATAATGTAGACATATTTAATTGATGCCCAAATCGTAAAATCAACGAGAAGATTGATGGAAATACCGAGTGACCAGGCGGTAAACTCGATAGTGACACGATGGGTCTGGGCAATGGACAGGCTCCCAATGACCTGGGTAATTGTCTCAAAGGCCTAACGGTCCATGTCTGTCGCCATGAAGGATGCCAACCCGACAGCGAAAAAAGAAAGTCTCTATTAAATGTATGGTGGATAGTCCTATGACACATTTGGAACCTCTTGACATAAAGGAGTCGTCCAAAATCGACATTGACAAAGATAATAATAATCAAAAAGAGGGGAGTGGACGAGTGACCTGAGGGTTCAGCCTAGGGAGTCTTGGTGTGTCTCAATGGTCGAAGGCTGATTAGGAAGCCCAGAACATGGCCGCCATTGCAGAGGGCCCAATGCAGACGTGATGATGGCAAGGAAGGGTGTGGCGTCAACTATTCACGAGCAAGGCGATCATGGAGGATGTGGCTGGCCACAGCTGGGACGATCACGATAATAGGGTGCAATGAGTGCCAAGGGGGTTGGCACACGAGACAGCCACTGAGATGGAGGGGACATCAAATTGAGAGAGTAACGCGTGCATGTAAGGACATTAAGCCCCACAATTCACACCCCAAAGGGTTGGGTTGCACAAGGGGCAACCTGTGCAGGTTCGTGGTTCAGACGTCACTCGATACAACCACGCTTAATGATGTAGCCCTAAAAGGTAAGGCCATGAATGGCAAGGAAATGGGTGAGGAAGAGCTCTAAAAGGGCTGGACATGACCGTGGCATGGGAAGGGAGTGGTTACTAATGGCAATAGCCAGACCATTGGTGTGCTTGATCTACGGAAGTGCACGTGAAAACACAATTGTGGAGCTGCAATCAGACCCCTTGATGGCGGGGGTGAGAGTTCTAGAGGCACAAAAAATCAGTAGGACTAGCCGTACAGCCATTGACAAAGAAATCATGGGTGGCGGTAGTTGTGCGCAATGGACTCTAGTGGCAGTAGTTTGACTACGAGAGAATGTGGGCGTTGACTGAACATGTGAATTTGCCCCGACGGAGGTGCATGCTACTGATGACGACAGTATTGCTTCTGCCATAGCACCAAATGCTTGGTGGAGGGATGCTAGCGGTAACATTCCTATGTGTGATTCTCTTACTTATCCAACCTACAAACGCAAGGGGAGTAGTCCTCCAAGAAGTGATGGAGAACGCCACCCAGACCACTAGAGACATCTTCGGAGTCACCAGCATCGTCATCGACAGCTCCGTCGGTCCATGTTAAGCCCAAGCGACACGCTAAGACTAAGGCGAACGACCCAGCTTCGAATATCCCATGTAAAGCACGCCCGCGTATCCGACTGTTTTGATTCTCGTCGGTACATGCTTCATATGTTCGGTGTTTTATAACTCATGTGTTTGTGTTCCTTCCGTCCATGTTTGTCCTGTCACATCCCTGTCATTGTCAGTTGGGTTGTTTCGTGTTGTCGTGTTTGTGTTCTCGAATAGTTAAAAAAAACATATATTTTTTTGTATGAAGGGGAGTTCTACATATAAGAATTTGCCCTTTATAGGAAGGGCCCCTTTGCCCTCTATAAGGGCCATTGTGCCTCTGTATAAGATGTACGATGGTGCCCTAGCCGATCAGACTGGATTTTATCATATTGAAGCTTTGTTCATATCTTATTATCTTGGAAGGAGAGGAAGATAGTAGAAGAAGACGAAGCAAAAAAGAGAGCGCAAATGAAAGAAGGGAAAGAGAGGGGTTCTGCCTCTTGTGGAACACCGCGGCCAGTCAACGTCCCTCACCATCTCACATCATAGGATCTTTGTTACTGGTTCTCGGCTTCATGTCTCGAGCAGCCCCGTCGTCGCCAAACCCAACCCTGAGTTCCGTCGCTCATGCACATTTGGTCATTCCATCTCACCATCACCTGGTCGTACTGTGCCCCTCGTGCCAACGCCCAGGCCGCGTTACCGGTCGTGCCATCGACTGTTAGATTTGTCCGCATTCGGCCTATGTGTCGCCAACCATCGCTTGCAACTACAGCCTAAATCTGCTTGCGACGGTCCTGTTTAAGGTCGCCCACCAGATCTGGTCGAACGCTCGAGCCACCTTGCTGTCGTCGTCTCCCGCCTTGCCCTATCTCCCTTTGTAAAGTGCGCTCCAGCACAGCGTCGTCGCCACCTGTCAAGGCCTACTATGTCCATATCTGACACACTTCCACCAAACCTTCCCGTCGCGGCTCACGCTCGACAAGGATTCCAACAATGGTTGATACCACTAACGAGATACAACGTTCCGTTGCTTGTCCATTACATTATCTTTTTCAGTATATAATTGGCTGCACTCCAGTGCGCTCACATTTGTTTAGGTGAGAGAAATCTATATCAAGAACACTATGTCAGGAGTGATTTTTTTGGTACGGTTCGAGCCCTGCCCATTACGTGAAAGCGTCAATAAAATTATTCCATTCAGCAACGTAGTCGCCGTTATTGCTCCGACGAGGGTCAAGAGATCACCGTCACCACGAGTCGGGGCTTGCACGTACATCCACTTGGGGTTCATCGCATCACATAGTTACATTCCCCTTAGGGAGGTATACGTCGGACAATGCCAATGATGATGATCGACATCATCTAGGTATCCGAACATCATCTGAGTACCCATTGGACGACGTCCCCGACGACGTCTGCCATCAAGGATGGTAGAGTCTAGGGAGAAACACAAAAGATCGACGGCTTATTTTCTTAAAAACAAGGGCTCTGAAATCATTGTATGTTCACCGTCCCCCGTAATAGTAAGGCGGGGGTGTAGGGTGCTCTAATTGGCACCCTTAAAAGACGGGCCCAACAAAGACTCTCCCCTAATTTCTTGAACAAAAAACAACAAAACAAACATGACGACGAGTATAGGGACGCCCGTATACACGTGGGGGGCGGCCTCCATATACTCAAAGAAAACAGGATAGATGCTCAAAATAGACGATGATGAACAAGATAAATGGAAGTTGAAAGCTGTTGTCAAACTTGATACCAGAAGTTTAGGTTCTTCATGTCAGCTTGGGCTCCGCGATGCTGTAGTTGGCGAGTCTTAGCCACTGTCAAACTTGATTTTCTCGATGGTCCTCCATCATTTTCTTGGGCAGGAAGAACTCAACTTTGACGAGTTAGAGCCAATGATATCTTCTATGGGCTGGACAAGCTGTGACAGCAGTCAGTGGACATCCACCTCTAAGAGCCACGTGTCGACAGTCCACAAACTGCGATTCACTAATTACGTTTGTGCATTCTTCTAGAGATCCTTAGCGGTGGAGGACTTGAGCTTCGTTCCTATAATGACACAAGATCTTTTGGAAATAACTAGTGAAACATACATTGCGATCCAATATGATTGACTGCGGTATTTCGTGCAAGTGGATGATCTAGTTGAAAAATAGTTGCGCAAATAGCGATGCGTCTGTCATTTTTGAATGAGACAAAAAATGAGTCATCTTGGAGAACATATCGA
This sequence comes from Wolffia australiana, assembly GCF_029677425.1. Taxonomy (NCBI): domain Eukaryota; kingdom Viridiplantae; phylum Streptophyta; class Magnoliopsida; order Alismatales; family Araceae; genus Wolffia; species Wolffia australiana. The sequence goes on along the minus strand of NC_135839.1, from coordinate 16,048,129 downwards.
CTACTACCATGATAGAATCATGTCATCGGGCTGTCATGGGTAGACCAAGAATGAAATCAATGCTCATATCATCCCATGAGCGTGGTGGCACATGTAAGGGTGTATAGAGTCCCGCATTCTGCTTTATCATCTTGGCTTTGGATTAGGTCAAGCAGCGTGAACCAATATTCCGAACATCTATTTTGAAGGACAGCCCGTAGAACTCCTACTCTAATGATTGGATGGTCATGTTGACACCAAAATGTACACTAAGACTACCCGTGTGCATCTTCCAGATAAGGAAATCTTGTAGTGAAGTGTGGGGTATGCATAATATTTTCTTGTTGAGGAGGAAGCCGTAGGAAAGGTAGTATTCTCGATGTTCGGACTTCGGGCTGTCACAAATAGCACTTTTGATCTTCCTCAAGTTGGGGCAGTCAGTATAATCTTGTAGAAGTTGGTGAAACCCCACAACTCAGGGTCCCCATCAGGTTGAGGACGACTGGTCTCCGGCTAAGGGTGCCGGTTACGACGTTATCCTTTCGCCTCTTGTGCCAGATGATGAACGTATAATCCTACAGGTAGGCAATCTAGCGGGCATGCCAGTCGCTGAGCTTTATCTGGTTATGCAGGTGCCACAATGCACTATGATCTGAAAGGAGTACGAATAACTTGGGCAGGAGGTAGTGGAGCTAATGTTGAAGGGACAGAACGAGGGTATAGAATTTTCGATCATAGTTGTCATATCGTCACCTCGTGTCGTTCAGTTTCACACTGAAGTAATCCACGGGGTGTCCTTCTTGACTACCTAAATATGTGCATTTAACCTTGGACCTAATTATGAAAGGAATATGCATCTATTTTTGTTCCGTTCATCTGCAGCTCCCTTTTCTTCTTCTCCGCTATCTGTTTCTCGATCTAGAAGCCCTTCATTCGTGGCAATAACATTACTGTTCTTGGTTCTTGTAGCAGCAAGGAACATTGAGCTTTTAGGAGTAAACCCGACATTCTTCAGAGCTAGACAGTATGATTTTGTTTTTTTTTAATGTCAGAGGTACTTTCAGTCATATGTTTTGGATCACGTTGTGTACAGAACAAATAAATCCTCCTTGAATAGTATGTTTGTTCTATGAACAACAGTAGACCTAATAAACATGCTCGTTGTACCCATCATCCATGGTAATTATCCCCCCTCATTATGGATCGTCGTCCCCTAACTGCATGTCATCCACGGTCATCGTCCCTGTTCTCCACGGTCAATTATTGTCGCCCGCCACCTCTGTGGTCATTGGCCAACATTTGATGGTCATCTTCCGTATCTTCCCTCGTAAAATTACCCAGTCACTGTCTGCATCGTCGGTGATCTTCATCCGTAGAATAAGTCTACGGGACAAGGATTGATGGCTTGTCAACACACCCCCAATTTGCCCGTCACGTCTCTCGTATCCCGCGCAATCTATGATCAATACACAACTTTTCTTTTGTCTCTTTTTTCATCTACGCCCATGTGCTCTGTCGTTTGCAGTCAGTAGTAAAAGCAGTACAAATTTCATTAATAATGCTGAGAATTTAATTTTATTCCATATTATCGGAACAGCACCTCTTTTATCCAAGAGCAATTTTTTTGGGGAGGTCAGAAGAACTAGTGAAACGCCATCTTTCCTTGACGCGATCTTGACTGGTTGATTAATGACTGTGAGAGCAATTTTGTGGATGTATCGCCATTAGCTTGCACATGCCTCTGATGGGTATTGGCCTAGAGGAATCATATCTACTTCGCGGTGTTCCTTCTGCCAATCGTAAGCGTCCATCCCACAATATTAGTCAAGGAATACTTTTTTTGCATAAGCGAGTAGTCGTGGAACTTGATGAGAACATTCAGTACAAGTGAGATATAGAAAATGAAGGGTTCTCTACATCACTATTTTGAAAATACACAATATGGCGAGCCACCTCCTTTAAATAGAGTTCTTAACTAAAATATATCATTAATTTATGCGGTAAAATAATTATGTATGTCAAATGAAATAATATCAGGCCATTTAAAAAAGAGAAAATGCTAATATAATAAATAACCCTAAAAGCGATGGTTTAGGCCTCAGTATTATAGAGGTCTATAAGCAAAGGTATCTTTGTTCGGTACAGGACACGGGAAGAATATTTTACCATCAATGCGTAAACTTTTGTTCAAAGCCTGTCGTGCAGATCGACCGAAACTTCCCTTAGGACATCCTCTTTAAGTTTATGTCAATTAGTATTATCGACTTAAGATCGTGATGTGATGAGTTAACTCTATGATTGATAGATTATGTGTGTTTCTTATTCATGCATTGTGTTTGATAGCCTTTGCCAATTTAGACTCATCGCCATCATCATGCACATGCTGTAGAAGTACCAAATATGAAATTTCCTTGCGGTGTGACCGCTGCCACCCCCCTGTCTAGCCGCCAGATTATTTTTTATCTGATGCAGCCGGTAATTGGTGTTGCAGTTGAGACGTGATGGCGCATGTGAATCTCAACAGTCAACGTCCAGGGCCACAAGGAAAGGAACAGAGTACCTGCAATACTAATTTTTAAGGACTCATTTGTTATCGTCGGAAGATGCAAGCTCTATATCTCACCATTTATGCAATCCTTTACATTCTGCTTCGACTGCGATATAACCTTAAGTAATATCTTCTGCATTTAGCTTCATCCGATCGGTAAACGCGATTTACTGAATGACCCGTAATAAAAATAATACTACGTTCAAAAAATAATAGTATGTGACCCAGGATCATTAATGATTCAATAGCGTATTATTAATTTATGTTTTGCGTTTTTTAATGCCCTTGATTCAAAATTTAAAAAACTTAGTGACATAAAACTATGATTCTATTTTTTAGTGACTGAAAGACAAGTATGAGTGCAAAGTGTAAAATTTTTGTCATATATTCAATGTCTTATGACCAACCCTAGTCTAATTTTATTTTTTCATTTCTAATAGCCAAGTCTTATAGATAATTACGAATGATTATTTTGATAAATATGTTCACTTCCTTCAAACCAGTGAAACAAAGTTTGACGCAAAGGGAATGTGATAGACTTTACCTGTAATATTCTGTGGATAACGTGCTATGAAAAAATGTTTTGATAATCAATAGTGTAAGAAAGTTAACAGAATCATTATAAAAACGTTTCTTAATATTTAAACTCACCGTATTATAAACAATTTGGTCATCTTTGTTTTACAATTTAGAAGTATAAATAGTTAACTTTAAAATGCTGGAAATATGACATTTTAATCGTAATTCTTTTGTAAAATTTTCGTATTATAAGGACTGTCACGTATATAATGAAATTGGGATGGATAATTGTTATTATAGCTTCCTTATCTAACATGGGGAGTAACAGAGCGGTAAAACCCAATGAGGAGGTGGGCGAAAACATCATTTTCGAAATAAAAAGAAACCCAAATGGCGCCTTTTCATTGTGCTCGTCGTTTGAGGCTGTAGCGGATTATTATATAGGTTTAGAAGTGCCATTTAAGGGGCGCCTATTTTTGGTGTAGGGGATGGGTAGATGAGGAGTATCATTTGGTAGCTCCTTTTTAGATTCAAGTCCCAGTTTTCATTCAGCACGAATAACATCCCCTTTAATATTCATTGCCTGCACGTATTTTAAGCAACAAAAGATGGTAGAAACTGTGAAGGAAATTCTAATGGGGTCTGATCTTCTGTGTTTGGGGCAACCCCAGAAAACTTTGGCTGGACCCCACACATCGTAGTTCATCACGCTTTCTATCTTGGACGTGGTCGTATCTTGCTGCTCTATTTTCTACTTATGTAGCTACGTAAAATATATTCAAATTCACCTATTTTTATGTACTGAAAAACACATAAGAGACTTAAACTACGCTCCACTTTATCGACATCTAGAACACAATAAAGATACCATTTGAACAAGATTAGTTTTAGGCCTGTCAGGTCCAACCTGCTTGCACACAGATGCTCTCTTGGTAGCAATAGTAAGGATACAGCGCACCCTCGCCCGTGCGTCTCTCAGGCGCTATGTATGCACGCATTCTATGTATAACTACGGTCAAAATCTACCAAGTTTTTATAAAATGTATATTCAAATTGTAATGATTAGTTAGCCGGCTTCATAATCGTCTGCCCTTCCTGCCTAGTGTGTAACCTAGGGCATTCGGAGGGAAACGGATTGGGTCCCGTGATCGTTAGTAAGTGCACAAAGCAGTTGTATGTTTTTTCAGATAATACATGATTTAGTAAAGTATTTTAACGCAAGACAGACGTAGCGTGAAATTAGGGAAGTGTTTGAGCACACAAGTAAGTTCTAAGGACGCCGAGCCCAGACGATGCGATCTGCTGGCAGAAAGTGGCATACGGGGATCTTGCCAGGCTTAACCTTGAGCAGCTGAAAGGCGATGTGCTTTGGATTCCAGCTCGACGTGTCAGTGTGGCACACAGCTACGGCCTCCACCTTAGTACCGTCAGACGCCGCTAGGGATACCGTATAGGACTTGGTCGCGCGCGCGGTGTGACAATAGTACACGGCGTACGCGTAGCGCATAGGATGACAGACTACGGCATTTGTGCCGGCAATCGTCTTGACGCCAGAGGGCGATATAGCGTAAGCTTGTTTTGGCGAGTTGAGGTTGCTAATCTTGGTAGAAATCGCGAGAAGATTTTGAGAGCCGAGACTAGCCGTAGTGAAGTCTACCATCGACTCGAGGGATGTCACGCAGTATCTGTTCTCCCCTTCTACGCCGGGCTTCTCGCACATTCTCAAGGTCTTGCTGATGATAGCAGCCCTTTTGGACTTCGGATCAATATTGAGGCGGGTCAAGACCTCGGGTAGATTTGAAGATGAAAAAGGAAGTGATTCGACGACGGAACGCGGCAGGAATCTGCCGTTGGATATCGTATGCATGAAATGCACTTTCATCTTGGACCCGAGCACGAGGTCTTTCTCCAGGAAAAAGAGAGCCGTACCAGAGTGGTCATGGACCTGCGTTTCCGACGTTGCGTACCCAAAAGTAAAGGATGGCACGTTGTCGACTCCACCTACGGGCACTGTAATGGTTACCCCATCACTTCCTGGAGTTGGGACGACTACTCCGAAGCCCACGAATTTGGAAGACTTTGCAAGATTATCGTCTGCGATTCAGAAACTAATATCAGGATTCCAGAACAGACGCTAGAAAGGAACGTAATATGGTCGGGGGATAAGGAACGAACCCATCGGGAGAAGTTCGCGCAGCGCATCGGGGATGGGCGTGGCTGGGAGAAAAGTCTGCCAGTAGGTCAAAGCGGGCAAGATTCCACCAAGTACTCCTTGGACGGTCGCCTGCACAACCATTATGGTGAGTGAACGATACTGGTCAGCGTATTAGCACTGCAAAAGTCCTTCGAAGCGCAGAAACGTTTAAGCAGTAAACTCACTGCAACGAACAGCACAGCAATAATAGAACGGGCCATGGAGCAGTTCTCTAGACAACACGTCTAAGGAAGAAACCGGAATAAATTTCATGAACGATGTTAAGAATCTAGAGTTGCTTCCAATTTATAGGAAATTTAGTCCTCGCCACTAAGAGCCACATGTTGGCAGAGACTTAGAAGCAAAATGTTATTCTTCCTTGATATGCTATTAAGTGGAGCATTGATGACTGCGGGCACAAGTTTTCATGATTAGCCGCCATCACCTCGACCATGCGTCGTACGGGTATCGGGTTAGAAGAATCATGTCTAACTGCCGTGTTGATTATGGGCTTCATAAGAGTCCCCTCGTCTGTCTGCAATGCTATGCCTACAATCGGTGACGGGAAATAAGTTATTTTTCCATCCGCGACCTCTCATGAAATATGATCTCAACGGTTAATGTTTGGGACGCCATGAAAACGATGGTCTACATGCATCAATTATTGAAAACACAGCTCAGCTGATGAGCTGCTTTCAGTGATATGTCCTCGACCCTTAGTTGGCTGTTTTGTATAATCATCTAATTAACACTTGGATAAGATCTCTCCAATTAAAAAAATCAAAATGCTACTATATTTCACCTGTGCATACCAATAGTTTGCACCCACATTATTTCACATGTCTAGAGGTAAAGGCATAAGTGTTCAATACGGCCCTTCTGACGAATTTTAAATCAGCAACATGTCATATTCTCATAAAAAAGGTCAATTATTCAGAAATTTACAGAAAATTGGACGATGATGTGATCTTTGAGATTTTGTAAATCAGTAGAATTGACTTATCCTCGTGATGTCATTAGTCAACAGCGAATTCTATGGCACAACGTTTCAATATATGTCATATTCGTCCAATATGAATGGCTCTGTTGAATTTGCTTCCTGTCGCCATCACCTTACACGTGGTGCTGATGTGTATGGAGTAACACAAATCAGGACTGCTTGCAACATCGCCGATGGGATTTCTAACTCCACCCATCAATCAATCGCATTATTTTTTTAATGAACTAATTAATGCGTTACGACCTATTGCCCAATTAGAATCTTTACCGTCAACATTCGGGCCAAGACTAAAGTGACAGAGCATCCGAAATTCTAATTAGAACCACACTAACCTAATAAGACACGTCCAACATTCTGATGATAAAGTGATTTACAGAATGTTTATATTGTTATATTATACAAAGAGAGAGGATGGTCGAATAACCAAGTCAGTACAGTAGCGTTTCGCAAACTGTGATATCCTAAACCTCTATCCAATAACCCAAACAAATACAATACAGACAAATTGCCGAATTATACACAACACTGCTTTCATCATTCGCCAATTTAATGAAAATCCAACGTTGATTTAAAGTTCTAGGGTTTTGTTTATCAGTATTACAGATTTCCCGATTGATATCAAGAAGTCATCCTTGTGTCATGGATTTCAATTTACGATTGACATTACAATTTTCTGCCATGTTCACATGCCGTTTCCTATATCTTTTTGTTCGGACATTTAAATCGATGTTGGTCGGCGCTATTATACAAGATTTCCGTACACTTTGAATTCATCTACTTTGTTGGAACCTAACTCTCTTTTCCTCATAAACTCACAAATATAAGGGAAGAATAGGCACTCACTCTCACATAGGAGAGGAAGGTCTCACTCTCTTGGTTTCACACAGATAAAAGAAGAAAGAGCATCACAGCACACATTTATAGGCTTTTCCCCATAACTGCCTATAGACCTAACCTAGGCATGGGGACGAACAAGTCCAAGGACTTGGTCTTACTCAGCCCACTTCTCAAAAAATCTAGCTTTTGCCAGCTTTTGTCCTCCCTAGAGACCAGTCATCCATGCAGCTTTGGTTTCTTCCTTTACTCATTCAAAACCAAACCCCTTAAATAACTGAATTGAGATTATAGGGGAAAAGAAAAAGTGATATTTGAATACACATTGGGAAAGAATGATTACAGTGTGCGTAAACATGTACATAGATCAGCTGATAGCATTGCTGTAAACCCCCATGAATACCACACCATTTATAATTTGCGACCCATTATAAGCTTTTTTTGGTGAGACTTAATATGGGAAGACACATTGATTCATACTTTAAGTTGATATGACATACTTTCATTAAGAGAATATCCCAGTTGAGGAGACAACTTCGATTAGAACCAATATTCTGCTGAACCTAAGTATATTACATGGCTTAAAAGTGTTTTTTTTTACAAAGTTATGTTTTCTAGTAGTCAAAATTGTTATAAGGATACATCCTCATCAGATAAATTGGACTATTATATTTTTTTATTTTCAATGTGCGTCGATTAATAAGTGTGGAACTTTTATCATTGTATATGATTGCGTTTGGGCACTTAAAGCTTCGATCAAAACACCAGAATCAGTAGTCAAAAGTGATTTAAAAAATTAACTCTCCCTCACTTTCAAAAGTCTATTTTTTTTACCTCAATAATTAAATAATTGTCTATTTACCACAGAGAAAAAAATTGGGACTTTTTTACTGTTATATATAAAAATCAGAATGACTGGTGACATAACCAAATACTGGGGTAATAAAATTTGTTTGTGTATAGTTATGTCTCAAAAAATATATTCCCATGCAATTCATTGTGCGTATCACATGTAGTTCATAAAAAAATGGATACAGTGTTAGTTTATGAATACCGAGTGCCACCGTGTTTATGCAATACCAATGAACAAATATGTTCTCTATATACTGAGTGTTTGATAGTTTGTTATTTGGGCAATTACAAAAAGGTTAGTCTACAATTTAAGGTAGCTTCCTCCACAATAATGAAACATGTTTTTGATATTGAGGAATTTTTAAACTTTGCATGGTTTTATGTTTCCTCAAAAGAGAATGATATATCAACTATAGATTTTGCAGTAAGTTATTCATTTATGAAAATAATATTTGAAAAAAATAGATGACAACTGAAATATATTCATCAAAAAAACCAAACTATTTCTCATATTTAAATTAACTACTATCCTACTATAACATCAGACAGTGACGACAAATAACATGCATACACATCCATCATAATAACATTCACTTAAATTACATATATTAAAAAGTAATGGTTGTTTTATAAGTTAGAGTATGGATGCATTATTATTATGCCCTCTAAATGTCATTCACCACTAAACAAAACCGAAAATGAACAAAGGAACAGACAAAACATTGTGCCGTATCATATGTAACGTGAAAAATGTTAGTAATTCGATATAAAAAATGAACTACATTTCAGGAGAATAAAACTGGGCATTTTGTTATTTTAATACTATAAGCACATAAGAGAGTTTGAAAATTTTTTGAGAGTTTGAACAACATATGTAACCAAGATAAATGAGAACGATATGGCTTATACTGTAAATGTATATAACATGATGCAGATAATGAGTGATTCAATATTATTGTAATGAACTGAACTTATATTAAATATGTGTGCAATACTGTACAAGAAACAACCAGACTCAATGTAAAATGAAACATACTGACAATAAATTATTAATATCTATGGGATATTGTGGAGTTGCCTAAAACAGTAGTATACTTGTAATTTAAATATATATATGGTACCTCATAAGGCTGACAGCATTTTATCAAAGAGAACTGGCAGAAATGTAAAAGGATATGGATATATATAGTATTGCATTATTGGGTTATATGTATTTACTAGACTTTGCCTTCCCATTATGTTCTACTTCAGCTTTCCCAAAAATTAAGTGGTGAAATGAGTTGTAGTATCATATCCAATTTTAAATGCTAATATAGATTGTTTTGCTGGTTTTTACTCTTAACATTGCAAAGTTTCCCTTTAGTCATCGGTCAACAAGCCTCCCATTCTTCATTTATTTATAGAGCCATTCTCTAGGTCTGAAGTAATTTCACTATGTTCACCCTTGAAACAACTGAGAAAAATAAGGTGGAAAACTGTAACCTTTGCAAGATGTTAAAAAAACTATGATGGTATAGGAAATTTATGAGTTTTAAAGTGACAATCTATCCATTTTAGATAAATCGAAATATCACAACTATTAGTGAACTGGATAGGCTAGCGTCCTCCATATGGATTTTAAATTAATTAGTTCTTAAATGTGTAGAAAGTACTTGTAAGAGAGCGATAGGAATTTAATGCCGCTTCAAAGGCATGTAATGCTATATATTAAACACAAAATATGTAATACTCCAGAAATATATGGTTCACACAATACAGTTATAACTTCATAGATATTCAGCCATACATAAATCGAGTGGGTTGTTGATTTACACTGAGATAAGTCAAATATTGCATAAGTATTAACTCCAGATTGTGACATGATATTTAAACACAATTTCATAATTAAATAATGGCAGTAAAATGATATTTCTTCATTATTCTAAGATAAGTAATTTTGGAAATATGAGAATAAGACATTGTGTTTCTTCTTGGTAAATTGTTTTAAAAAACTGAGGTTTATTGAGTTTGATGGTTTTTTTTTGTGCCTTTAGTGTTATTACCTAGAAGAATCAATTCAAACTGTATTTCTGATATTTTAAGGTCTATGTGGAAGTTGTGCAGCGATATGTCAATTTGTGCCTGTACTAGAGAGTCCAATAGCAAATACCTAGTTCTGTTGTTAGGACCGCTTAATAAACTGATGGACTTGTAGGCATTTCCCCTCTTAAGAATGTGATTTTTTTTGGTGAATTCTGTTGGCTTTTCTAGGTTTTATTTTATTGCTTTCCTCGTGTAGGAAGTCCTTCTAGCTGACTATTTATGATAAAATTTTAAATGACATCTTATTCTGATGAAAAAACAGAACATATGTAGAGTGTGTGATCCCTCTTAGTTTGGCTTTTTTTAATACCTGGATTTATTTATTTCATATGAATTCAGCACTACAGATCTTGTGTAAGGGGGATAGTAATTCAATGTCTCTCACTCTTTTCAGATTATATAAAAGCTCTTGCATAACGCTCTGCTTGATAATAAGAATATGCTACAGTTTTCAAAGAGTTTCCATCCTTATTGTATCTCCAAAGCATTTTTACAATGTTAAGTATCTCCTAGTTGATCAAAATCATCCCAACTTATATGGTCATTGATTCAGGATAAATATGTTCTTAACTTTTAGGTGGCAGTATGATGTAATACGACGTCGGCCGGGATCGATCGGCTCCTATTACGTCACAGGAATTATGATGCGAGGACGTGAGATGTATTTCAATGCACGGGAAAATAGCGGATGAGTAGTAGAGGGAATCGGAGGATAACGGTGTCGGCCGTGCCGGTCAACGAGAGAAGAATGATCCCTAGATCAAACTCCCAATGACCCGCGAAATCAACTAGACGTCTAGACAATGAGGGGCGTATGACGGCCCTGGAGTGTTCGGCGTCTAGGCCAAAGAATATCCGTCAACCTCAAGAATTCCTACACTCGACGACGGTGGCTATTCTATCCGTGAATTGTAATGAAAATAGTGGCAGAGGACGCGATAGTGGGAGACGAGACTGGAAAAGATAATAATGCTGGTAAACGGAGGGGAGACGAGACTAACCTTAAGTCCCGCTAATCCACGGCGTCAAATCTCATTCTGGCAGGTGATGTGGTGTAGATGGTAACGTGTCAGTCGACGACTCTCGCGAGATCGCTCGGACGTCGGACCGATGAGCGCAGGAGGTGATTAAGTCAACCGACCTTGGGACCACGGCAAAGGAAATGGCAGCAGACGGGCATGCGCGGAGGTGTTTGGTGCGCGCACGCACGGGCTAGCGTGAGGAGCACGACGCGCGCACTGGCGAGCGGACGCACCGCGCGGTGGTCGCAGGCGAGGGCACGCGGACGCCTGCAGCGGCGGGCGGAGAGGCACGCGGGAGGGGTACCCTCTCGCGCGGACGCCGAGCGATGAATGGTGGAAGCGAGGGCGAGGGGCCAAGAATCGAGAGGAAAGAAGTGTGGGAGAATTGAGGGTTCAAGAATGGTAATGGGGAAGGGTTAAGAACGAGATGGGGAAAGGACCAAGAACGAGATGGGACGGATCAAGAACGAGATGGAAGGATCAAGAACGAGATGGGAAGGGTCAAGAACGAGATGGGAAGGATCAAGAACGAGATGGGGGGGTTCAAGAACGTGAAGGGACGGATCAAGAACGAGATGGGTAGGTTCAAGAACGTGATGGGAAGGATCAAGAACGAGATGGGGCGGGTTCAAGAACGTGGAGGCGGATCAAGGACGAGATGGGGTTCAAGAGCGTGAAGGGACGGATCACGAACAAGATGGGTAGGTTCAAGAACGTGATGGGAAGGATCAAGAACGAGATGGGGAGGTTCAAGAACGTGGAGGCGGATCAAGAACGAGATGGGGTTCAAGAACGAGATGGGGGTTCAAGAACGTGAAGGGACGGATCAAGAAGTTCAAGAAAAGGGTGGGCGTGCTAGAATCAAGAAAGCGGGGCGAGGAAGGAATCAAGAAAACGTGGGGAGGAAGAGGGGAAATTCAAGAAATGTGGGAGGGTGTTCAAGAACGGTGGTGGGGTGGATCAAGAACGAAGAGAAGGGGGGGGGTATGGATCAGGAATGGTGGAAGGGGAGAAAAAGGTACCAAGAAATGGCTTTCTTGAACTGTAACAACCAAGAACCCTCCAAGAAAGAGGAGTTCTTGACGGATCTGGGTGTGCTCCTCGGCGGAGCAGATTTCCCGGTTGATGGCGTGTCGGCGACGCTTCTTGAATCTCCCAAGACCCCCGGAGTAATCTCGACGAAGGCCTCTTTCGATTCTTGATGGCGGGGGCTTCTTGAAACTCTTTCCTCGCACCAGAGTGATCTCGACGGCGCGCTTTAACATGTCTCCCTCGGAGTGATCTCGACGGGAGAGACGTGGGCTCTACCCATGGAGTGATCTCGACCTGGGGTGGGGCTAGCCAAACCCCCTACACTACTCTCTACGATAAGGGGGAGACGAATTGTGAATAAACTTTTCAACAATGACTCCAAGGTGTTCCTTGGGCATGCCATCCCCTTATATAGTGAGGAAGGGTGCCAAGTGAACGTGGGAGAGGACGAACCGTCACGAGACGTGGTTCGGCCTCTCCTTACAAATTCAAAATACAAACATAAAAAGTAAAAATGTTGAGGACGGGGCCCAACAACATTGGCCCACTCCACGAATCCGAAAATACAAACACACATGAAAATGAGCATAAGTAAAAAGATAAAAGTTCTAACGCGGGGTACTTAAACCCCGGGTGGCGAGCGTCAGCACGAGCTGCTCGGCGTGGCTGACGACGTCCCATCACTTCATCCTCGAGATTGTTCTTCGTCATCGTGGCGTCGTCCTCGAGATGGTCCTCCATCATCCTCCTGATTTTTTTCGACATAATGCAAAGGATAAAAATCTAAGATTTGGACTTCTATAAACATTAGTAGTTTCTTTACTTCTTAGTGAGTACCATTACTTAATCTGACACACCTGAATTAGTGCATAAGAAACATTTTTTACTAATACATTTCATTGCCATTATTTCTAGTCACTTATAAATGTTTATGCTATAATTAGAGAACCCATATTCCATGCATCCTTTACTTTCATATCCACTGGATGGACCCATAAAAATATTTTAGTAATTTGCAATATAGATCTAAGTAACTCTGCATTTTTTCTTCTACGGTTGTTCTTACTCTCATTTTTTTGTATTCAAAGAGTAGTCTTTCTTTCTGTTCTTGTATTATGGAAAATATTTATTGTTCTTCTCATCTAAGTTTTAAAGATTGTAGAATTTAAAAGACATGGTGCAATTGTTCAAAGTGAACAGGGAGAACCCAAAACTTTTAGGATTATTAACTACTATAGAAGATGTTTTTTGGCAATATCTCTTGTTACCATTAAGGTACTTTCACTTAGCCATCAATTTTTATCACTCATACTTTTTATTATTATTCCTGTTTTTTCACACGGAGGGATGAGTGTCAAAAATAAATCCATTGTTTTCTCTTATTCTGCCTTTAGTTTTCCTCTTCTTGACATCTTAGGAGTCCCCCTTTTTTCTATATCTATAATAATTGTTGCATCAACTTCCACGATTTTTGTATCTCTATACATCTCAGCGCAGCTACATAAGCGCTAAAGGAAAATTACATGTTTGATCCAAATCTAAACGGAATGTTGCCGACTATCACTAGCACAACATAGCACTAAGGGAAAGAGAGTGATATTCATATTGAGGTGTTTGATATCACCTTTTTATTCAAAGGAATTATAAATTATGTAAATACTTGATTGTCTGTAAAGATAAGTATGGCGGCCCATTCATTCTTGTCTGCTTTTTCTAATTCAGAAACAACTCATGAAAATAATTATTTGAATACTAATCATATATTATAAAATGAATCTGTATGATCGTGTCACCTACAGTATATTTAACATTTACAAATATGTGATCCTTCTCATAAGAGTAAGCAAAATGTCTATTGGAGGCCAATAATGGACTGTTAATCATTCACTTGTGGGAGAACCTTGATAAGCACAAATTATACTTTTGAAAAATGCACATTTTCTTGTTATGAATTCATAATACTTTAGAAATGGCATACACTTATCCCTATTTTCATCAGAAAATTTATTAGCTGTTAGTTCTCAATCAAACTTATACATCACTTTATGTTTTTATTAAAATATATTTACTGATCTGACATAAGTACATTAAAGTCAAGTGAGAACAGTCCTATACCTCTATATGGTGGTTTTTGTAAAATAGTTTCTCTCGGTTACTGGGAATTGATTGCCTATAACCAACAAAATCATAACTAAATTCAAATTTTGAGACTAAAGGAGGTTAAGACAAGATGTGTACGCATTTAGAGCGCAAACTCTTGAGTAAGGAGAATTCAAAAAATAGGTATTATGGATCTAGACTGATGTTGAACAATACATATTTAACATAATTTCTCATGTCCAACATTTATTTTTCTGTGATCGCCCAAACCTTCTCTATGAAGGGATAAATATGATTTAAAGGGATGTTTGCATGTTTTTGCATCTAGTCATGAGGACGAATCCCTTCAGTTTACATAGGTTTTGGGTTTAGGTTAGTGCTCAAACTGATGAAAGCATTCAAACAGCTTGGAGACACTAGATCTTCACATTTAGTGAAATAAGGATCTATTTGTGACCATGCATACTTACAAATACCCTGACCTTGGAAAAATTACCATTTGGACGGTATCCTCCATTTAAAGCCAAGAATAGCACCATTTTGACTAGCGTTTACCATTATTTTCTCTCATCCACAGTTACAAGATATGCATCTGCCAATGAATTCGGTTGTTTTCTGTACTCTTAGGTTTATGTTCTCTTTTGACTCTCCAGTGTAGGACTGTTGCAACATGATTCCTGAGAGACAGCGTCACTGTATTTTATTTCCCTAGTGATTGATGTCAAGAAGGTCTAGTTACTTTCAAGGCCTCGACTGCTATATTTTGTACCTTGCCTAGTTCTAGTGTGGACAACTGGCTGTCCAAAACGCATCCAAGCTTTTTATCCCTCAAGGCCACACATGCTATAGCTGCACTTAACTTTTTGGAACTTCCATACATTCGTGGACTGGTTTCTACTACACAGTGATGCTCTCAGGTCCCAACTTTCAGGCATACTCATACCTGCCTCCAAAATGCATAACATAGTTATAGCGAGAATAGTGTAACTTGTGCGAGCTACACCCACAATCATAGCCATATCAGCAACCAAATAATATGAATTTGTTTTTATAATCTCTATGATAGACAACACCTTTATTAGGTAATTAGTTAAAGACAACAAAGTTAATTTTGGTAAAAAAATGCAATTCAGACACACATATCATTACTTTCTCTCTTTTAAAGAAGCCATTTCATATTTAACCATTCGGTTAATGGGTCGCACCATGCAGACATGAACATAATATTTTAGAATATATGAGAAACTATGAGATATTTTATTACTCCACTATATATATTCATAACACAAAATTAGTGTAGTTAAAAATGATGTTTAGTTTGCAATATTTCCTGCATTGGTTACGTATATGCGAGTTCGTATTTTTTTCAGGGGATTAAATCTTTATAAATCATATTATTTAAGGATTTGCACCCTTCATATCCGTATCAGGGACAAATGTATGATCATAAGGTTTCAAACTTCATATCCATGTCAGGGACCTTATTCTCCTAAAATTATGGCTAGAAATAGTACTGTAAATAACATAATTTTATCTGTTTTGTATAATGTTTTAGGGTTTTTATGAATAATTATGGGAGGAATGAAATGGAGAAAACTTGTTTATTGGGAATAACCCAAACTATTCCATTATGAACCCAAACTGTTCCTTTATGGATTTTCGTCCTATGCTCACAAATCCACAAGCTGGCTTCTTCTAGCTAACTTTACATATAGGTTTCTTTAAAATTTTGAAAAACTTGTAAAGTGGCAGAATGTATGAAATTAATGCAAACAATATAACTTCCCCTTGCAGGATGCAATGTTTGATCTGGGGGGATTGACCTCAATCGAACAATTTTTCCAATTATTGATTGTAGAAGTACATAACAATAGGATTTGATCATATTTTTGGATGAGTGAGAACAATTGCTATTTGAGAAAATTATCGCAAAATAGTGCCTAAATTTATTTTGTAGAAAATTAGTAGAAGGTTGTGATGTCTGATAACATGATAAGTTCATGGGTATTTACAAATCTTTTAAATGATATTGGTACCATTAATTTAGAAATAATTAGATAATTATTTTAATTAACCAAATATTTGTGCATTAGCAATAAATTCCAATTTTCCACATTATGGTTATTCTTAAACTAACATCTTTGACTTCTTTCAAGTTAGTATGTTTTATTACTGTGGAGTATTTTATAGTTCTATTTGTGCAGAAATTTACAGGAATGAGAAGATGGTGCTCCTAAGCAGTTGGAGAATTTTAAGAAGTTTAGTGATTCAAACAGGGCTTGAAAGGAGCAAAAGGTGCTGTGGGCCCTAAAAAGAGAAGTTTGAAGGAGCTTGGCTGTGACCTGGTCTGCCCATTGGGCTCTCAATTGCCTTACAAGAAGGAAGCTTAAGTTTAGAAGAATGAAGCTCTCAGCCCATGGGGAACAAGAGGCAAAATATAACATGCCCAAAAGGGGTATTTGAGCAATTCTTTGTACGGATAAATAAGATTTTGCCCCCTCATTTCCCCTCATTCTGGGAGTGCTATAGCAAATTGCTGACCAGCAGTACAAGGCATTTTCAGAATCCAGGTTGTTCAACCTGCTAGATGTAAGTTTGTTGAAGTTTTCATCACATATTTTCTCTTGTTTGCATTGAAAAATGTCTGATCCTGGCAAACTATAAGGATCCAGAATTCAGAGGAAGCATTGAGGGCTCACTAGACTTGCATTGGGGTTCTAGGAACCTTTATTTATATTTTCTCATTATATCTATCAATTTCCTTTTTAAATCCATCAGCGTTTTGCTCTAAACACTCTTTCACGTGCTCTCTCCCTCTAGTCAACTCTTTCTTCCTATAGACCTTCACCAATATTCCTAGTTTATTACATCAAATTTTCATTAAAAATTCTTCCATTTGGACCTTCAAATTCCACCTCAAACCCTTACACCCTTCATTTTTCTCTCTCTATGTCCTCATTTAAACATTTACTTCCTCTAGATCAGTTATGGCCTCTCTCCAAAATCTACTCCTATCTCTCCTATATCTTCTATCATATGTTATTTCCAATTCCAAAAAAAATGTGCAGGAATTTCATCATTTAGGTTCTAAAATTTTGAACCTTTGTCAGTACCTCACCGCCATGTGAAGCCGTGCAGTGCTTGTGTGGCAGGAACGCCCTTCCCTCGACTACTTCACACACGAGCAGCACACCTAGCTAAAGGGCAAAAACAGCAGTTTTTCAGGACTTATCCGAATCGGGTAAGTGATAACTTGAAAATTATAGTGTTCAATTGATGAATATTACGTTCAATGTATGTGTTTTATTAGCCATATGATGTAATACGATGACAGCCGGGATTGATTGGCTCATATTACGTCACAGGGAAAACGATGAGCGGATTTGTAGTTAAATGAATGAATGTCAAGTTGAGAGAATTCCCTTTAATGAGCAATAATCGGACAATCACGAACGGGCAGGGAAGTCGATATCAATCACTAAACGAGATATTGATATGGATAAAACTCCCAATGACCCGTTGGACCAACTAAGACGTCTGAGGAGCAAGGGGCGTTTGACGGCCCGAAGATGTTCGACGCCTAAGAATCAACGATAAATCTTCAACCACAAGAAGAAACCTATCTCTCGACGATGGTGGCTATCCTATAATGATTATCGGAATAAAGCAGGGCAGAGGAAGAGATAGCGGAAGATGGCACTAGAGAAAGGTAATAATACTGGAAGTAATGGAGGGGAGACGGAGATGTACCTGATTTGACGATCGTCCACGGCGTGGGAAGCAGCGTAGTTGACCGATGGACGAAGGTGAGTCGACAGTAGGTTTGCGGCAGACGATGGCGGCGGCAGCGGATGGTGCGAGACCTCCAAGTGGAAGGTTTCTTGAAAATAACCACCTAAGAAGGCTGTGATAGAGGGGCATTTCTTGATCTTCTTGGAGGGCTCTTGGAGAGTGCTGGACGAATCTTGGATGGATCTTGGTGGAGGGCGATGGCGGCGGTGGACGACGGCGGTGGCAGGGACAATAGCCTCAAAGAAGAGGTTTCTTGAAAATAACCACCCAAGAAGACTGTGATAGAGGGGTGTTTCTTGATCTTCTAGGAGGGATCTTGGAGAGTTCTTGGCAAATCGGGGCTGGATCTTGGTGGAGGGCGATGGTGGTGGCAGACGATGACGGCGGCGGGGACGATAGCCTCCAAGAAGAGGTTTCCTGGACGTTTCTTGGGGCCTAACAACCCAAGAATCCCAAGGAGAGGGCGTTCTTGGTCTGCAGAGGTGTGGTTCTTGGAGGCGGTTGGTGGAATCTTGGAGAGGAACGACGGCGACGCGTACCCGAAGTGATCTCGACGGTGATGGTCGACGATGCTTCTCCCTTGACGACGCTTTCTTGAATCCTTGAGACCCTTCGGAGTGATCTCGACGGAGGGCTTCTTGGCTTCAAGAAAAGAATGGCTTCTTGAATATTTAAGCAAGGCGGAGTGATCTCGACGGGTCATTGAAACACGACGCCACGGAGTGATCTTGAAATGACGACGCGGGCTCTAACCACGGAGTAATCTCGACGTGGGCGAGGCTAGCCAACCCTCTCTACACGCTAACTGCGATATGGTGGAGACAAGAGTTGGAAACTTTCTTCAACAAATGACTCAAACCTTCACTTGGGCATGCTATCCCCTTATATAATGAGGATAGGTGCCAAGTAAGAACGTGGGGGAGGACGAACCGTCGCAAGACGTGGTTCGACCTCTCCTTACAATTGAAAATAAAATGAAAATAAAGAAACAGGACAAGGACAAGGCCCAACACCGGCCCAGTTCATGAAATCCAAGAACGAAAAAGACAAAACAAACAAATAAAGGGGAGATAAGATGCTTTACGCGGAGTAATTAAACTCCGGGTCACGAGCATCGGCGTGAGCAGCTCGTTGTGGTTGGAGACGTCCGGGCTTGGTGTTCGCTGGATGGTCCTCCATCACCATACTTGCATGATATCATATATAAATGGGCATTAATGACTTGAACTATGATTTTTATAATTGTTTTAATTTTTAAAATATTCTTTACATGACATTTAACCTCAATGCATTAAAGAAATCTTTTTTACACTACATAAAAATGCTTCATTAATTTCTCTGGAACTTTTCAATATTTATTGTTAATTTCGTAACCACTATATATCCAAAAAATAATTTTTTAGAATTTAAAGAATATTTGTTCAATTATTTGGCATTGTAAAAAGTATTTTGTATACATATAAATCACGTGGCATCCATGTCATTTGCCTAATGTCTGGGCGAATGATTCGATCTGTCCAATGAGCACATTATTGTCTCATTATGGCATCGCAATGGGCAAACCATAATGAACAAATCATTATCTCAGAAAGGACACGGCGCGGGCTGCAAGGAAAATGTACATTTTGATTTTTTTCATTTTTTGTGCAATAAATGCAACAGGAATATCGATCTCGGCGTGCATTTATGAAATCAGAATATTCATTACATACGAAATCGATTAGCTGTGTGCGTTGATTTCTAGCAGAATTTGATTATGCACATATTCATTTTAAGAGAGCAAACAATGGAAAAAATGTCGTCTTTGTATTAATTCTATTACAGAATTGAGTAGGTAACATGGCGCTTTTCCAGCAGTAGAAAGTCATATGCTTTTAGCAATGATTATTGCCCGTTGAAGTGCACAATTACCTGTTAGAATGCAATTCGAGGACGGAAAGAATCAAGGAAACAAATAAATAAAAAAGGAACACTTCATATTTTCTTAGAGGAGAGATAAAATATCTAACGGCGATGATTAACCGCTAGTTAAAGGGCGATATCTTGAGATCTAGCTGTCCGATTGGGCTCAAATTTTGAGGGTAGGTTTGTCATTTTTAAATGGAGTTTGGGAAGAAGGGAAATTTCACTTTTGAAGCTCTCCCCAAAGATTTGTCAAGGAAGGACACATGTGATGCTTTGGAAGTCGACAGATCTTGGTTCATCATTGAAAGTTGTAAGTTTCTAATTTCCTTTTATAACTTCTTCTTGAACAATTTTGATTACAATAAAAAATTAAACACAATTAAGGCTTACTAAATGCATAATTAATTCATTCTTGAATTAGTTTATTTGGAATAAGATAAAAGCTCTTATAGAGTGCCATCCTGTGGTTCGATCCCTTGCTTTCTCTATAGTTAGTATTTAGTGATTAAGGGCTATTATAAATTTTATTGAATGTCTAAATTGAAACAACATTTATAAACACCAAAGTCTTGAATTGATTGGGCTGACCTAAGTGCGCTGACCAAGTAGGCTCCCTACAAGGCCCAAACCAGGCCCGTTGACGCCAAATGCAAAAACCCCCCAAGCAACGCTGCTCTGCTGTACTCTGCCACTAAGGATCGCCAGAACAGGTGATTTTTCATTTTTTGCATTTAAAATTGAAGGAAAATTAGGAGAAATCAGAATAAACTTTGAAATTTTATTCTCCTCATAAAAATTGTCAGTCCTCAAAATTTATATAAAGTTCTACTGATTTTAACGTTGAAACAATTTGAAAAATCTCCAACTCTCTTTTTTACCATTTCAAATGATTTTGGATGTTAATTAAAGTTAGGCAAATTAGTTTAAAATAGTTTTCATGTTTTTCTCTATGTTTTTGCTTTAATTTAAATTTTTGAAAAATATAAGGATTAACTGAAAATCCAGAATAACCCCAAAAATTATATTTCTGACATTCAAACTCATTCCCTTCACTTCAAGGTTCAGTAAAATTCTGAAAGTTAATTTGTGCGTCTCTCTAGATCGACCCTTTCTCTTTGTTAATTTGTGTGTTTCTCTTTCTCTTTGTTAGTATCTGATAAGCCAAAAATAGGGGTGAAAATTACGCAAATTTTTAGCCCTTGTCGTTGTGAATTTTTGGCTTATGCAATAAAATTTATAAAACTCTACTTAATATGTATAGTGATAAGTATGAGTTTCGTCCAAGGGAGGCAAGTAGGAATTTCAATTTGATTTTATTTTTGGTGTTTTAGATCCTAATTAGAGTGAATTTGATCTTCAATGAGGATCAAGTCACCCTAATTAGGTGAGAATTTAGAGAGGGGGGTAGAAGAGATGAGATGAAAAGAAGAAATGTGGGCTCTAGATTGAATTAATTGATCCAATTGGATGGATCAAAGAATTCAATTAGAGAGGTTGGAAGAAATTTTTGATTTAAGGTTTGGTTGGTTTTGAGAATTTGCTAAATCAGAAATAAAAGGGAGGATGTTAATCTCCTAACAATTAAAACTAAACTTTTAGAGTTTTCTTTTGGAGTGCAATTGAATGCCAAGGTAAATCCCTCAATTTCTCCTCTCAATCCTAATCAGGGCTTGTACATGCCGCTCAAGCCAAGCGATTTAGAAGTTCAGATCAGAATAGAGATGAAGAAACAAACAACTTAACCTAATTCATTCAAAATGCATAAAAGTTCAAATACAATCAAGGAAAACAAGTACCAGATAACTTGATCCAAGCTAGAACTCCTCCCTGTCTTGCAGCTGTGATAGATCACCATCCAGAATGAGCTCCCCCTCTCAAAATTTAGCTTTTATACTTATGTTATAGGGTAAAAATCACCATTTTACCCCCGTTTAGTACTTAATATTTATCTATCAATGTAGGTTAGATCTCAATGATCTAACCATACATATAGAAAGAGGGGATCAATACGAACAAATCCATAAAAAAATCATCTCAATCGGACTTCAGGATCAAAAGTTATTAATAAATCAATTTTAAACCAATTTAATCCATTGGATTTAAAATTGATTTATTTATTAGTTTCGTTTTTAAACACGCAATGACGTGTCGCTCTCTCATTGGCTGGCGCATTTTGAATCCTCCTTTTTGCAGAAAAGTCCTTAAAAAGCCTGGAATTACTTTTGGACGCCGCCCAAAAGTAATTGCGTATATGCCCCTAGCGCACTCTCTCTCCTCCGATTTCTCCTATAACATTAAAGATATATATTAAAAATTGCAATAAAACCCTGAATGATTTTAAATAGGATCTTTACGCCTGCCTTGGCGACCGAGAGCTGTTTTCAGGGTCTTTTTGCAACGAAACGTTGCAAAAAGGCCCCGAAAAGTCTAGAAATTGCATAAATACATTTTTTTCTCCTATAAATATGCCATTTTTTCATAGAATAAATGCATTTCTTCTTGAAATAAATCCCATAAAATTCCTAAAAATTCGTAAAAAATTCTAGAAAATTCTAGAAAATTGCCTGATTAATTCCCATGTTGATAAATGTCGAAATAAACTTTTTAATGTGCCATTTTCATCCAAAAATAATTATTTCGAGCTTCAATAAATCCTTAAAAATTCATATAGTTAACAAAAAATTAGGGAAAAATCAGAAATTACTTGGAGGCATTTTTTTGTGTAAATATATGATAACAACCCAAATTTAAGCCTTTTAAATGCATAAATCATGCTAATAACATGAAATAAAGACCGAAATTAGGGTGTTATCATATCCAAGTGGGATATGTTCATAAATATTATTGATCAAGTCTGAATTAAAACAATGACACTAAACTCTTAAATTTTGACTTATCAATGTCCACGAGCAATCATCAATGACAGCGATTGTCATGATCACACTCTTAATTCAGGAACTTACTGAGAAGGAGTGGAGCTTACTATTGGATGACCAATTTGAATCATCCCCAAGCAAATGGGGAGGTAAAAGCTACTAAGAGAAATATAAACAAATTTGAAGGCACGTGTGAATGATTAGTAGGTAGGCTACATGATGTTCGACGCATTTATAAAATTACACATGTGCATAGAGGCATTTTGGGGAAACCTTGTCACTTTATAGCTGAAATTGAACTTAACACTTACTCGTTCGTCAGAAAATTTAACCACTCTCGACATGATGTAGTGGAGAGTATATAAATCACCTGCAAAAGGGTTTATTTTAGATGATTTAAGTATATGATTTAAGTATATCAACTGTGAACATACGATAAAAGTTCAACAATACCTAATGAATATCTCTTCAATAATGGATTCCTGCATTTGTTAGTTTTGAACTTTTTAGGAGCTCTATATTTTATTATGTTCCAGAACTGTATGATTTGTTATTAAAATAGTTTTCTTTGAAACAAGTGAGCCAATATTGGCCCATCTTGATTATAGTATCTTTAAAAAACAGATCATTGACAAAGGGTGATGTCTGATGCATATTGAACTAGTGCAGCAATAACCAACCCCAATGGGCTGAGAATAATCTACTAAAGCTCATGTAACATTTTCTGTTTCCCGTCCGTAAACTATGTCTGCTATTGGATAAATCCGCATGGCAGTGGAGAAGCTACCATAAGTCTGACACTGAAAATACACAACTTTATCGTGCAGAAATAGACATTTAATTATATGACTCTTGCATTTATAAGTCAGGTAGCATTCATAATACCTTGATCATTAAAATATGGGTACATGAGCCTGCTTGTGTTAGCTGACCAAAAACAAGTCCAGATTGTACGAGACATTAACAGCTACACTCTTGGACAATTTCTAAGTCTGTAGGGTATCTAGAAGGTAGAGAAAGGAACATCGAAAATAAAAGAGAAAGTGTGTTGTCCTTATTAAACAGAGTAAGACTGAAGTAAATGTACCTGTATACCTGATTTTCTATTTTACTATATCCACCTTACCTCTAAAATATCATCCTTATGTTGAATCTTCACGTCGAAATAGAAGTAGTCATTTCTTAAGGTCCTACACATATTTATTTCCTACACATATTTAATGAACTATACTAAAAAATCAGAATCATTTGTAATATCGTCCCCTCATTTCCAATTGCCTATTTATCCCCCTTTATACATGTAACCCTCTATTTTTTTATTTTATCATCTATTTTCCATTCCCCTTATGGTACGCCCAAGTCGAAAATCTTTTTCACTTTGTTATTTGTAAGGATCAATCTTGGATGATGTATCGCCATTATTTTCTTATTATTTTTCTCTTATTTTGTCAAATGCTTTCTGACTAGAGACTACTTACATTCTTTTTTTACTCCAATAATTCATTATATTGTGCATCAGCCCTTTTCTTTACTTTCAACAATGGTAAAATATTTATTGAAAGAGAGGCAATTCCTAATCAGATTAAACTTGTAAATCATGATGTAATCGCTAACCATGATCGTTTAATAAATGAGAACATTAAACTTAAACAAAGATTCCTTAGTTATATAGAATTGTATTTCTAATGTAATGTAGCTAGTCCCTTCACCCATGTAAAAGAATAAAAGATTATTTAAAAAAAGAGCAGGATGATATAAATATTATTATGTTGTTTGTTTTCATCATTTCTTCCGTCTCATTCTTTTAGGAATTTTTGTCATTTTTATCGCCCCTTTCTTTATGTTGTATGTCAATAAAAATGTTAAAAAAGTCTAAATCCAAAATTTTGTTCAGATCCGTCTCGCTCAATTATCGAATTTTGACACTGTGCTACTTTTGGGAATATTTACAAATCTGTCGTCAATGTCTTTAAATTGACCTAAAACATCTCATTTCTTAACCTCGCCGTATTTGTAGTTCTCACCCTCAATTTTCCATGCTATTGAATCAATACTCAATTACAACGTCTTCTTCCTCCTTTTTGGGCTGCCAGTTCCTCAGCATATAATTTAAATTTATTTGTCGCATGATCCTTGTGTATTTCGGTCAACTGTCTAATTTTTGGGAGTCATGTACTTTTTCTATCAACCAAAACTCCCTAATTTTTATTAACAGCTCATATCAGTAAATTTCACCCTCTATTTTCCACTATACACCTTTTTTCCATGTTACTGATTTGATACCAAACTCCCAAATATCTTTTCTTCTTCTTGGTCGTGCCATTTCCTCTCCATAAGTTTGTAATATTATTGAACCACTCTTTTTTATCTATCAACCATATATTCCTGGTCATTTAGCATTAGAGGTACTACAGTCTTCACGATTGCATGTCATTTAATTACCTTTTGATTACAATAATTTTATTAAAAGGGGGAAATTTTTTATTGAAATATATTTTGTATTCAATGGCACAATCGATGCACATGCCCACTCACACATCAAAACCATTTGTTTTGCCACTGTTCTTTGTTTCATGTCGTACGTTTGTTTCCTTGTAATATATTTGGTTTGTTCACTGTTCATGAGAGAAGAGAAAAAGTGTAATAAAAAAAAAAGACACAAAAATCTTATTATAGAGTTGATTTCTGTATATTTGTACTCTCATGTTGTAATTGGTTTGTGCTTATCATTAATATTCTGTCTTTACCTGGATATATGTGCCTTTTACACAGAGGCTTCAAAAGATTCCATATCATCATTTTTTGGCACATGCTTCTTGTGTAGTTTTCTTACCTTAGAGTTAGATATTTCATGAATAGTTATCTACAAATTTCTATCGTCCACTACCTCATTATTTTGTGATCCCACCTCTTTAAATATTGCCCTCTATTTTGGATATTACTCATTTTATTCATTGCTCAAGTGTTTTTCCTCTGCCCTTGGTCGCACACACGACCATGGCCCACCATCGGATGTGAGGTCGCCACCATAGCAAGAGATGACCCATTTCATGACACATCTCCATCGTCATCCTCAGACCCAATATCTGAGTTTTGTTTATTGTTAGATTTCATTTCTGAAAATTTTTTGAAACTTCTAACTAGTTTTCTCTTTCCTCCAGGCCTATAAGTAGTCCATTGATGCAATGGATCATTGGTGATTTTTGGAATTGAATTTTTATTCTGAGAGCTGCCATGGTTACCTCTCTGGTGTCGCCGTCGCCATTGAGAGGAGGTTGCCCTCCCTGCCAGCTGTTCTTATCGTCAAGCATCCATCATCTTTTATGCATTCGTTGAGCGCAGCCAAGCGCCCACTCGAAGGCTGCGTGTAGCTGCTGCCCACGCGAATGATGCGTGCAGCCAGCACCCACACGGCCACCGCATACAGTTACCAGCCTGCAAGATCACCCAAGTGGCTGCCGCATGCAACTGAGCACGCGCGTGGCCATCGTGCGCAACCCAGCATATGCGCGGCTGCCGTGCACAGCCAAGCGCTTACGGGAAGAATGCTCGTCACCCTTATCATTTAGGTTTTGGCCCTGTCAAATTGTAATTCATCATCACCCACCAACAAATGAGTCCAGAACTTCCCGCGTTGCTCTGTCTTGCTAGGACCCCACCAAAGGTTCACTCTTTCCTCTTTGGTGATTCACATAATGTTGTTTAGTATTTGCTCGTGTGTTTTTCCATCACCATCGGACTTAGTAGAATAGGTTAGTTGAATAGGTTTGCATGATATGTTGTTGATCATTCAGGATATTGGAGTTGGAGCATTGTTTTCACCCCGGTGGTTGTAATGCAGCCCTCCTGCCCTCAACCAACAATAGTGCTGAATCATCATCATTTTCTCTGGATTTAAATGTTTGAAGATCGATCATATTGATTAGTGCTCTGTTTATCCATCCTTAATTGACCTTTAATCTTACCTACCCGTGTCAGTCCTAGCCATCCTGCATGCTTTCCATGCTCAAATCAAACTTTAAGGATGTTATTTAATTGTTCATTTTATCTTTATTTCTTGTACATCTCATCATATTTCATTCAATTTTACGTAGGGTGGAATGGCATAAGTTCCCAGTTGTTTCTGTGACCTGAGACACCAAATACATTTGGTAGACAGAGGGTTGCACTTCAACGATGATCTACAAGTTACTTTTAATGAACTCTGATCAGCGCTTGCTTAGTTGGATAAGAAAGTTCACAATGATGATGGAGTTTCCAAATGGGATCGTGGGTCCCTCACACTAAGGGCAGCATTAGAAGGAATATAGTCTAGCAGAGGCCCTTGTGAAGAGTTCTCTATTGACTTCCAAAAATGGCAGGTGTAGTACCATAGAGAAAATGTGGGTATTTTGATCCTGGACACCACTGTGGGTCATCCTTGTAGGATGAAGCATATGACACTGTACAAACATTGTAACCAATAAAAGATTCTAAAGTATAGTCATTATCCTTTGCATTTTGTGGATTTCAAAGTTTAGGTTGATTACTTATCTGTTTTGAAATTATGGGTCATGATAATACGCTAAGAGATCATTTCAAGTTATTTTTTCATCAAATTTGGTGTTTACAATGACAAAACCAAATACGTTTTATGCATATTGAAAAGCTTTAACTCAAAATGAAGACTTTTGGCTCAGTGAGTTACTTAAGTTTATGACTAGTAATTGTGTCAGTTTAATAAGTTTCAATGAATTTATGATAGCTTCTTAAAAAACTAATTAAATCATAATAAAGTATTTTGAATGGATAAAACATATTTCCTAATGGACCTACTTTATATAATAAAGTAGATTAAGATAATTATTTAACTAAATAAGGTCATGAGTTATTTTTTAAACAATTTCCCCTGGTAGGCAGATTGAACATATGAGTTTCCAGAAATATTGGCCAGGTAACACAGATAAGCATTGCTCAGTCAGCCACGAATGTCCAAGGAGTGTTGTGACCCAAATAGTATGAGTAAAATATGCAATAAACAAAAAATATTTTTGAGTGTGCAGATCACTCACACATGCAATGCTCTTCTCAACATATTGCAATACACCTCAAACACACACCAGTGCAATGCATTAAAAAGTTGCCACAAATGTGCATTTTCAGTGTATGAAAGGGAAACCTGCAAATCGAAAGGATCCAACTTGAAAATGTGCATTCTTGATTCAGCCCTAACTGATTGTTGACTACGAGGACAAAGCAGGATCGCGAGTTGTGTCTCTTCAGTCTATGAAATACACATTTCCAGGAATTTATGCATAAATTAAAACTGATTCAACCTCCTATTCTTTCCCCCGATCTTTCAAAATCCAGAAGAATTTTAGCATAAATTGCCAAACAAGAGGAAGAATTGCATGATTAAAACTTAACTGAGCTCCCTTAGAGCTCTTGCATGATTTTTATGCAATTAGACTACAAACGGTTTAAAAAAATAGTTAGAAATAGGGTATTTTTCTAAATTTTAGTCTCAAATTAGACTTGCTACAATTTATTTTGCACTTTAGAGATTAAATAATTAGCTTTGCTGTCATTGCTTTCCATGCCATTCCTAAAATGATTTTACTATATGAACCATAAATCTAAGGATTAATTTTACAGATTGTTTGGGCAGTTTTGATGAAATAAGGCAAACGTGATTATATTTGGTATAATTCCATGTGAGAATGGTTAGTAATCAATCAATATACAATTTTAGAAACTTATAGGGATAAAAAGATTTATCTTCATTGTATGCCATGAATTGTAATACTTTCATAGGTCCTGACTAACAATTCCTTTTCTTAGGAAATGCTTACGCAGAAAAATTTCTGATTTTTAGGAGAAACAATATAGAAATAAATATTTAACAAAACAAATAAGCATGGAATATGTCTATTACAGTCAGACACAGAATTTAATTAGGTAATCAATTCTTATTTCAGTCCTATATTCATTGGTTTGAACTATCATTTCTTTCTTTTAAAATTTGTTAATTTGCTAGAGAGAGGGACCGATGAGTTAGACGTGGAAATAATTGAATAAATGTGAACATACTGCAGACTCCATTGTTTCATGGTGATCAGTTTAGGTTTCTAAATCAGTTATGTAATTAATTGAATACCTCCTCCAGGGATTTGACCCCTTACTAGAGCCGTTACTTAGTATACATATATATCAAAGGAAATTTGTGAGATGTATTTTTTGAGTCTGAAAAGCCAAAACAATGATACAGTTCCTTGTAAGTTTTAAGTTATCAATTGGCACCTTCGCTAGGGAGACAGAAGTCGGATTTCAATTATATTCTCATTTCACAAAAATTATGGAAGAAATTAGCAGATTTTGCACTCATACTTTCATTAACAAATGGTAAACCAGAATTTGGATTAAATAGTCAGTTTTAGATCTCTAAGTAAGTGTGGAATCCACCGGGAGCATGTAATTAAAGAGTAAATATATCGGAGGTATCTATCATCAAGTAGTGGCCTGTTGAGGGAGAGTGTCCATAGCCTTAAGAGATGCAAGGCCCAACTATTCATTGAGAATAGTAAGGTCACTCTTATCTATAGACTTATACCTGGAGAGTATATACCCTTTTTCACCTTTATTGGCTCTTTCCAAGCTACAAGGAGGTTGACTAACCTGCCCATTATAGGTTTATGTCTAAATTGTCAATGAAGGTATAGTGTGTTGATAAGTAATTGATATTTCTAACACTTCACTCTTTCTCCCTCCTATCTCTCTTGCTACCTCAATATCTCTCTCTACGTTTGATCCATGCTCCCCATTAATCTTATAAACCCTTGGTCGTTTACCTTTCGTAAAAACTAAACACGTAGTTGTGGACATGACCTCACGAGGACTACATGTCATGACCTAGATAAATTCAGCTGAAAGTCATGTCAGCGTTTCCTTTTTTACAATCTTAAAAATCTGTGGACTTTACATTCTTTGAGATTTATTCTGAGATTTTAACATTGTTCCAATAATATTTGATGTGCAAAAACTTTTGGGCTTATTTCTTTGCTATTATCAATCATTCATCAAATGGCTGTTCCATATTCACTGATGGTAGAAGTTAATTTCCTCTCTTGATCCTCCAAAAATAAGGAAGAATATTTAAATGACTTTGGCAATGATTTGAGTTCTTAGTTCAAGTGAAAATTCATTTTTATTTCTTCTCCCTATTTTCCCTCTTCATTGACTGTCATAACTTGTGTGTACATCTCATCAAAATTCTTAAAAATCAGAGTTTGTATGATGATTCCTACTCTCATCTGGAATTGTCGAGGGATTGGCAACCCTCTTACCTGGTCTCACCTCCTGTCCCTCATCAATAAGCACAAACTATGAAAAGATGGGCTTATAGAATCGATGACTACACCGGATAGCACTCGCTCCATTATGAGAAAACTGAGAATGGATCAGGTCTATTGCCACTCCTCGAATAAGGTCTGGTTATTTTGGATACAAGACTATTCTTTGGAGCTCTATGGCGCAAGAACCCAATATGTCACCTTTGTTGTTCAGTCAATCATGGCGCTTTATACATTAACGGTAGTCTATGTGACGTAGGACAATTAAGGAAAAGGGCGACTGAGGAGATGGATGGGATGACGACGGGTAAGTGGTGATAGACGGGTTTGTAGGGAGGGATAAAACAGTCCACAGAAATTCACACAGTCGGATTCGGACTTGAAAACCGATGAAAATCTGGTGGTGCAGCTCTGACCCTTATCGAGGGTGGGAGTACTGTCTTCCCCCACCGCGACGATATCTAAGCACCGAAATCAACATTCAAATTCGCGTCGCGAAGAAACACTCGAGAAAGATAGACAACTAGTGGTAAATCCAAACCAAATCTGATTCTGACGGCAATGGAAACTTCTCGAGAAACACTAGAGGGATAACACTTTCGACACCAAAGGGTTCAGGCGTACCTCGGCACCGTAGTGCGTGAAGAGGGTGCGGAAAATTCTGATCGTGACGAGGCTGGGCGAATCTGGGCGCTGAGCGGCCCACTGGACTTAGGAGTCTGGGCATTCTAGGCGTTGAACGGCCCTGGTAGTGAGTTGATGTCGTGGTCGTAGAGTCAGGCGTAGGCGAATACCCGCGCGCGCGAAGCGGCTCAAAGTGTGGGCGGCGTCTCCGACGAACCGTTGGACGGTCTCGACGACGTTGGTCGCTGGCGTGCGGCGTGGCGGGCGGCGGCGTGCGCGGCACCGGCAGGCGGTCGGCGCGCGACGCATGTGGGCGGTCGCGTGCGCGGCGGGGGCAAACGGTAGACACACCGCGGGTGCGGGTGGCCGCGTGCACGGCGCGGACAGACGGTCGGCGCACCGCGAGTGCGCGCGGTTGCGTGGCTGGGGAAAAGAGAGAGAGAGAGAGAGAGTGGGAGGGGAAGAGGTGGAAGGCCGGCGACGCAATGTGGCGGTGGCGGCGACGATGACGGCGGCGGCGACGACGACGGCGGCGGCGACGGCGACGGCGACGGCTAGGGTTAAGAAGGATAGGGGATGCTGGGCAGTCCTCCAAGAAGAGTTAAACAAAACTCAATTCTTGAAATTATGACTGCCTAATGTTTCTTGAAAACAATGGCCTATATAGAGGCCTTGGAGGAAAGAGAAAATGACGAGAAATTAGAGAGGAGAAATTAAAGACGTACGTCGTGCCACGCCAAAGGACAGTTGTAGATCTGCCTCTAGCGACAGGTCATGACGCGCGTAGGGACGTGCGTGGGTGGAGACGTGCTTGACGATGGTTTCAGCGTGTTGACTTCAGTTGACCGTGGCGTGTTGACTTTGATTGACTTCACCGTTGGGTCCATAGCAGGCGTGTTGACTCCGATTGACCGTGCCAACGCTTCTGATGGTGATGTGTTGGCGTCCGATGGTGACGCGTTGGCGTCCTCGCCATCATTATGCCTCACATAGATACCCCGAGAGAGAGGCCTTCTGGTAGGAACTTGTCCAACATATACACACTCATCGCCATCTTGTTGATCTCCCGTGGTTTATAGCGGGAGATTTCAACTGCGTACGAGCAGTTAGTGAATGCGAAGAAGGACGGCCGCCTGATTGAGATCCATTCAAGCATTCAATTACATTCTTCATCAGGATTCACTAATGGAATCCCTCACTATAGGCGAGAAATGGATGTGGTGCAATGAACTTCTAGCGGACGCGCGTATGTGTCGTGAGTACGATACATAGTGAGGGATGAACATGTCCGGCGCCACGGTTGAGGATGCAAGGCCGAGCGACCGGCCTTCTAGGATGAACATGTTCGCCACTATGCTCGTGAGTACGACGCTGATCTACTGGCCAGCTGTGAAGACCACATCCAACTCCATGATTGTAGACATGACGCTGACCAACCCCATCACCACCTGTAGGAGGAACCTGATGAGGTTTCTCGATACCCAGAATGCTCAATGCCCAACATCCGCGCACCACGTGACGGTAATCCTCAATATTAGGATGACCACAACCGTAGTGTGACATCACCTCGACAACGCATTAACCTGCGTCACGAGGATTACTTGTCACTCAAACGACACCCAAATGATGACGAACGCAGATGAGAGGAGTACCGCAATCATATCCAAAACAGTTTGTGTGCCGACATTGTCATATTCGAGGGGTCAAAGAAACCCAAGGAGTTAAGCCATTGGGAGTCGAACATGAACTCCTACATCTGATGATGTAGCCCAAGAGCCCATTTTCTAAGGCCCATTGGGAAATTGTGGCCCAAAAAAAGAGATTCTTGTAGCACTAATAGGATTTGCAGAAAGGTACCTAGGGCTCTCAAAAATCCGCAGACAATATTTTCTCTTACAAGATCTTCTAATAGGATTTTCCCTAACAAAATCTTCTGACGGTATTATCTCTGACAGGATTTTCTCGGACAATATCTTCTCACAACATCCTTTGCCAGATTCTTCTTCTACCAGGATCTCTACTCTAACTTATCACATCAGTGACTGAATTGTGGCTTTACTAATGATTCTGCACTAGTGCACTGCACCATCACGATTGAACTCTTACCGAGACATTTATCGGACCACCCACCAATCCTCATTCTCCCTGACATGAAAACTCGAGTCTGTCATCCCCCATTCTGATTCAAAACTATGTGGTTGGAGCATAAAGAGTTTCATACTTTTGTGCAGAGCCATTGCCATGGAACAATCTCTGCATCACCTATGGAGAATTTTAGTGGTAGACTGCGGAACATTAAGTTCCACTTGAAATGGTGGAATTGTCATGTATTCGAGGATGTGCACGCACTAGTTGAAGCACTCAAAGTTAAGCGAGCTTCTATTGAGAGATCGCTAAAGGATGGTTGGACTGACGAAGTGGGGATCAACAGGTCAGGCTATGTGACAAGCTTGAGAATGCGATGCAACGATAGGAGATTTTCTACCTCCAAAAATCACATATCCAATGGTTGTGAGAAGGATAGAAACACATGTTTCTTTCAAGCTTTGATTGGCCACAAAGCCCATCCTAATTATACGACTCTATTAGGGGTGTATAGTCCATACCGCGCATAGCTAGAGACTGCTAGCGTTGAATATTATAGCTCGCTCCTTGCCTTACAACCGACTAACGCGAGTAAGGACCTACTCACCACCATCCCCCAATTGGTGACCAACCAGGAAACGCATTACTTACGGCCATTCCTACGCGAACAGAGATCAGGGAGGTAGTCTTTTCCTTGGGTAGGAACAAGGCCCTATAACCGGATGGATTTCTAGCAGAATTTGGGGTATTGTAGGTACGGACTTGGTGCTTGCCATCAAAGAGATCTTTAGACGCAAAGTCCTACCTCAAAGTTGGAAATCCACATTCATGGCGCTAATCCCAAAAGCGGGCAAACCAACTTCATTTTGAGACTTTCCCCCTATTAGTCTTCATAATGTATGCTATAAAGTTGCATCCAAGATCATTACAAATGTACTCGGGACCTTCCTTGATAGACTTTTCTCACCTGAACAGTGCACTTTTGTTGGGGGTCGACAGATCCAAGATAGTATTATGCTGGTTCAGGAGTTAACCCAGTCACTAGACACTCATATTCGGGGCTCAAATGTCATCATCAAACTAATTATGGAGAAGGCTTTTGATCGAGTCGAGTGGACTTTCCTTACGAAAGTGCTACATCACTTTGGGTTCATTGGTGCATTCATCGCTCCTCTGGATGCGTATATTAGAGAGAAATATTTCTCTCTTTTGGTGGATAGAAACTCCTCGTATTTTTTCACGGCCATGAGAAGTCTACAGCAAGGTGATCCCATCTCACCCACCCTTTTTATATTGATGGAGGAGGTCTTTAGCCGATCGCTCACGCGAGTGATTGCCCACGGCCTCATCCAACCATATTTTATGAAAAGGGGATACTCGATGCTCTTGCACTCCCTATTTGCAGTTGATGCCATCCCTTTCCTCAATGAATCTAAAATATCGATTAAGGAACTTATGAGTGTCCTCACCACGTATGAGCGGGCTTTTGGCAAGCTCATCAATGACTCGAAGAGTAAAGCGCTCTCAAATTATCCAACAGTCTAGTGGTACCAACAAGGATGCCTCCCTTTTGACTATCTTAGATGCCCTATCTTTCTTGGATGTGCTGGCCAAATTGAGAAAGAAACTAGAGGGATGGAAACTTTATTTTCTATCTCCTCGAAGGTTGCATCCAATTTATTCGATACATTCTCATGAGTATTCTGCTGCATACTCTTGCGGTCCATACATTATCTCTGACAGTCCTCCGCTCTCTACAGAGATCGTGCCCACATTTTTTTTGGCCTGGTCACATCGAGGGAGATAGTCGCACCATTGGTTTTTGTTAAAGAAAGATTACTGGATGACGGACGAGGAGGGTCTAGGGATTTGACATCTTTTGGATGTCCAAGACATATTTCAAAAGAAGCTCGTGTGGCGTATGCATACCATGCACTACCCATTGGGGAGATTCATCTCATCAAAGTATGGCGAGTGGGCGCATAGTGAGATGGATATCCAAGGCCATCTCAGGTGGCGGACTTGGCAGCGGCATTGGATTGAGATAGCCACAATCAGAGGTTGGCATGTCGACTGAGGCAAGATTAGCGCCTAGTATGATACATGGCTCAAGAACGCACTCCAAGCCCATCACCTTCACTTGGAGCCCCATCGCCTTAGATTGATCTTGACATAGCTACTCCTAGGCGACACAAGCAACCTATAGGAGCAACATGGCCTTCCCATCGACCTGTTATCCTAGGCCCTGAGTACTCCAATCATGCCCACTCAGAATCGTCCTATTTGGACACTTACCCTTGATGGGTCATTCTCTTGTCGCTCTTCTTGGGAGCATTTCCTTGAGAATCCCCCGCCCAGAAGTAGGGTCGCCGAATCTGGCATCTGGCGATCATCACTCGTGTATCCTTCTTCTTATGGAGACTTTTGCATTGTGGCCTCACGATTGATAATCGAGTGACCCATATTGGTTAATCTCTCTGCTCACATTGCCATTGTTGCTCCACATCTCCCCAAACTTAGACTACCTTTTCTTCCATAGTGAGATAGCTCTAGCTTGTTGGTACCAAATCACAAACCATTGGCGTCTACTTCTCGGTAACTTCTCTTCTGACATCATTACAGTGTTGTGGCAATCTCGCCAACACTCCCCAAATGAAGCCCACTCCTACATGTCACCATAGCTTACTTACTATGTGAGATTTGGAAAGGGCAAAATTCTTCTTGTTTTGTAGGAACTCCCATGTGCGACCTGGATGTCATATGACAATGTCAAGCAATTGATATGGTGTACACATCACCGTTTACCACCTCGTGCCCGTAGCTCAGCCCTAGTCTGCAACCTCCATCGATCTTGGGATATCTCGGTGACCCTGACCCCGATCCGCATTTGGCTACAGATTGTTCGTTGGCACCCACCGCCAATCGGCGTCCTCGAGTGAAATGTGGATGGTGCCGCCAAAGGGAACCCGGGGCTAGTAGGAGGAGGTGGTATTCTACGAAATCAAATAGGGATTATTATTTTTTCTTTCTTCTCTTTTTACGGCATACAAACTATGACAGTAGCCGAGGCCATGGTGATACGCGATGGTTTACTCTTATGTGAGGAACAAAACCTTCACCATATTGTCGTATAATCAGACTCACAGGTACTAGTTGAGATGCTTCCTTCAATCAAATGCTCCTAGTGGTTACTACACCACGTATGGTAGGACATTGTGAGGTAGCACCCCGCACCACCAGTATCTGTCACCAGTTGCGCGAGGAAATCAGATAGCAACTGCCCTTGCCAACCATGTGGTACACACACAAGCCCCTCCTCTGTTTTTCCTTTATTGGCAGGCATGCCCTCCGATAGCTCGTGGATGCTATTACGTTGAATGCCTCAGCCTGTCGACCCTTCGTACGCATCACACACTGTCAAAGGAAGGCTCGCGGGAGTGGGGGATAACATGGAGAGCTTGAGGCAGGAGAGCTCACCCTCTCGCTTGATAGTTTGATGTCGCACGTCGTCTAGGATGTCATCCGGTCGACATTGAATATGATTGTTCGGTGCCGGTAAGGGATAATGTATCGGATTATTATAGTGTCGTCGTCGGATGGTTTACCCAAGCGGGGTATGTAACTATGATGCAAGAGAATGCCCTACGTATCATATGTGCAGGCCTCAACTCGAGGGAGGCGCCAAACTCCAAGCTTGGATGGGAGTGGCTGTGTGATGGCGACGGTGGCCTCTCCAACCTCGTCGGAGTGACGAATATGTATACAGCTGAATGGAACCAATCCGTTGGGCTTGCACGTAAAGAACGTACTCGTCCGTATTGGTAAGACACTCTAAGATGTAGTTTTCCCTTGTTTAACCTCACTAACCTACCTACTCTGAGCGCGTTGGAGTCAAGACGAGAATACACTACAAGAACTAAATAAACGCGTGATGAGAGAGTATGTCGTACCTTGATAGCGTGGCTCGTGGTGTAGGGAGTTGTCGACGGTCGGAGCAGGTTCGATGAACAGGTGCCGGAGAGGTCACAACAGCTCGACGAGCAATGTTGGTGCTGGAGCTCTAAGGGTAAAGGGGCAGAGGAGAGGGTGACGAGGTTTGGCAGTGATCGCAGCTCCAGCCAGAACTGATCGAGGTCGACACAAGGTGGCAGCTATGCGACGCCAACAAGACGAACAGTTATGGTGAGCGGCGGCTATAGGACGATCTCACCGTCGTGGTGGGACATCCGCCCAGTAGCGCAATGGTGGGCTGGATGGTGTGATATTGTGACGTGTCCACACAATGCTCGGATGGTTAGCCAATTGTGTTGGAGGGACCGGCGTAGTGCAAACAGGTAGAAGATCCCAATTTCAATAGAGAGTTGAGTCAAATGAGCAGCCAATTAATCAGAGAAGAGGGCAGGGTTGAGGGTCAGAAGAAATCCCAATGTTTTCTAAGAGGGACGCCGCAGATACAACTAGCCCTTCCTTGTATTGGCTGATTATAGTCGTGAATGGAGCAATCACCTGGCGGATTTCACGTCGATGAAGATTTCACATTGGTGATCGTGATTGAGACGGTGATCGGCAGATTTCAGCCATGGTCGACGTCTGCAGATTTCCCGTTGCTAAAGAATCACGCGGTCGGAGCAATCACTAGATGCTTGACGCCTGAACTCCGTCAGCAAGGGAAATTCTGGTGCCAAATTTCTGTGTAAATTCTGAAGTCGCCACAGCAAAAATTGTCTAGTGGTCGTCAAGTGAGAGGATACGACGGCAGATTTCGCCCATTGACCAAAGAATTCTGCAGAGCCAATGGGGACTCTCGATCTTGATCCAACCACGGAGCGGGGAGATGGGTAGCATGTTTCTGCTGATCTTGATCCAACCACAGATTTCGATTTTCCCTGCACAAAGGTAATTTCCTCACCAAAGTGACGGACATTGATCCTCTGAACTCAAATTGCCTACCCATAGAGGTGGCCAGGACTACCACACAGCTTTTAAGAGGCAAATTGACCTGCAGGCAAGTCGGTGGCCACCCCCAAATCCTCCTCGTTCCCTCTCCTCTCCTCCCTCTCTGCTACCACTTCTCAGAAGAAGGGGGAGACCAGAGCAAGAAACAATGATTCCCTTTTTTTGTATTCTTCTTGGTTTGCTGAATTAGGGCGCCCGCCCTTCCCTTATAAGGGGGGAATTGATGGGCCCCTAACGGGCTATAAGAGTGTCCCTTTGAGGAGCCCTTATACTTATAAATGGGATCCCCCCATTACAAATAAAAAAAAGAAAACACAGAAAAACAAAAGGGAAATTAAGGGGAAGTAAGAAAAGAGAAAGGTAGAGGCAAGGGAGGAGAAGGGTTAAAGAAAGACCCATTCCCTTCGATGGCAAAATGAAGGATGGACGAACGCGTCGTAGACGTGACAAAAAAGAAATGGATGAGAATGGGGAAAAAGACAAAAACACAAGAGAGAAGCGAAGAAAACAAAAGATAAGCGAGTGTCTATCACCTGGTCTTTAACATCGAGGGTAAGTAGGGTCTGTGTGTAGTTGGGACATGTACACTCGCTCCACACCCACAAACAATGAAAAAACTACATATTATCAATAAACACCCCCTTGGTGGCATTCAAGGCGCAGATGGATTGGTCTACGACACAAGTGCAGGGTTGGACTTACCCAACACTATGATTTTGCCAAATTTTTAAATAAAGGAGTTGGTATTTACATCCTACAAGAAGGCCATGACTGTTGGCCCATTATGAACTAAATCTTTCCTTTGTCCAAATCAGCTATCGATATTGTTGCGTTTGGAAATAATCTCCCATGAAAATATTGTGAACTGCATAATTTTCTAATAATTTTTACATCGATAACAATAACTTCTGGAGAAAATTTTAATTTACATACTTTAACGTTTATAGCCTCTAATTTTTTATACAGACATTACATTAATCCATCTGCTAATTATAGTTATAGCTTAATGGATTATAATCCCTTAGGGCTTCATCTACCATATAAGAGTTTTGGCAAGCTTGATTCAGTATGCGAGAGCACTCTCTTAAATTCCATTCCTTCTGTTGTAGTTTCAGATTAAAGGTCAAAGGGTATCCTATTAAAATACATCAACCTGTGTTTTGGTTCATGTTAAAAGTAATGCATGGCTTAATAGGGTTGTGATCAAGCAAAAAGAGGCCCTTAATAGTTGTACTGCAGGGCTTGCTAGTTGACTGATTGTAAGCGAGGACCAAATAATGCCCTTAGTAATACTAAAAGGTTAGTTAGTGTGGCAGTATGTTGAGCAAATCATAACATGAGAAATGCAAGGGTTTTTAAATACATTATAGATATTTCGGTATTTAATTAAGAATAAAACATGTAATTATTTTGTTTAACTAAATATTTGTACACTAGCTAGAAATTCAGTTTTATGCACATTATGGTTATTTCTTCACTAACATCCTTCACTTCTTTGAAGTCAAGTAGCTTTGGTGTGGGCCGTCGAAAAAGAAATCAGTGGATCACATGGAGATGGCCCATTGGGATCTAAAAAGCCTTACACGAAGGAAGCTTAAGATTATAAGAATAAATCTCATAATTCGAGGAGAAAAAAAGTCAAAATGACAATAAAATTTACTAGAAAATGCCCAAAGAGGTATTCTAGTATATCCTCATATGTAGAAATACTCTTTTCCCCTTATTGCCCCTCCTTTAGGGCATTCTCTAGCAAGTGGCTGGCCAGCAGGACATGGCATTGTCCAAATCCAAGTGGTTCAACCTGACTAATGTAAGTTTATTGAAGTTTTCATTCAATGTCTTCTCTTGTTTGCATTGAAAAATGCCTGATCCTTGCAAAATACAAGAATCCATATTTGATAGGAAGCATTGAGGGTTTACGAGACTTGCATTTAGGTATTAGAATCCTAGATTTGCATTTTCCCGTCATTATCTATCCATTTCCCCTTTTAATCCATCACTTTCACATTCTAACATTCATTTTCCCCACTTTCTCTTTTTATAATTGACTCTTCCTCCCTCTGAACCCTCATCCATATCCCTTTTTTATTCCTGCAACATTTAATAAGAAAGCTCCTCCATTTGCACCTTCAAATGCTACTTCAGACTCGTTTTACACCCCTTCTTTATTTTCTATAGCTATCTCCTCATTCGGACAATGTCTTCATTTACCATCACATTCCAATGATTGTGATTTTGATACGCTTCAAAAGTGATAAACCAAAAATAGGGGTCAATTTTACCAAATTTAGTCCCTTGTTGTTGTAAATTTCAGCTTATTTAATGAAATTTATAAAAACCCTACTTAAGATGTGTAGTGATAAGTAAAGGGTATCGTCCAAGGGAAGCTAGTAAGTTAATTCAATTGATATTCTACTTGAATAATTTGACACTAACTGGAGTTAACTTGATCTTGAGTGAAGATCAAATCACCCTAATTAGATGAGAAATTTAGAAAGGGGGGTAGAAGAGATGGGATGAATAGAAGAAATAGGGAGCTCGAAATTGGGTTCTTTGATCCAAAGAGAAGGGTCAAAGGGGTCAATTAGATAGGTTGAGAAGGAAATTTTGATTTGGTTTGGTTGGGTTTGTAGGTTTGATAATTCAGAAATAACTACACTATTATATAATAAAAAGGGAAATTTAATCTCCCAGAAATTGAAATTTTTTCTAGTTTTATTTTAATGTGCACTTGGAATACCTAGGTAAATCTCTCAATTTCTCCTTGCAATCCTAGCAAGGGCTTGTACATGCGGCTCAAGCCAAGTGATTTAGAAGTTCAGACCAAAATCAAGAAGAACAGCCAACAAATTAAACTAACATCATCCAAAATACACCAATAATTCAAATACACAGAAGGAAAATGTACCAAATAGGTTGATCCCAGATGGAGCTCTTCTCTATCTTGTAGCTGTGATAGAGCACCATCAAGAATGAGCTCCCCCTCTCGAAATCTAGCCTTTATACTTAGGTAACAAGGTAAAAATCACCATTTTACCCCCATTGGGTAATTATTTTTTATCTATCAATATAGGCTTGAACTGAATGATTCA
Organism: Wolffia australiana; assembly: GCF_029677425.1. Taxonomy (NCBI): domain Eukaryota; kingdom Viridiplantae; phylum Streptophyta; class Magnoliopsida; order Alismatales; family Araceae; genus Wolffia; species Wolffia australiana. The sequence goes on along the minus strand of NC_135839.1, from coordinate 16,007,309 downwards.
AATATGCAAATAGAAAGAGGGGATCAAGACGAGCAACCCATGAAAAAATCATTTGAATCGGATTTCAGGATCAAAAGTTATTAATAAATGAATGTTAAACCAATGGAAGCCATTGGATTTAAATTCATTTATTTATTCATTTCTTTTTTTTAACACGATGATGTGTCGCCCTCTCATTGGCGGGCGCATTCTCTTTTTTGCAGAAAAGTCCTTTAGAAAGCCTAGAATTGCTCCTGAACGCTGCCCAAAAGTGATTGTGAATATGCCCCTTGCACATTCTCTATCTGATTTTTTCTTGAAATCACAAAAATACCATGCATACTTTCTCATAAGTCCTTGCCAAAGTTACTTACTGTGTCTACGCCACTACCGAGAGCTGTTTTAAGGATATAATTGCAACTCGTAATTATGAAAAGTCCCTAGAAGAGTAAAAATTGGTTTAAAACTCATTTTCTCCTTATAAATATATCCTTTTTCCTCTTTAAAAATTCATTTCTTGCTTAAATAAATATTAAAAAATCCAATTAAATACTAAATAAATTCTAAAAATTCTAGAAAATTCAGTATTTCATCCCCATAATAATAAAGCTCGAAAATAAATTTTAAATCTGCCATTTTCATTTAAAAATAATTATTTCAAGCTCGAATGAATCCCACAGAATTCATTAAATTAACAGAAAATTAGGGAAAAATCAGAAATCACTTGGAAACATTAAATTTATGGAAGTATATGATAACAAACCCATTTTAAGCTCTTTAAATGCATGAAATTGTGCTAATAGCGTGAAATAAAGACCAAATTTAGGGTGTTACCAAAAAGCATTCCCTTGCCTCTTTTCAAATGCCTTCCATTGATATTTAGTGTGATTGTTATCCTTACACTTGATTTGGGCTAAGGGTAGCAATTGGTTATTTTAGGAAATGTTTTAAATTTATTGCTCTTTCAAATATCCATTTCTTTATTTCTCTCTCTAGGCTTTCCATCTTGTTATCTTTCTATAATGCTTTAGTAGAAACAACTCTTCTTTAAATAAGCAGTTATTGTATTTGTAATGGAGCTTCGTATAAAGACCCATTGTTCTTTTAGCGTCCCCTTCATTTTCATAACTCATTTCCTCTCATAGTAAGGAAATTTACCCTCCATATCTACACAGGCTGAGTTACTTGATAATCTGAGCCTTGGTTCAACATTTCGTTAAGGTCATAATCCGTAACGCCTTGACGAGGGAATTTGAAAGTCGAAGGGAAAAATCTTTCCCAAGCTTGGCTTCAGTGAAACTCCTTATGGGGTTTCTAAAATCATGAAAACTTTTTCATAAGAAAAGTAGTTTTACTAAAAGATTATTTGAACTTCATGTCATGATTTAAATGTATTTTTTAGAATATTTAATTAATAACTTCTATTATCTTTGAATGCAAAGGGGAATTTCATCAGTTTAGCTAGTTCTTTTGATATTACAGGGAAATAATATGATAAAACTGAGTGAATTCCCGTAAGGATCCAAATGTGTCATTACTGGATACTGTATGAAAACTTGGTTTGAGATTTAGCATTGCAGCATCTACCTTGCATTTTACATTCTCCCCTAGCGGTATGGAAATTCTCGTAAATGAATCAGTATCTGAACAGCATGGAAATTCATTTACAGTTCCTCTCATAATTTGATCCTTCCCTATATTATGTCATCCAGCCATTGTATATTCAAGCTTCAAATTCATCTCCTTGCTCCTTTATTTTTCAGCATGGAATCACACTTTAAACCATCACCTACTCTTTGTTTAATATTCTTGCTTCACAAACTCAGAAGATGTGTGTCCAATTTGGTGATAACATCAAATTAGATCAATAAATTATGTTTTATGCTTATTCTTTAAAAAATATCATTATATTTGCACTGGCACAATTGACTATTTAAGGATATAGTTATAAAAACATGATTTATTTGACTAAGATATATTTTTATATTATTTAATGATTTTCTATACTATGATGTCAGATGTTGTCTAGGACGTCGTCCGATCGGCACCGACTATGATTGTTCGGTGCCGGTAATGGATAAAGTATCGGATAACGACGATGTCCTCGTCTGACGGTTAACCCTAACGGGCTATGTAATTGTGAGATGATGAATGCCTACGTCTCGTACGTGCAGGCTCTGACTCGAGGGAGGCGCCGAGCTCCAAGCTTGGACGGGAATCGCCGGGTGACGGCGACCAGCGGGCCTCTCGAACCACGTTGGAGCGACGAGGACGTCTACGGCTGAACAAAATCACTTCGTTGGGCTCGCATGTAACAGACGGTCTGGTCCATACCGACAAGACACTCAGATTCCTAGTTATCTCTTGTTTAGCCTCTCTCACCTACCTAGCCCAAGCGCGAGAGAGACGGGATGAAAATATACTGCAAGAGAATAATTAAATGAGCGACGAGAGAGGACAGCATACCTCGTCAACAGTGGCTCGTAATGCAGGATCTCGTCCTCGTCAGTGGCAAATCGAAGCGGGCGGGGTGGAGAGAGACTGGAGTAGTCACAGCGGCTCGACGTGCAGCTGATGGTGCCGGAGCTAAAAGTGAAGGCCGGAGGAGGGTAGGGGGATGAGTCGACGGTGCTCACGGATGTACCATCAAAAATCCATGCTGGCATCGTCAAGGAATGATGCAACGCGAACCGGTGTCGAGCGGCGGCAGTCGGAGTCGTGTGTCGACCGGCGTAGATCCACAGTGCGACTCTATCGACTTGATTAGCTGGGATGGCTGGGAGCTTAGCCGGGTTGACTTGATTGAGCGATGTGCGGGTCGGGGCCTATTGGGGCATCCCGGTGTTTGGACAGGGCTTCCGACATGGTTACGGTGGCGCCATGTCTCGAGCGGTATGCCACCACACGGCGATGTGTGGTTAGAGGAGTTGGCGTGGCCAGCGGCTCCTAATCCACCCTGGTGTGTCACGTGCTTCTCCTGTTGTCAGCCTTGGCGGCAAGCTGCGAATCCCTTACATTGGTTTTTTCTTCCTTCTTCCTTTTCTTCTCCTTCTCTTTCTTTTCTTCTCTAGACGAGGAAGAAGACCAGCAACCTATTTGATAAAATGCTTCACTCAAAATTACTGGTATGGTTCTTAGGGTGCCCATCTCTTCCCTTATGTAGAGGGAGGAAGATGGGCCCCTAAGAGGGCCTTACATGGTCCATTTGGGGAACCCTTATAACTGGGCTCCCCTTTACAAACAAAGACTAAAAACAAAGGGGAATAACGGGGAAATTAGGGGAGAAATAGGGGGACAGACAAGGGGAGAGGGTCATAGGACAGCCCCTCACCTTGACAACAAAACATGGACAGACGAATGACATCGCGAGGGCGACATAACATGATGAAAATGGGACGAACGAGAACAAAAAAAGACAAAACACGGGAGAGAGAGAGAGAGAGAGAGAGAGAGAGAGAGAGAGAGAGAGAGAGAGAGAGAGAGAGAAGAGAAAACAGAAAGGATAGTGGGGCAGCTTCACCCGGTCTTCAACATTGAAGGCGCGCGGCGTGGGTGACGTCGATGACGATCTTCGATGGCGTGCGCTATCAGACTAACCTCAATTGACTCCTTCTAGTCAAGTGGATTTTTCATATCTGCTTGGAGTTTTATTTAGAAAACAGGACTTAGGTAAATACAATTGTGAATACATAAGATGCATATTGGATGAAATTAGAAACCCAAGCCATCTACGAGATAATAAGATAAGGCCTAACACACAAGAAACCTAGTTAAGAAGTCCATCAAATCCTCCTTAGACACGGGGTCCATTAAATACAATAATTCTGAAACTTACCCACGTTTTAAATTTAAAAGGCCTAATTTCAAATCTGGGAAGGAGGGAATGTTGATCTAGGTTGGACATGAATAAACCTAGCCCTCCAAACCCATGGAATTAAATCCAATAGCAGGGGGAGTTTATGCATTTCTATTTAATTTCTTCTCTGCTATCTTTGTATCTCATCTTAGATTACTCCTTGCACTTGTTGTTGGAGGTTGAGTGAATCAGATTTCTATGCTCCATTATTTCTCTTCCAAAAGTGTGGGAGAAATAGTTAAAGGGTGATCAAGATTCATGGAGAAAGAGCAATTCACCCTTGGAGAAGGTGACCACAAGGTCTGTCTGATACCCTGAATGTTTGATTTGATTTTTCTCACTTGTCAGCTAAATACTTTAAAGATAGCGTGGAGTTCAAGCTTTCCAATGCATCAAACGACACCAAAATATTCTGATTCTAGCAAAAGTTACAGCAGTTTTAGTCTACTGCCGGTTGTTGTGTAATTCCCTCCTTTGACTGAACACCGCCACAAGCCAAATTGCAGCCGAAGATTGTTTTAAATGTTAAACCTTATTGCTTGCTATAAAAATCCCCAAAATTTCCTTAAAAATGCATTCAATCATTAGAATTTAATTAAAGTAAAATAAATACTTATTTAAGTTATTTAAAATAGTATTGACTAGTTTTCATTTATTTCATTGATTTTCCTATTTGGAAAATACTTAAAAATCCACAAAATTATATTATACCAAAATAGTTATTTGAAAAAATATTTGAAATGAAATTTATTCTCTGATTACCTGCTTATTGTGGATTTGAACCTTCACTACCATGTACTGAGTAAAATTCAATAAATATTTATGAATTTTATAAGTAAAAAAGTAGTCGATAGTACATTGTGAGAAGAAATGTAATAGGCGAGCGAGGGGAATGACATACCTCGCAAATGGCAGCGTTTGTCACCGTTGACTTTGCCGGTGCAAGGGGCTGATGTGGGCTGGTAGATGGAGGTGTGTCGTTGACGAACATAGCTTGGCTTGACCGGCCGCGGTGTTGCGGCGCAGGAGTGTGACGTACAAGGGAGACGGGTGAGGAACATAAAGGGTTGTGGGATGTTGTTCAAACGTCTTGCCATATTTGGAGGGCAAAACCTTGGGTAGGCTGGCGCGGGCTGGATTCCAAGGGGATGCACGCAATAGCTGATGAGCACCGGCACTACAAGTTGTTCTAGGAGCACTACGAGCTTCACCGTTCAGCTCGTCTCTCAACTGAACAGGTTATGTGAGTGCGGCTGGGTGATCTAGGGGGACGGCTCAGCACAAGGGTCGGTGACCCCAGTGCAGGTACAATGGGCAGTCTGAGGCAATGTAGCCAGCTGGACTGTACCCGTGCAGTAACTTGGTGGCGTTGGCATGGCCGAGGGGACCGCAATTGGCATCTGGCCACCCTAGAAGCGGGTGGGTAAGGTCACAAAGGATCGTTACCAGGGGGCTGTGTGGGCATTAAGGCGGCGTAGATGGACTCCCCGCCTGTGAGACCGAACGCCGAAGCAGCCCACCTCGACCAAGCCCTCTAGAGGGTCAAAACGCCCAGTCCTGCACCACACATAACCAACAAGATGCAACAATCTAGCAGAGGGCAACATGCGTTCCACGTCATCGCTTCGTCGAGTCTGGCAGGAGACAACGCTTAAAGGAAGATTTCTCGATTAAACAATGGTGAAGGGGGAGCATCATATTGACGACACAACAAGAGCACATCAGCCACGTCGAGCAGCTTGAGCCAACATTTGCCACCCCCACTTTAAATACTCGACATATCTTGTCTTAGCATGGCATCTTATTTCTTGTATTTTGATTTTATGGACATTTTTGGATTGGGCCACCATGTTTTGGGCCTTATCCGTTGTTTTTTGTTCATTTTTTTTGTTTTGTGCTAAGGAGATTCGAGTCTCAAGACAGTTTTCCCCTTCATTAGCCCGCTTAATCATCCTTCCTCTCCTATATTAAGGGGTGGTATGCCAAGCACGGCTCTGGATGTCATTTTGAAAATTGAAAAGTTTATTCTTCTTTTGAGTATCATTCTTTAGAGAGAGTGTATAATAGTTGTAGATTTGCAATGGACGGGGTTCATGTGTTTCTCGACGTTGCGCCTTTATCCCACGTCGAGACCACTCTGTGGATCGTACTGCCATCGATGACACTCCTCTTCCATACCTCATTCTTGAATTCTTCAATTCTCCAAGAAACGAGTTCTTAAAGGGTCGCCATCAAAGAAACCCTTGTCTTGAATCGCTACCATCGCTGCTGCTATCGTGATAGCCGCCTATGGTGCCGTGGTGCTGCCACTAGTGCTGGCACCACCATCTCCCACGCTCACACCGTGTTCTATCGCACCCCTTATCCTGCGCCTCCTGCTGCTTACCGACGCCACCCAAACCCATGCTGCGCCTTCCCGCGTTGTGCGTCCCAGAGCCGTGCGCGCCGTGCTGCGCTCCCTTCCACGCCCCACGGGCCTCACGTGGTGCACCACGCACTGTGCGCCCCTCCGTGCCCCACGTGCCTCGCACCGTGCACCATGCTCCTTATGTCACACGGCCCGCGCCATGCAAACCCGTGCCTAACCCCCTCCCAGTGCCGCTCTCTTGAGTGTCGCACACCTAGCGCCCCACACCCCTCTACCGTGCGTTTCCAGACAGCACGAACATGTCGGTGTCTCTCCTATGCCATGTGCTCCCATGCCCCCATCCGCGCTAGTACCTTCCCCCCGCCATGCACATCCAGTACTACTCGTGTTCCCTTTCTCTCACTATTATTACCTGTTTCAGTACCGTCTTCCACTATCCGTTCCTCTTGTTGATATTTTAAAATACTATTAATAGCATAGCCACTGTTGTCGAGAGTTAGGACTTTCTTTATGGTTTCTATGGGAATTACTTGATAATGAGAGTTTTTGAAGCCTACGAGTCGCTGTCCTCCGCAAGTCATTGGTTATTTAGTAATCTTTATGGATCATTGGGAATCCAACCGTGACTATCTCCTTTTTGGAAATTAGTTGGATCGTAAATCCTCTACAGTAATTTGCCTTACTCTTTTCGCTGGGAGTATTTTCTTAAATCAAGCATACTTATCATTCAGTTTCCTCTTATATTGTAACACAAGCCGACGATCCCGGCATTCTTCGTGTTACATCATATTGGTATCAGAGCCAGGTTGTGTTAATTTGGTTAATAAGGAGGGTAAAATATCCTTCCACATTTTCTTAGTGGTATTCGTATCAGTTTTTGAAATTCATTCGCATCATCATATCATGTCATATCCTCATATATAGCACTCGTAGTTTTTGAAAGTGAAAGTTGATCATATGATGGTGCGAATGTGTGCCCAGCTACGGTCCACCGTAGGTGACAAATACCTCAAGGAAGAACATATATATGATCCCAGAGTTGTGGATCATCCACTCGAAGACCCTCACACTGAACACTTTCAGAAAGAACCTTCTTAAGATGCCGAGTTTGAATTACCTCCGCGAACAGTTAGGGATCCTGTCACTCCGGTCCCCACTCCAGCTAGTGGGACATCCGTATCCTCTCCACCTACACGTTCAGAAGACCGGATTTTTGTGGTAGTGGTGCCTACACCAAGGCCACTCCCGAACGGGCCGCATGCAACCTCTTCGGGGAGCGAAGTTCCTTGACGACTGAGCGAGGCACCAATATGGAGCTGCCCGATACCTCCTACCATTCAGGAAGCACCCCAACTACCACCGCAATGGGAGCATGGACCACCGATGCATCAACAAAGGTACTCAGGACAACAGCAATGGGAGAATCATCGCCAAATATCACCTCCGCCTGAAAGGCATCTCAATCAGCGATACTACAATGATCCCTCCTATCCACCAAATAGGAACTTCCATCGAGCGAAACCTAGACAACCTCCTCATTACGAGCCATAGGGATACCCTCACGGGTAGCTCCCACCTGGCATATTAGTCCTACAATGCCTATTGAGCCATACACGTAGAATTATTTATCGGTATCGGGCGGACTACCTTGTACCACCAGTCTTCCTCCCGTACTGGTCCAATATAGACCGAATCCTGGATAGATGTCCAACTATGGACTGCAATCTGCTGCCATGCCGAATCAATATGGGGCACCGCTACCTCCCCTGATGGCACCGCTGCCATACGCCATGAAGTTTTTGTTAGGACACCAACTGATGTACCCCATGGGACCACCGACTCAACAGGTGCCAGTGCCTACTTCTGCACCTCAAAGTCACCATGGGTAGGCTGCCCCAACAGCACCACAAGCACCTCAAGCCGCCCACTTCCCTTATGGGTATTACGATGATAGATCGCATTACCCTCACACGGCTCAGCCGGCTGTACCTGTCCCCCAACATAGAGACCATTTAAAACCCCTGGATGTTTTACGTCCTTTTCTTGCCCGTCATCATCGTAGTGATGATGACTAAGACCAAATATTATGGCGAGGACGCCAATGCATCAGTCTGGGACACGTCACCGCAGGCAGTCGGGGTCAACACAGACGTTACGGATCCAAAGATGAAGTCAACAGAAGTCAACCACCTCGGTCAACAGGAGTCAACGAAGAAGTCAACACGCCACAACCGTCGTCCGCCACGTCACCACCCGCGCACGTCTCCACGCGGCGTCATGACCACGCCAAAGGCAGATCCACAACTGCCCTTTGGCGTGGCGTGATCTGCGTTTTCCCTTGCGTCTTATTTTCTAGTTATTTTCTCTTTCCTCCAAGGCCTATATAAGGTCATTTGTTTCAAGAACTCATTAGGCAATCATAATTCAAGAATTGAGTTTTCTTTCTAACTCTTCTTGGAGGATTGCCCTACCCCTCATCTTGCCCTAACCTTCCCGTCGTCGCCGTCGTGCGTCATCACCGTCGTCGCCGCCGCCATACCGCGCCGCGCTACGCCGCGTCGTCATCACCGCCGCGCGCAGCGCGGTCCTGCACGCGCGACCGCATGCCACGCGTGCCATCCCGCCGCGCCGCGTGCGCCTCATGCCGCTGATCGCGGCGCTTCGCGCCGTCGGCGGCGCCTCAACCAAGTCTGGGCGCGCCTCAACCAAGTCTGGGCGCGCCTCAACCAAGTCTGGGCGCTTCGCGCGCGCGGGAGTTCGTCGCGCCCGACCCGGCGTCCCCGCTTCATAACGTCAACCAGGGCCGGACAACGCCGGGCGCCGTTCAGTATCACGCCGCCGTCGCCACGAGCAGAATTACCTGCAGCCTCTACACGCTCACGGTGCTGAGGTATACCTGAACCCTGTGGTGTCGGCGTGTTCTCCGCTCAGTATTTTCTCGGGAAGTTTCCACGCCGTCAGAATTAGACTTGGATTTCCTCTTCTTCTCTCCTTTTCTCGAGTGTTTCTTGCAGCGTGAATTCGAGGTATTGATTTGGTGCTTAGGCATCGTCGCGATGGGGGAAGACAGTACTCCCGCCCTCGATAAGGGTCGGAGCTGCACCACCAGATTTCATCGGTTTTAAGTCCGAGAATCGACCGTGATTTCTGTGGATTGTTTTATCCCTTACCCATTCCTACCCATAGCCTCGTCATCCGCCCTAAATCGTCCATCCCATAGTCGTCCTACGTCAAAATACGAGAAGCACATCGTGCTATGATAAGGAAAAGTTTACGCATAGAAGTTTCGATCTTTGAGCAATCACGGAACCTAGAAGATTATAATGATTGGGAATCAGATTTGGAATTTTTTTTCCAATGGTACGATATGGATGATGATCTATGCGTATCATGTGCTGAAGCTCGTTTCAGAGGAAAAGTTAAAATTTTCTAACAAAATGAGAATAGAAGCGTCATGACGCCGAGGAGACTCACCCATGAGATGGGACAAAAATTCTCGCAAGCTTAAGGATAAATATTTTCCAAAGCTTTACATGACCCATCTCTTGCTTAAATGGATAGATCTTAAGCAAGGGGAGCGAAAAGGTGAGTGAGTATATTGGAGAATTTGTGGAATTCTGAATGAGATGTAAATTTGTGGACAGTCCACAAATTCAGATTGCTTCCTTCATCCATGGACTCCGCTCCGACCATGGAGTATGAGTATTTAAACAGAACCCTTTCACCATGGATCTAGCTTATATCTTGGTGGAAAGTAACTAATACACCATCGACGATGTCCTTCCACCTACTCCGGCTGCACCCATGGCAGCCACTACTGCGTTGTCCACCAGCACCACTACCCGAGCTACATACGAATGGACTAGAAGAGTCAATTCGACCCCTCGAGCAAATGCTCCTTAATGTAACACGTAGGAACCGGGATCGAACATCACGTATTACAGTACAAGGAATTAGAACAACTTCTTGGAGAACACAAGAACCTGGTACAGGAGAAGGGTGTCATCGATGCCAGTTCATTCCACAGAAAGATCTCGACGTGGGATGACAGACGCGGGCGACGAGGGATCCACGGTCTCAAACAGTTGTAGATCAAAAACTGCACTACACTCTCTAAATAACAATACTCTAGGGAAGAAGAGACTTTTTAATTTTCAAAACGATATGCCCCTTTCCTTGGGCATGCCTTCCCTTTATATATAGAGGGAAGATGCCCAAGTGAACGACAATGAAGAGATAAATTGTTGCTAGATGATATTCCCTTGATGTATATTACACAGAGGCAAAAAAGAAAAAAACGGACGAGGCCCAAAACATAATGGCCCACTCCAATTGTTCAAGGAAATTAAAATACAAAAATAGTATGCGACACCTACAGATAAGAGCTAGGCGAGATACTTGAAGCTCGAATCTCGAACATTAGCTCGAGCACCTTGGCGCACTTGAACTTGTCCCATGTTAATGTCATCGCGATGGTCCCCCGTCATCCTCCTAGGGTGAGAAGAACTGGACTCTGGCTAGTTGAGACTGATGATGTCTTTAATAAGCTGGATTAGGTCCGGACGACATCAATGAAGGTCATCTTCGTTAATCCATGTGTCTTCCGATGAAGGTCGTCCCTGCCAATGCACTAAGAATGTGCGGTCACTCCGTCCCCTGTAGGGTGAATTACCGCGTGCAGTATTGTTTCTTTGTGTAACTGCCATACAAGAGCAGGAATAGGAAGTGGAACATGGTTGCACTCACTCTCATGACTATCAAATCTCAATTGGCTGTGACGCTCATTCATTAGTGGCATGAAACTAAACCACTGACATTGAAAGATGGACAGATCCCCAATTAGGTGGGATACTTGCGACATAGGTATTGTCATTAATTTTACGAGCAGTCGAGAAGGCTTGGCATTGCGAGCAATAGCTGATCACACCACAAATTTGGTATTTATTTCAAGCAGTTAGCACAATGTTATGCATTTAAAGAGTTTAAAATGGGGTTGTTATCATATATTTATATCTAATGAACTTTTATTATTGAATTCTATTTTTTCTTAACTTTCTGTTAATTTATGAATTTTATAAATTTTATTTAACCTTTGAATAAATATTTATAAATGAAAATGGCACTTTTAAAAAACTAATTTTAATCTTAATGATTGTGGGGATGAATTACTGAGTTTCCTAGGATTTTATTAGATTTTCTGGGGATTTATTCAAGGAAGAAATTAAATTTAAATATGAAAAGGATATATTTACAAGGGGAATATGATTTCTAAAGTAACTTCCAAATTTTGAGGGGTTCTCTTAATGTTGTGTTGCAATTATACGCATAAAACAGCTCTTGGTTGTGATGGTAGGAGTAAAGATATTACAAAAATCAGTTCAGGGGTTTATTGCAATTAATCAGCATTTTTTAGAAATTTCATAAGAAAATGAGGAGAGAGAAAGCAAAAAGGATTTATAGTTAAATATTTTGCAGGGGCGTTGGTTTTGGCACGTAAACTTTATCATGGACCTTATTGCAAAATTCTAGGCCACTCGCTCTCCTTTTGTGCATACAAAGCGCACAAACAAGAGGTGATGAGGGACTCGGTGACTGGTTTAAATTATGAAGAGTGCACATGTAACTGCAAATCGCAACATATTATGTTGATTTTTATTGTTTTTCTTTACTTTTGATGTCGGGACAGGGGGTACACAGCACTACAATATTGAAACTGATTTTTAAAGTTCAAATGCATCGGCCAATCAAGGAATGACACGACATTGCGTGCATAAAAAAGATAAAAAAATAAATAGAAATTGATGCAACCCCGTAGAATGGTCGATTTTCATAGTAATAACTTTTGATCATGAAGTTAGCTTGAGATTATGGATTTTCTCGTCTTGATCTCCTCTTCCTATCTGTTATGGTTCGATCGTTCAGATCAAACCTACATTAATAGGTAAAATATTATTACTTAGAAGGAGTAAAATGGTGATTTTTACCATTTAACCTAAGTATAAAAGCTGAATTTCGAGAGGAATAGGTCATTATGGATGTGGCTCTATCACAGCTGCAAGATAGAGAGGAGCTTCAGCCTGGGTCAACCTATTTGTTATTTTTTCCTTCGTTGTATTTGATTTTTAGTCTAATTTAGATTATGTGTTAGTTAATTTTGTGATTATTCTTCTCGATCTTGGTCTGTATTTTCTAAATCACTTGGCTTGAGCAGAATGTACCACCCATTCTAGGATTGAGTGGATAAATTATGAAATTGATCTAGGTATTCAATTTGCACATTAAGAAAAAAAACGTAAAAAAGATTAATTTCTAGGAGATATTTGATTGCCTTTATGGTCCAATAATTAGTACATTTTGAATTACCAAAACCCCAAAACCAACTAACATCAAATCAATTTTTTTTTATCCCCACTAATTGACCCATTTGATCCTTTTTATTGGATCAAATAAGTCAATCTAGTGCTTCGTCTTCTATTCTTCCCATCTCTTCGGCCCCCCTTTCAAAATTCATCATCTAATTAGGCTGGCTTGATCTTCATTGAATATCAAGTTAACTCTAAGTAGGATCAAATTATTTGAGCAGATCACCATTGAATTACCTTACTAGCCTCCCTTGGACAATACCTCTACTTATCATTATACATCTTAAGTTAAGGTTTTATAAATGTTACTATATAAGCTAAAATTAACAACGACAAGGGATTATAAAATTGCATACTTTACCCCTATTTTTAGCTTATTAGTTGTGACCCCTGGAGAGTGTCTCTCATGCCTCAACCTGACCACGACTAACTCTCCCTACAAAAAAGAAATGGGCCATCCTCCTGAATGAGCAGCTTCCTTATACTGTTCATTACGAGATGTTATGGGAGAATGAATGTTTTTGTACATGCATCTAATATGCTAAGCAAGATCACATGCATCCTTGGAGATCCTTGTATGAGAGTCTAATGGCATGAGATCTAGTGGTTTGCGTGGAAGTTGACCATACACAATTTCAAAAGGCGCTCTCCTAGTGGTACAGTTCACTAAAGAGTTGAAGGTAAACTCCGCACGAGGTAGCACTTGATCCAATGTGGAAATATTTTCACCAACTAATGATCTTAACAAGTTGCCAAGACTATGATTGACAACTTTGGTTTGACCATCAGTTTGAGGATGGTAAGCGATAGAAGACTTTAGTTGGGTTCACATAATGATCCAAACTGTTTTCAAGAAGTATCTCATAATTCATACATTACAATCCACGACAGTATTTTTGGGAACCCCATGTAATTTCACTATATTATCATAAAAATACTTGGCGATGCGCGTTGTATCAACCGTCTTGGAACAAGGCACAACGTGTGGAAGACCTAAAACAAAATCTATACTAGTGTCGACCAATGGCTTTGTTGGAACGAGTGGAGGAGTATATAATCATGTATTATCCTTTCTAAACTTGGCCCATGAACATGTAAGGCAACGTGAGATAATATTTCCCACATCTTGTTTTTGGGAAGGCCAATAGAATTGATATTCCAAGGCTTGAATGGTCATATTTACTCTGAAATGTCTCCTAAGTCATCCGGTGTGTGTTTCCCAAATTAGAAAATCTCAGAGTGAAGTGCGAGGGACGCAAACTCTTTTTATGTTGAAAAGATAGCCGTTGGGTATGTAGTAGTCATGAAACTCGGTGCTTGTTTTGCTCAAAACAACTTGGATTATCTTTCCCAAGTTGGGACAGTCGAGGTAATCTTCTCGTAACTTCTCAAATCTGAGGATTTGGGTCCTCATCATGTTTAGAACTAGCGGTCACCTACTCAGTGCATCCGCCATGGCATTGTCTTTTCCTTTCTTGTGGCGGATAACAAAAGTAAAACCTTGTAGGTAGGCTATCCAGCGAGCATGTATGTCACTTACTTTCTTTTGATCATGTAAGGGGCATAGCTTACTATGGTCAGAGTATAGAACAACTCCTTAGGCAGGAGATAACTGATACGTTCCCAGTCAACATATCTGATGGCGAGGACGCCAACACTTCAGCATCGAACGTGTCACCACGGTCAACCAGAGTCAACACGCCCACTATGGACCACGGTCAACCGGAGTCAACTGAAGTCAACACACCCGCAACCGTCGACAAGCACGTCTCCACCCACGCACGTCCCTACACAGGAAGATCTACAACTACCCTTTGGCTGGACACGGCGCACGTCTTTATTTTCTCGTCATTTTCTCTTTCCTCCAACGCCTATATATAGGCCATTGTTTTCAAGAAACAGGAGGCAATCATTAATTCAAGAATTGAGTTTTGTTAACCCTAGCCGTCGTCGCCGCCGCCGCAGCTGCTACCGCCGCCGCCACCGCCAAAGCCACCTCGCGACGTCGGCCTCCCACCTCCCCTCCATTCTCTCTCTCTCTCTCTCTCTCTCTCTCTCTCTCCGTTCGCCCAGCCTTGGCCGCCCAAGCAGCCCCGCTAGAGCCACTCCGGCAGCCCCGACCAGGCTGCCCTAGGCAGCCCCGACCAGGCTGCCCTAGGCAGCCCCGCTAAGGCCGCCCTGACTACCCCGCCGAGGTCACCCAGGCAGCCCCGCCAAGGCAGCCCCAACCAGGCTGCCCAGGCAGCCCCAACCAAGCCGCCAAGGCCGCCCCGCCAGAGCCGCCCAGGCAGCCCTACCAGAGCCGCCCCAAGGCAACCCCGCCAGGGCCCCCCAGGCTGCCGTCCAGGGCCGCCCTAGGCAGCCCCGCCAAGGCCGCCCAAGGCAGCCCCACAAGGGCTGCCCTAGACAGCCCCGCCAAGGCCGCCCAAGGCAGCCCCGCCGAGGCCACCAGGCAGCCCCGCTAGGGCCGCCCAAGCAGCCCCGCCAAGGCCACCCAGGCAGCCCTCGCCAGAGCCGCCCAAGAGCACCCAAGCCGCCCAAACCGGGCCGCCCGAGACGGCATTCAAGCTGCCCCTGTCCAAATGCCGTCGGCGCTTCAAGCCGCGCGCGCTGCGCGCGCTCGAGTGTGCTCCGCCACACTCTGCGCACTCCGCGCGCGCGCCGGCACTCCATGCGCTGCACGCACCCTTCGCGCGGGTGTTCGCCCACACTTGACTCTGCGCCCACTGCACTCAGCCAGGGCCGTTCAACGCCCTAAACATCCAGCCTCGTCCTCATCCACTAGGCCGCTCAACGCCCAGATTCGTCAAGTCGCATCACGATCAGAATTTCCTGCTCCCTCTTCACGCACTATGGTGCAGAGGTATGCCTGAACCCTCTAGTGTCGAAGTGTTTTCCGTCTAGTGTTTTCTCGGGAAGTTTCCATCGCCGTCGGAATCTGAATCGGTTTTGAGTTTCTGCTTCTTCTACCTCCCTCTCGAGTGTTTCCTCGTGACGCAAATCCGACGTATTGATTTTGGTGCTTAGGCATCGTCGCGGAGGGGGAAGACAGTACTCCCGCCCTCGATAAGGGTCGGAGCTGCACCACCAGATTTTTCATCAGTTTTAAAGTCCAGATCCGACTATTTGGATTTCTGTGGATTGTTTTATCCCTCCTTATAAACCCAATTCCCTTCGTCAACCTATCCATCGTCCTTTCCCCTTTTTCATCCCTCACACAGCCATCCTACCCTTACCCATATACCTAGTCATTCCGCCCTTCCTCGTCTACCCCATAGTCATCCTACGTCAAATTGGTATCAGAGCCTAACCTGTTAGCTCAATCGTTTCTGCCATCGTAGATGTCTATATTCATCATCATCTGTTAGTTCCTTGCATGCATTTGCATTCCGGCAAACGAGTCGCCGCTCCGATGACAGACCAACCCCAAGACAGTCGTGAGGTGTCCGTCCCTAAAATGCACGAGTTGTCCTCATCCATACAACCGACCTCTTCTCGAGGAGACATCGATCGTGTATTAGACGCTATCCAGAACGGTTTTCGTGATGTCAATACACGAATTACAAATATGGACAATCGTCTAACTAGTTCGATTGATGCGGTGAGCGAACGGACTTATGAACTCGAAAATAGAGGTTTGGATCGACATCGCCGCGATCGCGAGAACCACTATCGCCCAGATCCTAGATCTCAAGATCGTGATAGGAATCATCATGACATTGATGATCCTATACGACCCGAAGATAGATCCGGAAGACGAAATCAGAATCGCCTCGAGCGAGACAATCCAATTCCTCCGGATATTCGCACTCCGGTTCATCATAGAAATCGTCGCGATGATTACTATTCGCTCGAGCCTAGGACCCCAGGTCAGGATAGGAATCGTCCCCCACAGAACGATCCCTATCCACCTATGGATAGAGCCCTGGTGCATGATGGAAATCGCCCACTACGGGATGACTACCATCCACCAGAGGAGAGGACCCTAGAGCGCGATAGGAATCATCCCCCTCGGACTGATCCTTATCTGCCCGATGATAGATATCACGGAT
Source organism: Wolffia australiana (assembly GCF_029677425.1). Lineage (NCBI taxonomy): Eukaryota > Viridiplantae > Streptophyta > Magnoliopsida > Alismatales > Araceae > Wolffia > Wolffia australiana. The sequence goes on along the minus strand of NC_135839.1, from coordinate 15,990,692 downwards.
GGAACAGGAATCGTCCGGACAGGAACGATCCTTTTCCACCCGAGGATGTGGTTCCCCATGTCGATCACTACCATGTGGATCACGACAATGAATTGCAGCAGATTCAGCGTAGCGTCAAAGTCGGTGTTCCATACTACGAGGGATCTAGGGACCCTAAAGAGTATCTTGATTGGGAGTCTAAATTGAATAGTTATTTCAAGTGGTACAATATGCTAGAGTGGCAGACGGTCCAGTACGCCGAGATGAGATTAGGTGGACAAGCCAAGATCTTTTAGGAAAATCTAGAATTTTTGATTTATAACCGTCGTGAGGCACGCATAGATACTTGGCCCCAAATGAAGGACAAACTATGTGAAAAATACGTCCCACTTGCCTATCTTGACAACCTTCTTGACCAATGGCACAAACTGCAGCAGGGTAGGCACCCCGTCTCCGAGTATATCACTCAATTTGAGGAATTCTATATGAGGTGTCGAGTTGAAGAGAATCCTCAAGTCATTATTTCTCTTTTTAGGACCGATCTTAACCCTTATCTAGCGATAGAATTGCTTGTCCGTAAGGCCACGACTCTCGAGCAGGCCTATCAGATTGTAGAGGACCTAGAACTTTCTCAAAACTTATACCATACTCCCGTGTACAATCGCCATGCTCTTACAGATCGGTCGCACTTATCTAACCCTTCTTATTCCAATCGTGCGACCCAGCGTAATCCTCCCTTACCTCTCTCGGCACCACCACCACTCGTTCCTACCCCTACTCGTACTCCCACCGAACATCGTCCCCCCACTCCAAATCAGTCATCGACTACGCCGAATACTCGTCCCCCACCCTCCCTAGAGTCCACCGCTAGGGCTCCTCCTTAGCCCAATTCTGCACAACTCGGTCCTTTCGGGTTGACTTGTTTTAAATGCCAAGGGCGAGGTCATAGAGCTTCCCAATGCCCTTCATGAGCCTTGCACATAGGACAGGAGCCCCTCGATAGCGACCCTACCTTTGATGAGCCACCTATAGATGAGGAGTATAGAGTTGAGAGCTATGTTGTCGATGAATTTGTGAATGATGATGGATTAGTGAGTTTCATTATCATCACAGACTGTCCACCATCTCTTCCTCGTCACGACCCATCTACGTCCGTTAGGGGAATTGTTCGTTGCAACCTTACTCAGCCTACCACCGATAATTCTGCATTGAGGACATCCATATTTTACACGTATTTTAAAATTGGTGATAAGATGTGTAAGACGATCGTAGATAGTGGTAGCTGTATTAACGTCATCTCTGATGTTATGACATCACGTTTGGGATTACCTTTGATCGATCACCCTCACCCATATTTTGTGTCTTGGATCGATGCTACCTCCATCCCTGTGAGAAACTAATGCCGTCTCCCTTTGAAGGTTCAATCCTACGAAGAGGAGATATTATGCGATGTTCTACCTGTGAAGGTGGGCAGCATTATCCTCGGCCGCCCTTGGTTGTATGATAATGATGTACACCTCTATGGTCGGAGCAATACCTGTTCTTTTATCCATCAGGGCAAGAAAATCACGTGGCATCCCTACACTCATAGTCCGTATAGAGCCTCACCGAAATATCCATCCGTAGGCTTGTGTGTCGTTAGCAGATCCCTATTTCAGAAAGAACTCGATAGTGAAATGACTATATGTTTGGCCATGATACCCGATCATTCCTTCGAGGATTCCTCCAACCCGCCCCCCGAGATTTCTCGGCTACTAGAGGAATTTGCTAGTGTTTTCCCCAAAGATTTGCCCAATGACCTACCTCTGATGCGCGATATTCAGCACGCTATTGATTTCATTCCGGGGTCATCAGTACCCAACCTCCCTCACTATCGCATGGACCCTACACAGTACAAGGAATTACAGCGCCAAGTCCAAGAACTCTTGGACAAGGGGTTCATCCAAGAGAGCCTTAGCCCGTGTGCCGTTCTTGCACTGCTCGCTCCCAAAAAGGATGGGAGTTGGCGTATGTGCATTGACAGTAGAGCTATAAATAAGATCACTGTCAAGTATAGATTTCCTATCCCCCCCATCGACGATATGTTTGATATGATGGCAGGTTCGACAGTTTTCTCCAAAATTGATCTTAAGAGCAGTTATCACCAAGTTCGTATCCGACCCGGAGACGAATGGAAAACCGCCTTTAAGATCAAGGACGGACTATATGTGTGGAAGGTCATGCCCTTTGGATTATCAAACGCACCTAGCACCTTTAAGCAATTGCTGAATCATATACTTAGACCGTTCATAGGAAATTTCGTCGTCGTATATTTTGATGATATCCTTATCTATAGCAGTTCCACACCTGATCATCTCCAACACTTACGTTTAGTTTGTGAAGTATTGAAAACTGAGCAGCTGTATGCTCACCCAAAAAAATGTTCTTTCCTTGTCAGTCATGTTTCATTCTTAGGTTTTATCCTATCTGGCCAGGGTGTATCCGTTGATCCGGCCAAAATCGACGCCATAACCCAGTGGCCAACGCCTAAAAATGCCCATGATGTTCGTAGTTTTCACGGCCTAGCAACTTTCTATCGACGATTCATATCCAACTTTAGCACCATCATGGCACCCTTGACTCAATGCCTTAAGGGAAATTATTTTGAATGGACGATAGAAGATCATAAATCTTTTGAGGAGATCAAACTTAAAATGACTCAGGCCCCTATTCTTCGCTTACCTGATTTTGATAAAGTATTCAAGGTTGCTTGTGATGCTTCAGGGTTAGGAATAGAAGGAGTTCTGACTCAAGAAAATCATCCTATTACCTCCTTTAGTGAGAAATTGAATGACGCTAAGCTCAAATATTCTACCTACTACAAAGAATTTTATGCGATCGTCCAATCTTTACGTCATTGGCGTCATTACCTGCTCTCTAAGGAAATTTTCCTCTACTCTGATCATGAAGCCTTGAAATATCTCCATTCCCAGCAGAAATTAAATTCTAGGCATATTAAATGGGTCGAATTCATTCAGTCTTATACCTTTGTCCTTAAACACAAGAGAGGAGTTGAGAACCGAGTCGCCGATGCTTTGAGTAGAAGGGTCCATTTGTTGAATGTTATGAAAGTTGAGGTTATCGGATTTGATCAGATGAAGGACCTATATCCAGATTGCCCGGATTTTGCTCCCATTCTTCAGAGCTTAGGCAAATACCCAAATCCTGATAATCAAAATTATATCATGGAGAATGGATTCTTATTTTACGATCGTTGCCTATGCATCCCACGCTCATCTCTTAGGGATTTCCTCGTATGGGAAACACATGCCGGAGGCCTTAGTGGTCATTTTGGGAGAGATAAAACCATAGCTATGGTTGAGCATCGATTCTTTTGGCCCTCCCTAAAGTGAGTCGTAGCAAGTATAGTTTCTCAATGTCGTGTATGTGCTCTCGCTAAGCAGGTAAAACAGAACATCGGCCTCTACACCCCACTACCAGTCCCTCAAAAACCCTGGGAGCATGTGAGCATCGACTTTGTGCTAGGGCTTCCGAGGACGAACAAACGCCATGATTCCATCATGGTGGTTGTAGATCATTTTTCGAAGATGGCTCATTTCATCCCTTGCTTTAAAACTTCGGATCCGTCTCATGTCGCCCAATTATTTTTCAATGAAGTAGTGTGTCTCCACGGTCTTCCAAAAAGCATAGTGTCGGATAGAGATGTCCGATTCACTAGCTACTTTTGGAAGACCCTTTGGCATCTTTTGGGGACAAAGCTTAAGTTTTCCACGGCTTTTCACCCCCAAACTGATGGACAGACCGAGTTCTTAAATAGGAGCCTTGCCAACCTATTACAGTCATTGGTGGGAGACAACCTCAAGTCTTGGGGTTCTGTCATTCCGCGTGCCGAATTTGCTTACAACGCGTCAGTCAACCGTACTACCGGTATGAGTCCATTTCAGATTGTGCATGGTCATCTCCCTCGTACCCCTACCGACCTTATACCTATGTTGCCGCATGCTAGAGTCTCAGATGACGGTCATGAATTTGCGCATCATATTAGAAGTCTGCATGAGGAAATCCGTTCACGCATTACAATTAGTAATGCCTTATATAAACAATTCGTTGATTTGCACCGTCGTTTTTGTGAATTTAAAGAAGGTGAAATGGTAATGGTGCGGATTAGGCCGGAAATATTTTCTTCCAAACGGGCTACTAAGCTTCATGCTCGTAGTGCCGGGCCGTTTCCGATCCTCAAACGAGTTGGGGAAAATGCCTATGCCATTGACACACCCTCCTTGTGGGGAATAAGCACTACTTTCAATATCTCGGATTTAGTCGCGTTTAAATCCCTACCTCCTTCATCTAATAGCCACGTTCTACCCTCAGACTTTCTGGTGAGCGAGTTTGACATGCCCACTCCCCCATCACTACCCTCTAACTGGCATGAAAGCATCGACGAAATACTGGACGAAGTAACCACCTTCACCAAAGGTGGAACGGTGCGGAAGTTTCTTGTTCGTTGGCAGGGCAAAGCATCGATGAACAACACGTGGATTACAGAGCAAGACCTGGCTCGCCTGCGCCCTGACCTAGTGACCCCGCTGGAGCTTTCAGACGTCTACTCAACGGAGTCGAGTTCTCCACACCCCGGGGGAATTGATGGCGAGGACGCCAACACTTCAGCATCGAACGCATCACCACGGTCAACCGGAATCAACACGCCTGCAATGAACCACGGTCAACCAGAGTGAACCAAAGTCAACACGATGCAACCGTCGCCAAGCACGTCTCCACCCATGCACGTCCCTGCGCGCGTCATGACACGACGCCAAAGGCAGATCCACAACTGCCCTTTGGCGTCACACGACGCACCTCTTTATTTTCACATCATTTTCTCTTTCCTCCAAGGCCTATATATAGGCCATTGTTTTCAAGAAACAGGAGGCAGTCATTAATTCAAGAATTGAGTTTTGTTAACTCTTCTTCCAGGACTGCCCAACCTCCCCTATCCTTCTTAACCCTAGCCGTCGTCGCCGCCGTTGCTACCGCCGTTGCCGGCGCTAGAGCCGCCTCGCGACGTCGGCCTCCCACCTCCCCTCCGATCTCTCTCTCTCTCTCTCTCTCTCTGTCTCTGTTCGCCCAGCCTTGGCCGCCCAAGCAGCCCCGCCAGGGCCGCCCAGGCAGCCCCGACCAGGCAGCCCTAGGCAGCCCCGACCAGGCAGCCCTAGGCAGCCCCGCCAAGGCTGCCCTGACTACCCCGCGGAGGCCGCCCAGGCAGCCCCGCCAAGGCAGACCCGGCCAGGCCGCCCAGGCAGCCCCGACCAAGCCGCCCAGGCCACCCCATTAGAGCCGCCCCAAGCCAACCCCGCAAAGGCCGCCCAAGGCAGCCACGCCAAGGCCGCCCTCGACCGCCCCGCCCAGGCCGCCCAAGGCAGCCCCGCCAAGGCCACCAGGCAGCCCCGCTAGGGCCGCCCAGGCGGCCCTGCCAAGGCCACCCAGGCAGCCCTCGCCAGAGCCACCCAAGAGCTCCCAAGCGGCCCAAACCGGGCTGCCCGAGACCGCGTTCAGGCTGCCCCTGTCCGAACGCCGTCGACGCTTCAAGCCGCGCGCGCCGCGCGTGCTCAGGTGCGCTCCGCCGCACTCGCTGCAGCGTCTGGCGCTCAGCGCGTGCCAGCTTTCCGTGCGGGTGCCGGCGCTCCGCGCGCGTGCTGGCGCTCTGCACGCTTCGCACGCTCAGCGTCCACGCGCGCGCTGCTCCGTGTGCTCCGTGCGCCGCGCGCACCCTTTGCGCGCTTCGTGCACCCTTCACGCGCTTCGCGCGCGCAGGTGTTCACCCACGTTTGACTCTACGCCGACTGCACTCAACCAAGGCCGTTCAACGCCCCGAACGTCCAGCCTCGTCCTCATCCACTGGGCCGCTCAATTCCCGGATTCGTCCAATCGCATCACGATCAGAATTTCCCGCTCCCTCTTCATGCACTACGGTGTAGAGGTACGCCTGAACCCTCTAGTGTCGAAGTGTTTTCCGTCTAGTGTTTTCTCGGGAAGTTTCCACCGCCGTCGGAATCTGAATCGGTTTTGAGTTTCTGCTTCTTCTACCTCCCTCTCGAGTGTTTCCTCACGACGCAAATCCGACGTATTGTTTTTGGTGCTTAGGCATCGTCGCGGTGGGGGAAGACAGTACTCCTGCCCTCGATAAGGGTCGGAGCTGCACCACCAGATTTTTCATCGGTTTTAAAGTCCGAATCCGACCGTGTGGATTTCTGTGGATTGTTTTATCCCTCCTTATAAACCCAATTCCTTTCGTCAACTTGTCAGTTGTCCTTTCCCCTTTGTCATCCCTCACACATCCATCCTACTCTTACCCATATACCCCGTTGTTCCGCCCTTCCTCGTTTACCCCGTAGTCGTCCTACGTCAGTATTGACCCTCACTTGAGAACAAAAATTGATTATCACCACAAAGGGTTCACAATTGGGGTGCGGGACGGGAAAGGGAAGATATCACCGGAACAAAGATGGAAAGAACAGAGATAAGGGAGAGGAGGGTAGAAAACGATGACATCGAGAGATGGCCGCGGCTCGCTAATGGTCAAGACCTGCAAGCGAAGAGAGGGTGAGAAGGACTAGAGGAGGGAGAGTGCCGGAGGTAAGGGAGAATAAAGGGTAGAGTACCAATTAAGCGATGTCTGCCCTTAACCCGCAGGTTGGCAGACTCTTCATCTCCTTTGTTAGCGGGCTGGGCTTCTCCTCTGTTCTTGGGCGTGCATTTGCATTCATATACTCGCCATGGAATCATATCAATACTCATGCCAAATTTGACCAGCTTGTCCTCAAGCGGGAAGTCAGGAAATATGGCTTGAAGGGTTGCTGTTAGTTCTCTAAAACCTTCGGATATGGGCAGTCCGTGCTAGTGGGTGAGGACTTGGCAGCCCATCGCAGAGGGCCAAAAAGTAGTAATCTTCTCTTGTGTGACGTGCCACACTCGCTGGTTAGTGATGAAGGGAGGAAGTGGTTGAGGGGGAACCCCCGACTTGGTGGCACGCTTGAGGATGGAAACATGGAAGACAGAGTGGAGCCAAGAGTCGTTCGATAAGGTAAGCTGGTAGGCGATGGGTCCAATGCGCTTGACGATGGGATACGGTCCGAAGTAGCGACGCGCCAGTTTTTCAAAGGGGCGTTTGGCGAAGGATTGTAAGCGATAAGGACGAAGCTTGAGATATACTTGGTCAACCCCCGCAAAATCGATGTGGTGGCAGTGTTTTCTTCTTTATGCTTCATCAAGGCCTTCGCACAGTCAGGGTTCTGCCGGAGCAAGGCAAGATGGGCATCACAATCTCAAAGGAGAGCATCCACTACATCAATGGGAGATGGCGACGACCCCTGGCGGAGGAGAGTAGGCGGGTCCCGGCCATAGACGGCTTGGAAGGCGTCATCTTAATACTGGAATGGTATGAAGTATTATAACTGAACTTGGCCCAGTGTAACCATTGGCTCCACTTGCGAGGTTGGTCGTTGGCAAAGCAACAGAAATAAGCTTCGAGGCTGCAATTGAGTACTTTTGTTTGGTCCTCAGTTTGACGGTGGTAAGCTGAGCTATGATGAAGTTGAGTGCCCTGTAGGCGATGAAGTTCACGCCAAAACCCACTCGAGAGTAGACGGCCATGATCTAAGACAATTGTGCTCACGGTACCATGTAGGTGGACGATTTCGCGAGTGCATTTGTCGGTGACATCACTGGCGGTGAAGGGGTGGCATAGACCCAAGAAGTGTGCATATTTGCTGAGTTGGTCAGTTACCATGAGGATTGTATCAATGCCCCCTGATTTGGGGAGGCCTTCAATGAAATCCATGGCGATGTTCTCACATATGTGAAGGGGGGTGGGAAGTGGCTGATTGAGACCCACCAGAGTCAATTGTGACGTCTTGAATTGTTGACTTATGTGGAAGTTGTTGACAAAGTCCGTAGTGGAGCATTTCATCCCCCCCCAGTGGAATTTTTGCATTGTACGTTTGTAGGTCTTGAGAAACCCGGCATGTCCCCCCACCGCTTGAGAGTGAAACTCCTGAAGCATAGTCGGGATGTAGCGCGAAGTGATGTAATACGACACTGGGATCGGCGGTTCGTATTACAACACAGCGCACTAGTAATGAGTTGGTTTAAAATCTATTTAGATGGAGTGAATATCGAAAGAAACCCCCAAATGAGCAATAAGAGACGTTACGAACTAGGGTGAATGACCTAGGAAGTCCTGCGAGAGAGGGGATAGTCAGGCTAGACTCCCAATGACCCTCCAGACTAACTACGGGGATTACGACGTAAGGGGCGTTTGATGACCCATGATTGCTCCAATTCTAAGACCAACGAATAATCATCCACCTCAAGAAATCCCTATCTCACGATAAGTGGATATCCTATTCAAGTGATGTCTTCGATCTAGACAGAGAAACTGATAGGGGAAGACTGCACTACTGATGGAGGACCATCCAGCAGATGGCGGCTCAGCGACGACGACGCCACCCAAGGATGCCACGATGACGCGCCACCAGCCATGCCGAGGCGCTCGAGTCGACGTCCGTCATCCGGGGTTTAAGTACTCCGGGTAAGCAAGGCTTTACCATTTTATTATTTTCATCATCATGTTGTATTTCTTTCCGAATTATGGATTGGGCCATTATCGTAGGGCCCGTCCTCGTCTTTGATTTTATATTTTAGAATTGTATTTGAATTTGTAAGGAGAGACCGAACCACGTTTCACGACGGTTCGATCTCTCCCCACGTTCTCTTGGCACCCCTCCTCCCTATATAAGGGGAGGGCATGCCCAAGGAACATTTGGAAGTTTTTGAATTGACATTTTTTCAAGAATCTTCCCCCTATCGTAGTCGTAGCGTAGGGGGTTTGGCTAGCCCCACCTCTTCGTCGAGACCACTCCGAGGAGTAGAGCCCACGTCCTGTCCGTCGATATCACTCCGGGCGTGACGTGTTCAACCGTACCGTCGAGATCACTCCGGTACGTTAAAGATTTTCAAGAAGCTGTTGAAATCAAGAATCGAGAGAGCACCCATCGAGATCACTCTGGGCGTCCTCGAAGGTTCGCGACGACTACGGCGCCGCGCTGCATTCGGGAAATCGTCTCCAACGAGGAGAACCACCCTCGACCCACCAAGAACTCACCACGCCAGGTTCTTGGCTCTACCCGTCCATCTCCCCATCCTTCATCCCTCCATCGTTTCTTGAATCTTCCTCTTCACCCTCATCGTTCTTGACCATTCCCCTTCTCCTCCCATCGTTTCTTGAATCGTCCTCTTCACCCTCATCGTTCTTGACCATCCTCCACCACTTTCTATCGTTTCTTGAATCTACCTCTTCACCCTCATCGTTCTTGACCATTCCCCACCATCTTCCATCGTTCTTGACCATAACCACCCCATTCCTGCATCACCCTTTGGCTTCCCCCTGATGACTCTCAAATTTGTCATCAAATAATTAAACTTTTTAGTTTTCATTCATCAAAATTATAATGTTAATTCATGCTAATATCATGCATATGCATCATTTTATAAAATCACTAACCCCACTTGATCCTTTGAATCAAGTGGAATATATTTAACATTTTACGGTTAGTAAACTGATGGCGCGTCACCACCGGTCGTCATCGAGCCAGCAGCAGAGGAGCAGCAGGACGTCCCCGACTCAGCACCCGAGGAGCCGGCACTACCCAGCTCGCCACCGAGACGAGTCCAGCCACCACGACGAGCCGCGCGGCAACGGGATCCCGCATTCTGTTACTCGGCATGACGCGGACGCCGACCACCGGAGCACCCCGTTACAGTCAGTTACTTTATCTTATAGTTTTTCCCTTTATTCGTATTGTCGTGTAGCGGGGGAAGGGCCCATATGAGGAACCCTTTCCCCCCCCCCCCTTTTATGTTGGGCCTGATAAGCCCGTTTCCTATTTTTCTTGCTTGTTTTCCTTCCTTTTCTTTTGTGTTATTGGACTTAAGGAAGGGCCCATCTTCACCCATATATAAGGGGAAGAGGTGGGCGCTTCCCTCACCTTTGACCTAATTTTGAAGAATTGCACTTTGAGAAAGAAGGGTCAGGTCGTGGAGAAGAAGAGAAGAAAGAAGAAGAAGAGAAGAAAGAAGAAGAAGAAGAAAGGAAGAAGAGAAGGAGAAGAGAAGGGGAAGGGAAGGAGACCACCGCTGCACCGCCCCTCGCTCGAGTCACATCGCCGCCGAGTCCGCGCGACCGCCTCCTGCGTCCGCGCCGATAAGGCCACCGCGGCGCCGCTCCTCTGCCCGGACGCCGCCGCCGAGCTCGCGCGGCCGTCCACCGCGTCCGCGCCGCTACCGAGCCGCCGCCTCTGATCTCGCGGCTCGCTTGGCGCGCGCGCGCCGCCGCCCTCGCCGAGTCGCGCGCGCCGCCTCGCGCCAGCGCGCCAGGCCGCTCGCGCGCCGCTGCTCGAGCAGCGCCATCGCCGCGCGCAGCCGCCTCGCGCTGCGCGCTAGGACGCCGCTGCGCGCGCTGCTCGAGCGCGCTTACCGCGCGCGCAGCCGCCAGTCGCGCCGCGCCGCCTCAGCCGCTGCCGATCGCGCGACTTCGCTGCGCGCGACCAGCAGGGCCACCAGCTGCGCGACCTGGTCGTGCCGCCGCCGAGCCGCGCTGCGTGTGCTGCCGCCATTCCTGCTGTCGCGCGAGCGCCGTGCGTGCTGCCACACTACCGCGCCGAGCCGACCGTGAGTGCGACCTGCTCGACCGGCGCGCCGCAAGCACAACTGCCGGGTCCGCCGTGAGCTTGCACCGTGAGTCCGCATCGATCGTCACCGCCGAGCTGCACCGTGCGCGCTGCCCCCGCTCTTGCTGCTGCACGGCTGCTGCTGCGCCCGGTCGCCTCCCCTTGTCACGTGCTCGTGATTGGCATACTCCCTCACCAATGGCTCCTCTCGTGGAAGCTCCTACTCGAGTCGACCGTCGCCCCGCGACGTAGGTACTTTGCTACCCTCGCTTCTTTGGTCCTTATTTCTTACAGTACTCTTTCGTATTGCCTCCACCGCGCTCGGGTTAGATAGGTGAGTGAGACAGATTGAGAGAACGACGAAACAAAGACGAGCGTCTTACCTGTCGATGCAGTCGGGGCGCCCGACACGCGTGTGAGCATTCGGTGGGAGTTATCCCATTCGACGGCGTGCGCGCCCTCGACCCACCTCGGACGACTTGGAGGGCTGGTTCGACCCAGCTTGGCGACCCCGTCCCCGCTCCGGGTTGGCTCTCATAGCTTGTCGGCGCATTCCACGTACCAAAGTAGGACCATCATCCTCGTTATCGTCATACATACATTCCTGTTCTCCGTATATCCATCGGTTGACGTCGCGGACGTGAACCGATTAGTTAGTGATACGACACCGAGTTCCTACCCTCGGTGACGGTTGGACGCCGTTGAGACGACGTCCGGCATCAAATTGGTATCAGAGCCAGGCTGTGGTCGCCCACAGCACGTCTCCGACGTCGCATCGCATCGCATCGCATCTAGTGCATCGCATCCATCGATTTTACGTGCATTCATATAGGTACCCTAGGAATGGCTGTAGAGACGCGATCCGCACGGATGGCGCAACGTGGAGGTTCTACCTCCCCGCGACGAGTCGAACCGTCGCGAGACGAGAGAGGCAACGAGATTGCCCTCTCGGGACCTCAACCGGCCTCGCCGGTTGCGGATCCTACTTTACACCATATCGAGGACACGCCGGTCCCACCCGACGTCACGGGTGCCCCAGGCGCATCGAGATCACCGGCATCGCCCGGTGGTTCACGCCGATCACAGCATTCCCCACGCGGCACACCGCGCGGCCTCGACGACTCCCGATCGAGTGACTACGAAGACCGGGATACCACGAGACGATGACCACACGGGAAATCTCCCGTCGTCGAGTACACCCCCAGAGCGACCCCTGCACGGGGTAGAGGACGAGGACGAAGAGGCGCCACTCGCCAGTACCCGCCAAGAGAAAAACTTCCGGAAGACCAAGGAGCTCATCGTCGCGCATCGGCAGCTAGGACGGAGCGCTTGGAGCGGATGCTCGCCGACACCCGAGTGTCCGAGCATGGAGTTGAGGCGGGACCGGTTGCACGAGGCCCCCCTCGCCCCCCTTACGGGGCTGGTAGACCCGAATACCGTGGTCACCCCGACCTGGACCTCGCTGATGATTACGAGGTCCCTGATCACCCATTTTACGGCGTACCGCCACCGGTACGCCTAGCTAGGGAACCCGCGCGCAACCCACAGGATGTCCGCGCTTGGGACATGCATCGCCCGCAGGACGACTACGCCCGTAGCTACGACGGGGACCCTTATGCTCGACCTGATCTCCCTATACGCCAGTACGAGCGCGACCCGAGCCGTGACTACCCGGCTCGTCGGTTCGACCCCGTCCCTTCCCGTGGTCCGCGGTTCGACGAGCCACCAGCACGACGAGAGGACTACCCACGGCCGCCACCCCCGCCATATTACGGGGCTGACGGTGCATACCCACCACCACATCGTCCGGTGCCTTTGGACCGAGCACCGCGGGATGGTCGTCCCTACCACGGGGACGACCGCAGACACGACGCATTCCCGCCCCGTCGCCCCATGGACCAGCGACGAGGGGACTATCCCGTGCTCGAGCGGCACTATGATGACGACGAGCGTCGGCGTGAGGAGCATCGTGCACGCATCCAGTGGAGCGTGCGCGCCGACGTAGCCGTCTACGAGGGCTCGAGGAAGCCCAAGGAGTTCATTGACTGGGAATCAAAAATGAACTCGTATTTCAGGTGGTACAGGACGGATGACGACCTTTGCGTCGAGTACGCGGAGACACGGCTTGACGGACAAGCCAAGATCTTCTGGGAGAATGAGCAATTCTCGGCCGAACGACGAGGACAGCCCATCATGTCGTGGGCAGAAATGGTGCGGAAGCTAAGGAACAAGTACGTTCCTCGTCAGTACCAGATGACACTCTTCCTCTCGTGGCTCGACCTTAGGCAAGGTCGCCTCCCGGTGTCGGAGTACATCGAGGCTTTCGAGGAATGCCAGATGCGTTGCCGTTTCGTGGAGGATCCCCGCGTCATCATCGGCCTGTTCGCCCACGGCCTTCGGCCCGCCTTGCGCAGCAAGGTCCTCGACTACCAACCGGCAGAGGTTGACGAGGCATACCACCTAGTGGAACACCTGGATCCGCCCGTCGAAGACGCCCTGGCGCCCAACGCGCACACCACGCCGCGAGTTCCTACGGTTCGGCCTGCACCCGCTCGTTCCACCCTACCCGCGACCACTCGGGTCACACCGGTCACCGGGGGCCAAGGAACGACCCCAACCACCTCAGTGGGGTCTACCCCGCAAGCCCGGGCCTCGACCGGCGATGCGCCCGTGGCGCTGCACCAAGTCAAGCACACATCACGTGCTACAAGTGCCAAGGACGAGGGCACCGGGCACACCAATGCCCATCTACACTTTTGATTGATGTCGGGGAAACCGAACAGGATTATTGCGATGGAGCCGACGTATCCTTGAGTACGAGGAGCCCGATGGACAGATAGGATTCATCCAGATCATCGAGGCGCGAGGAGCCCCACCCGTGACAAGCCGTGCGTCCGTCCGGCCGTTGGCCAACATCGCTGTCGACACACCCGGCAGCAGTAGAGATAGGACATCACCGCAAGTTGACAACCCCGCTAGACTTCCACAGGCAGCTCGTCAGCCGACACCGTTCGTTGATGCGGCCACCCGTACATCGATCTTCTACACGTACATCAAGATCAACGGCAAGGCGTGCAAGGTGATCGTGGATAGCGGTAGTTGCATCAACGCGATCTCAGATACTATGGTCAGCGGCTTAGGGTTGACTGCGATAGAGCACCCCACGCCGTACGACGTTTCATGGATCGACGCTTCATCACTATCTGTGAAGCGTTAGTGCCGCGTCCCCCTGAAGGTGAACACCTACGCCGAGGACGTACTCTGTGATGTACTACCCATGAAGGTGGGTAGCATCATCCTCGGTCGACCATGGTTATATGATCACGACGTCACCTTAGCAGGGCGCGTGAACACCTGCTCCTTTATGCACCAGGGGCGACGAGTTACGTGGTACCCGTACACCACGAAGCCGGCCAGCAAGCCGGCCGCGACCCGACCAGTAGGGTTAGTGATAGTCCGAGGACCCTTATTCACTCGCAACCTTGGCCGCGAGGGTGACGATACGCCTTTGTGTCGGGCCATCACCCTTGACGTCCCTGCTGACAGTGCAGTGATCCCTCGCACCCCAGAGGTTGAGGCTCTCCTATCGGAGTTCGGAGATGTCTTCCCGGAAGAGCTACCAAGCGGATTACCCCCGATGAGGAACATACAGCATGCAATCGACTTGGTGCCCGGCGCGTCACTTCCGAACCTACCGCATTACCGCATGGAGCCGCCGAAGTACGAGGAGTTGCTACGGCAAGTGAGGGAGCTTTTGGAGAAGGGCCTCATTCAGGAGAGCATGAGCCCCTGCACGGTACCCGCTCTCCTAGCGCCGAAGAAGGATGGCACGTGGCGCATGTGTTGCGATAGCCGTGCCATCAACAAGATAACGGTCAAGTACCGTTTTCCCATTCCGCGTGTGCAGGATCTATTCGACATGATGGCAGGATCCACTATCTTCTCCAAGATAGACTTGAGGAGTGGATACCATCAGGTACGGATCCGTCCAGGCGACGAATGGAAGACCGCCTTTAAGATAAAGGACGGTTTATATGAGTGGAGAGTCATGCCTTTCGGCCTCTCCAACGTGCCCAGTACCTTCCAACGACTCATGAATGAGGTATTGCGCGCTTTCATAGGGAAGTTCGTGGTCGTCTACTTCAACGACATCCTCGTCTACAGCAGATCCAGAGACGAGCACGTGGACCACCTCCGGCAGGTTTGCACCGTCCTCCGGCAGGAGCAGCTCTATGCCCACCCTAAGAAGTGTAGCTTCCTCACATCGGAGGTTGCCTTCTTAGGCTTCATCGTTTCCGCCCAGGGCGTTGCCGCCGACCCGAAGAAGGTCCGGGCCATCACGTCGTGGCCGACACCGGCAAGCATGCACGACGTTAGGAGTTTCGTAGGGTTAGCGACCTTTTATAGACGATTCATACAGAACTTCAGTTCCGTTACGGCCCCCATAACCGACTGCCTCAAGGAGGAGTCGTTCGCGTGGACACCGGCAGCAGAAAGAGCTTTCCAGTAGATAAAGCTCATGATGACACAGGCGCCGGTACTACGGCTTCCCGACTTCGGGAAAGTGTTCGAGGTTACATGCGATGCCTCAGGTATCGGCATCGGAGGCGTCCTCAGCCAGGAGGGCCACCCCGTCGAGTTCTTCAGCGAGAAGCTGAATGATGCAAAGCTTCGATACTCCACGTACGACAAGGAGTTCTACGCGGTCATCCAAGCCTTACGGCATTGGAGACACTACCTCCTATCATCGGAGTTCGTGCTCTTCTCGGATCACGAGGCGCTCAAGTACCTGCACTCGCAGCAGAAACTGAGCGATCGGCACGCCAGGTGGGTCGAGTATCTACAGGACTACACCTTCGTCATCAAGCACAAGAAGGGCAAGGATAACGTCTTGGCCGACGCCCTCAGCCGGAGAACGCACGTGCTCAACATCATGAAGGTGACGGTCTTGGGGTTCGAGACCATCCGAGATGGGTACGATAGCTGCCCTGATTTCGGCCCCATCATCGCGGAAGTCCGACGAGGACCATCCCAGGATTACAAGGACTATGTCCTTACTGACGGATACCTGTTCTTTAAGAACAGATTGTGCGTACCCCGCACATCACTACGTGACTTCCTCACTTGGGAATGTCACGCTGGAGGCCTTAGCGGTCATTTTGGCCGCGACAAGACGATCGCCGCCATGGAAGGCCAATTCTACTGGCCTTCCCTAAAGCGCGATGTTGGCAACATAGTTGCCCAGTGCCATGTATGTGCCTTGGCCAAGCAGGTCAAGAAGAGCGCCGAACTTTATACCCCATTGCCGACGCGGCGTCCCCGGACGACGTGAGCATGGACCGTCTTGGGACTGCCTCGCGCGAGGCACCACGACTCCATCATGGTAGTCGTGGATAGGTTTTCAAAGATGGCCGCCGTGCCCTGCGCGAAGACGTCTGACGCCGTGAAGGTCGCCCAGATCTTCTTCCGAGAGATCGTGCGCCTCCATGGCCTGCCATCCTCGATCGTGTCCGATCGTGATGTGCGCTTCACGAGTTACTTCTGGAGGACCCTGTGGAGCCTCTTGGGCACGAAGCTCAAGTTCTCGACTGCCTACCATCCGCTGACCGACGGTCAGACGGAGGTGGTCAATCGTAGCTTGGGCAACCTACTACGTTCCCTCGTAGGCGAACACCTCGCGTCTTGGGATCTTGTCATACCACGCGCTGAGTTCGCGTACAACTCCTCAGTGAACAGAACCACCGGGTTGAGCCCCTTTGAGATCGCCTACGGCCAGGCACCCCGTCGACCCCTAGACCTAGCTCCCATAGATCCTCATGTTAGGGTTTCCGAGGACGCACTTGCATTTGCCCAGCATGTCTCTGCATTACACCATCGCATTCATGATAGGATCACACGGCAAAATGCATTGTACAAGCAAGCCGCCGACTTGCATCGCCGACCCAGAGCATTTGACGTGGGAGACCTAGTGATGGTCAGACTCAGGCCTTAGAGATACTCTCCCAGGACGGCAACGAAGCTGCATGCTCGCAGCGCCGGCCCGTTCCGGATCCTCCGTAGAGTGGGCGACAACGCGTATGTCGTCAAAATTCCTCTTACGTGGGGAATAGGCTCTACATTCAATGTGGCGGACCTAGCTCAGTACCGGGCCCCTTCTTCCTCCCCACCCCCAACCTCTCTAGACCCCTTCAGCATGAGTGAGTTGATAACATGCAATTTTATCATGCAAAATCAGGGATTTTATAAGAAATTTTTATCTAAAAGATCCATATTGCATGTTATCATATTAAAAAGATAAGCAATTTCTAAAAAAATTGACTTTATATAATTTCATGAACTTTTAATTAATTATGCACAATTTTCTGGATTTTATTTTTAGGAAAAATGATTTTTTAAGTAGAAATATATTTTTTAATGAATTTATTTCAATTGGAAATGTTTTCTAATAATTTTTCTGATTTTTCCTGATTTGTTCAGATTTTTTTGGAGTGATTTAGAGCCAAAAATAAATTTAATTCATTGAAAAAATCACTCTCGAATTTTTTAATTGATCACAGGCGTATTTATCCAATTTTCGGACTTTTAAGGGCATTTTTCAGGTTTAAAAGCCGCAAAGGGTTTTTTATAAATTTCCAGTAATTTCTATTTTTCTTTGGATTTTTTTGACGTGGCGTAATCGCAGCGCCACGTCGCGATTACTGTTACAAAGCGGAGTAAATAGGTTTTTTTTTTTTTAATTAAAAATCATTTTCTCCTCTGTGATAAGTGTGCGGTGCGCCACGCACAGGGGCACGTGGCGCAATTGGAGGCGGTGAGGGCTTTGTACTCATATATTACGTGCGAATTAAACTCACCATGCGCTGTATGCATTCTGTTACACAGGGGGGTATGTGGCGAATTTTGGCGCTTTAGCGCTTGAGAAAAGAAAAAAAATGTGCAGCCAATCGGAGCGCGCCACGTGGATTCTCTAACCGTTCGACCAGAGGAGAGAGAAAATCAAGCCTAAAAACTTCAAAAAATCATAACTTTTCATCCTGATTTCCAAATGACCTGAAATTTTCAGGGTTTGTTTGTAATATTCGTAACCACCTTTCTGAGCCAAGAACACTATAAATTGGGCTCAGGAAGGTGTGAAGTGAACTTTGTTTTGAGCTCCAATACAATTGGCCAGGAGGACACAGCTTGATTCAGCAGTTCAAATTCGGATTGGAGCCTCTCTAGAGTCTTGTAAGTCTTCACACCTCTCAGATCTGTGATTTTTAGACGTTCTAACACGCCAAGGCATAGGCGAAAGATATATGCCCTAGAATCATTGATTTTGAGGGAGAAGCATAGGATCTCTGTTTAGGAGCCAAAAAATTCTATCCTAGAAGTTAGATTTCATCATATTTCAACAATTCTTATCATTTAGATCTGTCAATTTTGACAGATCTGACTGTTAGGGCAAAAAATCCCCAAATTTTATGCACTTTCTCTCTCTAGGTTAAACTTCACTTTCTCTCTCTAGAATTCAAAAAATTCAAGTTACAGTTCTTCAATTCTCATCAATTCAAACTTCCACACAAAAATTCATCCAAAAATTCCATCATTTTAATACCTAAATCATAAAAACTCCATAAACTTCCTTAACTTTCTCTCTCTTCTAGTGTTTTAAACTAAAACCTTCTCAATTTCACTAAGTCAATCAGAATTTCTTGCAAAACTGCCTCTCTAGGGTTCGACTCCTTACTCAGCATTATACTAAAATCTTAATTGAGGAAGGAATTACAAATTTTATTGCATAAGCCTAAGAAAACAACGACAAATTAGGGATTAAAACACCGCAAATTTTAGGCTTATCATGAGTTTGCCGACACCACTCCCCCGATTGTTTCACCCGATAGGCACGAGGCAATCGATTGTGTACTGCAGGAGGTAATTGACCATGCAGGTGGGGAAGCATCGAGGAGATTCCTAGTACGTTGGGCGGGCCACACCTGCGCGGACGACACGTGGATTGCAGAACAGGAGCTCCGACGCCTCCGTCCCGACCTCCTTCCACCGTCGCCGATCCTCCACCCTGACTCGCCGGAGTCGAGTCCTTCCCACCAAGCGTCATCGAGCCAGCAGCAGAGGAGCAGCAGGACGTCCCCGACTCAGCACCCGAGGAGCCGGCACTACCCAGCTCGCCACCGAGACGAGTCCAGCCACCACGACGAGACGCCGCAGCAACACGGGATCCCGCATTCTGTTACTCGGCATGACGCGGACGCCGACCACCGGAGCACATCGTTACAGTCAGTTACTTTATCTTATAGTTTTTCCCTTTATTCGTATTGTCGTGTAGCGGGGGAAGGGCCCATATGAGGAACCCTTCCCCCCCCCCCCCTTTTATGTTGGGCCTGATAAGCCCTTTTCCTATTTTTCTTGCTTGTTTTCCTTCCTTTTCTTTTGTGTTATTGGACTTAAGGAAGGGCCCATCTTCACCCATATATAAGGGGAAGAGGTGGGCGCTTCCCTCACCTTTGACCTAATTTTGAAGAATTGCACTTTGAGAAAGAAGGGTCAGGTCGTGGAGAAGAAGAGAAGAAAGAAGAAGAAGAGAAGAAAGAAGAAGAAGAAGAAAGGAAGAAGAGAAGGAGAAGAGAAGGGGAAGGGAAGGAGACCACCGCCGCACCGCCCCTCGCTCGAGTCACATCGCCACGTCCGCACCGATAAGGCCACCGCGCGCTCCTCTGCGGCCGCCGCCGCTGAAGCTCGCGCGGCCGTCCACCGCGTCGCGCGCTACCGAGCCGCCGCGCGCCTCTAATCCTGCGCGGCTCGCGGCGCGCCGACCGCCCTATCGCCGAGTCCGCGGCCGCCTCGCGTCCGCCGCCAGGGCCGCTGCCGCGCGCCGCTGCTCGAGCAGCGCCATCGCCGCGCCGCGCGCGCAGCCGCCTCGCGCTGCGCCGCTAGGGCCGCGCGCGCCGCTGCTCGAGCCGCGCTTACACGCGCCGCGCAGCCGCCGCCGCGCCGCGCCGCCAGCCGCGCTGCCGATCGCGCGACTTCGCCTGCGCGACCAGCAGGGCCACCAGCTGCGCGACCTGGTCGTGCCGCCGCCGAGCCGCGCTGCGTGTGCTGCCGCCATTCCTGCTGTCGCGCGAGCGCCGTGCGTGCTGCCACACTACCGCGCCGAGCCGACCGTGAGTGCGACCTGCTCGACCGGCGCGCCGCAAGCACAACTGCCGGGTCCGCCGTGAGCTTGCACCGTGAGTCCGCATCGATCGTCACCGCCGAGCTGCGCCGCGCGCGCCGCCCCCGCTCTTGCTGCTGCACTGCTGCTGCTGCGCCCGGTCGCCTCCCCTTGTCACGTGCTCGTGATTGGCATACTCCCTCACCAATGGCTCCTCTCGTGGAAGCTCCTACTCGAGTCGACCGTCGCCCCGCGACGTAGGTACTTTGCTACCCTCGCTTCTTCGGTCCTTATTTCTTACAGTACTCTTTCGTATTGCCTCCACCGCGCTCGGGTTAGATAGGTGAGTGAGACAGATTGAGAGAACGACGAAACAAAGACGAGCGTCTTACCTGTCCGGTACGAGTCGGGACGCCCCGACACGTGTGAGCATTCCGGTGGGAGTTATCCCATTCGACGGCGTGCGCGCCCTCGACCCACCTCGGACGACTTGGAGGGCTGGTTCGACCCAGCTTGGCGACCCCGTCCCCGCTCTGGGTTGGCTCTCATAGCTTGTCGGTGCATTCCACGTACCAAAGTAGGACCATCATCCTCGTTATCGTCATACATACATTCCTGTTCTCCGTATATCCATCGGTTGACGTCGCGGACGTGAACCGATTAGTTAGTGATACGACACCGAGTTCCTACCCTCGGTGACGGTCGGACGCCATTGAGACGACGTCCGGCATCATAAACATTCAGAGACAGGTTAAGAGGATCAACAAAAAAGACGAGGATCAAGAGGAGCGGGCAAAAATTCAAAGAAGCAGAAATTACGAAAATGCCCCAGGGCATGACTTAAGAGAAACCTATAAATAGTCTCTTGAGAGTTGATTGTAGGTTGTCCAGAATTTCTCTCAAGGAAGCTAGGGCTTGGAGAGAAAGGATTTCTGCAGACCCTCCAAGGCTGATGAGCATTGGAGCTGGGGGAGAAGCAAGCCGAGGAGTAGCTGGAGCACGACGATCGTCGCCTTGCCCGGAAGGAGTGACACAAGGAGTCGTGAGCGTTTCGGTTTTGGTACAATCTTCTTCTCCCTTCTATGACAATCAGGGTTGGGCTGAAGATCACAAGCCGTGTCTTCAGCATTTCCAATTTCTGTTGTTCCTTTGGTTACGTTTGATTTCGAATCCCATAGTTGATTGAATCGTTTTCCATTCTGTCTAGCAATAGTTTCATTGTTCTCGCATCCGATCGTGAAATCCTTCCCTGCAGAATTTCCAGCTGCTAGCAACCCAGGCCTCAGCCTAGGTTGCCAGCAATCCAAGGAGCGAGCAAGCTCGCCCGCGCGAATCAGCACCGCGAGCAGGCTCGCCGCGCGCCATAGCGCCGCGCGCAGGCTCACCCGCGCGCCGGCGTTCGCGCGTGCACAAACACCCGCAGGGTGTTTGCTCAATTGCCTCACAGGGCGTAAGCGAACCATTAACAAAGAAAATTTCTCTGCTAACGGTTCTGCTCAATTGAGTTTTGCCAAGATATCTCCGTAAAACTTAACTGAAGATAATTTGACTGAAGAATTAGATGAATCAATACTTTTAAGGGATTCTCTGCAACTTATTGTGAAGAAAATTTCTATAGAGATTAACACTTGGAATTAGAGAACTGAATAGACTCATTTAATAGAAAAGAATTTTCTGTTGTTTTCTCTGCTTCCTGTGGATCGACCCTTGCTTGCCAAAGGCTGTGAGGTTATAAATTTCGTTGCATAAGCTCAATCCTCACACGAATTCAACTGACAAATAACCAGTAAAAAACACCCTAAAATTGAGCTCATCAACTGGCGCCGTTGCCAGGGAGCACGGTATTACAGTAGGAATTTTTATTTTTCTGAATCTATAGTCATTCTTTATTATCCTCTTAAGCTGAAGGACTTTAAAATCCTCAGCTCATCGTCTGCTAACATTTTGCTGAAGATTTATGGTAGTAACACGCTCAGGAGCTGGTGAGAAGTCTGCAGAAAAAATTAGTAGAGACGCCACCCCGGATTCTACAGTCACAGAACCAGAAATTCAGAACAGAAATATGGCTGAAGGGATACATCAGCAGAATGAGAGGAGAAGAACTATGTTGGATAGGTCTACACCATCCGGAAGCTTACGACAAACCGATGTAAATCTGAACATCGGTGAAGGTATATTGTTTCGATACGATAATGCATTGATCAATTCTCTACCTGAATTTAACGGATTACCTGCACAGAATCCGTTAGAATTCCTTGATGATTTTCATATTAGATGCTCTTCTCAAAATGTTCCTGAAATACCTACGGAGATGTTAAAAATGAAATATTTTCCACTAACTCTTAAAGATAAAGCGTTTGCATGGTAATCTAGGAATCACTTTTAATTCTTGGGAAGAGATGCAAGTAAAATTTCTGCAGAAATTTTACCCTCTCTCCAAAACGAATTTTTATAGAAGAGAAATTCACAATTTCCATCCTCATGACGGAGAAGCCTTTAGTGAGTCATGGGAGAGATTCAATGATTTGTTGAGGAAATGTCCTCACCATGGCATTGAGCAATGTCAACTAGCCCAAATATTTTATGAATCTCTCTCTGATTTTATGAAAAACAAAGTAAATCTCGCTACGGGTGGAACGTTTTACACCGCATACGAGGATGAGGTTTTCGATATTTTGGAGAGAGTTGCAGAAACTGACTTGCAGGAGATTGGAGCCAATCAGAATGGGAGAAACCTGCAGCCAAAAAGAGCAGGAGTTCTGCAGGTTTACGCCAAGGAGGGAGAGCTGCAGGCGAACCTAAAAGAAACCAACCAGAAATTGGAGGAGCTCACCTCCACCTTGAAGAACGTCTGCTTGGGTAACTCGCCTATAGTGAAAGCTAAGATTTGCTCTCTTTGCTTTAGTAGGGAGCATGAAGACGGAGCTTGCCAAGCTATGGAAGAAGAGGTTAAAGCCTTCAACCTGCCGCAACAACCATGGGCAAGTCAAAAGCGGCAAAATTTCCAAAACGGAGAGACTTTCCACCAAGGGAGCAAGCCGGCAACTCAACCTCCATTCCAACAAAGACAGTCATTTCAGCCCAAACCTCAGCAGCAGTATTAGGTTCCATCTCAGAACCAACCTGATTTTTCTTCATTTACCCCCGTCATTTCAGATATGATAGAGAAGCAAAACCAAAAGTTGCGGGCGGAGATGGAGATGAAGATACAAATGATGATGGAGTTTCAAACGAAGCAAATACTGGAGTCTCAAGAGCAGATGAGGAAGATGTTAGAGAGCTTCAGGTCTGCACATTCTGAACACCAAGGTATACCTGCAGACCCCCCTTGCACGTCTCATCGATTTCCTACAAAACCAGTTATAAATCCATGCAATTTGCATCATATTCAACATTCTAGCCATGACGAAATGGGTGAATCAGATCCTGAAGTTCTGGCAGTCTCAAGGTTGAGGAATGGAAAGGAACTTCAGGATCCTTACCAGAATTCTGTAGAGAATTCGAAGAAGAGGAATGAGTCAAGGGAGGAAGATGGAGAGGAGCCCCCCTACATTGAAGAGCCTCTACCTTCCACAAGTGGGCAGCACATACCTTACCCAACTGCCCTAACAAAGAAAAAACCTGTGCTTGATTATGAAAACAGGTTATTAGAGAATTTTAGAAAAGCCACAATGACAGTCACAGTAGAGGACATGCTTAGGTGTGCACCATCGCTTAAGAAATATCTTAAGGATTCTTGTACTAATAGAAAGAATAGGGAGGTAGCGAAACTTTTCAAAAATGCGTCTAGCATTTTGAATGACATCCCTATAAAAAAGAGGGATCCTGGTGCCCCTTTTATCACCTGTGACATAGGAGGAAAGACTTTCTCAAAAGTCTTATTAGACACGGGAGCAAGCATTAGCATCATTCCGACGGCATTATATGAGGAATGTGGCTTCGGGGAGCTTGAAGAGATCCATATGGACCTACTTTTAGCCGACGAAACTGTTAGGCAACCTGAAGGACGATTGACTGATGTCACCATTACTGTAGAAAATTGTGAAATTCCTATAGATTTTATAGTGACCGACGTAAAAATTTCAGGAAGCCTTAGTTTAGCTTCTATTATTCTAGGAAGACCGTTTTTAGTAACGGCTAGGACGATCATGGACTGGGAAAAAGGGACTGTAGAGTTTAAGATAGGGAAGGAGAGAGTTCAAATTGACATTTCTAGAATGATGAAGTGCCCCTTAGGGAGCAATGAAGAGCTCAACTTCTGTACAGAACATAAGGGAGAAGAAGAAGGAATGATAGAATACTTATCCCACATAGAAAGTAGAGAGCTAGATAACGAGCTCCTAGACTCCACAGAAGTAGAAACCAATCCAGAACTTAAACCACTTCCCTCTACCCTGAAATATGCATATTTAGACAGCACAAAAAATTTACCTGTGATCATATCTTCATCCCTCACTCCAATACAAGAAGAGAACCTACTCAAGGTGCTTAAAGAGCATAAATCAGCTATAGGTTGGACTTTCGATGACATTAAAGGAATCTCATCTTCAATTTGTGAGCACAGAATATTTTTAGAAGAGGAGGCTAGACCTTGTAGAGAACATCAGAGGAGATTAAATCCTCATAAGAGAGAAGTCCTAGAAAAGGAACTTCTAAAGTGGCTTAATGCCGACGTCATCTACGCGATCTCCGATAGTAGATGGGTAAGCCCGGTGCATATAGTTCCTAAGAAGTCGGGAGTGACTGTAGAGCTGAATGAAAAAGGGGAAGAAGTGCAGAAGAGGCTAACCACTGGATGGAGGGTGTGCATCGATTATAGGAAATTAAACAAGGCGACCAAGAAAGACCACTATCCACTACCCTTCATGGATCAAATACTAGAAAAACTATCGGGGCAGCAATATTTTTGTTTTCTTGATGGTTATTCAGGATACAACCAAGTGAACATTCATCCTGAAGATCAAGAGAAGACAACCTTCACGAGTCCCGTAGGGACATATGCCTTTAGGCGTATGCCCTTTGGGCTATGTAATGCACCCGCCACATTCCAACGATGCATGAATGCACTCTTCTCCGATCTAGTGGGAGAGTGCTTAGAAATCTTTATGAATGATTTTTCTGTATTCGGATCCACATTTGAAAACTGCCTCCTTAGCCTCACCAAAGTATTGAAGAGGTGCATAGAGTCAAACCTCGTACTAAGCTGGGAAAAATCTCATTTCATCGTGCAGGAGGGAGTAGTGCTGGGCCACATGGTAAGCAGCCGTGGCTTGGAGGTGGACAAGGCCAAGATCGAGGTCATCCAAGGCCTTCCACCTCTAACCAACCTAAAAACCCTTAGGGGTTTCCTCGGCCACGCGGGTTTCTATAGACGTTTCATTCTTAACTTTGCTAAAATTTCCAAACCTCTTACAAATCTTTTATCGTCTAAGAACAATGAGTTTGAACTAACACTAGAAGCTAAAGATGCATTTTATAAATTGAAGGAAGCCTTAGTTAATGCGCCTATCTTGCACGAGCCCGATTGGACCCTTCCTTTTGAACTAATGTGTGATGCTTCTGATTTTGCAGTAGGTACAGTGTTAGGTCAGCGAATCGACAAGAAACCCGTGGTTATCTACTACGCCAGCAGAACCTTAGTGGACGCGCAGCTAAATTATACTACTACTGAGAAGGAACTGCTAGCCATTATTTTTACTTTAGAAAAGTTTAGATCTTACTTGTTAGGTAGTAAAATTACTGTTTTTTCTGACCATGCAGCTATTAGATACTTGTTAACGAAGAAGGAGGCCAAACCTAGGTTGATTAGATGGGTGCTTTTATTGCAGGAATTTGATTTAGAGATCAAAGATAAGAAAGGGTGTGAAAATGTAGTAGCAGATCATCTCTCTCGAATCATGAGCACCCAACCTGAGATTATAAATGATGCATTTCCTGATGAATATGTCCTAACCGCACAAGGAACATCGCTTCCTTGGTACGCACACATTGTCAATTTTTTGGTTTCAGGAAAAATTCCCACAGGATGGACGTCTCATGAGAGGAAGAAGCTGCTTAAGGATGCACGATTTTACTTTTGGGAAGATCCGGAGCTATTCCATCAAGGCCAAGATCAAATTTTGAGGCGGTGTGTCCCCGAGAGCGAGCAAAGAAGCATTTTGGAATTCTGTCATTCCAAACCCGGAGGGGGACACTACTCGGCCAAGGTAATAGCTCATAAAGTTGTTGAATAGGGTTTCTTTTGGCCTACATTATTTCATGACGCCCAGAAATTTTATAATACTTGTTTAGCATGCCAAGCATCCGTCAACATAAATAGGAAAGATAGAATGCCCCTACAACCCATCCTAGAAGTAGAAATATTTGATTTATGGGGAATCGATTTTATGGGACCCTTCCCTAGTTCTAATGGTTATGAATATATTTTGATGGATGTCGATTATGTCTCCAAATGGGTAGAAGCCATTCCCTCCAAAACCAATGACAGTAAGGTAGTGACTAATTTTATTGAGAAAAACATCTTTTATAGATATGGATGCCCACGAGCTATCATTAGTGATGGAGGTTCCCACTTTACAAACTACAACTTTAGGAACCTCCTCAAGAAGTTTGGTGTCCATCATCGAGTCACTACTCCTTATCACCCTCAAGCCAATGGCCAAGTTGAATTGTGCAATCGGGAGGTTAAGAAAATTTTGAGGAAAATAGTGCGTCCGGATGGGAAAGATTGGTCTAGGAAGCTAGACGAGGCATTATGGGCCTATAGGACTGCTTACAAAACTCCTCTCGGCATGTCTCCCTTTCGACTTATCTTTGGGAAGGCTTGTCACCTACCACTTGAGTTAGAACACAAGGCCCTGTGGGCTATTAGGAAACTCAACCTAGATTTGGATAGAGCCGGCAAGCATAGACTTCTTCAATTGAATGAGTTGGAAGAGTTAAGAAATGAGGCTTATGAGAATTCGAAGATTTATAAAGCCAAGATGAAGATGTTTCATGATAAGAGCTTTAAGAGACGAATTTTTTTAGAGAATAAAAAAGTATGGCTTTACAACTCTAGATTAAAACTCTTTCCAGGAAAATTGAAAACGCGATGGGATGGCCCCTTCCTTGTTCAGCAGGTTTTTGAGAATGGAGCGGTTACCATTTTTGATCCTACATCTCAAAGACAATTCACTGTGAATGGGCAACGGCTCAAACCCTACTTAGAAGAAGAAGATCTTAATAGCCCCATGAATATTACTTTAGAGAAGCCACCGCACGAGAGCTCATGATCTGACTAGTTTTTGCTTCCATTTCCTATTTTCTCTGTTTTGTTATTTTGCTGTGTTTTGTTTTTGTTTTCTTCGTTTTTATTTCTGCCTTCGTGTGCAGCTACTCCTATCCAAGTGATGCGAAACGACAGCGGTCGGGATGGAACGGCGCGTTTCACGTCACAAGTGAAATGATGATATGATATAACTTTGTCAAATTTATGGGACTGAAGTTTATAAACGAGCAGATAAGATGCGGACAAGTAAGCGCAGGAGATTGGGACGTGCCACGGAGTAGAATGATCCGGAAATCAGACTCCCGTTGACCCGCTTAATCTACTAGACGACTAGGACGGGAGGGGCGTCTAACGGCCCTGGAGAGTTCGATATTTAAGCAATCATAGACAATCCGTTTACCTCAAAGAATCCTGCTCTCGACGTCGGTGGCTACGCCTATTCCGATGTTCGATCCAGAGGTCTTGGCAGGGGACGCGATAGCGGGCGATGGGACTGCAAGCAGTAATAATACTGGAATAAGAGGGAGGGGAGACGAGCGAACCTGATGGTGGCTTAGTCCAAGGCACAGCCAAAATGGCGGGTCACGGCGATGACAGAGCTGGCGGACCACGGCGGATCACGGTGCGGCGCGGAGTTGTCGAGCCGCGGGAGTGACGAGTCTGCGGCGCGCTATCGGGTCACGACGGGATTGACGAGTCCGCGGCGCGCGGTCGGATCACGGCGGGCGCGTGCGTTCACGACGCTGGCGGAGTCGCGACGTGATGCGAGGTCGCGGGCTGGGGCGGGCTGGGGCGCGACGCGGGATGGGCGCGCGCGGCGCGGCGCGCGATGGCGCGGCGAGTCGCGGGGCTGGGCGTGGACACGGCGAAGCACCCGGTCTCGGCGCGGGCCAACGCTGAGGCGTTCGGCGAGAGAGCGGTAGGAAGCAGGGGCCGCGGCGGGGAGAGTGTAGAGGTGAGGGCGAGAGGGTTCCAGAACGGGGTTTGGGGATCAAGAATCAAGAAGAAGAAGGGGGAGGGGGGAGGGGCGAGGATGGGGTTCAAGAAACGGGAGGGGGTTGATGATAAGATCAAGAAAGAAGAAGGTGAAGGGGGGAAAAGGGAGCAAGAAACGTTGGGTGAATGATGGAAGAAGATCAAGAAATGGCAAGGACGATGAAGGAATCAAGAGCAGCGAAGGTGAAGAAGGGGGAAGGGGATCAAGAAATGGCGAGGACGATGAGGGGAATCAGGGAGCCGGGGTAGAAGATGGTCGGGGCGAATAGTTGAGAAGGGTGTAGGTGGAGGAGAGAATCAAGAACCTTGGCGACAGAGGTTCTTGATCGTGTGGCGAAGTCTCCTAGATGAAGACAAATCTCCCGATGCGGCGCAGGTCGATGGCGTCTCGTGTGTTCAGATGCCTCCAGAGTAATCTCGATGCAGGCTTCCGTCTGCGCGAGGCGATGCCGACTTCTTGAATCTTTAAACGTACCGGAGTGATCTCGACGGCACGATTAGCACGACCCGTCCGGAGTGATCTCGGCGGCGGATCGTGAGCTCTAACCACGGAGTGGTCTCGGCGTGGTTGGGGCCAGCCACACCCCTACGCCACGACTACGATGAGGAAGCTCTTTGAAAAATTCAATTCATTCAAAAAACTTCCAAATGTTCCTTGGGCATGCCCTCCCCTTATATAGGGAGGAGGGGTGCCAAGAGAACGTGGGGAGAGATCGAACCGTCGTGAAACGTGGGGAGAGATCGAACCGTCGTGAAACGTGGTTCGGTCTCTCCTTACAAATTCAAATACAATTCTAAAAGATAAAATCAAAGACGAGGACGGGCCCTACGATAATGGCCCAATCCATAATTCGGAAAGAAATACAACATGATGATGAAAGTAATAAAATGGTAAAGTCTTGCTTACCCGGAGTACTTAAACCCCGGATGACGGACGTCGACTCGAGCGCCTCGGTGTGGCTGATGGCGCGTCATCGTAGCATCCTCGGGTGGCGTCGTCGTCGCTGAGCCGCCATCTGCTGGATGGTCCTCCATCACCAAGCTAGGTACAGCGTCACTGGACAACACGAATGCTGATCGCCGCCTTTCCTTCCATGGTTTGATCTCTCTTTCTCCTTTCTCGTAATTATGATTTGTCATGTAGGAACATGCCTTTTTATTGGGGGGAGGGGAGTACAGTTGCATGCATCATCCATTAAAATTTTTCGTTTTGCATTCACAAACCATAGATATTTGATGATCCTAGGAGATGCTTGTCCAATGATATGCATGATAATTCGATTCT
Source organism: Wolffia australiana (assembly GCF_029677425.1). NCBI lineage: Eukaryota > Viridiplantae > Streptophyta > Magnoliopsida > Alismatales > Araceae > Wolffia > Wolffia australiana. Next base: position 15,961,287 of record NC_135839.1, on the reverse strand, counting down.
TTTCAAAAGGGTAGAGGTGCAAGAGTGGCCAGCTAGGAAATCCTAGGTGAAGTAAGCCTAGCTAGGTGCACTATGATACGTACTATTTCATCCACATCTCTTACCATTATATTTCTCTCACCTCACCACCGACTTCGGGTTGAGTTAGCACTTACATGCACGAAATTTTTAGCTTTAGTGGAGAGTAGGGTTAGTGCTAGCTCATTGGCAATATTATTATGATGTGAGTGAAGCTCCCTGAACCAATAAGGATACATAACTTCGTCGGGGGAATAAGTTGCCGGTCTACTAAGGACGGCACATGGGTAGTGGATAAGCGCCACCAAATTATACAATGAAAGCTGCATTGCGCAAAAACAAGCAAAAGCTTGCATCATAGTTACTAAAGTTGATTGTCATCAAAAATGACCAACAAGCAGCAAATGCCAAAGAAAATAAAGGTGGAAAAGCTGTCTCCCATATGTTTGAGACGATGCTACTATAGCCATAGTATTGAGCTACCATTAGCACCGCTCTCCACGCCTTGTTCAGTAGTGCGCTTGGGGTGTTAACTTGACCTTACTCCATATACTATGTACTTACTATATGTACTCCGTAGATCAAGTGCACTTAGTTGAGGTAGAAGGCTGAGATAGATCCTAAATTTCTCCTATGCTGGTCAAGTTCAATTGCTGAAAATACTCCTTGAAAAGAGCATGAATCAAAGCTATCGGAAGTCGAGGGTCAACTTGAGATCATCTTTTATTACTAAGGGACTAGTAATGATCTAAGTTGGGGGGTGTTTGATGGCTCTCAAATATGTCATCAAATAATTAAACTTTTTAGTTTTCATTCATCAAAATTATAATGTTAATTCATGCTAATATCATGCATATGCATCATTTTATAAAATCACTAACCCCACTTGATCCTTTATATCAAGTGGAATATATTTAACAATTTATGGTTAGTAAACATTCAGAGACAGGTTAAGAGGATCAACGAAAAAGACGAGGATCAAGAGGAGCGGGCAAAAATTCAAAGAAGCAGAAATTACGAAAATGCCCCAGGGCATGACTTAAGAGAAACCTATAAATAGTCTCTTGAGAGTTGATTTTAGGTTGTCCAGAATTTCTCTCAAGGAAGCTAGGGCTTGGAGAGAAAGGATTTCTGCAGACCCTCCAAGGCTGATGAGCATTGGAGCTGGGGGAGAAGCAAGCCGAGGAGTAGCTGGAGCACGACGATCATCGCCTTGCCCGGAAGGAGTGACACAAGGAGTCGTGAGCGTTTCGGTTTTGGTACAATCTTCTTCTCCCTTCTATGACAATCAGGGTTGGGCTGAAGATCACAAGCCGTGTCTTCAGCATTTCCAATTTCTGTTGTTCCTTTGGTTACGTTTGATTTCGAATCCCATAGTTGATTGAATCGTTTTCCATTCTGTCTAGCAAAAGTTTCATTGTTCTCGCATCCGATCGTGAAATCCTTCCCTGCAGAATTTCCAGCTGCTAGCAACCCAGGCCTCAGCCTAGGTTGCCAGCAATCCAAGGAGCGAGCAAGCTCGCCCGCGCGAATCAGCACCGCGAGCAGGCTCGCCGCGCGCCATAGCGCCGCGCGCAGGCTCACCCGCGCGCAGCAACGCCGCGCACAGGCTCGCCCACGCGCTGCAGCGCCGCGCGCAGGCTCACCCAGGCACCGGCGTTCGCGCGTGCACAAACACCCACAGGGTGTTTGCTCAATTGCCTCACAGGGCGTAAGCGAACCGTCAACAAAGAAAATTTCTCTGCTAACGGTTCTGCTCAATTGAGTTTTGTCAAGATATCTCCGAAAAACTTAACTGAAGATAATTTGACTGAAGAATTAGCTGAATCAATACTTTTAAGGAATTCTCTGCAACTTATTCTGAAGAAAATTTCTACAGAGATTAACACTTGGAATTAGAGAACTGAATAGACTGATTTAATAGAAAAGAATTTTCTGCTGTTTTCTCTGCTTCCTGTGGATCGACCCTTGCTTGCCAAAGGCTGTGAGGTTATAAATTTCGTTGCATAAGCTCAATCCTCACACGAATTCAATTGATAAATAACCAGTAAAAAACACCCTAAAATTGAGCTCATCAGTAGTAGTTCACCATATAACTCCTCGGGAAGACGTCATCAAACTCCGATACAAGGGTCTCGACCTCAGGTGGTTAGGTCTCTACGGATGGGTCATCGGGGATGTCGAGAGTGACGACGAGGCACAATGACATGTCACCGCCCTCGCGGCCCAAGTGTCGGATGAACAAGGATTCTCGAACGACCATGAACCCTATGGGTTTGGTCGTGACCGGCTTGTTCGCCGGTTTCATGGTGTACGGGTGCCACGTGACCCCCCATCCCTGGTATAGGAACGAACACGTGTTTGTTCTTCTGGCCAGAGTGATGTCATGGTCATATAGCCAGGGACAGCCCAAGATGATGCTTCCCACTTTCATGGGAAGTAAGTCGCATAGGACACTCTCATCATAAGCTCTCACCTTCAACGGTATGCGGCACTAACTCTTCACTAGAAGTGATGAAGCGTCTATCCGCGATAAGTCGTAGGGAGTCGGATGGGGGATAGCAGTTAGCCCAAGTCGGGTAACCATCATATTGGATATGGCATTGATGCAACGTCCACTGTCTACGATCTATTTACACACATTGTCATTGATATTGACGTAAGTGTAAAAGATCAAGGTGCAGAACGACATGTCTACCATAGGCTCTAGTCTGGGCTCTACTAGAGCAGACCGAGCGGGTGGAGCGACCCGGGGTACTGGCCGTGCCCTACTAGTGCTGGGCTGGTCGAGGACTATGTTGGCCAACCGACGATCGGTAGCTCGTGGTGCCATGGGCGGAGTTGCACGTGGTACCGTGATATGTATGTACCCGACCTGTCCGTCGGGTTTCTCCTACTTGAGGACAAACTGAAATCCCCATGATAGTGATCATCGTGTGGAGGCTCCGTGTTGTCCAATTGGCCAGGGTTGACATCTCTAGCGTCGATCAATGGTGCCGATGATGGGCATTGGTTGGCCCGGTGCCCCCTCTCCTGGCACTTGAAGCATGTCACGAGTGCTTGGCTTACGGTGATGTTGCGGGCCAAAGTGTCGTTTGTGACAGACCGAGCTGGTGGGGTGGACACCACAGAGGTGACCGGGGCGGTTCCTTGCCCCTCGGTGGTCTGGGTAGCCGTACACTCATAGGCAGGATGGTTCGGCCAGGAGTGGGCCGGACCAGTGGGGTCTGGGGCACTGTGTTCATGCAAGGTGCAGCAGTCTCATTGTAGGGATGCATCATATGCTCAACCAAATGATATGCCTCGTCAACTTCAGTCAGGTGTCATTCTAGAACCTCGTTGCGTAGGGCCAGTCTGAGTTAGTGGGCGAACAATCCGATGATGATTCGTGGGTCCTCCACGAATCGACAGTGCATGCGACATTTCTCAAAGGCATCGACGTACTCCATCACGGTGAGTTGACCTTGCCTAAGATCGAGTTACAAGAGGAATAGTGACATCTGGTAGTATCTAGGAACGTACTTGCTCCTCAACTTCTGCACCATGTCGACCCAAGATGTGATGGGTCATCCTGGTCGCTCAGTGGCGACGCGCTTGTTCTCCTAGAAGATCTTGGCTTGTCTGCCAAGTCTCGTCTCCACATATTTGACGCACAGTTCATCATCCATGCGGTAACACAAAAAGTAGGAGTTCATACCCGACTCCTAGTCGATGAACTCTTTGGGTTTCCTCGACCCCTCAAAGACAATGATGTCGGCATGCACACTTCACTGAATGCGAGCACAGTGCTCCTTTCGTCGATGCTATTCGTCATCCGAGTGCCATTCAGGCACAGCGTAATCCTTGTGACGTGCGTCAATGCGCCAACAAGGCGAGGTCAGCTCGCAGTCACGGTCATCCCAGTGGTGGGGGCGACCCTCTTGAGGCAGCGCGGGCGTCGAGCATCGCGCGTGGCGGGTACCGAGGAGCCTCGTTGCTTCCTCGTACCAATGGGGGTGAGGCCGAACGTAGTCGTCACAGTGAGCAGGTAGGTGTGCTACATACCTACGATCGCGGGGCTGGACGGGGTCGTCACGGTGGGTCGGGTGGTCGGTGTCAAACTCGTGATCACATCGTCAGACATAGTGGTCCAGGTGGGCCAGTCAGTCGGCATCGTACCCGTGGGCATAGTCGTCCCGTGGGTCTCGTCTATCCCAAGCCAATACATCCTGTGGGTCGCGGCGGGGCCCTGGGCGGAGTGTCATCCTCGCTGAACCTTGGCTGGCCTTTGATCAAGCTCCTCGTACTCGTCATCATCGTCGTAGGGGCTCCTCTATCAAGATGCGTGTCGAGCGATCCTAGGCAGGTCACGGAATTGCTCTCGCGTGGCGAGCGCGGGATCAGAGTCGTGTACAGGAGATCGTGGGCATGGGACCATATGCTCCACGCTTTCTACCATGGTGGCCATAGTGCGAAGATACGGCCCTTGCTTCTCTGATGGGTCCTCCTAGGGGCAGCGCTGGCGGTGCATTCCTCCTCGTGTGCGTCCTGCTCCACAACCATGTGCAGTGGCCGTCTGCGGTGTCACATCACCGATGGGAGACTTCTCGTGTGGTCGGCGACCCATGGTCGTCCTCTCCTCAAAATCACTAGTTGGTGAGATACCTAGTGACCGTGGTAAATCATGCGGGGATCGTCGGTGGCCACGGGATGCATGAGTGGGTTCGTGTGGTCCGGACGATTCGCGGGCACCCATTTTGGCGGGTGCAGTCCGCGCGCATTTCGCGGGCGGTTTTGTTGGATCGGCCACGGGCGTCGGAGGACAGGGTTCTGAGAGGGCAGTGGGGTTGCCCCTCTGGTTGGGCAATGGTTCGAAACCTCGTGGGGATGTAGAACCTCCGCGTTGAGCCCTCCGGCTCAATCCCATTTATATAGCCATCCCTAGAGTGCCAATATGAAATTTTGAAAAGCGATGCGATACGGATGATGCGGATGATGCTGATGATGCATTGGAGACATGCTGGGGGCAACCACAGCCGGGCTGTGATACCAATTTGATGTAGGACGTCATTGCGGCGTAGTCTGATCGGCACCAAATATGATGGTTCGGTGCCATAAAAGATGGGAAAAGTCGGACTACAGTGGGTGTCGTCTGACGGGGAATGTGAATGAGCCAATGATGATGGGAATGCAAAAGTGGTAAATTATGGTACGTTCATGTGCCGACTCGTGGGAATTTTCCGCAGCCAAGAAATCAACGGAGTCGCTTGAGGCACGGTAGACCCTTTGAACCTCGTCCGAGGAGACGTGGACAGCTAAGACGCCAAATAGGTAAGATGCTATTGTCCTTCGATGTAATTCACTCAACCTATCTCATTCACCTACATCTAACCACGGTGCAGTGGAGGCAAACCAAAAATGGACTGAAAAAGATAAGAAACGGTGACAGAGCGGGCGTACCTCAGCAACGCCCGGGGACAAATGTCTCGGCTTTATACATTGGCCTGGTGCGGCGTCCTCGTAGACGATGATGCTGAGGTGCGGAGGAGGATGTACTAGCCGGGAAGAATGGTAAGCACGACGGGCCAGTGTTGGCTGAATGCAGGCAGGTGGCGCCGGCGAGCGGGTAGGCTCACGCCGACGACACGTTGAGCCGTGAGGTCATGCCCGTGCAGTAGCATGGACGCACGGGCACGAGCATCGGTGGGATTGCGCTGTCCACTCACGTGTGCGTCAGTGCACAGTAGGCCAGCGGTGGTGACGGGTTGCACCGCTGGAGTCTACATGGGCAGCAGTTGCTGCACGACAAATGAGAAGCCGCGACGGTAGAGCCGGCGTTGTGCGCGGGAGGGCGGACAACAACGGCTGGTTGGTGCCTCAAGTCCGCACGTAGACGGCGGTGTCACGGGACGGTAGGGGACAGCCGCGGCGGGCGAATGACTGACTCGCACGCGAGTAACGGCAACGGCGGTCAGTTGCACCTTGGACTCATGCGAGCAAGCGGGGGAGTTGCACTGCGGTTAGGCGGCGGCCATAAAGGCCGGAGCTGGCACCACGCGCAGGTGAAAGCGACGGAGTGCGGGGAGACGGGTCAGCGGCCGCGGGTGGCTCGGTGCGGCGCACGCGTGAGCGGCTTCGGGCAGCGGTGTTGGAGGCTGGCGGCGCAGCTCCTCCCCCGCCCCCCTTCTTCTCCTTCCTCTCATTCTTCCGCCTTCTTCCTCCTTCTTCCTCCTTCTTCCTCTTTGATCGTGACCCCTCTTTTCTCTCGTGAGATTTCTTCTTCAACCAAAAAAACAAAGGGTAACTCTTTTAGGGCATCCATCATTCCTTTTATAGGGGAACATGGATGGACGCCTAAAACTACAAAATAAACCAAATAAGAAGGGAAGGGAGAAGATGGTTCATCCCCTTAGAGGGTGAAGGGGACGATTCTTATAGATTGATCTCTCCTCTCCACAACATGATCCTAACAGGGATCGAACGACGAACGACAAACCAAAAATTAAAGCGACGAGCTAAAAATGACGAACTAAAAAAAACGAAGATAGCGTGCCCGTTACCTACAACACTTGAATCCGGGCATATGTACCATCGCCTTGGCTTGCCGGGCAGGCTGAACGTGAACCGGCGGCAATGTCAATGACAATGGTGATGTCTCTGAAGACATTTTTGGGGGCTCGGGCTGCGCCGCGCCACCAGTTGCCGGTGTGGGGTATGCGTGACAGGGCATACGCGGTGACGTTGCTATGGCCTGCCTTGTAGTGGATGGTGAAGTGGTAGCCCACGTGCTTGGATAACCACTTGGTGTATTCGCTCTGCACTTCATGTTGCTTGAGGAGATACTTCAAGTTGCGGTGGTCAGTGCGGATAACAAAAGGTTTAAAGAGAAGGTAGTGTTGCCATATGTTCACCGCAACGACAATGGCCGTGAGTTCCCATTCATAAGCCAAGCATGCGCGGGCAGTTGCCAGAAGTGCCTTGCTGAAGTAGGCAATTGGACGGTCATGTTGCACGAGGACGGCGCCCACCCCATCCCCAAAGGCATCTGTTTCCAGGACAAATGCATGTGAGAAATCGGGAAGAATGAGTACCGATGCGTTGCACATTGCCGCCTTGAGGTGGTCAAACGTGGACTGAGCGTCAAGGGACCATGTGAATAGGCCTTTCTTGAGCAGTTTCGTTAATGGCTAAGCTATGGTGGCGATGCTGACAAAAAACTGTCGATAATAGCCCGCGAGGCCCAAGAACCCTCGGAGTTGGCGGAGAGTGTGGGGTGGTGGCCAGTCGGCATCAGTGATGACGCTTGCGCAGACACCTAGTGGCCCAAGTATTCGACTTGTTGCATAGAGAAAAATACATTTCTTGGGGTTGATATGGAGGTCATGGTGATGGAGCAGCTACAAAACTTGATGTAGATGGTTGGCATGGGCATTAGGGGTGCGGCTATAGATCAAAATGTCATCAAAGAAAACAAGTACGAACTGACGCAAGAGGCCATGGAAGACGCTGTTCATGAGGGCTTGGAAGGTAGCAGGGGCATTGCATAGGGCGAAAGGCATGATGATGTACTTATTGTGCCCAAGATGAGTGCAAAAACCAGTCTTGGCGATGTCGCGCTTGTGCATGTGGATCGGGTGATAGCCAGATTTAAGATCCAGTTTTGAGAAGAATGACATACCATGAAGTTCCTCGAAAAGCTCATCAACCATGGGAATCTGAAAACGGTTGGAAACTATGATTTTGTTGAGAGTAGGGTAATCGATGCAGAAGTGCCACCCATTGTTTTTATTACAGACCAAGAGTTCTGGGCTGGAGTAAGGGCTCTGGGAAGGACAGATGAGCCCGGCATCGAGTTGGTCGCGCACCAGGCAGTCATGTTCATCCTTCTCGAGGTGGGAGTAGCGATAAGGTCTGGCATGAACAAGGGCAGACACCGGTAAGAGAGAGATCTAATGGTCCAGAAAACGATGCTAGGGAAGGTGGTTGGGGGCTTGAATTACTTGGGGGAAGGATGTTTCCATGCATTGGCAAAGGGCATCGACCGCGGTTGAGGGTGATGACGGGCTGGAAGGAGAGAGGTACAGGGCATTCAAAGTACCGGAAGAGGTCGCAAGCGGTGGGCACTTGAGAAAGTGGGTATTGGAGTCCGGGTTGCCCACCAAGGTGTGCCACACGCCGTTGGCTTGGAATTGGAGGAGAAAGAGGTCGTAATTGCCCTTCATCCAGCCTAGTGTGCACAACCAATAATAGCTTAGAACGAGGTATGTGCAAAGACCGTGGACCGATAGGAGGGTGATGACTGCCATGTACTCTTGGAGCTCGACATGGACATCCCCAGCGTGGGTGCACCCTCGTGTAGCAGTGTTGTTGCCGAAGCAAAGGAGGTACGGTGAGGTGGGCAAGAGAGGAAGTTGGAGTGCCTTGACGAGCCACCGGTAGATAGAGAAGAATGATGTGGCCCTCGTGTCGATGAGCCCTTGGATGTCGCGTCCTTTGATCTTGCCAATTAGTTGAAGCGCGTGCAGTGCCTAATGCAGTCAGAGATTGGACTCAAACCAAGCCCAGTTGTTGGTCGTCCTCATGGGTGGCGAGTGGTTTGTCCTCCTCTAAGTCTATCACTTGGTCGTCGGAATGGGCTGTATAATCTGAAGGTGGAGAACTTTCTGACAACAATGACCCGGTGTAAACTTGTCGCTACATTGGAAGCATACACCTTGTGCCTTGCGGCGGGCAAATTCCTCCTCCGTGAGTTACAGGCGACGAGGATGACCAGGGGGATCTCATCCCTGGGTTGTGGAGTGGGAAAGGGTAGTCTCTATGGGGAAGCCACTGGGGTGGCGACCCGACCTAGTCGTGAGCACCCTTCCTCGTCTATTAGTTGGGCCAAGATAGATTCCGCCTTGAAGGAATACTTGATGAGTTTGATCATTGATTGTGGCTGGAAATGGTCATCCTCTGCAATTATGTCCAGGCAACGAGCAGCATGGATGGCGAGCATGACATTCTGGGCTCTAAGAGACGGGAGACAACGGACCAACTCCACGAAGGTGGTCACCAAGTCATCCACTCATCCGGTCTGTTGGAGATGAAACAAATGACGGCTGGCGTCATGGGGGTCGATGCCAAAATGTTGACTCAATTGATATTTTAAATCCTACCAATCAGCAAAGCTGGTCTGGTAATCAGTGTAGCAGAACTATGTAGCCGCCTTCCCGTCCATGTAGGACACAGCTACTCTGAGCTTTTTCGTGTCATTAACAGGGGCTTCCCAAAGATATTGTTCCGCTCGCCGGAGCGAACAATTGGGGTCTCCTTTTGAAAAGATGGGGGGTTCCGCGATATGAAGCCGTGGCGGGCCCGCGTCACGGTTGTGCTGCCATGGGTGAGGACGGTCCGGTGCTAGTGGACAGAGGAATGGAGGTTTCAACTCATCGTCCCAAGGTGCCTCATTCTCGAGAGCACCATGCTGCGTATGGCAGTCGACAGCCTCCGCATAGCGAGGGCGAGGAAGTGTGGGAGGTAGGTGATGTGGTTGCACCGGGGATACACCTACTACAGCCTATGGCTGGTTGGGCTGATGTAGTGGGGTTCGGGGATGCTCGAACGTCTGCCATGAGGGTCCTCAGCGCCACTGGGCCCCAACGTGTCTGGAGGGAGGGCCCTACTCCTCGACCAGCTGCGTGAAGCGAGAGTCGTAGGGGCAGCCTAGGGGGAAGGACCCACAATTCCCTTTCCCTAAATGACACTACTGATAGTTCTTATTCAAGATTTGCAGCGGGAGTTAGGCGGAGGCCCATGGGGTTGCCATCACCCACTCGGCTAGGATATGGTGGATGATGCGCTGATGGCAGCCCTTCAACATCATGTGCATTTGAGAGTGAGTCTAGGGCGACAAGGTCTGACTCTGGCATCGGTTCTGATGGGAGAGGAAAGGCACGGGAGGGCTTCATAGGTGTTGCCGGAACGAGAGCTGGAGTGTTTGCATCTGGTATTGGATGTCGCTCATCCGTTCGGACAACAGAGAAACAAAGTGGTCAATGGCAGCCACGACTGCTTTGTTAATGATGTCGTCCAAGTTGAACTTCAGAAGGGACTTCGCAGGGCCGTCCATGGTGGGGAGAGATGAGGTGGCTGGCTCTGATACCAATTGACACGTTCCCACTCAACGTATCAATCTTCACTTTAGAACATAAATCGATTATCACCGCAAAGGGTTCACGACTAGGGTCCAAAATGGGAGAGGGAAGATAACACCATAATAGAGACAGGAAGAAAAGAGATGAGGGAGAGGAAGGTAGACAACGATGATGTCGCGAGATGGCCGTGGCTCGCAGATGGTCGAGACTTGCAAGCGGTGAGAGGGTGAGAATGACCAGAGGTGAGAGAGGTGGGGGAGGACCAGAGGCAAGGGAGAATAGAGGGTAGAGAACCGATTAGGCATTGTCTGCCCTAACCCACTGATTGGTAGACTCTTAAACTCCTTCATTAGCGGGTTGGGCTTCTCCTCAGTTCTTATACCTACCTTTGTGTTCATATACTCAATGCAGAATCATATCATGCTCGTGGTGCAATAATTGTACTAGGGTGTAAAATTCCCTGTCATAGTTATCATACCATTTTCGAGTATCATTTAACTTTTCACTTAGATACTCAATTGGATGTCCTTATTGGCTAAGGACTCCTCAATTCTGATGCTAGAAGCGCCACAAGCGGCCTGAAAAACCTTTGTGAAGGGGGCTAGTTTTAGTACCGCCGGTTTGGTCATAAGTTGTTTAATAAGTTTGAAAGGTTTGTCAGTGTCACGTGTCCATTCAAACTTATCCTTCCTAACTAGATTGGTAGTCAGTAAGGTGACACCACTAAATCCAGGTCTGAACCTTCTGTAGAAGATTGCTAATCCCATACAACTTTGGACATCGTGTATGTCCTTTAACTTGGGCCATGTCATGATGGCTTCAACCTTAGATGAATTGACGGCTACTCCTTGCACGGATAGTATAAATCCTAGGTAAGAAACTTTTGATCTAAAAAAACTGCATTTTTTTGAATGTGCATAGAGCATTTCTTGACGTAAAGTGATGCACACCTCCCTCAAGTGTTAATGTTCAATCTGATTATAACTGTATATCAGAATGTTGTTAGACTACACAATGTCAAACTTTCCTTTGAAAGGGCAAAGTACTTTATTCATTAGCCAATGAAAAAGTACTAGGCTGCTAAATAATATGAATGGCGTAACATTTCATTCAAAGTGTTCGTCTCTAATTTTGAAAGCGATTTTTCCTTCGTTTATGGGTCAAATTAAAACTTTATGATAGGCACTCTATAAATCTACCTTTGAGAAGATAGTGGCTCTGGCCATCTCATTAAATAGGTCTTATACTCTGGGAATCAGAAAATGGTATATTCATCGTAATTTTATTGATGCCCTTGAATCACATCACATGTGCCAAGTTCCATCTTTCTTGGCCGCAAGTAATGCCAGCACAACGCATGCACTAAGGCTTGCTTGAATCAATCATTTCGATAGGAGTTCCTTCACTTGTTGATATGATTCTTCATATTTGACTGCATCCATACAATAGTGTGGAAGCTTTGGGAGTGATGCTCTCTGCACGATATCAATGGCGTGCTGAATATACCACATCGGCAGAAGTTCATTGGGTAACTCAGCTGGGAAAACTTCATTAAACTCATCCATGAGTTGGGTCACCTCGAGGACCTTGGGATTTTCATCTGGTTCCTTTGTAGGAACTGCTAATGTAATGGCAAAACACATGGGCATGGAGTATTCATCGCGCTCCAATTCTCGTCTAAAAATACATCCATTAGTAATTAATGGATTTCGTGTTGGTCGGGATTGAGGGGGGGTGGCCGATGTAGGTTGTGTTGGTGGTCATACCGCTGGATACCAAATCAGACGTTAACCACCATAAATGAACGAGTATGTATTGGCTCATGCTGCTAATTGAACATCATGGCCTAATAACCATGGTCGTCCTAAAATGATACCAACAATTTTCATTGGTAGAACATCACAGAGTACCTGTTCATAGTATAACCATATCTCTAAGGGTACATGGCATTGTGTTTTCACCGGTAACGTGAAAGCATCTATCCATGGCGCATAGTACGCTTTGGGGTGGGATATTAAGGTAAGACCAAGTTTAGCTGTCGTATCTTTGAAAATTGCATTAAAGCAATTTCCACTATCCACTAATAACTTATAAGTACGTCGTACGATCTTGGTATTGATGTACAAATAAAAGATTGAAGTGTGCTGGGTTATGCCAATGGGTGTTCAACGGGGGTGATAAGATGACTACGGGTTTCGATGTAAATGATTCAGGTTGAGTTTTGGTCACCCACTGGGGGTGTTCTATCATGGTTGGTCCCGTTCTTGATGCTGTGAGGGCTTCCATGGGAGATGTAGCTACTGCTATGTGTTTTTGTGTTCATGAAGTACAAGAGCTTTCCGGGACCGTATCATCTTGCTAGATCCGGAGGTACACAACAGGTTGCACCGGGGATGATGGGACCGAGCTGATCTGAATGTAGCCAAATGGCTCTTTGTACTCATCATCTTCTTGAATTCTACTGAATATTCATCGACCTCTAGATCATCTTCAGGAGGTGTCTCTAATAGGTTTCCATGAATGTCCATATGTAAGAGGGATGGACAATCTACGCGGCGATGTCTGAAGTCCTCACACTTAAAACATTACATGGGCTCACGAACTGCATTTGGGGTCCTTGCAGTCGATAAAACTGATGAAGCAAGTTGTGCCGAGGGTGTGATAGGTGTAGGAGTAGCACTTACTCAAGGGGTTGTGTTGACTCCTCTAGTCCATGCGGATGCAGTTTGGGTAGTGGTGCTCATGGACGAAGTATTAGTAGCCGCTGGAAGTGTGGCAGGACAAGGTGATACTACATCGACAATGGTGTACTCATTGTTTTTAGTAGACTATAATCTAAGTCTATGGTAAGAGGGTTTTTCTCTAAAACTCATACTCCCAAGTCGGAGGGGAGTCCATGAATGAAGAAGGCAATCTGGATTTGTGGACTATCCACAAATTTACATCACATTCAAAATTCTTCAAATTCATCCATATATTAACTAACCTTTCACTTACCTTGCTTAAGATCCATCCATTTAAGCATGAGCCGAGTCATGTACAGTTTTGGGATATATTTATCCTTGAGTTTGCGAGACATCTCATCCCATGTCATGGGTGGGTCTCCTCGACGTCGTGATGCTTCTTTCTCATTTTTTCAAAAAAATTTAGCTTGTCTTCAGAGACGAGCTTCAGCATATGATAAGCATAGGTCATCATTCATATCGTACCATTGGAAATACTTTTCCAAATCTGATTCCCAATCAGAATAATCTTTCGGGTTGCGGGATCCCTCGAAGATCGGAACTTCTAAGCGTACACTTTTCTGAATCATAGCAAGATGTTCTTCTCGTCTTTGGTCTTGTTTGTCATCATCATAATGATGACAGGTAAGAGGAGGACATCGAACATCTTGGGATCCTAAATGGTCCCTAAGTTTGGAGACAGGTGCAGCAAGCGGGGACGGGTGAGGATAATACGCTCTATCCTCGTGATATACAGGCGGGAAGTGGGCAGGTTGAGGCACTTGTCGTGCTGTTAGGGCAGCTTGCCCATGTTGACTCGACGGTTCATAAGTGTTGCTGACGCCTGTTGAGTCGGTGGTGCCATGGGGTACATCGGATGGTGTACCGAAGAATACTCCATAGCATATGGCAGCGGTCCCATCACAGGAGGTGGCGGTGCACATATTGATTTGGCACGGGGTCAGATTGTGATCCATAGTTGGACATGTATCCTGGATTCCGTCCATGTTGGACTGATGCAGGAGGAAGACCAGTGGTATAAGATAGTCAACCTGGTACCGACGAATAATTATGAGCGTACGACACAATAGGTGGAGTTGGAGCCACTTGCGTGACGCGAGCTATCCGGTAAGGGTATCTTTGAGGCTCGTAATGGGAAGTTTGCCTAGCTTCCACTGGATGGAAGTTCCTATTCGCTGGATAGGAGCAATCATTGTAGTATCCCTGATTGCAATACCGTTCGTGCGGAGGCAATCTTTGGCCGTGATTAGATCTTCAGCCGGAAGATCCATAATGAGAGGATCATATATAAGATCCTTATCGACATATTCGTCCCCTATGGCGGATCGTAGCTGGGCACGCATTCGCACCACCGTATGGTCAACTTTCACTTTCAAATACTACGAGTTCTATATATGATGTTATGATGTGATATGAAGATGTGAATGAATTTTGAAAGATGATACAAATATTACCAAGTAACATGAATGTGAAAGGATATTTTACCGACCATGTTAATCAAACTAACACGACCAGCTTTGATACTAATATGATGTAATACATTTGAACCGGATCAAACAACATGTATTACAACACAAGGAATTAGAACAAAATACTCTTAAAATGATATGAATGCGAGTGGAAAATAACTCTTGACGATGAAGTAAGACAACAGATAAACCAGGAGGGAGATCTACTAGTATCAAAGCCTACAGAATGCCTCGAGGTGACAAGAACGAATAGCCTCTTGGATACATTCAGATCATTCTAGTCCCACCACCATCGGTGCAACCAGTAGTGAAAAGCTCTCATAATTTATGTAGACAAAACACCACGTGAATATCTACACCTTCCTTGGTAGCCCTTACCACACCAAGAGTGGGATCTACCATGACAGAACGCCCCCAACCGGGGACCAGAACTCATGATGAACCATCTACACCAAGACCGGCAGTCATCTCGGCAACCCCGTCAAAACCAACGACGTCCATGCCCGCTAACATAACTCCATTAACTCAATATCCAAAGATACGGCAGCCAAACTTGGTCTCACTCAATACCACATCCCATGCCATACAATTTCTCATGGATAGATACTTCCACTTTAGCGGTGAGAACACAATGCCATGTACCCGTAAAGATGAGTACATATGATGAGCATGTACTCTGTAGTGCTCTATCAATGAAAATTTGATGCAGGATGGCTCGCAGATGTGGCCTGGAGAGAGAGAGATGTTTTAAAAGGGAGAAAAAGAAAGGGAGAGTCAGAGGAATAGTAGTGCTACCATGAGAAGAAGAAAGAAGGCGTTAATGAGAGGGGGGGAAAAATGAAAAGAGAGAAAGGTCTGGTTATAACGAGCATGGATGTGGGAGATAACGGGAGAAATAGAGAAGATAGAATGAGGGAAAATAGAGAAGATAGAAAGAGAGAAAATAGAGGAGAATGTGAATGATAGGTGCGTCGTCGAGAGAAGAATAAGGCCACAAAAAGAGAGGGAGCAGGCGGGGAGAGAGAGAGAAAGGGTGTGTGATAGAGAGACAACGTCAGAGAGGGAGCTCGCCAAGAGAGAGAGAGATCTAAAGAGAACTAGAAAAAGAGAAGATTGAGAAAAATAACTGGAGTAAGAGAGAGACAACTAAGAGAGGGGGTACGACAAAGAGAAAGAATGATGGAGAGAGGGAAAGAGATTGCCAATAGATAAAGAAGAGAGATGGAAATTAAGAGAGAGCCCGGTAGAGAAAGAGAAACAAAGAGGAGATAAAGCGAACAAAAAGTATCGTAGGGAGGAAGAGAGAGAACGGTAAAGAGAGAGAGAGCGCGATCCGAGAAGGGAACATACGGGAGAAATAGCGATAGAAATGAGGGGAACTAGATCGGGATGCGATTGAGAAAGAGAACGGGAACAGAGAGAGTGATTGTGAGAGAGAACAAAAGAAAAAGCAAAAGAGATTGAGAGAGCACAAAAAAAGAGAATGAGATTGGGAGAGAGAACAGAAAGGAGAGGACGAACAAGAAAGAATTACGAAGAAAGACGACTTTGAGAGAGGCGGGAAATAAGAACGTGAATGAGAGGGGGAACTAGGAAGATCAAGAATAGAGAGAGCTAATAGGGAAAGAGAGAGCGACACAAAGAGAGAGAACAGTACATCAAAAGAGCGAGAATGGCCAAGATAGAGAGAAAAAGCGATGGAGACGTGATGGCGAGGATGCCAACACATCACCGTCAAACGCATTGCCACGGTCAACCGGAGTCAGCACGCCTGCTATGGACCCAACGGCGAAGTCAACTGAAGTCAACCCGCGACGGTCAACTAAAGTCAACACCAAAGTCAACAGGCCACAGCCGTCGACAAGCACATCTCCACCCCCGCACGTCCCTACGCGCGTCATGACACTACGCTAGAGGCAGATCCACAACTGCCCTTTGGCGTAACACGACGCATGTCTTTACTTTCTCGTCTCTAATTTCTCGTCATTTTCTCTCTCCTCCAAGGCCTATATATAGGCCATTGTTTTCAAGAAACATTAGGCAGTCATAATTTCTAGAATTGAGTTTTGTTTAACTCTTCTTGGAGGACTGCCCAGCCTCCCCTATCCCTCTTAACCCTAGCTATCACTGCCGCCGCCGCCACCGCCTCGCGACGTCGGCCTTCCATTCACTCTTCCATCCCTCTTTACTCTCCTTTTCCATCCCTCCTCTTTCTTTTCTCTCTCTTTCTTCATGCCTAGATCGCCCAATAGGGTAGTCCCTGGTTGCCCCCAGGCAGCCCTGCCAAGGCCGCCCAACAGGGCAGCCCCGCCAAGGCTTCCCAAGGACGCCCCCAGGCCGCCCCAACAGGGCAGCCCTATGCCGCCCTGGTAGCCTCGCCAAGGCCGCCCAAGAAAGCCTAGGGCCGCCCTCAAGCAGCCCCGCCAAGGCCGCCCAACAGGGCAACACCAGGCAGCCTTGCCAAGGCCGCCCACGGGCGCCCCCAGGTCGCCCCAGGCAGCCCCGCCAAGGCCACCCAAGGACGCCCACGACGCCCCAGGCAGCCCCGCCAAGCCCCCCCAACGACGCCCCCCGACGCCCCCACGCAGCCCCGCCAAGGCCCCCCCCCCAAGGACGCCCCCAGGCCGCCCCTACAAGGCAGCCCTAGGCCGCCGCCTAGCGCGCCCTAGGCCGCCGGTCATCGTCGACGCCATCTGACGCTTCGCGCGCGCGGGTAGTCGCCTACGCCTGACTCTACGACAACGACATCTACTCACTACCAGGCCTGTTCAATGCCCGGAACGCCCAGAATCTTCCTTGTCCAGTGGGCCACTCAACGCCTGGATTCGCCCAGCCTCGTCACGATCTGAATTCCCCGCAACCTCTTCATGCACTACGGTGACAAGGTACGCCTGAACTCTTTGGTGTCAAAAGTGTTCTACGTCTAGTGTTTTCTTGAGAAGTTTCCACCGCCGTCAGAATTAGCTTTGGTCTGGATTTCACACTTCCCCTCTCTCTTTCGAGTGTTTCTTAGTGACGCGAATTCGGGTATTGATTTCGGTGCTTAGGCATCGTCGCTGTGGGTGAAGACAGTACTCCCTCCCTCGACAAGGGTCGGAGCTGCACCACCAGTTTTTCATCAGTTTTAAAGTCCGAATCCGACCGCGTGTATTTCTATGGCTGTTTTATCCCTCCCTACAAACCCGTCTATTACCCTTTACCCGTCATCATCCATCCATCCATCCATCCCCTCTGTCACCTTTTCCTTAGTTGTCCTACATCAAGACGGTAGCAGGGGGGGGGGGCTCCCCTCAATGGCAGCAGCGGTGGCACATCCGGCGGCGACGACACCGGCAGTTGAGGAGAAAATGGTGGGCGAGATTTATCGAAGTAGTCTTTTCTTCAAATTAAAACCACCCCTGAAAACAATGAAGTTTTGGAATCTTATAGATCCATGGAGTGGAAGAAGAAGGTGGGAAACGTGGGGAAGGAAGGTGGCGGCAGTTGCTACTCCAACGGCCACAAACATGGGTTGGCTCGTTGTGCAATCTCCACCGATTCCCCCGTCCTTAGAAGAACTCAACTCCGGCAAGTCAAGTGAGTTAGGTGGAGCACTAACATCGAAGGAGGCATGGATGCAAGTTAGTAACCCGCGCCCCTTGACCAGTGCTTCTTGAAATTGCGTCGTCATTCCCATTGCTTATGGTGATAATCTTCATTGTGTAGCTCCCTGCACCGTCCCCTATATGTATCATAAGATGCTTGAATGACATTATGAAACCTTGTAATCTGTGTCGGGGCTTCTCGCAGATTGTCCGTCATTTGTCTTGATGTTGGAACTCCGTTGTCATAGATGTAGCCTTTCTCATCATATTCGTAATGGTTGTCGTCATATGCAGAGTTGTAGCTGTACATAGTATCATTGGGATACCTTGAGCCTTTCTGATTGGGTTGATAACGGGTGGAGTTTACTCGCTCTGGACTGGTGCTCCGGTACTCAGTTGGACCTACGTTGGCAGTTGATGGCCTGTTGACCTGTCCAGAGTCCCCATAACCAGTTGAAGGAAAGTAGATCGATGATAGACCATTAGCTCTGTAGGGGCCTTTGGACCTGATAACCCCGGTGTGGGCTGAATAATGGTCACACCCTAGCCCGCCAGAGGTAGGAGAGCGCTGGTCCCTTTGGCTGCTAAAGCAAACACTAGCTGCCACCTTGTGATTGGGGTCATGGCCGGCATTTTTCCCCATGACATCGGACACAGACAGTTCAGTGGGCATCTTCTCCAATAGTTCAATGGTCTCCCAGGGCTTTGTGGAAGAGGATGAGTCGCATGCTGGCGGGGTGGTAGTTGGCATGACAGTAACTGACAAACCGGTCATCGCAGCGATGGGCGGGGTAGCCACGTTGACTGATTGAGCGGTGGCTATGGGTGGCTCCTCTATTGAAGATAAATCAGCAATGCTTGCAACTAGCGACACCATGTTTGGTGAGAGGGAAGCACATGGAAACCTCTCAGACCTGGCGATGATTGGTGTCGAGATCATTGCAGTGGAGGTGGTGAGGTTGGTGTAGGGGATGGTGCAGCTGGCATCCTATGGACTGTCCCCACCAACAGGGCCTCCATGGGCTGCTGAACCCCAACGACCAAAAGGCCCTATTGGGACCACAGGTTCTCTGAGGTCGGCCTTGGGCTCACATGCCGACGATTGGGCTGAATGGGGCCCAATTGTGTGTGATTCTTTAGGTTCTTCTTGGTCCAGCTCGTGACATGATACACCGCTTCTGGTCGTGGGCTCACATTTAGATAACCCCTTTGTTTCCCTATAAACCATCTCTATAGAATGGTTTTGGGCCAATTGATCCATAGCAATCATGGGAGCATGTGTGGCTACCTCGGTAACCTTGGTGAATTCTATGGCGGCGTTGGTGTCGACGTTCTTCTCTGGTAGCACTGCAAAAATCCCTTCTGATTCATCTCGTTGGTCGTCTTCTTCTACAGGCACTAAGGTGGTCTTCTCAATAACAGGAGAGATGCTAATGGCTTGGTTGTGCACAAGACACGCTTGGTCTAGGCGCCTGATGAGAAGCCCAAGCATTTTCTCAAAGCTGTCCAAACGATCAGTTCTTGCCAGCGCTAAGATAACAAGTGTAGCAACTTGGCGTTCAAGACGCTCCAGCCTGGATGAGGCGAGACCGAGAGCCATCAGATAAGGATCCTTCACTGTGATACCAATCTGATGCAGGATGACTCGCAGATATGGCCTGGAGAGAGAGAGAAAGAGGGTTTAAAAGGGAGAAAAAGAAAGGGAGAGTCAGAGGAATAGTAGAAAGAGAACAGAAAGGAGAGGATGAAAAAGAAAGAATTACGAAGAAAGATGACTTTGAGAGAGACGGGAAATAAGAACGTGAATGAGAGGGGGAACTAGGAAGATCGAGAATAGAGAGAGCTAACAGGGAAAGAGAGAGCGACACAAAGAGAGAGAACAGTACGTCGAAAGAGAGAGAACGGCCAAGATAGAGAGAAAAAGTGATGGAGACGGCTGCAGGGGGGGCCTCCCCTTAGCGGCAGCAGCGGCGGCCCTTTCGGCGGCCCTTTCGGCGGCGACGACGGCGGTGGCTGAGGAGAAAACGGTGGGCGAGATTTATCAAAGTAGTCTTTTCTTCAAATTAAAATCACCCCTGAAAACAATGAAGTTTTGGGATCTTATAGATCCATGGAGTGGAAGAAGAAGGTGGGAAATGTGGGGAAGGAAGGTGGTGGCAGTTGCTACTCCAACGGCCACAAACGTGGGTTGGTTCGTTGTGCAATCTCCGCCAAAATTGGTAGTGTCATTATGGGACGACCATGGTTATTCGACCATGACATCCAATTAGCAGTACGCGGAAACACGTGCTCGTTCATTTATGGTGGTTGACACCTAATTTGGTACCCATCTGTTCAACAACATCCACAACCTACATTGTCTGCTGCGGCTGAACACCGGCCATCACAGAATCTAGTACTCTTAAATGGTAGTACTTTTTGCCAAAAATTATAGCAAAACCAAGACACCGTGACAGTGTGTTTTGCACTTACCATAGCAGTTCCTACTAAGTAACCTGATGAAGACTCCAATGCGCCCGAGTTGACCCAACTCATGGATGAGTTTGATGAAGTTTCCCCTTAGAGTTACCCAATGAGCTTCCGCCAATGCATAATATTCAGCACACAATTGACTTAGTGCCAGGAATATCGCTCCCAAACCTTCCACACAATCGGATGGATCTTGTCAAACACGAGTAATTATATAGACAAGTGAAGGATCTACTATCCAAAGGATTGATCCGAGAAAGCCTCAGTCCATGCGTTGTGCCAGCATTACTTGCGCCCATGAAAGATGGGACTTGGCGCATGAGTTGCAATATGAAAGCCATCTATTCAATGAGATGGCCGGAGCAACTATCTTCTCAATGATAGATTTAAGCAGTGGCTACCATCAAGTCCAAATTCAACCAGGAGATGAATGGAAAATGGCGTTCAAAATCAAGATGGTCTATTCGAATGGAATGTTATGCCTTTCGGGCTATCAAACGCCCTTAGTACGTTTAAACAATTAATGAATGAGGTAATTTGCCTTTCAACGGGTTGTCTGTCCTTGTATACTTTGACAACATTCTGATATACAGTTATACTTGAACGGAACACCTCCAACACTTGTCAGAACTGTGCACTGCATTACGTCGGGAGAAGCTCTATGCTGAACCAAAAAATGCAGTTTTTTACAACAGAAGTTTCTTTCCTTGGATTTATATTATTGATGACTCTCAAATATGTCATCAAAAAATTAAACTTTTTAGTTTTCATTCATCAAAATTATAATGTTAATTCATGCTAATATCATGCATATGCATCATTTTATGAAATCACTAACCCCACTTGATCCTTTGAATCAAGTGGAATATATTTAACATTTTATGGTTAGTAAACATTCAGAGACAGGTTAAGAAGATCAAGGAAAGAGACGAGGATCAAGAGGAGCGGGTGACAATTCAAAGAAGCAAAAATTACAAAAATGCCCCTGGGCATGACTTAAGAGAAACCTATAAATACTCTCTTGAGAGTTGATTTTAGGTTGTCCAGAAATTCTGTCCAAAGAAGCTAGGGCTTGGAGAAGGAGTTCTGCAGACCCTCCAAGAGCTGATGAGCATTGGAGCTGGAGAGAAGGAGCAAGCTGAGGAGTAGCTTGGGCTGGACGACCTCCACCTCGCCGCAAGGATCGTGACCCAAGGTGGAGCGATTGCCCAAGTTTCAGTGTAGTGTAACTCTCTCCATTTCAGACAATCTAGGTTGGGTTGGAAGCTTCACACCAGTGATCTTCCAACGATTCCAACTGACATTGTTTCTGTTTTAATTTGGTTTCAAGTTTTAGTTCGTTCAAACTGTTCTTCCTCTCGTTTTCCCACAAAAATCCATTGTTGTTCTTCACAATCAAGCTTGAAATCCCACCTCAAGCAGTAGCCAGGTCGCCAACGATCAAGGTTGCCAGCAGCCGAGATCGCCAACGACCAAGGCCGCAACCTAGGTCGCTAGCAGTTCAAGAGGCTAGTAGCCAAGACCGCCAGCAGCCTAAGCTGCCGGCAGCCAAAGCCGCTAGCAGCCTAGGCCGCCAGCAGCCAGGCCGCGCACGGCCCAACAGCGCGCAGCTCCGGCCGCGTGTAGTAGAGTCTGCGCACAGCCAAGCAGCGCGTAGCCGCAACTACGCGTAGCTCCGGTCGCGCAACGACCGCCGCGCGCAGCAACGTTCACGCGTGCAGCTGTGCAGCGTGTACCAACCGCCGTGCGTGGCCAAGCAGCGCGCAGCAGCAGCTACACGCAGCCAGGCCACGCGCAGCTAAGCTGCGTGCGCACTTGCAACACGCAGACGCTCTTGCAGGCGCGTCTGCACGCAGCTGAGGCCGCGGGCAGTAACGCCTACAGGGACGCCCGCCAGGTGTTTGGCAAATTGCCAAACCTACAGGTGTGAGCCTGTAGACAAGTAAACAGAGTCGATTATGAATCTCTATGCACTAATCTTGAGGAGTAGTTTGCTGTTTTACATAGAGATCTTTTCATACGTCTTCTCTGAGGAAATTCATTGAGTGTTACTGAAGATAATCCCTCTGATTGCTAGTATTGATACATAAATCTGATAAACTGAACTGATTGGAAAAAGAATCGCTCTCGTTTTACCGTCTTCTGTGGATCGACACCTTACTCGCCCTAAGGCTGTGAGGTTATAAATATTGTTGCATAAGCTCAATCCTCACACGATTAACCAGTAATTAACCAGTAAAATTACCCATAATTTGAGCTTATCAATTATCCGCACAAGTAGGCATTGATTCAGCTAAAGTGGAAGCCACCATGACATGGCCCAAGTTAAAGGATGTTCACAACGTCCAATGTTTCCTGTAATTCGCAACCTTCTACCAAAGGTTTGAACCAGGATTTAGTGTTATTACTCAACCCGTTACAAATATGATCAGACGGGATAAGTTCGAACGGACATCTGCAGCTGATAAGGCCATCAAACTTATAAAGAAACTTATGACCGAAGCCCTGGTTCTAAAACTACCCGACTTTTCAAAGGTTTTTGAGGTAGCTTGTGATGCTTCTGGCATTGGACTTGGATAAGTCCTTAGCCAATATTAACATCCGATTGAGTATTTTAGTGAAAAATTAAACTATACATGAAAATGATACGATATTTATGACAGGGAATTTTATGCTCTAGTACAATCGTTGTGTCAGTGCCGCCACTACCCCTGCCTATGGAGTTCGTTCTATAGTCCAACCATAGTGCGCTACGTCACTTACATGACCATAGTGACTGACATGCTCCCTAGATAGCTTACCCACAGGACTTTACTTTTGTTATCCACCACAAAAAAAGAAAGGACAATGCCATAGAATAAGAGCACTGAGCAGGCAACCGCTAGTTCTAACATGATGTAGACCCAAGTCCTCAAACTTGAAAAGTTACGAGCAGACTACCACGATTGTCCAAATTTCAGAAAGATAATCCAAGCCATTACGAGCAAGACAAGCACTGAGTTTCGTAACTTCTACATATCCGATGGCTATCTTGTATACGTGAAAATGACTTTACGTCCCTTGCACTTCATTCCGACATTTCATAATTTGGGAAACACATGCCCGAGAACTTTGCGGACATTTCGGAGTGAACAATACCATTCAAGCCTTGGAATATCAATTCTATTGGCCTTCCCTAAAACAGGTTGTGGGAAAGATCATACCTCAATGCCTTACATGTTCGCGGGCCTAGTTAATCAAGCAGAATATGGGACAATATACTCTACCCGCTCCAACCCAACTGTAGGACAACATTTGTATTGATTTCATTTTAGGTCTACCCAAGACCTCGCACAATCATAACTCAATCATGGTTGTACTAGATAGATTTTCTAAAATGGCACACTTTGTGCCTTGCTCCAAGACGGCTGACGCATCATGCGTTGCAAGGTACTTCTTCCATTATATAGTCAATTTACATGGAGTTCCCAAAACTATTGTCTTGGATTGTGATGTACGATTTATGCGCTACTTCTGGAAAACCCTTTGGGTTCTTATGGAAACCCAATTAAAATTTTCCACGGCTTGTCATCCTCAAACAGATGGTCAAACTGAAGTTGTCAATCGTAGTCTTGGCAACTTGTTAAGGTCAATAGTCGATGAAAATGTTCCCACATGGGATCAAGCACTACCTCATGCGGAGTTTGCCTTCAACTCTTCGGTGAACCGTACTACTAGTAATGCGCCATTCAAAATCATGTACGGTCAATTTCCACGAAAACCACTAGACTCTCATACCACTAGACTCCCATACTAGAATTTTCGAGGATGCATATGATTTTGCTAGGCATATTAGAATCATGCACCAAAAAATTCATTCTTGCATTTCATCTCTTACTGAAAAGTATAAGGCAGCTGCTGATTTGGGATGGTGGTCCATTCAATTTTTGGAAGGGGAACTAGTCATGGTTAGCTTAAGGCCTGAGAGACACTCTCCAAGGGTCACTATAAAGCTTCATGCTCTAAGCGTTGGGCCCTTCCCAATTTCCTGGTATATTAATGACAATGCCTCTGTCGTGAGTATCCCGCCAGATTGGGGGATCTGTTTGACTTTCAATGTCAATGATTTAGTCAGATACCAACCCATGCCTCCAATCAATAAGCCTCACAACCACTTGAACCTTAGTGACGTAACACGGCGGTCGGGATCGACACCTCATGTTACGTGCGTATGTAGACTCTAAAGTGCAATGAGATGATTGGTATCCACATAGATAATTTTAACAAGTTTTAGCGAGAAATACAATGGTCAACACTAAATTGAGATGCAAATCGATTGGCCGACACAACACGGGTTTTGTCACAATCGAGTTCCAATAGACCAGTGTAAGCGGATCAAAGACAACGAGTGGGAGACGTCCCGTCCAAGAGCATCCACACTACCAATGTAGTCGAATCACATCCGACACCGTCAATAGAACCGCTAGTGCAAGTACGGTGGATATTCCTAAAATTCACTTTAAGTTCACTCTAAGGCCATGAGCAATCTAGAGATCAGTACTAAATGAGATAAAATAACACTATAGATAAAACGAAAGAGGAGATAGACCTGGATGGTTCAAATGGTGACATAGCGCCTCGCAAGCTGTCATGGTAGGGAGTTAAACTGTTGACATAGGTGCCAACCATAACACTAAAGGGTAACTGGTAGGTCGTCGTAGTTTGACGTATTCCGGGGATGCTGATTCACGTCGTGGAGAATGTCTCAAATAGAGGACACGAGAAGAATCACACCCAATGCAATGGTGGGTTCAAGTCGCGCGATGATAGACTAGAGAAGTGGATGTTGATTTGGCGAGAGCAAGAGTCAGTTAAATGGAAGGAGAGATCCTTGTGCCAGCCTTAGCAAGGAGGATGAAATATATCTTTGGATCGATTGTAGATCCTCAAGGAGGTTGATTATGCTTTGATCAACACTGGAGTTAAGGACTAGAGAAGATAAGTCGCAGAGTTCCATCCAGCGTTCTTTCCCAACCCGAAACTCAGAGGTTGCGCCGTTGGCAATGCGGTCGAGACCCTATTTTCAATCGTAAAATCTCTGGAAATAGTGTTCCGTCAATGGCGACTATTGACAGTTTCCAGGGCTCCCCTTCGAACGAGATTAGAAGTGGAAGTAGGTCCGGATACAATAGATGGATTCCGCCGTTGAAGGTCGAATTCGGTAGGAATCACTCACAGAATTTATTGAAGATGCACACTTCAAGTAGAATCCGCTGCCCTTAAACGAAAGATAGCTTCTTCTTGGCCAAAGGAAACCACCGTGACAACCAAGTCGAGATCTCCTTTTTTTAGAATCAGCAACTCTATTTTCTTCACTGCCCAATAGAGCGAGGGACCAATAGGTCGATGGAATGAACTAAATAGAGCGCGCTATCCCTCTGTGGTGATTTCCAAATCAACTTTCAGAGAATCAAATAGAAGGACAATGAATAATCAACAACTGCTGCCAAATAGACTGAACGAGATCTTAGTTCTGCAACAATGACTTCTTCCCCCTCCACGTCCACTCTTCCGTTCTTATATTGGGGAAGTGGTAGTTGTGGAGGGGGTGGGCCTATTGGGCCCCCTACTCTTTAAGGGAGAGCCTATTGGGCTCCCCTTAAGAGGATTCTTTAGGGAAAGAGAAACCTAACAATGCTTTCTCCCCTTAAAGAGGACAATACATCAAACTCACATAAAGAAAACATTGAGGAGGTCGGTATTCGCGTAGGAGGGGCCTCCCGCTAGTCCAACAATGATGACAACAAAAAAAAAAGGGAAAATTACATCTGGATGTAATTGATGTGTATCGAGGCGATGAAGTGGCTTCTCAAGCTTGGTAGTGGAATTGTAGATTCTTCATGTCCGCTTAGGCTTCACGACATGGTTGGTGACGGATCGGGGTGTGTTCGTCTGGATGGTTCTCCATCACTTAGTAGTGACGAAAGTGAGAGTCACTCGTTACCACTTCTAATTCGCACACTTGCACGGAAAGAACGGATAGAAACGATATTACATGATGTAATTCAGGCTGCAGGGGAGCAGTTGGACCCCACTTTGCTAGTGCATTGGCACGGATGAACTTTGTCGGACGACACTTGGATCACCAAAGCAGATCTTCTTCAACTTTGCCCAGAGCTAGTCAAACCAATCGACGACATCATCGGCATTCACTCCCTGGGGTCGAGTTCTTCCCAATCAGGGAGGATGATGGGGGACCATTGTATTGACAACGACACAAGAGCACGTCAACAACACCGAGCAGCTCGAGCCGACATTTATAACCCCGACTTCAAACACTCAGCGTAGCTTATCTTAGTAAATATGGCATCTCATTAATTGTATTTTGATTTTCTGGATTTTTTCAAATTGGGCCACTGTGTTTTGTGCCTCATTCGATGTTTTTTGTTCGTTTTCTTCTTTGTTGTACACTAAGGGGATTCTCCTCTCGTTATCAAAATTGAAAAGTTTTCCCTTTCTTTAGTGCTCTTAGGCATCCTCCCTCTCCTATATAAAGGGATGGTATGCCTAAGGATGCCTTAGGATGTCATTTTGAAAAGTGAAAAGTTTCTTCTTTTTTAGAGTATCGTTCATTAGGGAAAGTGTAGAATAGTTGTAGATTTGCAAGGGGCGGAGATCGTGGGTTCTTCGACGCCATCCTGTATCCCACATCTAGGCCACAACGTGGAAAAAACCATCGTCGACGACGCTCCTCTTCTGTAGCAGGCTCTTGAATTCTTGAATTCTCCAAGAAACGAGTTCTTGAAGGGTCGCGATCCAAAACCCCTTGTCTTTGATCACCACAACCGCTGCCACCACCGCCGTCACCCCAGCCATCTATGCCGTCGTGCCGCTACCACCGCCATCCCCACCTGCCCGCTGCAGGCCTGCGCCTCGCAAACCCGCACTACCGCGGCCTGCCCTGCATGTCCCAGCGCCATGCACCCAGTTGTGCACGCCCAGCACCGCCCAGCCCAGTGTCGTAAACCCCTCTACGCCCCATGTGCCAAACGGAGCGCACCATGCGCCGGGAGCCCCACATTGCGCCCCTCGCACCGTGAAAATCCATGTCTCCCCCCTCCCAGCGCCACTCACCTTAGTGCCACACACCCAGCGGTCCACGCCCCTTTGTTGCGCGCGCCCACACCAACACGCCCACGCCGGTGCCTCTCCTATGCCATGTGCTTCCACGCCCTTATCCACACACCCACACCACTCACCTCAGATTATAAAATACTAATAATAGGATAGCCATCGCTGTCGAGAGTTAGAACTTTCTTTGTGATTTCTATCTGAATTACTTGATAGTGAGAGTTCTGGAAGCCTACGAGTCGCTGTACTCCTCCCGTCATGGGGAGTCCAATCGTGACAATCTCCTTTTCGGGGTCTACATCAATTTGCCTTATTCTTTTTGCTGGGAATGTTTGCTTAAATCAAGCATACTTATCATTAAGTTTATTTCATTTGCTTCTATGCTGTGGCACGAGCTGAGGATCTCGACATTCTTTGTGTTACATCAAACGGGGGGGGGGGGGGTGTCCGGGCACGTTGTGAGCATGACAGGCAGGGTGACGACCTTTTAGCGACCGACATAGATCAAGCCTGGCAGGACAGTGGGGCTAGAGACGGCGACAATCTTCTCAACCTTTGCTGTGCATCCCTGGTTGTCCTCCTGGCTTCCTCGTCCTTCCCTTCCTGCTTGTTCTCCCTTCTCTTTCTTTTGTGAGACCAAGGATCAACAAACGAATCCATACGATCAAATGCCTGGTCTGCTGACCTAGGCCGCCTCTTCTTACCTTATCTAGGGAGGTCAAGATGGGCCCTGGGAGGTTTATTAAAGGGGATCCATACACATAGGACTCCCTTATAAAATCAAAGACAAAAACATGAAAATTCAACGAAGCAAAGAAAAGCAAAAAACTAATGATGATGCGACAAACAAATGACACATGACAGACGAACAAAACAGTGATCCTGGACACGATGATGACACAAATGAAGCGACATGCAATGATACGAACATGGCAAAACAAACACACAAATGGGATAAAACAATGAACCCAACAAGCTCAGAGATGCTTTCACTTGGGGTATTTGAACCAAGGCATCTTCACGGTTGCCTTGGCATGCCGGTTGGGCTGAATGCCAACCAGCAGAGGTGTTGATGATGGTGACGGCAGCTCTGAAGATGTCTCTTGTGACATTGGCTAATGCGCTCCATCACACTCCCCATAATGCCGACAAGTCAAACCCTTTGACCCACAACGGACGTATACCAAGTGGAAGTCCACGTGATGCAGCATCGAGACCTTCATCGTGAGCCATCCAATGGCACTCGCGACCAAAAAATTGCCGCATTAGTTCACCCACTGGCTGGCTATGGAGTCGACGCCATCCACATTTGGTCGCTCTGATCAATAGGATTGTGCTGCTCCTGGTCATGGATCCACACTATCCTCGCTTGATGCTATACGGTGCCAAGCATGTGACGCCTTTCCTCCTTGCTTGCTATTGCTACCCCGTGATTGATCGTCCTATGGATTTGTGTCACGAGGCAGTGCTACAGCACCATCTATCCTACAGGTCTCTTGATTTGTAGTGTGAACATCTCCTAGTGCAATACCGATTGTTGTCGACTTGTGTGTATGTCACTTGAACATGCACAACGTTGGTCGAGAGTGTTCTTGGGCACCCCACACTCTAGGACACAAACCTGCGCAATAGTGTTCCTGCACTGAGGGCTTCAACACCTTTGATACCTCAGTGTGGCACCAACCTCGAATGTGCCTGGTTGTCTAGTCGCCTAGTGGACGCACAAGCTGTCGTCGCCTCTCGAGCACCACCGTGCTACCTCTCGGCACACCTCCATTGTGCCTGACCATACTGGTCCATCGCACTGACGAAGACATCGATGACGAATGCCACCGCTAACGAGGTATGCCGCTCCCCTGACTCATCAATTATATTACATCTTTCGGTATACTTTTCTACTGCACTCCATCACCCTCAGGTTGGTTTAGGTGAGAGAATAGATCAAGAAAATTATGAGGTGAGTAATTTCGTAGATATGGGTCGAGCCTGTCTATTATGTGCAAGCACCAACAGATTTAGTTTGCTTAACACTGTAGTCTCCGTCATCTCTCCAACCAGGGTTAGAAGTTCACCGTCATCATCATCAGTTACCCATCCTAGAGCTCGGAGCTTGGCGAATCCTCACGACTCAAGGCCTGCACGTACATTCGCCTAGGGTTGATTGCACCACGTAGTTACACATCCCGTTAGGGAATTACCCACTGGCAGGCGTCACTTAAGACATTTGACAACATCTCGGTATTAGAGCATTGTCTTATAACCAGCATAGACGACGTCTCCGATATTGTCCGCCATCACCTTTAGTTTTTTTTTTCCTTAATGGAAAATACAAGATCTAAAGAGCCTAAATTGACTTCTCTTAATTTAAGAAAAAAAACCATTATTTTGAAGAAACAAACTAATGAAATTATGTCTTGTATGAAAGAACGGCAAGAAAGGAAAAAATGTCAAAGGAGTGGAAAACGAAAAGAGTGCTATGAACCAGTTAAAACCACTAACTAATTTCAATGCATGCACCCTTAGGGGATAATGTTGTGTTTAAAGTGGGCAATGCATTTGTAAATTCATTGAAGAAATTTCATAGTTTATCTCTAGAAAATGCACATGGTTAATTAGAAAAAAATTCTGAAAGGTGTTTCTTCTGTAAAATTTCCAACATTTTCAAGTGAATTTATGGCGATGAAATA
This sequence comes from Wolffia australiana, assembly GCF_029677425.1. NCBI lineage: Eukaryota > Viridiplantae > Streptophyta > Magnoliopsida > Alismatales > Araceae > Wolffia > Wolffia australiana. Next base: position 15,931,091 of record NC_135839.1, on the reverse strand, counting down.
TTTTCAACGTGCCTGGAAGGTTATAGGAAAAGAATTGTTCCAGAATTCGGGTGTCACCTTTGAATCATGGCAGGAATTTGAAAAATGTTTTCTAAATAAATTTTATTTAGTAAACAGTTGGCAATGATAACAAAAATCTTAGAAAATAATTTACTTCAAACTAAAAATACTGGACTGTAAAAATTCTTTCTTCAATGGTAGTAGTGAGTGCCATGAACTTCCACCAAAGACAAAACCAGTGAACGGATGCGGAAATCACGGAAACGCTAATTAGAACGTTGGAATCAGATCTTCCTGCCAGTGTAGCCCATAGAAATATCAACCTCCAACTCAATCTGAATCACATTTTTAATATCTAATTTTAACTCAGAAAATAACTAGTCCAAGTTCTAATGATTGCACATTAAAGGTTATAAAAGAAATGATGGAACAACAAGCCAAGATAATAATGATAGAGCGTATACTTTTCATATAAAATTAAACTTGGCCATGAAAGAGGAACATTACCCGCATCCATGCCTGATCAAATTTTAGAGAGATTCCCAAGAACAAAAATTGTACTAGCTTTAAATAAATACTAGGGTATAACCAAATGATATTTCATAAACACAACCAGGAAAAAACCATGTTTACTGCTCAAGTAGGTACTTTTTCTTTTTAAAGAATGCCATGATTTATGTTACAATTTACATTGAAAATATGTACAAAGTTATCACTTAGAAATGTTGAAAATGAAACTAACACCTAGTTAACTGGTCCTCACTAATGGGATTTTGATATTTATGAAATAACCCCACTTCATTCCTTTGAATCAAGTGGTTTATTTTTAGCATTATTTGCTTGGAGCTTCATTTATAACCGGACTCAGGTAATTGGAATACTAGTGGTTGAGAAGAGAGGGACCAGAAGCACACTAAATCCCATTATATAACAGGCCTTATTCAGACCCCAAAAGAAGCTTAAGCCCAGTCAAGGGAGAGGCCTGTTTTTAAGGAGAAATTAAAGTAGGTGTTTCACATCTCTTTCCTATAAAGGGGTTCACAAAATTGTATAGCCAAGTTGACAAATCCTAGCCAAACATTTTAGGTTTTCCACATTGAGAATATAGGATTCTTATCTTTACCCCCTTTCTCCCAAATTGTAACTCTCCCTGAATTTCTGTCCCAAATGATCATTTGGCAACCTTGAATGCAGTAGTGTTTCTTTGATCAACTCTGTTTGAATATTACTTCAAGTAAAGAAGGTAGTCATCTCACCAGGTTTGGAGGAAACTGAAGAAGATGCATCCTTGGCCCAAAACAGAGTGACACCATAGATTCATTTATTTTCAGAGGTTCCAGGCTTCCTCAAACAATTTTTCTGTGGTTATTGACATGATAGGTGAGATTTAGGGCTCTCCGATGCCACAAAAGGCAGTCAAAATCTTTTACTAGAATTCAAGTTATCGCATTTTTACTAAACCAAAAAACCAGAGATTTGCCACACTTTTCGGTGCCAACACGCCAAGTCTAGGGTCAATAAGAAAATGTTGGCTACTACCTAGTTTATATGTAATATATTTAAATAATATACAGTTGAAGAATTTGAGCCATTGATCACATTCAATGTTATCAGACAAATCATTAACCAAATGACATAACAGCACTGAGAAGGATGAGGCGAGAGAGGCTCATTGATTAAATCAACTAAGAATCGTCCTATGTCCAATGGTTGATCTTTTACGATCAGGAACTTTGCTTGAGCTGAAATATTAAGGGCAGCTTTGTCTTTATGTCTTTTACCGATCCATATGGTTGGATCTATAAATGGAGCTTGATGTTTGGAAAAAAACATTTTTAAGCTCACTTCCTCCTAGAGAAGCGAATTAAGATAAGGTAAAGTTTTGAAGGTCCATCAATGGGGCTTGCTCTCTGTTGTGCTCGGAAAGGGTTAACAAATAAGTGATCAGGCTGATTTGCATCAGAAATATGCCTTAGTGGTTGCAGAACCAAGGGATCTTAGAAATATTTGGTTGTATTTCCTCCGTCTGTTTATCCCCTTCATTATCTTTTGCCTTTTACCTCAAAATTTGCATAACAGCCAGACTTTCTTTCCAAAAGCAAGTTAAATTACACTAATATTTTATGAAATTGGGCATTTAGGACTGCACGGGTGAATGAGAGCAATTTTAGAGCCTTTTTCTTCCAGTTTCCAGTAAAATCAGTATAAATCAATAGAATATTATAAAATATATTTAATTTAATTTATTTAGTGCAACTAAACATGAAATATGTATAAAATTGATAGTGCAAATGCACGGTATCAAAGCATAGGAATTGTATTTACATTTATGATTTTTGAATGATTGAATCACTGTGCTAGGCTTATTTATGAACAAAACGAAGGGTATAATCATTACACTGATGGGGGTCTGATTATAGGCATACCTGCTTGGATGGATAAAGAAAATAAATATTCAAAATAAATAGATTCCTTAGAATCGTAGAAGAGAATGTATAAAATGTTTAGCCAAAAGCCACACTATTAAGTTTTGACCGGTGACTCAATGGGAACGTCTGTGTGACATCAGTTTCTTTAAAAATTAAATTTATAAATCTTTCAAAAAATACTCAACAAATATAGAAAGTTGGAAATATTCAACCAACAATTTGTAGTCTAATTGTTAATCCCAAATAAGATGCATATATGAACATTAAAAATTAAAAAAAAAATGTTATATTATTATTATAGTTAGATTGTTATTTGCGTTAAGCAATTGGGATCAGAATCTCAAAAGTTAGAATTTAATATTATGGCAGCCCAACTACACATAATCAAATTATTGAGCATTACTTGGGTCATCCCAGTAATACCATGAAATATCCTATTATTATTCGGTCTCCCTATGTACAGCATTACTAAGGAAGCACAAAAAGAACTCAATTTTTTTCTGCAATACCCTCTATAAATACAAGAGAAATATTTCAATACCCACCTTATAGTAGCACAAGATGGCTACAATTTTCATCTAACTGATATATGTTTCTTAGCCCTCCTAGTTCCCCTTCCCATGTGAGTGGGTATTTTGTTAGCACAATAGAATTAAATATGTTTTAAATTACAATAATACAACTGATAAGCCCAAAGTCACTGTGTGATTGAACCCTTTATTTGCTATTTGTAATTAGAAAAAGTGGTGTAAGCTGAGAATAGAAATAGAGACATGAGTTTGCAAAAAAAAAAAATGGAAAATATCCTTTAATTACTCAATATCCTTTCAAAGTTGATCCTTAAAAAACACTCAATAGACAAAAAGGAACTTCCATGACTTTACATATTTGAAAAGCAACTGGTGTCCTCAATTTAACAAGGGGTTGAGAATAGATTGGAATAGAGTGGAGAAAAGAGATTTCAGAAGAAGAATAGTAATAAGCATAAGGCTGTCAAGAAGGGAAGAGATACTACAAAAAAAGAAAATTAATAAGAAGAGTATATAAGAGAGATTTCAGAGAAGATAAAGAATAGTAAGAGAAATTAGAATAATATAGATTCAGATGTGAAGGAGAATAATAACAGACAAAAGATGGATCAGAAAGACTAGAAAAAAGTAAGAGAGATGATACGGAATATCTGAATCAAAGTCGCAGAGGAGAAAATGCAGCGACGAGAGGAAAAAAATGGATTAGGAAGGAAAAGAAAATAGATTGGGAGAGAAAGAGCAGGACAAAATTGCATAGTGCAATCAAGAACAAGCTGGACTAAATTGCAGAAGGGAAGAGAATAAGGGAAAAATAGAGAGAGACAAAGAGAAAGAGAGAAAGAGAGAGAGGAATAGAGAAATAGATGTAGAGAGAGCTGGAAAAAGAGAGAAAGAGCGGGGTAAAATTGGAGAGACGAAGAATAAGACAACAATGAGATGGGGAAAAGGAGAACCAAAAGAGGAAGCAAAATGAAACCAAGCAAGGAGGAGAGTGTAGCAGAAAAGAGAGAAAATTGCAGGAGAGAGAAGTGAGCGGAGAGAAAAAAAAGATTTCCAGGTTGGGAGAGAAAGACCAGACAAAAGAGGAGATGGAGATCAAGGAATGAGAGCCAAACCCAATAAAAACAGCGGTGAGGTGAACAGAGTGTGAGCTAGAGAGAGGGAAAAGAAAATACCAGGAAAATATCATATTTTTAAAGAAAGCAATACAAGGGAACTTATAGTTAGGGGCATATTAAAATAGAAATAAAAGGGATAATAGATAGAGATAAATATTGAGATATATTTAGAATTAGAGATGAATGGAGATAGGAGTAGAGGGAGATTTTGAGCTTGAGGAAGATCTCTTCTCCTCCCTCTTTTTAGGGATTCAATTATTCATGTCAAAGGGTATTAAACTTCATTCGATGGACTTCCTTTGACGGGTTCTTTTCTGTATTCCAAAGAAGTCCTCTTTATTGGTCTAAGGCTTTCTCGAAATCAAATATTTCAATAATCATGTAGAGAAGTTCATCATTGCATGAAAGTGTACCATAAAAAGTCCCAAGTGTAAAAATGAGGAGCTAAGGGCAATATTTATGAGATTATTATAGCAGATACTAGCAGTTTTGGTATACTTATAGATACTTCTTATGCTATTATCAATAACAGAGGACCAATTTTAGGTCTTTAAACAACGGTTTATTATCTAGAGTTTTCTTTGTGTGATTTCAATGCCAATTCTAAAATAACAGATGTGAAGTTAATAGGTTTAATATAAATGTACTACAACTAATGATTTTTGTTTTGGGGCCTTTGATGTTTTTTCTTGTTTGTACACGGATAGGTACCTTATAACAGATCGACATATGAATGATTTAGAACCCACATCTCCTATGCTCCATACATCTATATATGGGACTAACTTGGCTTACATGAAAAATTTAACTATTAAATAGTAAATTAATCTTCTTTTAATCAGCCACATTAACGGGTCCCAAATGAGGTTCATCTAACTTGCAGGATCTAACTGATCCAAAATTCCATCAAATATTACAATACATATTAAATCAAGTTAATATGTTTAATGTGCAATGACTTTTGATGATAAGAGATCTTTATAATGTGAAACGAGACAATGATGCTTCAAAATTACCAAACTTTGAGTCACACAGCTTATAACAATTTTCAGAACTTACTGATTATTTTTTTATGATTTTAAATTCTTTGACTAAAATATTCCTAAGTATTCATATAATACTTGTTTATGATTTACTTAATATGAGATTATTGTATTTTAAAATCATTAAGTCAAATACATCATTAAAGAACAAAAAAGTGACCAGTGTTGTGAGATAGCTAATTGGCATCCAAAAGGTCATCGGTTCCACTCTTTCAAAATGTCAAAAATCATTACGCTTCATGCAGCCTGTGGGTCATTTAGGTGTGTGGACATGTGACTTCTCATGTGGTTGTGATCAGATGACATAGCTTTTCATGTTGTACAGCTTGATGGGGCTGCCAATCTGAAACTGATCTCACTGATGTAGTTGAACATGTCATGTAGTGAGCACATGGGACAGCTCCCTTCATGGTGTAGCCATGTTGTGTAGCTGCAAGGCATCGGGAATCCATGTCGCCACAACCAGCATGGAGGCAGTTGCCCTTAGTACACGTCATGTGGTATGGTAGCATAACTCAGCAACTATTGCCATTTCCAGATTGGGTATGACCTAATTAGTGTCACACCTGATCTCCTGGTGTATTATCCCCTTTGTAACAAATGTTATGCATTAAACTCTCTAATATCTTATAACAGTTAAGCAAATAATTTGACAACACAAATAAAGCTTTGTAAGTTCAACCATACAGCTGGTCCTTCAAGGAGCGCCAAGCCTGTGTGAGTTTCAGATGTGACTTTATCCTTACATACAAATGATTTTCATGAAAACCCCTATAACTTAGTTATATCCTTTGATATTTAATAAAGTGTGTGCATGTGACAAATATGGACCCATGTACCACCACTTTTTGTGAACCTAATTACTAATCTGAGTATAATAGATACATATATAAATTGATTAATTTGTATCAATTAAACCCATCTAATAGGATAAGTATCCTTCACACGAGGTGCCAAAATGCGTTAGAGAGTACATGACAGTTTGTCAATTATTTCATGGAAACTTTGTGTCGTGAGTTGAAGTGCAAGTATAATCTGGAGTGATAGTAGTTGAAATGCTTGACCATGATCTACCGCAAATTACTAATTGTAATTCTAATAAACCAATATGCATTAGAAAAATTTCAATGTTTTCTCTTATGTATCCACCGCATTGGCTAATGACTTAAGCATAGTGTCTTCCCAAAATGAGACCCCAATAATATTGGAGGTGCAGTATCTTATCTTGATCCCACAGTAATAATCATCATGGATTAGTTTCTGCATCAAGTCAGTACTCTTTCGAAATGTACTACCAATACTTACATCTCATTATTTGAACACAACTATGCATCCACAAGGTGTCTTTCATGTCTCAATTATATGAAATATAAGTGGTTAGAATGTCAGTGTAACACCATTTTGGGATACATTTGCATCTATTCAGTTAACTATTTCTCAAAACTATGCCCTCATTATGTTTTTAGCATCTCAACACAAACAGTTAAAGAGTCACATTGTTGTTGTTTGATGAAGAGTTGATAGGGCAATCCTATCTAGATATTGATAACCTTCTCTTACGTCATATGAATGGATTTCTTGATGATATATGTTTAAAAATAAAAAAAAGCCATAGTTTGCAATCATCATCATTTACGTATCATCCCACGTATCCTTGAAATTTTCTATAAACATCGAATATACATATATAATGACTAATGATTTGCAATACCCAATGTCATTTTCTATATGGCATCAATTATTTACTCGAAACAAATATATAATTCCATCACGACAACAACAACTTTCTTCTTAATATGCTTTCTTATTGTTTGCATTAATGATATTCGTTCTCTTATACATTGGCTTGCAAGGGTATTTTGAAACAGGTTGAATAGACCATAACATTAGTGTTATGCAAAGGAAAACTTTTCTTTCTTAAACGAATGTTTACATAAGGCACATATTTACTTTTTATCTTTAAGATAACCCGGTATGAATTGATGTTTTCACTTATCATATTGATAACATAATAAATTCATGTATATTTCACTTCGTTTAGATTTTTAGGTATTATTAATTTAGAACTTATCATGTTATCACTTAAGTTAACTAAATATTTATGCAATGGCAATAAATTCTAATTTTTTCATATTATGGTTATTTTTTACTGAACTACTTGTCTTCTTTGAAGTCAAACAATTGTAGTACTAATGAGTATTCCAAAGTTTCACATGAGCAGAAATTTACTGAAATCAGACGATGGTATGATGCAGGACATCGTCGGGACGTCATTCGGTCATCCCCGAGTCGGTGGACTCGGTGTCGATAAGCAGACAAGTATCAGACTATGGTGGAGTCGTCATTCGATAGTAATCCCTACGCTAGGGATCTACTATGAAATGCGAGGTGGGTCTATATATGGTATGTGCAAGCGCCGACAAGCAATGTGCTCCAGCTCCGAGAAGCTGACGCAGTCGCCCGGTGGTGGGATGTAGGGCTCCTGAGCCTCGTTTGAGGGGGTCGAGGACGCTATGGCGCTGAACGAGATATTCTCCCGCTGGGTTTTGCGCACACGGGATGGGTGAGCTCGGCTTGTACCAAACGGGTAAGATGCACAAAATACACGAGTTTTCACTTGTCCTGTCCCGCTCACCTACGTCTAACCCGAGTGTGGTGGAGGCAATATGATCATGCACTGAAAGAAATAAGAGACGGGCTAGAGTGGATGTACCTTGTCGAGGTCCGCTGAACTTCGTCTTTGCTTCGTGCATTGGTAGTATGGCGACAAAGTATGTGTTGGGTGGCGGTAGCTCGGTGTTGCAAAGGCTTGGCAAGACGCGGTGGGCATGTTCGAACGAAAGGCGACGGAGACGTCATCGCACACTAGCACGGGTGGTGATCGAGCTGGCGGAGCAGCGGTGACAACTGCAAAACATCGGCGGCCTTGCGGCAAGCAACGTGCTCACGCACAAGCCAGAGGGTAAAGATGATGCAGGAATGCGCCAGTTACCGTGTGCAAGTGGCAGGAGCGACGGGCGCAATAGCGATCGAGGCGTCCGGCCGAGGCCCAAACGGCTCGCGAGCGTAGAAGGGGTGTCCACGGCTACTGAGGGAGGTGTCCATCGCGGATGGCTTGGCGAGCGCTGGCGGCAGTGCGTGCTGGGCGCAACGCGAGGTGCACTCTGCGGCGTCGGCTTGGGCGGACCGAGCGGCAGCGACCAATCATTCTGCGGGATTTGCACGCGTGGATGGACGTGGCTGCGGGGTGAGAGGGGATGGGCGCGTGGGCGTCGTGCACGCGCGTGAGTGGTCTCAAGCGAGAGGGACAAGGAGCCACAATTGCGGGAGGCTCCGTGACAGTGGTGCACACAAGCGGCTGTCGAATGCACGGATGCGCACAAGTGGCTGTCGTGCGCCCAGACGCGCGCGGGCAACCGTGACTCAGGGATCCGCGACGGGCGCGCACGCGTGTATGCAGCGTCGACATCCCGGGTGAGCACGGGCAGTGGCTGGGCGACTCCAGGCTGGTGCTTCTGTCCTTCTCCTTGATCCTTCTTCCTTCTCTCTTTCTCCACCTTTTTCCTTGCCTTTTTCTTCCCCGTTCGGGGTGCCGACCCTCCTTTCTTCTCAACGATACTCTATGAAGAAAAGACTGAGACAAAATATGAGGGTGCCATTTTAGGACTTCATCTGATCCCTTTTATTGGGGAATTAGATGGGCCTTAGCATACAAGGGCTAAACCAAAAAAAAAAAGGAAAATAGAGAAATGAAAAGAGAAAGAAAGAAAGAAATGGAGGAGGCGGGATTGTCTCTCCCTTGAGGGATGGTGGAGGGGAATTCCTTATAGATTGGATTCCCTCACTACAATGAGTAAGACAATAATAAAAGAGACAGGAAATGAGAGAGAAAAACAATGGAAAGGAAAGAAACACGGATGAAATCCCAACAAAACAACGAAGGAAATGGAAAGATAAAGGGCTTGTTACCCGGGATACTTGAATCCGGGCATGTGTGTCGTCTTTTTAGCATGTCATGCGGGTTGGACATAAACCCGCAGTGATATCGCTGATGAGGTTGATGTCTTCAAAGATGATCTTGGGGTCTTGGGCTGCGTCGCGCCATCAACCCTCCCGTGGTCGGAAGAACTCAACTCTTGCGAGTTAGGTGGAATGAAGGGTAGCAGCTGGAGTAGATCCGGTCGAAGGCGGTGAAGCTCTTCCTCTGATATCCAAGCGTCCTCTGCACTGGTTCGTCCCAGCCACTACACCAAGAACCTCCTCGATACTTCGTTCCATGCATAGTCAACTATTTCCTACAGTACACAGTCGATTGCCTCGTGCCAATTGGGTGAAACAAGTGGGGGAGTGGTCGCGGCAAGCTCAATCACACTGATTGGGTCTAGAGAGGCTGGGTCAAGGGGGTGAGAAGGGGTTCAGTATAGAGCCAAGTCCGCCGCGTTGAGCGTGGAGCTTATTCCCTATGTAGGAGCAATCTCAACGACGTAGGCGTTGTCACCCACCCTTCGGAGGATCGAGAATGGGCTAGCACTACGAGCATGTAGTTTAGTAGCTGTCCCGAGAGAGTATCTCTCTGGCCTAAGCCTAAGCATCACAAGGTCTCCCACATCGAAGACTCTGGGCCGGTAGTGCAAGTCAGCAGCTTGCTTGTACAATGCATTTTGTCTAGTGATCGTATCATGGATATGCTGATGCAAAGTGGAAACATGCTGGGCAAATGCAAGACCCCCTCTGACACCCTAACATGAGGGTCTATAGGTTCTAAGTCTAGTGCGCGATGAGGGGCCTGGCCATAGGCAATTTCAAAAAGACTCAACTCGGTGGTTCAGTTCAACAAGGAGTTACATGCAAATTCGGCGTGAGGGATTATCAAGTCCCATGTTGTGAGGTTTTCGCCCATGAGGGACCGAAGCAGGTTGCCCAAGCTTTGATCGACTACCTCCAACTGATCGTCCGTCTGAGGGTGGTAGGCCATCAAAAACTTGACCTTCGTGCTGAGGAGACTCCACAAGGTCTTCTAGAGGTAGCTCCTCAAGCTTACAATCTCTTGAAAGAATAATTGTGCAACCTGCATGGCGTTAGATGTCTTTGCGCACGGCACGAAGTGCGCCATCTTCAAAAACCTGTCAGCGATAACCAATACAGAGTCGTGTGGTCGTGCTGTCCGGGGTAGGCCTAGGACGAAGTCCATACTGATGTCGTCCAAGGGACGCCTAGGCATCGGTAGCGGGGTGTATAACTGATAACACCCTAAATTCGGTCTTTATTTCGTGCTATTCGCACAACTTTATGGAGTTAAAGAGCTTAACATATGGTTGTTATCATTGATTTACATGAAAATACTGTGTTCAAGTGATTTCTGATTTTTCCCTAATTTTCTGTTAATTCTATGAATTTTAAGGGATTTATTTGAGCTTTAAATGATTATTTTTGAATAAAAACGGCAAGTTTAATATTTAATTTTTAGATTTATCAGTACAGGGATGAATCAGAAAATTTTCTAGAATTTTCTAGGATTTTCCAGGATTTTTCCGAGATTTATTTGAAGAAGAAATACATTTTTTAAGAAAAAATATATATTTTTAAGAAAAAAAAGACTATTAACATTATTTTAAAACTTTGAATGGCCTTTTTGTAAAGTTTTGTTGCAATGATACCCTCAAAACAGCTCACTGTCGTGGTTGCAGGCGTAAAGATTAGATTTTAAATGTTATGGGGTTTTATTGCAATTATTTAATATTTTTTAAACATTTTTAGGAGAAACAAGAGGAGAGAGAGTGCGCAAGGGGCATATACACAATTACTTATGGGCGGCGTCCAGCAGAAATTCCAAGCTTATTATGGACTTTTCTGCAAAAAGGAGAATTCAAAATGCGCGAGCCAATGAGAGAGCGACACGTCGTGGCGTGTTAAAAAAGAAATGAATAAATAAATCAATTTAAATTCAATGGATTAAATTGGTTTAAAATTGATTTATTAAAAACTTTTGATCCTGAAGTCCGATTGAGATGATTTTTTTATGGATCTGTTTGTCTTGATCCCCTCTTTCTGTCTATATGGTTGGATCATTCAGATCTATCCTACATTGATAGATAAACATTAATTACTAAACGGGGGTAAAATGGTGATTTTTACCATGTAACCTAAGTATAAAAGCTAAATTTTGAGAGGGGGAGCTCATTCTTGATGGTGCTCTATCACAACTGCAAGACAGAGAGGAGCTCCATCTTGGATCAACCTATTTGGTACTTTTTCCTTCTTTGTATTTGAACTTTTGGTGTATTTTGGATGTTGCTAGTTGAATTTCTTAATCTTTCTTCTTGATCCCTGTCTGAACTTCTAATTCGGTTGGCTTGAGCGAAATGTACAAGCCCTGACAAGGATTTAGAGGAGAAATTGAGGGATTTTCTAGCTATTCCAAGTGCATATAAAAGAAAACTATAAGAAAACTTATAAAAAGGGTTAACATTCTAGGGTATTAAATTTTCCATTTCATTATCCAATAGAGTAGTTATTACTGAATTGTCAAACCTAAACAACCAACCAAAACAATTCTAAATTTTCTTCTTAATATCTCTAATTGGATTCTTTCATCCTTTCAATTGGACCAATTAATTCAATTTAGAGCCCTTATTTCTTCTACTTCTCTCATCTATTCTACCCCCCCTTCCAAATTTCTCATCTAATTAGGGTGATTTAGTCTCTGTTGAAGATTAAATTAACCCCAATAAGTTTCAAATTATTCAAGAAGAACATCAGTTGGATTCCTTACTAGCTTCCCTTGGACGACACTCGTACTTATCACTACACATCTTAAGTAGGGTTTTTATAAATTTTATTATATAAGCTAAAATTGACAACGACAAGGGTTTAAAATTGCATAAAATTTACCCTTATTTTTTATTTATCAATAACCCGGCGCACTTCTTGACCTGCTTGGCCAGGGAACAAACGCGGCATTGGGCAACGATGTTGCCGACGATGCGCTTCAGCGATGGCCAGTAAAATTCGTATTCTATGACAGCGATGGTCTTGTCACGACCGAGGTGGCCAATAAGACCTGTCGTGTGACATTCCAAAGTGAGGAAGTCACGCAAGTACGTGCAAGGCACGCATAGTTGGTTCTGGTAGGATAGGTAGTCATAGGTGATGACGTAGTCCCGATAGTCGCGAGACGCACCTCGTCAAACTTTTGCGATGATTAGCTCGAAGTCCAGGCAGCTGACATACCCTTTTCGGATGGTCTCGAATCTGAGGATCTTCACTCTCATGATTTTGAGCACGTAGGCTCTCTGGCTAAGTGTGTGGGTGATGACGTTATCTTTGCCCTTCTTCTGCTTGATGGCAAAGGAGTAATCCTACAAATATTCGACTTGTCTCGAGTGTCAATCGCTCAACTTCTGCTAGGAATGCAGGTATTTGAGCGCCTCATGGTCCGAGAAGAGCACAAAGTCCATGGAAAGGAGGTATTACCGCCAGTGCCTCAGCGCCTGGACGACTGCATAGAACTCCTTGTCATATGTGGAGTAGTGGAGCCTAGCGTCATTCAGCTTCTCGCTGAAAGACTCGACAAGGTGACCCTCCTGGCTGAGGACACCACCGATCCCAACGCCCAAGGCATCATAGGCAACCTTTAACACTTTCCCGAAGTTGGGTTGGCGGAGGACGGGCGCCTGGCTCATCATGAGCTTTACATGCTGAAAAGCTCGCTCGGCGGTCTGTGTCCAAGTAAATGCTCCACCTTGAGGCAGTCGGTGATAGGAGCTGTGACAGAACTGAAGTTTTGTACAAATCGCTGGTAGAAATTCACGAGACCGATGAAGCTCCAAACGTCGTGGAGGCTGGCCGGCAATGGCCATGACGTGATGGCCCAAACCTTTTCCGCATCCATGGCAATGCCTTGGGCGAGCACGATAAATCAGACAAGCAACTTTCGAAGTGAGGAAGTTACACTTCTTAGGGTGTGCGCATAGTTGTTCGCGTCGAAGGATGGTGCAAACCTACCAGAGGTGGTCGAGGTGCTCCTCTCTCGAGCGACTGTATATGAGGACGTCGTCGAAGTAGACGACGATAAACCTCACGATAAATGCTCACAAAACAGCATTCATGAGTCGCTGAACGGTACTTGGCGCATTGGAGAGGCCGAACGGGATGACTCTCCACTCGTATAACCTGTCCTTTATCTTAAAGGTGGTCTTCCATTCATCCCTTGGATGAATCCAAACCTGATGGTAGCCACTTCAAAGATCGATCTTCGAGAAGATAGTGGCGCAGGCCATCATATTGAAGAGGTCCTGGACACGAGGAATGGGAAAATGGTATCTGACCATTATCTTGTTAGTGACACGATTGTCGCAGCACATGCGCCACGTGCTGTCCTTCTTCGGGGCTATGAGAGCGGGCACCGTGCAAGGGCTGAGGCTCTCCTGAATGAGGCCCTTCACGAGAATTTCGCGAACCTAACGTAGTAGCTCCTCGTATTTCTGCAGCTCCATACGGTAGTTGGGCAGGTTTGATAAGGACGCACCGGGCACGAGATCAATCGCGTGCTGGATGTTACGCATCGGCCATAGTTCACCACGTAACTCCTCGGGAAGACATCATCAAACTCCGATACAAGGGTTTCGACCTTGGGGTCAGGACTCTATGGATTGGTCAGCAGGGACGTCGAGAGTGATGGCGAGGCACAATGGCATGTCGTCGCCCTCACAGCCCAAGTCTCGGATGAACAATGGGCCTCGAATGACCATTAACCCTATGGGTCTTGTTATGACTGGCTTGTTCACCAATTTCATCGTGTACGGGTGCCAGGTGACCCATCGTCCCTGGTATAAGAATGAACACGTGTTCGTCCTTCCGGCTAGAGTGACATTGTGGTCATATAGCCAGGGACAGCCCAAGATGATGCTTCCAACTTTCATGGGATGCTCCATATGTTCAACTAGAGGATACACCTCGTCAACTTCAGCCAGGTTGCATTTTAGAACCTCGTTGCGCAGTGCCGGTCTGAGCCTATGGGCGAACAATCTGATAATGATTTTCGGGTCCTCCATAAATCGACAACGCACCCGACATTCCTCGAACGCTTCAATGTATTCTATCACGGTGAGCCAACCTTGCCTAAGGTTGAGCCACGAGAGGAACAATGACGTCTGATACTATCGAGGAACGTATTTGCTCTGCAGCTTCTACACCATATCGACCCAAGATGTGATGGGTCGCCCTCGTCGCTCGACGACGACGCGTTCATTCTCCCTTAAGAACTTGGCCTGTTCGCCAAGTCTCGTCTCCGCATATTCAACACATAGGTCATCGTCCATGCGGTACCACTGAAAATAAGAGTTCATATTTGACTCCCAGTCGATGAACTCTTTGGGTTTCCTTGACCCCTCAAAGACGGCGACGTCAGCATGCACGCTCCTCAGGACGTGAGCGTGGTGCTCCTCTTGTCTTCGCTCTTCATCATCCGAGCGCCGTTTAGGCACCGGGTAGTCCTCGGGACGCGAGTTGACACGTTGGTGAGGCAGGGTCAGCTGGCAGTTGTGGTCGTCCCACTAGTAGGCGTGACCCTCGCTAGGCGGCGTGTGGCCATCGGGCATCGTGTGGGGTGGGTACTATGGAGCCTCGTTGACTCCCTCATTCCAGCGGCGATGAGGCCGGACGTGGTTGTCACGGCGGGCTGGTGGGTCTGTTACATCCCTGCAATCGTAGGGCCAGACCGAGTCATCACGGTAGGCCGGGAGGTCAGCGTCACACTCACGATCGTGTCATCGAATGTAGTGGTCCGAACGAGCCGCTCAATCGACCTCATACCCATGGGCATAGTTGTCCCGTGGGTGTCGTGTGTCCCAAGCACGGACATCATGTGGGTCACGTGCGGGGTCTCGGGGGGGCATCGACGTTGTGGGATATCTTTGGGGCTTCAGTCGAACTCCTCGTACTTGCCATCATCGTCGTAGAGGCTCCTCCATCAATGCGCATGTCCAACGACCCTGAGCGGGTCACGATGTCGTCCTCTAGCGGCGAGCGCCGGATTGGCATTGCATACCAGAGATCGTGGGCATGCGAGCATGTGCTCCATGCGCTCCATCCTGGCGGCCATGGCGCGAAGATATGCCCCTTGCTCCTTTGACGGTTCCTCCTAGGGTAGGTGCTGATGGTGCATTCCTCCTTGTCTGTGTCCTGCTCCTCGGCCGCGTGCAGCAGCAATCCCTAGTGTGACCTCCTCGACGGGAGACTTCCCGTGTGGGCGGCAACCCATGGTCGCCTCGTCCTCGGAATCACTAGGTGGTGAGCCTCATAGTGATCGAGGGGAGTCATGCAGAGATCATCGGGAGCCACGGGAAGCGTGAGTATGTTCACGTGGTCCGGATGACTTAGGGGCACCCGTGTCAACGGGTGTGGTCCGCACGGGCTCCGTAGGCGGTTGTGTCGGACCAGCCATAGGCGTCGCGGGATGGGGTTTCGAGAGGGCAATGGGGTTGCCCCTCTTGTCGGGCGATGGTTCGGAACGTCGCGGGGAGGTAGAACCTCCGCGTTGAGCTCTCCGGCTTGATCGTGTTTCAATGGCCATCCCTATGGAGTCCTATATGAATGTCAAAAAATGATGCAATGCAGATGATGCTAATGGTGCGGATGAAGCGTCGGAGACGTGTTGTGGGCGACCACAGCTGGGCTCTGATACCAATTTGATGCAGGACGTTGTCGGGGCATCGTCAGAACATCGTCTGGTCGTCACCAAGCAGGTGGACTCGGTGTCGATAAGTAGACAAGTATCGACTACGGCGTGAACCCTAAAGTAGGAATCTACTATGAAATGCAAGGTGGATCTACGTATGGTACATGCAAGCACCGACAAGCAATGAGCTCCAGCTCCGGGAAGCTGATGCAGTCGCCCGGTGGTGGGAGGTAGGCCTTCTAAGCCTCATCCAAGGGGGTCGAGGATGCTATCGCACCAAACAAGATATTCTCCCGCTGGGTTTTGCTCACACAGGACGGGTAAGCTCGGTTTGTAGCAAGCAGGTAAGATGCACAAAATACACAAGTTTTCACTCGTCCTGTCCCGCTCACCTACGTCTAACCCGAGTGTGGTGGAGGCAATATGATCATGCACTGAAAGAAATATGAGACGGGCCAGAGTGGATGTACCTTGTCGAGGTCCGATGAACTTCGTTTTTGCTTCGTGCATTGGTAGTATGGCGACAAAATATGTGTTGAGTGGCGGTAGCTCGGTGTTGCAAAGGCTCGGCAAGACGTGATGGGCGTGTTCGAATGCATGGCGACGGAGACGTCGTCGGGAACTAGCACGGGTGATGATTGACCCGTCAGAGCAGTGGTGACAACATTTGAACGTCGGTGGCGCACGAAGGCAGCAGTTACCGTGCGTGAGCAGCAAGAGTGTCTAGCCAAGGGCCAAATGGCTCACGAGTGCAGAAGGGGGGGGGGGGGGCATGAGGGAGGTGTCCACGGCGGATGGCTCGGCAAGCCCTGGCGACACGAGGTGCACTCGGCGACGTTAGTGTGGGCGGACTGAGCCATAGCGACCAATCCTTCCGCCGGATTTGCACGCGTGGCTGGACATCGCCCCGCGATGTGATGGGACAGGCGCGGCAGCATCATGGACGCGCGTGAGTGGTCGCAAGCGAGAGGGGACGAGGTGCCGTAGCTGCGGGAGGGTCTGTGATGATGGCGCACGTGAGCGGCCGTCGGGCACGCGGACGTGCACGGGCGACTGCGACTCAGGGATCCACAGTGGGCGCGCATGTGTGTATGCCGCGTCAGCCTCCAGGGTGAGCGCGGGCAGTGGCTGGGTGACTCCAGGTAGGAGGTTCTGTCATTCTTCTTGATCCTTCTTCCTTCTCTCTATCTCCACCTATCTCCTTGCCTTCTCCTTCCTTGTTCAGGGTGCCAACCCTCCTTTCTTCTCAACAATACTCTATGAGAAAAAGACTTAAACAAAATATGACGGTGCCTTATTAGGGCACCGTCAGATCCCTTTTATAGGGGAATTAGATGGACCTTAACATACAAGGCCTAAACCCAAAAAGAAAAAGGAAAATAGAGAAATGAAAAGAGAAAGAAGGAAAGAAAAGGGAGGAGGTGGGATTGTCTCTCCCTTGAGGGGTGGTGGAAGGAATTCCTTATAGATTGGATTCCCCTCACTACAACGAGTAAGACAAGAATAAAAGAGATGGGAAGCAAGAGAGAAAAACAACAAAAAGGAAAGAAACACGGATGAAATTCGAACAAAACAACGAAGGAAAGGAAAAGATAAAGGGCCCATTACCCGCGATACTTGAATCTGGGCGTGCTCGTCATTGCTTTAGCTTGCGTGCGGGTTGGACGCGAACCGGCGGTGATATCGCTGATGAGGTTGACATCTCCGAAGACAATCCTACCATCATGGTAATTATGAAAGAGTTGGAGTAAATTTTTGAGTTGAGTGAATCTCAAAAAGGGCTTGAAAGGAGCAAAAGGTGTTGTGGGCCTTCACAAGACAGGTCTGAGGGAGATGTGCACAACCTGGCATGTTCATTGGGCTCTTAATATCCTTACAAAGAAAGAAGCTAAAGATTACAAGGGGAAGCTCTAGACCAATGGATAAAAATAGGCAAAATGGCAAGAAGAGAGAACAGAAAATAGCCAAAGGGGTATTTTAGTAATTCTCACAATATAGAAATACAATTTTTCTGCCTCATTTATCCTGATTCTTGAACTTCTCTATCAAGTGGCTGGCCAGAGGGACAAGGGATTTTTCAGAATCCAGGTTGTTTAACCTGCGTAATGAAAGTATATTGAAGTTTGAGCTTAATCCCATCTCTTGGTTGCAATGAAAAATGCCTGATCCTCGAAAGGTATAGGGATACAGACTTGACAGGAAGCATTGGGCACTCAGTAAACTTGGATTGAGGCTTTAGGAACCTAGATTTACATTTTCCCCACCATCATCCATCCATTTACCCTTAAAGTCCAATATTTTCGCTCTCTAAACACTCATTTTCCCTAATTTCTCTCTCTATAATCATGTATTTCTTCACCTAGACCTTTAAACATATCCTTAATACCCCCTAAAAATTTCATAAAAAAAACTTTTTTTATTTGCACCTTCAAATTCTACATCATCTCCTTCTACACTCTCTCTTCATTTTCTCTCTCTATCTCCTCATTTCAAATTTTTATCTCCCTTGAATCGGTTCTCTCTCTCTAAAACTTCACCCATATCCCTAGTTCATTCCCTCATAATTTCATAAAAAACCATCTTCATTTAGACCTTTAAATTCCATCTCAAACTCTCTCTACCGCCTTCTTCATTTTCTCTCTCTACCTCTTAATTTCCTTTCTCAATTTTCTCATTTTGATATTTTCTTTCTCTAAAACCATGTACTTCTCTCTCTTAAATCTATTTGTCTCTCTCTAAATCCTCTATCATTTCCATTTCAAATCTCAAACAAAAATCCCATAAAAAATCAGTTATATCATTTGAATGAAATAATTTTCCTCCTTATCGCTAGCGGCATGCACTACCGTTGATGCAGGACAACTAAGGGAAATGGGAATGGCGACGATGGGTGGAAGATGCATGACGACTAGGGGAGAGATGACTAGGGAGATGGGTACGACAATGATGGTAGAGAATGCAGAACGGGTTTGGGTAGAGGGATAAAACAGACCGCAAAATTGAAAACCTAAAACCGATGAAATGATGGTGGTGCAGCCCTTGGTGCTTTGGCATCGTCGTGGTGGTTTTAAGGAAAGAGAGAGATATTCTAATCAAATCTGACGGCGGTGGAAGAATCCTTGCGGAACACTAGACGAAGAACACTCGACACCAAAGAGTTTAGGTGTACCTCAACACCGAAGTGCATGATGAGGTTGCATGAAATTCAGGTCGTGACGTGAGTGGGTGATCCAGCCGTTGTAATGCCCACTAGACGAAATATCTGGACATTCCTGGCGTTGAGCGGCCCTAGCAATGAGACGGCCGGACTAAGCCTGATTGCGCAGTGGCCGGAGTGCTTGGGCGTGGGGCGTCGTTGGTAGGACGATTGATGTGCGCAGCGCCCTGAAACCTAAATGGTATGTGCCGTGGCAAGTAGCTTCGAGGGGGTCCGGAAGCGCGACAAGTTGCTTCTAGGGCATCCGGGTTGGGGCGGCCGGCGCTAGGCGCTAGGCGCTAGGTGTGGGTGTCTCTGAGCGGGGCGGCCTACGCTGGACGCTTGGCGTGCGCGGCCTGAGAGGGGCGGCCGAAGCTGGAGTCCTAGTGTTGGCGGGAGAGAGAGGAGGAAAGAAAGAGAGAGGGAAAGGAGAGAAAGGAAGGAAGAGAGAAAGAAAGGAAGAGAGAAAGGAGGGTGGGTGGTAACCGGCGACGGCAACGAGGGCAGCGACGGCAGCGGCAATCTGAGGAGAAGGGGAGGGTAGGGCAAGTACTCCAAGAAGAGTTAACAAAAACTCAATTCCTGAATTATGACTTGCCTAACTGTTTCTTGAAATATTGGCCTATACATATAGGCCTTGGAGGAAAGAGAAAATACAGTTAAAAGAAATAAAAATAAAGACGAGCGACGTGATGAACGATGTGATTTCGTGTCACGTCAGGGGGCAATTCCAGATCTGCCTTTGGCAACGTGTCAGGACGCATGAAGGGATGTGCATGGGTGGAGACGTGCCTGATGCTGGCATGTTGACTTGATTCGGTGACGATGGCGGCATGTCTTCAGTAGTCGTGTGGAATTCAGATGATGGTGGTGATGCTTCCAATGTCGATGCGTTGACGTCGTCGCCACCAGCCGTGCGGTGTCGTGTGGCACTTGTACAGGAGGGACACCCCTCTGTCCGCCGGTTTGTGCGCAAGCAGCGTGTGCACAATTGTAGGGCACAGGGGAGCCCTGTGATGGACTTAGCCAAATCAGCTAAGCCCTGACCATATTGGGTCAAGCCCGATAGGGCTTAGCCCATTTGGTTAAGTCTTGACTTTGCTAAATTGGGCTGAACTTTAGTGGGCCGACCCACGAAGGCCAGCCTGATAAACTCAAATAAGGGTAGTCATTTCCATGCATTATTCATATTAAATATCCTAAAAGTAAGTACAACATTGCCAAAAATGCTTATTTTGCATAGTAATGAGATCATGCCTTTTCACTTTCCCAATGATTAAAAAACTTACATTTTCTACTTAATGAATGATTACATCAACGCTTTGACATGCATTTCACAAGTTACACATTTCGGGATTTACCTTTAAGAGGATTTGAGGGATATTTCTAACCCCCACTTGACTCGTGTAGTCAAGTGGGATATGAATCTAATGATTTCCCTAGTGTGTTGACTCTTCAGGTCAAGGTTGACTTTTGATGGTCATAAAATTACGAAATTTTATGGGGAAGTCAAGACAGGAGTCTTGACGCTTGGGACAAAATTTCAAGACAAAAGGAGCAATGAAGAAGAAGATGCATGCTAACCAGTGGAGTTGACTCAATCGATAGGCTTGGTATAAAGGAGCTTGAAGGAGACCTTCTAAAACGTCCTTGGAGGCTTCCATGTTGATCAAGGCACATGAGGGTGACTCCAGCTGGCAGATCCTGGTTGGAGGAGAGCCCAGGGTTAAGATTCAGCCCAGGATTCATGAGGTGAAACCCATCCATCCATTTATTCAAGCTCAAATCCAAGGGCTAGGAATGAGTTGTAACTAACTCTAACAAACTCTTTCTTTTCCCTTCCCATTGGTTAGAGTTTGTTGTAACTAACTATAGCCATTTGGAATCTGGTTGGCTGGGGTCTGATCACCTGGATTGAGGCCTCAAGAACTCAATCCTGGCCATTCATCCATGATCCAACAACCAAGAATGGCTGGAACAAACACATGTACCCCTATAAAAGGGCCCCCCTCACCCTCCTTGAGAGCATCCAAGAATTGAGTATTGTTTTCTTCACTTTATTTCTTTCTTGAGCTTGTTCCTGGGTCCACCTTCATTCAGAAGGTGCAAGGAGTCTTCTAGAAGCATACTGGATCTTGAAGCCAGTTGGTAGGGAGCTAGAGCAACAACCTTGGGCCCTTTGGGGTGTGACAAAAAGGTTACGTTCTTATTCTCACCCTATCTCCTCTTAGAGTTCTCTTAAGTTTCTTGGCTATCCTTAAGCAGATAGCCAACGTCTCAAACTTTCCAACGCCTACTCACACGTGTCAAACTGATATCTGGAACTCCAGATATCGTTGTTTTGGTCCACCGCATGTGAGAGGACCTCCGTGCGCGCGACCAGCGGCGGAGAGGCGAAGCCCAGCACACAAACAGCGGCGGAAGTGATGACTCTCCATTTGTCATCAATTATTAAGGATTTCTTGAGCATGGAAGTATCATTTGCACTCATTTAATCCATATTGGCTATATCTCGTGTGCATTATTTTCCTACTTACTAACCCCACTTGATTCTTTGAATCAAGTGGATTAGGTCTCACTTATTGGATTTAATGAGTTCAGATATGGATCAAGCATCAAGAGAAGTACATGTGACTAAGAGGAGCTGGCGAAAAACTATAAGGAAGAAAAGCCCTAAAAATCTCCAAGAAGCATAATTGAGAGAAACCTATAAATAGCCTCTTGAGGGCTCATATTAGGTTGTCCAGAATTTCCAGCAAAACAAGCTAGGGCTTGGAGCAGAGCAGTTCTGCAGACCCTCCAGGAGCTGATGAGCATTGGAGCAGGGGAGGAGTAGCAAGCTGAGGCATAACCAAGACAAGACGAGCACCTCCTTGCCGGAAGGATTGTGACCAAGGTCAGTGCGATTGTAGTGGTTTCAGCCATTGTGCTTTTCCCCATCTAAGACAGTCTAGGTTGGACTGGGAAGCACCAATCAGTGTATTCCCAGTGTTCTCCAACTGACATTGTTCTTGTTTTGATTGTCTGAAGGTTTATTGTTTGTTTAAGTTGTTCTTCGTCTCTGTTTTCCCCAAACAATTCCACAGTTTTCCATAGCAATTGTGTTTACATTCTCCTCTACAGCAGCAGCAAGCCTTGCTCACCCAAATTCGTGCACAACCAAGGCCCCAGCAGCCAAGGTCGTGCGCAGCAAGCCTGCGCACAACCAAGGCCGCTAGCAGCCAAGGTTGCGCACGGTAGGGCTGCACACAGCCAGGACTGCCTGCAGCCAAATTTGTGCACAACAAAGGCACCAGCAGCCAAGGTCGTGCGCAGCAAGCCTGCGCACAACCAAGGCCGCTAGCAGCCAAGGTTGCACGCAGTTGGGCTGCGCATAGTCCAGACTGCCTGCAGCCAAGGCCGCGCGCACCCGAGCTGCGCGCAACCGCGCCGCTAGCAGAAGACGCCGTGCGCAAGGACAAACCCGCGCGCAGCAGTCGCCGCGCGCACCCGAGCTGTGCACAGCCGCGCCGCTAGCAGAAGACGCCGTGCGCAAGGACAAACCCGCGCGCAGCAGTCGCCGCGCGCAGGCCTTGCCCCTGCGCAGCATACGCCGCACGCAGGAAAAACCCACGCACAGTAGTCGCCGCGCACAGGCCTCGCCCGCGCGCAGCCATCGCCGCGCGCAGCTATCGCCGTGCGCAGGACACACCCGTGCGCATGAGCGCCGGGTGTTTGCTGTTTTGCCACTTCCACAGACGTGAGCCTGTGGGTAAGATAAACAGCAGTAAATTATTAACTTCAGTGGACTAATCTTGAGAAAGAATTTGTTATTCTACTAAGAAGTTATTCTACACATCTTTTCTGAGGAAACTAATTGAATTTCACTGAAGATAATTTCTCTAATTGTTAAAACTGAATATAGAGATCTGATAATCTGCATTGCAAAGAAAAAGAATTGTTATTATTTTACTTGCTCTTTATGGATCGGCACCTTACTCGCCCTAAGGCTGTGAGGTTATAAATATTGTTGCATAAACTCAATCCTCACACGATTGACTGATAAATAACCAGTAAAAATACACTGAATTTGAGCTTATCAGGAAGCGCCCAAGCTTGTGCACTATCTCTCTCTTCCTCTTCTTTTCTCACTCAATTAAATTCAGAATTTTTTATCTCTCTCTAAAGACGATAAAAATTTCTCAAAAAATTCTCAAAACTTATTCTCAATCTAAACTTTCTACGAAAAGTTTTTCACACTTGGTAAAATTCATATCATCCTTATTAATTGAACATTAACCTTCCTAATTACTAAAAACATTACAAAAAAGGGTTTATATGAATCTTGACCATGCAATACTAATTGAAATTCATCCTAACTAGCTACCTAGCTCCCTGAGGGATCGACCCTTACTAAAATACTACTAGTAAGGAAATAAAAATGTTGATTGGTACTTAACTATCCTTACAAACGACTTAAGATCAAATTTTACCCCTTAGTTTGGACCAATCACAGCCCTATATGGACCAGACCAGGCCCGCTGGCCCATCCGGTCTATCGCCATCGCTGTTGCTTTGCCATCATTGCCGCTCTGCCACTGCCGTAAAATGTGAATATTCGTTTATCTCTAGAGATCTGAATTACCTAAGAGTTAATACAAAAAATAACTATTACCATACGTTACTAACTTTTCACTGAGGTGACTATCAACATTTTTATATACATAGACTCCCTGTTTTTCTACCCAATTCAGTGAATCGTGACTTTCTTCTAAATTATAGTTACTATGACATGATTTAATATTTGATAATGAAATGAATAATTATGGTCTAAAAATCCTCAAATTGTTGGTATTTTCAAAAAACAGACTAACATCCAAGAATGACTATATTTGTATTTTATAAGTAGTCATATTTGGTAAGTCTGTTTTCTAGTGTAAAGTCATAAATTGAATGTTAGAAAGGGTCAAATTTATAGAAAACTGTTTCCTTGATTAGTTGGTAGGAAAAACATTTTTTTGCCTCAATACTATCAACAATGCATTATTTTGAACAGTTGAATAAAACATCAGATTATCCTCTTTGGATAAAATATGAATATTTGGTGAGGCGTTAAATATTTTTCTTCATTTAAAGTACAGTTCGTGAGTTGTGGAAACAATTCATTGCATTCTAACTATATTTTCATATAGGAATTTACATGTATAGTTTCTCTGTGTATTCGTTCTAATTATTTCATTATGAAATTCAGTTTTATGGACATTTTTTCAATAAGTCCCTATGTTACATCAGTACAGGTCCCAATACTGAGCAAAATCACATTATTTAAATTTTCAATGATTAGATTCTCCCCATCAAAGTAGGAGACCATAGTTGTTTTAACACAGGGATTAGGCAATCTTTTAGGTTTTAGCTCAGATATCGTGAGATCGGGTGAGTAACTTGGTTTTGCGTCTCATAAATGAGGTCGGTTTGCTGAAAGCAATTGTCCAATAGCCATTGAACCTAACTTAAAAACTTTCCACTTGCTTACGTCGATACAAACGTTATCGATAAATTATTAAAACCTAATAAGTATTATCATAGAAATGATCGATGCCTTAATACATTCACATTTTAATTTGCAAAAGCATGTCATTGGAATTTCTTAGAAGTTTTTTGTGTTAGATTAATTTCTTAATCTATGGACAATATATATATATGTATGTATATAATTGCATATTGTTAAGCTATAAGTTATAAATTCCAATTTATATAGGATTCAGTTAATGATGGGATTAAGACATTTATATTAATGTGGTAATTAATTGTGTAGAGGCTAAACCTGTCTTAATTATAATGATGGGATTAATTAAGATAGGCTTAAGAGGCTTAAGTATCTCCTCTTCCTATAAACAGGAGCCAGGTCCTTGGGTCATAAGGAAATTGACTTTTATCCTAAGCATCCCATTACTCAGAGACACTTCAGGAAGTCATCTGGTATTGATCCAAAAGGCCTCCCCTCAAGCTTGTCCGATTCGACTAAGAGAAGACGCGATGGATCGAGGTATGTTTTACATTAATTTACATTCACGATCTTCATCATCTTTGAGAATCGATGCAAGACTCCTGCGATATAGCAATTTGTTGACAAATAATTGTCAATGAATTAGTAATGAGGAAAGGTTACATTCGAATCCCGGTTTCATTTTCTCTCTGAATAAACCTGACTTCAGAAACCTGGTAAACTTAACACTGAGATTCCAGCAACTTTCTATGCTTGTTATTCTATTATCGTATAACTTCTTACGTCGTATAATAAAACTATGATTCCACTCGATGTTATTCAATTGCTGGGCGACTGACAGTTTCTCATCATGTGGGGTCAGCGTGATTGTTGAATTTTAATGTGATAGCGTCCGAAAGGAGCGTTGGGCTCTTTATTCGTGGTCCATCTGCGCATTGTAGTTCCCTACTGCGGCAGGAATCATTAAATATCATGGTAACCAATATTAACTGGATCTCAAAAGTTGAGATGGAGTAGTAAGAGCGCAAAAGTATGGCAAAAAACATCAAAAAGGATAAAAAAGTATTCAGTGCAACAAGATAACGTGAGAAAAATATACAGATGAAAAGGCTCGTTACAGACCTCCGTCGCGTTTTATCGTTATTTATACTACACGTTCCAATAAATAGTGCACTATATACTGCTATGGATGTCTCAATAGCCTCGCCAAATTTATGTCGATGTATACATTACCAAAAATACGAATAGATTACAGTGAATACGCTTATAAGGAATTTTTTTTCTATAAGATTCATTATAGATTCATATAAACGGACGGAGATGTAATTTTGGTTGGTTTTGCTACTGTGTCTGTCAAAATTCCTGCATGGTAGGAAGTGCCATTTGCCGTCTATGTCTCTCTTTCTCAGAGTCTCAGACGTCTCTCTCTCTCTCTCTCTCTCTCTCTCTCTCTCTCTCTCTCTCTCTCTCCCTCTCTCTCTCTCTCCCTCTCTCTCTCAGAGTCGTCTCTCTCCCTCACTCTCTCAGAGTCGTCTCTCTCTCCCTCTTTCTCTTCATAGAGTCGTCTCTCTCTCCCTCTCTCTTTCTCAGTCGTCTCTCTTTTCCTCTCTCTCTCACTCTTTGAATCTAAGTCGTCTCTCACCCCTCTCTTTCTCAATCGTCTCTCTTTCTCTCTCTCTCTCTCTGTGAATCTCAGTCGTCTCTCGTTCCATCTCTCTCTCTGTGAATATAAGTCGTCTCTCACCCTCTCTCTATCTCAGAGTCTCGCTTGTCTCTCTCTCTCTCTTTCTCTCTCTCTAAGTCTCATTCGTCTCTCATCCCTCTCTCTCTGTCTCAGAGTCTCGGTCATCTCTCTCTCCCACTCTCTCTCTCTCTTTTTGAGTCTCAGTCGTGTCTCTCTCCTACGCTCTCTCTCGCGCACTCTTTCTCTATCTCGCACTCTCTCACTCTGTTACAGCCGTTTCTCTTTCCCACTCCCTCTCTCTCTCTCTCTGAGTCTCTCATTCCACTCTCTCTCTATCTCACAGTCTCAGTCGTCGCTCTTTCCCACCCTCTCTCTCTCTGAGTCTCAGTCGTCTCTTATCCCACCCTCTCCATCTCAGAGTCTCCATCTCTCTCTCTCTCTCTCTCTCTCTCTCTCTCTCTCTCCTTCTCTCTCCCCCCCGCGCGCGCGCGCTCGCTCGCCCGCTCGCTCTTTCTCGCTCTCACTGGCACTCGCTCGCTCTCTCTGTCTCTCACTTTGTTTCAGCCTCTCTCTTTCTCACTCTCTCTCTCTAATTAGTCTTTCTCCAATTCGTTACTCTTACTCGCTCTCTCGCATATTTGTCTCTCTTATTCCTTTTTCGTTCATTCGTTTCTCAATCTCTCTCATTCGAATCTCTCCCATTGGTCTGTCTCTCATCCGTTTCTCTCCCATTCGTCTGTCTCTCATTCGTTTCTCTCCCATTCGTTCCTCTCCCATTGGTCTCTATCTCTCTCATTGTCTCTCTCTCTCTCCACATAATAGAAAAACAGACCCCACAGGCCCTTGGAAGGTAATCTATACCATGCACCGGGACAATGTCAAAAAACCAACTAAAAACTATGTCCCATCTCAATCGCATCACGTGAATATTAAATAGATAGATAGTGCCGTCGGCGTCAAGCATTGGCTTACATCATACAAGATGCAAAAGCTGCCCATGTTTGCGGGCTCTTCTGCATGAAAGCTCAAATTGGACTGTCCCCAGGACAGTAAATACTTTGTTGTACAGTGGGGTTTTTCGAAAATTCGTAGTTATTTCCCCGGAATTGTTTCAAACACATCTTTTTATTGACGAAGTTACGTCTATTTGAATTAGCTACTTTCTTAGCCGGAGTAGTAGTTCAACATCCGTCTCCAGCGGGCGGCCTGTCCAAGCGTTCCCTCAGAAGGACGTCGAAAATAAATTGCCGGCCGGTAACGCGAAATGTGTCTATAATGGTTTAATGCATAGACGGAGAAAAATAGGTGCGGATCTCAAGTTGCCGACAGATCTTCTTCCCTATAAATACCATTGCGAAACACCTCCCTCTCCTCACGTATTTCCTCTAGCTTCGTCCTTGTTTCTAGGCTGACATGGCTCGGTTCACCTTCCTACCAATGTTGCTCGGGGTAGGTTTTTCGGTTCTAATATTACTTGCTTAGCTGTTGCTAGTTAGATACTTGGCAAGCTCTAAAATTCGGTTTCTCATCTGCAGATAATGGCGGTGTCAGTTTCAACAGCAGCGGTTATGCCAGAGGACTACTGGAAGAACAAGTTGCCAAACACTCAGATTCCTGGCGCACTTCGTGAGCTCTTGGTTCCTGGTAAGTGCGTTTCATAGTCGTGATGTGCCCATTGGGTAGCCTATCCTCTCATCCAGGGTTTCGTCGCCGGACGATAAACGGAACAGGGAGGCACCATCAACCCGTCATCCGTATTGGTCTTGAACCGAAAAAAAGGAACGAAACCCCTATCTGATTCCCGTTCCATATAAGCCCCCGGACGGAGATAAAACGAAACCGCAATGCTTGTAACTGCAGACCATTTTAGTCCCGTTATAAACCTTAGTCGGCCGCCCGTCGACGAGCCCTGATCAGAATATCGGTTTGCTGTCTATATTTTACCAGGCTTGGTAGGTAACATGGAGGGAGTCATCGTCGGGGAAGGTGGAGTCCACGTTGATGCCGGGAGCACCAGAGTGAACGTCGGCCGTAGAGGTGTCTCGGTAAATACCGGGAGGAGGAGGAGGGGAACTAGGGTCGGCGTCGGCAATGACTTCATATATAATTATGCCGCCACAGAGGCAGAGATTCTCAGCAACCGCGATATAACCCTCTTCTTCGAGGAGAAGGACTTGCGCTCTGGAAAAACGATGAATCTTCAGCTTGCCAGAACCTCGTCAAGCGGCCCTTTCTTGCCTCGCTCTATCGCCAATGCTATTCCATTCTCTTCCCAAAAGCTTTCCCAGGTAATCGACCTCTTCTCTCTCAAGCCCGAGTCCCCTGAGGTCGAGGACATGAAGAAGACTCTCCACACTTGTGAAAGCCCGGCGGCCAAAGGAGAAACCCGTTTCTGTGCAACGTCTCTGGAGTCCATGATCGACTTATCGACTGCCTACTTGAAAACGAACGATGTAACGGTGATTTCAAGTGAAGTCAGCAGAGAAGATACACCCAAGCAACCTTACACGATTACGCCCAACGGTGTGGAGAAGCTGAGAAGCAGCGAGGCAGTGGCTTGCCATGCACAGCCTTTTGCGTACTCTGTGTTTTACTGCCACTTAGCTCGTGCCACCCACGTTTACCTTGTGTCACTGAAGGGGGAAGACGGGGCTAAAGTAAAGGCTGTGACGGTGTGCCATTTGGACACGTCAAACTGGAATCCGGGACACCTCGCCTTCCAGGTATTGAAGGTGAAGCCTGGTTCAGTCCCTATTTGCCACTTCTTACCCCAAGACCACATTATCTGGGCACCGCGTCGCTAAAAGAGCAGCTTGGAGCGGTCTGAATTTAAAAAGCGAGTTACGTCAAGAACTATGTAAGGTATCCTTCATTTAAGCAACCATCGTCTTATAATCCGTCTCCTCGGGGATTATACTCGGAGGTGGACTGTGTTTTTATGCGTTTTCCTTCTTCAAATGTAATGTCAGCTCTTGCTGCTGATTACCTCGGAGAAATAAGTAATAATTCTGAGGTAAAAAGCTACTCACTCGCCCGATGAAAGTGTTGGAACCTGGCTCTCTCACTTCAGCAACTCACACAGAGAAACAAGATGCAAGAACACTTTGAGAGAGAAAGGAACCTTGATGCACACAGCATACTACAACAATAAAAACTCCTACATATTTATTGGCCCTCCCCCATAACTGCCTATGGATTTAAACAAACCCTGACCACACACTTGTCCATGTGCTTGGTCTTCAAAGACACCAGTCTTTAGCTCCTTAAAATAGGCTGCTGCCTCCACATCTTCCTATTAACCAGTTATCCCTGTCGACCTGCTTTATTCTTTGACATAGTCAAACTAAAACCACTAAAATAACTCAGTCAAGATTAAACTCCAACAGAATTGGGTCAGATTCCGTTGAACTATAAGCTGTTATACTTTAAAGGTGGACCTATGTTGGGAATTCGAATACCTATAATTTACAACAAGTTCTGAAGCCCGGGTGAACTTTCGAACGATTCACGTATTAGACTAACTCACAGTGGACTGTGGAATCTACACGTGTCCGCGAAGTTCATCCTGAGACAAAGGGTCGCAATGGTCGGCGAGAAAGTACACACCAAAACCTAATAACATAAAGAAGCGTTGAATGGAAATTACTGTGCCGAATATGTTGCAAACGTAGAATATTTATGTGAAAATTAAATGTCCAAACTAGTATTCAAAATGAAACTAGAGACTCTGATATTCAATTTCAAACGGCATCATTTACCAGATTCATTATTTGATACTTTCATACTGTAAGGATATAAGTCCCATCAAGTTAAATAATTTTATTCTCAGGAAATCTGGAACCACGAGTCCTATTTTCATAGAAAACAGAGCTCAAATAAAAGAAAACACGGGGACTGGAATCACGGGTAACAATCAATGTATTGGAGCAATCCCACATGAATTAGCATAGATCCAATAACTAAATTTTACGCTTCTTTTATTCTACTTTTCATAATAAAGCAAACATGAAAGTAAATCATTCTATGATAACTAAACTAACTTACTCATGGTAGGAGATAAGAAATATTTGAACTATTGTATAAATCATGTTTATCTGAATACATGCATAATATAGACTATAGCTCTATGCACAGAGTGTATGTTTTTGTAAACTTCGATGTGCATTTTCTATTACAGAAAAAACTGAAAAGTACATGATGAAGATATACACATATTCATTTCGTCCTCTGTTTAGTGTAATCTTACCACATCATGAGTTTGTAGTCTATATAAACTTGTTGATATCTTTCTAGGTATATCTCTGGGATTAAAATACGTCAACTCCAGTAAAATTATTATTCATAAACCAAAGTGATTAACAAGTTGATGTCTGAGGTTCCCTTATTTAAAATATAAATAATATTAGTCATTTATATAAATAAAAATTCTAAAAATTCAATTAGTAGTTAATTGTGTGAAGTAATATAGCCTAACATTTTGTCTCTAACGAGTTGTAAAGCAGAGTGTGTTACATAGGACAAGATCAACATTATTTAGTCCTCAGATAACTGTTGAAATAATACTATTAATTTTTATACTTTTAATCAGAACCTAATACATTTTATCATTAGAAATTTATAACAATTATAGGCAGGTTTTTTAAATAATAAAGTGATAATTTTGTCGATAAGGCATAACATTGATGTCAGTTGGTTCCTAGTCAAGTCCAAAGACAAATAAATTGGTTGATCTGATCGATAATTCAGTCATCGTAAAAATGAAGACAGAGCACAGTATTTGTACTAGGCCACAAACACATAAATGATGACTATCCTGATTGTTATCTGCATCATCCAAATCCATAGCATTGCACGTAACAGTTCACCGTTCAAAGATCTAAAATTGGTTTGTATAAAGATTTAAATGAGTGATTAAATGAATGTTATTTATTGTTTTGAAAACATCACATCTATAATAGAAATAAATAGTAGACACAATCTATTACTTGAACTAGATAACATATAAATGTTTGTAACTGTTACTATTAACTTTTTACCATATAAATGTTAACCTAACTTTTTGCAATGCCACAAGTGTGAATATGATAAATCTATACTGTGGTTGTCTGATGCAGATTGGACATAGGTCTACTGACAGTAGTGTCAAACTATCTTTCCACCTCTCCTTGATAGTCATTGGTGCAATTAAAAAAAAACAATAAATCATTCAAGAAATGTATGTCTACTCCATGAGCATGAGGTTTTTAGCTTGCATATCAAGGTTTGTCTCTCTAGTATTTCTAAACACATGACTTGTGTTAAATTATATCATATTGTAAAGTTGGGTATTCAAAAGCATGGCAAGATCTATTAGTTATGTGGTTTATCAAATGAGTCAAAATAAATATCAAAATTTTAAATTTGGCTTCCTGATCTGTTTTATAAATATTTGAAAACTAAAAAAAAAACACATTGGCCAGCTTTATATGTTTTCACCATATATAAGCTAAAATTTATGTCTCCATTTTAAAAATGAAGTTTTCAATACAGAAATCAAATTAAAACTCTTTATCAATTAGTTTAATTCTGAAAAAGAACTTCAATGTCATGTTCTGTGTGTTTCATTTCTAAAAAAAAACACTTATTATATGTGGGTTTAAATTTCACACCATGAGATCGAGTAAAGCAAATACAATGTGCACATGAATATTTCACTTAGTTAATTTGAGTTTTACTTTATTTTTATATGAACCCCACAATGCTACTTAAAGTAAAGTAGATTTTTTGATCACCTTCTCTTAGTTAAAGTAAATAACTTGAATGGTTGTGTAGGAATGCAAATGGGAGTTAAATAGAAATGTAAGGCACAGCATGGACTGGAAGAGGAAGGTCAAGCCATGGGTGGAACCAATAAAAGAGGCCCATGACACAATTTCATTATTGGACTCCATTTGAAAATTTTAAGACATGGATGAAGTGCTAGAATTGTGTAACTAAACCACTATTTGAGATTTGAATTTACATTTTTAAATGGAGGGATGAAGTGATGAGATGTGAATCTAGGCTGAAGAGAAACTAATCATAGGCCTCCATCATTTGAATTAAATCTTCTCTGCTCTCTCTATATCATTCTTTACATTTCTTATCCCAAATTAATCTTGGAGGACTAGAATAGTAGATTTCCTTGAGCCTTATTTATCCTGGGTTTGCAGAGAGATAACTCAGTGTTGATCAATATTCTTGGATAAAAATCATCATTCAGGCCTTGGAGGCAGTGATAATGAGGTTTGTGTGGACCCCAATATCTTCAATATAATATTCTTACATCTTGCTCTAGCTGAACATTCCAGGCCATATCTTATATGAAAGGCGTTCCAATTATACATACTATGCACAAACATTGCTATTGTTGAAAAACTCATAGTAGTACACCACATGCTGCTACCCAACTCAACTTCCCCCCAGCACTTGCCACCCACAAATTTCACACCCATCAATGCAACTCCCCAAAACATTCCACACCAAGAGAATCACCCAAGATATTAGATTTATTGAAATTTATTTTATATCATTGAAAATCCAAACTCCTACAAATAAAATACAATTTTTAGGGTATATTAAGCTCCTTATTAGTTCCGCCATACTTTTACTCAACTAGAAAAAGTATTTACTGCTTCATAAATCAAAATTGTAAAATATTGTACTTGAAACTAAATTCTGGTTTATCAAAATGTGATCATTAAAATCAACCAAAAATGGAGAGTTGATCTGCCAGGTCAAATAGGAGAAAAGTAAAAATCACTAAAATATTATCATTCTGGAAAAACCAAAAATATATCATATGGTTTAAATTTCAATTCAAATAACCTATTGATGTAACACAATATGGCCGGGATTGAGCGGCACATGTTACAACACAAGAGGATGAGGGCTTGTGCAATAAGCTTCATAGCACTGAAATGCACTTGTAAATTCAATGAAATAGTATCAATCAACACTGATTAACTCAGACGATCTATTAAAGTGACGGAGTTTGATTAACCAAGACCAAACTTCTCAATGTCCCTTTGGACCGCTTGGACGACTACGTAATGAGGGGTAATGTTATTACCCAAAGGTGTCCAATCCCCTATCATTAAGGACTAGTAGTATCATACAAAAATGATCCTATTTCTCACAATGGGTGGCTAATTTCTATCTCAATTATGATGATTATGACGGCTTTAAGAACACAAATCAACAATACTAGAGAAAGTAACCAAGAATTTCAGCTTCTTGATCAAAGGACTAGACGAACTGCTTAGGAATGCTGGCGAGGGTTTCCCCACAGATGCCTTGACTAGCAAGAATCCATGGCAAGCATCCTCTCATGATATAAGCTACGAGACGATAAAATAAAAAAATCTATGGAGAGGAGAATCAGGAACCAAATAAAGAAATCTTTCAAATTTCAATGAACTCCAATTGCCTTCTTGGGCATGCCTTCCCTTATATAGGGTAGGGGCATGCCCAATCGAACCAAAACAGGAAGGAGCCATCTTGTGACAAGCAGCCTTTCCTTACTAACAAGTATAATGAAAAACAACATAATGGTCAAGGCCCAAATACAAAAGGCCCTTCCATAATTCGAAAAGAAAATTACAATCACAAAAACACAAAAAGATACAAACGATCTGATGACCCATCATTAGGCCATATACTTAAATGATGGGTAATGGACGTTAACTCGGGCTGCTCGAGGTAGCTGATGGCATACTTTGGCATCGGGGACGATATGGTCCCCCATCATCCTCCCGGAGTGGGAGGAACTCGACTCCAACGAGTTATTACCGACGACATCTACTAGTGGTTGTACTAGCTCAGGCCAAAGTCATAGAAGTTCCACTTCTGTGATCCAAATGTATTCAAACGAAGGTCGACCATGCCAAGGGACTAGAAATTTATGGTCTAACTACACCCCTGTAGTCTGGGTTACTTCCTACAGTACTGTATCAATGTGTTCCCGCCTCATATGATTTGGAATGGGAATGGGTCGCAAGTGGTTCTCACTTTCATTACTAGTACGGCTTGAAGGGCTGTGAGCCTCAAGTATTGGTGGCATATGATGGTAACATTACTACTAAGCTGCTTACGTTAAAGGTTGGACAAATCCTGATGTAACACGCCGTAATGCAAGTGATCATGCAATAATAAAATTGCTAAGAAGTATAAATCTGGCATCGACGGACACTAGTGACCATTAGACTACAGTATGTGCGACCTGGGAATCCAGTTAGGCTCCCGATGATTCGGGCATTAGGTTGAAGGCTGATGGTGCGAGTTCGGCTTCTACCGCTTTTGCGCACGCCTTCAACAGTCTCAACCAAGGACGTGCCGAATGAATTCCTAATCCTCAGAATGTGAATCTTATTTATCACTAATCTAACCCCGACGGTGGAGAAAATGTTCGGAGGCACTGAAAGATATAATATAACGCTGAGAGGGAATCCAAGAGTGTACCAGGAACGGTAGGTTCGGGAGGTGTCTGATTCGGCAACTATGGAAGGCGAGCAATAGGGCACGGCAGCGTCAAGGCACGCAGGTGCGATCGGGACCATGGTCAGCCAAGGATGGATGTCGCGGTGGTCGAGGAGTGGCAGCGGAGGTGGGCGAGCGACATCCATAGGGCAGCTGAGGGGTGATCGAATAGGTGACCATAGGGGCAGCTGCGAAGCGGCCGGAGGAGGCGACCAAAGGGGCAGCTGCGTGGGTGGCCTAGGCGTGACTACGGGGTGTCCAAAAGGAAACTGTGGGATGACCGTAAGGTTGGCTAGGGCCAACCGAGAGAATGGCGGCAGGACGATCGAGGGGGCAGTTTCGGGGAGGCAACCTCTGGTCATTCGTGGGGCAGCATCCTCCGGTCAGTAGTGAGATGGTGGCCTCCGGTCGGTGGCGGGGTGGGGTGGCCTCTGGTCGACCATAGGCCGCCATGACCTCCAGTGGGCCATGGGTCAGAGCGGCCTTTAGTCAGCCACGGGGCGTGGCGGCCTGAGATCGGCCGCTAGGTGTGGCGGCCTGAGATTGGCCCCGGGGCGTAGCGGCCTCAGGTTGGCTGCGTCCGCAGGGGTCTAAGCTCAGCGTCCGTAGTCGGTGTGGGCAGCCGCGGTCGGCGTGGGCGGTCGTAGTCGGCGCGGGAGGTGGCAGTCTACCTGGGCAGTTGCTAGCGGCCCTGGGCAACCGCTAGCGGCCCTAGGCGGGCGCTGGCGGCCCTAGGCGGCCACTAGCGATCCATGGTGGCCGCTGGTGGCCCTGGTGGCTGCTAGCGGCTCTAGGCGGCAGCGGACAGCATCAAGAGGAGCGGCTGGATCTCACGCAAAGGCAGCGGTGGCGGCGGTTTCTAGCGAAGATGGCGGCAGTTTATGGCAAACTCTGGGGTTTTTTTCTCTCCTAACTTTGCAATGGCTTTTCCTTAATATGATGAATACTCAAAAAACACTAAAAAGTACACAAAATCACTAAAAATCACATTTTTCAATATTTACTTCTCTTCTCTTTCTATGGGAGGGCCTTACCTTTCATAGGGGCAAATATGGGGCTTCCCCCCTTAGAGATAAAGGGAGGAAAGGCCCGATTAAATGTAATTAGGGCCCCCTAATAGGAGAGAGAGGCACACGAACAGGCCAACACATGTGCTAACACACACGCAACATGTAGGTTTCTACAGCCGTCCAAACACGTGCGAATAAACAAAAACAAACTGATGCAGGACAGCTAGGGTGAACAAGGGCGACTGAGGAGGGATGGGACAACGACGGAAGGAGGGCGCTGATGGGTTTGGTACGATGGATAAAACAGACCACAGAAATCCACACGATCGAATTCGGAGCTTAAAACCGATGTAGTGCTAGTGGTACAATTCCTCCTATCGAGGGCGGGAGCACTGTCTTCAACCACCGCGACGATGCCGAAGCAGCAAATCCAATACACAAATTCACATCACGAGGAAAACTCATGAAGGAGAGAGATTTTGGGAATTCCAAATCAAATCAAATCTGTTGGCGGTGGAGAATTCTCGCGGAATACTGAACGAAGAACACGGCGACACCAAAGAGTTCAGGCATACCTCGACACCGTAGTGCGTGAAGAGGCTGCGGGGAATTCTGATTTGTGACGAGACTAGACGATTCCGGGCGTTGACCGCTCAATGGACGAGAAGATCTGGATGTTCCGGGCATTGAATGGCCTTGGCAATGAGACGTTCCTTGCTTCAACGGCCGGAGTGCGTGGGCGTGGGGCGTCGTTGGCGGGACGATTGATGTGCACTACAATAGGGTGTCGCGGATAATAACTGCGTGGTCAGTTGGCGAGGGTTCGAGGGGGGAGTCGCCCCCTTGCGGGGTTTGGGGCAGCGTCCCGAAACCTAAACAGTATGCGCCGTGGTAAGAAGCTTCGAGGGCATCCAGAAGCACGGGTGACGGGCACGTGGCGTGCACAGGCGGCCTTGGGGCGGATGGCCTAGGGTGGCCCTGGGCGGGCGGCCTGGGGTGGCCTAGGGCTGCCTTGGGCGGGCAGCCTAGGGCAGCCTAGGGCGACCCTGGGCGGGCGGCCTGGGGCAGCCTAGGGCGACCCTGGGCGGGCGGCCTGGGGCAGCCTAGGGCGACCCTGGGCGGGTGTCCCAGGGCAGCCTAGGGCGACTCTGGGCGGGCGGCCTAGGAGGCCCTGGGAGGGCGGCCTGGGGTGGCCTTGGGTGGCCCTGTGTGGGTGGCCTGGGACGGCCTTGGGCGGCCCTGTGTGGGCGGCCTAGGGCGGCCTTGAGCGGCCCTAGGCAGGTGGCCTGGGGCAGCCTTGGGCGGCCCTACGTGGGCGGCCTGGGGCGGTCCTGGGCAGGCGGCCTGGGGCGGCCTTGGGTGGCCCTGGGCGGGCAGCCTGGGGCGGCCTAAGGGCGGCCCTGCGTGGGCGGCCTGGGGCGGTCTGGGGCGGGCGGCCTGGGGCGGCCTCGAGTGGCCCTGGGCGGGCAGCTTAGGGCTGTCCTGGGTAAGCGGCGATGGCGAGAAGGGAGCAGAGGTAGCCTGCGATGCGAGACAGCGACGGCAGCGGCGGCGGTTGAGATCTGAGATAGCGACAAGGAAGGTCAGGTTGGGCCAAGCACTCCAAGAAGAGAAAGATAACTCAATTCTTGAAATAAACTTGCCTAACTGTTTCTTGAAACAATGGCCTGTACATATAGGCCTTGGAGGAAAGAGAAAATACAACTTAACGATGAGAAATTTAAAACGAGAAATGGAAGACGACAGACATGACTCGTGTCAGGTCAAGGGGCAGTTGTTGATTTGCCGTTGGCGACGTGTCATGATGCGTGAAAGAGCGTGCATGCGTGGAGACGTGCGTGATGCTATTGTGTAGACTTTGTCCGATGATGGTGGCGGCGTGTCCGTAGCGGCGGCATTGACTTTGGTTGATGGTGGCGAAGTGTCCGTAGCGGCGGTGTTGACTTCGGTTGACGGCGGTGAAGCGTCCAATGTCGATGCGTTGGCGTCCTCACCATCACAAACACATACACAACCAACATACATGGCCTACTAAATAAGGAAAATGCAAGTAAAGATAACGTCAAAACTTGTTGGCCCATTGATAAGGATGGGTACTCCAAAGGCTAGGTATCGCACATGAGCCCTCGTTCGATGAATAGGTTCAATGGGGTCATCAAAACTGGATGGTCCCCCATCAAATCCTCCATTTAGGAGGGACGCTCACTACGTAAATGTTGTTACTGATTACCCCGGAAATCGAGAAAGCCACGGTGCAACGAGGATGTAATTTTGTCGCGACCCTTGGAGAATTCCTCTCAAACTCTAATCTAATCATGACTAGATCTCCCACCATAAACTTAATGGACCATTGTCCTTTGTCAACAGCTGCTTTATACTCTTCATTTTGAGTTGCAATGCGTGAATGTATGCTATGATGCATGTTTCTATTATGTTCAGAAAATTCTAAACCTTCATCAAAAGTTGTAGTATGTGGGTCTAGTGGCATAAGATCTAAGGGTTTTCGGGGTAGATGACCATATACAATTTCAAATGGGGTCTTGCTAGTGGTACGATTTATCGAGTAGATGTAAGCGAATTCCGCGCGAGGTAACTGTTGATCTTATGAACTAATTTGTCCTGCAATGATTGACCTTAATAAGTTGCCAAGACTACGATTGACAACTTCGGTCTGACCAACCATTTGTGGATGGTATGCTATAGAAAACTTGTGTTGGGTTCCCATAAGAACCCAAAGTGTTTTCCATAAGTAGCTCATAAATTGCACATCGGAATGTGAGACGATAGTTTTTGGTACTCCATGTAGTTTGACAATATTGTCAAAGAAGGGTCGTGCGGTGCGTGAGGCGTCGGCAATTTTGGAGCACGGTAAAAAATGTTCCATTTTAGAGAACCTGTCGACGATGACCATAATTGAGTCGTGTCATCGTAAAGTCTTAGGAGTCCTAAGACTTTACTCTATGCTAAGATCATCCCAGGGCCTATTAGGTACTGGGAGGGGCGTTTATAGTCTTAAATTTTGCTTGGTCAACTTGACGGGAGAGCACATTAGGCATCGTGAGACTATTTTGCTAATGTCTCTTTTTAGTTAATAACTAGAATATGACACCTCAATTCAGGAGAAAGAGCTTCTCTCTCC
Source organism: Wolffia australiana (assembly GCF_029677425.1). Lineage (NCBI taxonomy): Eukaryota > Viridiplantae > Streptophyta > Magnoliopsida > Alismatales > Araceae > Wolffia > Wolffia australiana. The sequence continues at coordinate 15,892,283 of NC_135839.1, read as the reverse complement.
TCCGAATTCGGTGATTTCATCATAACTTTCGCTAGAAAGCTCGGATCGAAGTGATCTTTGTTTCATTGGATTCAGAAGGGCTTCATCTATAGGAATCAACTACAATAACTCTATCAACAGATTCCTATAGCTCCGATTAGAGGCTTTTGATTCCAGGACGTAAGTTTTTTATCCGAACTTTAATTTCGATGTATCTCATAATTCAAATGCGCTAAATATATCGAATATATAATCTATCTGTTTGTCTCAACGACGACCATCATTTTCTATCATTAATTTTGCATGAATTTGTTTTTTTAAATTGTACATTTTGATTCAAAATCTCATCTCGCCGCAAACACTAGCTCGAAGCCCGCAATCCAATGCGAGCTGTAGAGCCACATGGGTGTCCGCCTAACGTGGTTGCCACGTCGGCGGGCCACCGGGCACTCGATGCCACGTGGATGGAATTTCCGGGTCCATTAGCATTCTAATGGAACCTACTCTGCCCATGTCAGCCGTTGGGCGTGTCCACGCCGTCGGATCCTTAAAAACCAAAAAAGAACAAAAAAAAGAAAAAAAAACAAAAAAAGTAAACTCAGCAGCATTCAATGTTTCCGACCAGCCGCCATCCGAGTCTATCTGGACCGTCGCGAATGCCACGTGTTGTGATCGTGATGGTCTAATAGATGGATCATCAGTGGACCGGGCGATGGTTCAAAAAATTGAGCCGTTGACATTAAATGCCAAGGGCTCAATAACTACAGCTTTATGCCTCGAAATTGGCTCCACTCCACATCAAATCCGACGCCCACAAATGAATCAATTTTCAAGATTGATCCAATTGGGACTGTTAGATCGGCCACATCAGCCCTCGAGAAGGAAGCGCATTATGGCGCCAGCAACACATTAAATGCGTTGCCGGTAAACGCACCCCATCAGCCACCCGCCATTGTTGACTGGTCCAAGCCGACACACCTGTTTGATGCTCCTTTGGTACACCGATCGGACACCTGGGATTCGTCCACGTAATTGCCACACCATCATTCCATGTGCAATGATGATGTGGCGCTGGTTGACCAGACCAACTCGGCCGAGCCACTCCGAGTCGACCCGGTCGACCCAAAGGACTTAGACCGAGTCAAACAGGTCGACAACGGCCGAGAGTGACCGATCCGACCAGATTGACTCGGCCGATTCTGACTGAGTCGATGTGGCCAAGACTTACCGATTCGACCAGATCAACTTGGCCGTTTTAGACCGAGTCGATCCAATCGACTCGATCAAACCAGCCAAAGTCAACATGGTTGCACCGGCCTTATTCGACCAGAGCATTCTCATCGATCCGACCCAGATTATTCAGGTCAACCCAGATCGGATCGCTCAAATCAACCCAATTGACCTGGTCGGCGCGGACAAGGTTGACTTGATCAACACTGACCAAGCCGACCCAGCTAACTTGGTCAAACCTACACAGGTTGACCACAAGGTCAACACTGACCAAGTTAACCCACTTGACTTGGTTAACCTTGAGCATATTGACCACTTGGTCCATACTAACCGAGTTGACCTGGTTGACCAAATGACCTTGGTCAATCATGACCATGTTGCCCATGTTGACTCAGTCAACCCTGACTGTGTTGACCCCGTTGACTTGGTCAATATTGATTGTGTAGATCAGGCTGACTCAGACCATATTGACCAGGTTGACTTGGTCAACACCGCCGCATCTGACCATGACGGCCATGTCAACTCGGTCAACCTGGAACGAGTTTTGTACTTGGGACCGTCGGACGACCAGAGCCAACCCGAGTCCGGTACTTTGCCTATCTCCTCTACTGACCGGACTAGGACGAACGGGCCAGTCCAAAATATCTTCATTGAACAATCCTCGGGGAGACCATCATCGACGACCTGGGCAGCGAAAGTGGCAGGGACTATGCACACGGCTGCCACCCAACACCTTCCCAAGATCACACTTCCCCCACTTTATGATGACATGACCCCAAAGTGGGGTTAGATTGACTCGGAAGGGGTGAGAGTTGTCGCCTTCTCTAAGGAGGAGATCTCGCGAATGGCTGCACCATTTGTCTACACTTTGATAGGGCGATTCGTGACCAAGCATCCCCTCAACGACGACATCATGAGGGTGTATGTAGCACCTGGGAACTTCATCGGTCCGGTGGTTATAGGAGCCCGTAACCATCAAAGTGTCTTCATCCGCTTCCAACAGCGGACTTTGGAAAGCTTGGAGTCGCACCACGTGGACAATTAGTGGTTCCACGATGCACACCTACCGATGGACAGCCGAGCAGACTGGCACCTCACGGGAGCATTGCCCCCACTCAATACCAGTATGGATTGGCTTCCCAGGGCTCAGGCCGCATCTCTTCACGCCCATTGCTCTAGAGTCCCTAGCTAGTGTTGTTGGCACATTTATACGTCTTGACAATGATGTACATCTGTTCAACCACCCTGGATACGCGAGGGTATGTGTTGAGATAGACCTGTTAGAGCCCATTCACCGCATGATCCTCATCCGCAATGGGGATGAGCTAATTCAACAGACTATAGTATACAAGAACCTCCCACAATTTTGTACGCATTGTATCCTCCTAGGACACACACTTCATACGTGTCGCCAAAGGGCGTCGTAGACTTCCTTGATCCCCTCAGAAGAGTATCTCCTACCTTTGCCTTATAACGAATACATCATAGAGGCAAAGTCTACATCTCAAGGGCATCGTCCCATTCAGAGACCAACTGAGAGTACACGCCTCGCCCCCTGATGCAACACGCCCACGGCTGGGATCGATCTGCGCGTGTTGCAACACAATAATTCCACTAACTATTTTCAATGAACGGATGGCGACAATACGAATGCACTTGATGCAAGAAAACACAAAAATACTAGGCCCTCGCGGACGTGGGAATTGGCTCTTCTAGTTCGTCAGGACGGGCTAGGAAGGGACAGGTGCCCCGAATGCCAGCGAGTGACTCAAGACCTACGGATGGGTGCCCCAGTCAAGGTTGAAGCCTTCACCGGGATGCTAGTTATGGGGTGGTTAGTGTACTCTGGAGGCGTATTCCCATCCCATAGGTTCGCTAACAGCTACCCGATCCAGTTAGGCAATGAGTATAGCGGAGCGGGTGGAAGGTAAGGTTGGTAAGAGGTTCACACGCTCAGTCGGCACAAGGAAAAGATAACAATACCAAAATAAGGGGAAAGAGTGGACGTGCTGACCCGAATGGATTATGCTCCGGTGGTCGCGGTTGTAGCACGACCCGGTCGGTGGAGGGTCAACTGGTAAGCTCCTTGTTAGCTATAGCGCAGTCGTCGTCCATCGTGACCGAATATCATCAACGGTCACGAAGCTCTAGGGAAAGGCGGCTAGTTGACCAACGGTGGTAGCCGGCGATTCCTAATGGCCTCCCCGCTCCTCAGAGCCAGGACCCCGGGTGACTAAGCGGCTGCACCCTGGGATTGCGCGGACGGTGGTTTAACCAGCCAAAAGGTGCCCTCGATTGGGCGGACGGGTCTACCAGCGAAGAAACCGAGGAGAGAAGCACCGCAGGACGGTGGGATCCGTCGGCAGGAAAGATGAGGGGGGGGAAGGAAGGGGAGAACGAGAAGAGCAGGACTCAGCAATGTGTAGAGGAGTTCAGAGGTAGCCGACAGGATCTCGGGGAAAGAGAAAGAAGGATCGAGAGAGAGTTATGAGGAGAACGATCGTCCGGTCGTCACCGAGGGTATGGGCTCAGTGTCATATCGTTAACTAATCAGACTACGTCGAAAGACGTCGTCCAATGGATGCGAATGAACAGGTATAAATGACGAGATGAATAAATGAAAGTCCTAATATCGTACGTGTGTGCGCCGACTAGCAATGAATGCCGTTTCAGAGAAGTGACGGGTCACCTGAGTGAAGCCTACCGGGCCTCCTAAACCTCTCCCGAGAGGGTCGAGGGCGAGTACGTCGCCGAACGGGGAATTCCCGCTGAAGTGCTCACACGTGTCGGGATTTCCCGACTCGTACCGGACGGGTAAAGGCTCTCGTGAAATGTTCGTCGTTTTCTCAACCTGTCTCATGCTCACCTATCTAACCCGAGCGCGGAGGAGGCAAACCGAAAGTGCACTGAAGAAAGTAAAGGACGTAAACAAAAAGGAGAGCGAGTGAGGGTACCGATGTGGCACTGGTGACAGATATGCGTATCCGGAGATCCGTAAGAATGCAGGAGTCCTGAACGACGGGGCGATGCCGATGAGAATTAGGGCGCAGGAGTGATCGGCATCGGCGGCAGGTCGCCCTTGGACAGGAGGCGTGAGGTCGTAGCAATTCAGATCGCCAAGGCCTGAACGCGTTCACGGAGCCGTGCGCGCAGAACGTCTACCAGCGTGATAGAATCGCCCGCGGGCAGCGAGGGAACAGTTGCGTAATGGGTCATCGCGTGCGGATGAACAGGGTCGTTGGGCGTGGTTAGGGAGAGGTAGAGGGACGTGGGCAATTGGCGGGTGCGAGGGTAGGGGAGCGTGGGCGCGGGGAGGTCTAACGGTGATGGGTGACGCGCGGCCAAATAAAGAGAGAACGACGGCGCGGCGCGGGCGGAGACGGGCGAGAGAGAGGGCATGGCGGGGAACGGTGATGGCGGTTTTGCGGGAGGGAAAATGGGGGGCAGTAGGAGGCGCGGGAGATCGCAGGTGGGGACAGGAAGGTAGAAAAGTGGTGTGGGCGACGGGAGGAGAGGGAAGCAGTGAGGGCGGAGGTGGAAAAATGGGCAGGCGCGACCGGGTGATGTGCAACGGCGGCGCGGGAATTATGGGGCAACGGAGGGTGGCATGGGCTGCGGGATGAGCGTGGGCGGCGAGAGAGGAGCGGGCAGAGGGCGTGGCTGATGACGGAAGGTGTGGGGACGGCGCGAGCGGCGGCAGTAAATGGCGGCGGCAGCGCAGACGGCGGCAACGACCGCGAGCGGCGGCCGGGCGGCAAACAGCGGCGGCTGGGCGGCAGACAGCGGCTCTCTTTCCCCTTATTTCTTCTCTCCTTTCTTCTCCTTCTTCTTCTCCTTCCTCTTCTTCTTCTTCTCCTTCTTCTTCCTTCTTCTTCTTCTTCTTCTTCTTCTTCTTCCTTCCTTCTCCCTACTCGTGCGATCGTGACTCTTCAAATTCTTTAACTTCTATAACTTAAAATTCAAGAGTGAGTCTTAGGACGCCCCCCCCCCCCCCCTTATGTAATGGGTGAAGATGGGCCCCCTTTCAAGAAACAAAGGAAAATAAGAGGTAGGAAAATGAAATGGGCTTGTCAGGCCCATGTGAGGGGAAGATGTCCTCATATGGGCTCTTCCCCTCACTACACGACAACATAAGAAACACTAAGATAGGGAAATAAGAAGCGAAAACAAAACAAAGGGAAGATAGGTGGAATGCTCCGATGGTGAGACGATGTGTACGTCATGCCGAATATCTGAATTCGGCGTCGCGTGTCGCTGCGGCGGCTCGTCGTGTCGGCTGGAGACGTGTCGGTGGCGGGCTCGATGATGACGGTGGCTCCTCGCGTGCTGGCTCGGTGAGGTCTGGTGGCTCCTCGTGTGCTGGCTCGATGACGTCCGGTGGTGTTGCGCCATCAACCCTCCCGAGGTGGGAAGGACTTGACTCCGACAAGTCAGGGTGGATGAACGGCAGCAGCTGAGGAAGATCTGGCCGAAGGCGTTGGAGCTCCTGCTCCGTGATCCAAGTGTCGTCCGCACAGGTACGTCCCGCCCACCGTACTAGGAATCTCCTCGATATCCCCTCACCTGCATGGTCAATTACCTCCTACAGTACACAATCGATTGCCTCGTGCCTATCGGGTGAAACAATCGGGGGAGTGGTCACGGCAAACTCACTCACGCTGAAGGGGTCTAGAGAGGCTGGGGCTGGGGGGAGAGAAGGGGCCCGGTACGGAGCTAGGTCCGCCACATTGAATGTGGAGCCTATTCCCCAAGTAGGGGGAATCTCGATGACATACGCGTTGTCGCCCACTCTTCGGAGGATCGGGAACGGGCTGGCACTGCAAGCATGCAGCTTCGTAGCCGTCCCAGGAGAGTACCTCTCCGGCCTGAGTCTGACCATCACTAAGTCTCCCACGTCAAATGCTCTGTGTCGGCGATGCAAGTCGACGGTTTGCTTGTAAAGTGCGTTCTGGTGCGTGATCCTACCATGAATGCGATGATGCAATGCAGAGACATGCTGGGCAAATGCAAGTGCGTCCTCGAAAACCCTAACATGCGGATCAATGGGAGCTAGGTCTAAGGGTCGACGGGGTGCCTGGCCGTAGGCGATCTCGAAGGGGCTCAACCCGATGGTTCTGTTCACCGAGGAGTTGTATGCGAACTCAGCGCGTGGTATGATGAGATCCCACGACGCGAGGTGTTCGCCAACCAGGGAACGGAGTAGGTTGCCCAAGCTCCGATTGACTACCTCCGTCTGACCATCGGTCTGCGGATGGTAGGCAGTCGAGAACTTGAGCTTCGTGCCCAAGAGGCTCCACAAGGTTCTCCAGAAGTAACTTGTGAAGGGCACGTCACGATCGAACACGATCGAGGATGGTAGGCCGTGAAGGCGCACTATCTCCCAGAAGAAAAGCTGGGTGACCTTCACGGCATCCTACGTCTTCGCGCAAGGCACGAAGTGGACCATCTTCGAAAACCTATCCACGACTACCATGATGGAGTCATAGTGCCTCGCTGTGCGAGGCAATCCCAGGACCAAGTCCATGCTCACGTCATCCCACGGACGCTTCGACGTCAGTAGTGGGGTATACAGTCCTGCGCTCTTCTTGACCTGCTTGGCCAAGGCACAAACACGGCACTGGGCAACTATGTTGCCAACATCGCGCTTCAAGGAAGGCCAGTAGAACTGGCCTTCTACGACTGCGATCGTCTTGTCGCGGCCAAAGTGACCGCTAAGGCCTCCGGCGTGACATTCCCATGTGAGGAAGTCACGCAATGACGTGCGGGGCACGCATAATCTGTTCTTAAAGAACAGATATCCATCGGTGAGGATGTAGTCCTTGTAGTCCGGGGATGGTCCTCATCGAACCTCGATGATGATGGAGCTGAAATCTGGGCAGCTGTCATACCCATCTCGAACAGTCTCAAACCCTAGGATCGTCACCTTCATGACGTTCAACACGTGGGATCTTGTGCTAAGGGCGTCGGCAACGACGTTGTCTTTGCCCTTCTTGTGCTTGATGACGAAGGTGTAAACTTGTAGGTACTCGACCCACCTAGCGTGTCGATCGCTCGATTTCTGCAGCGAGTACAGATACTTGAGCGCATCGTGGTCCGAGAAGAGCACGAACTCCGAAGATAGGAGGTAGTACCGCCAATGCCGTAAGGCCTGTATAACGGCGTAGAACTCCTTGTCGTATGTGGAGTATCGCAGCTTCGCATCATTCAGCTTTTCGTTGAAGAACTCGACTGGGCGACCTTCCTGGCTGAGGATGCCTTCGATCCTGATGCCCGAGGCATCGCATGTAACCTCGAATACCTTCCCGAAGTCGGGAAGGCATAGTACCGGTGCCTGTGTCATCATGAGCTTTATCTGCTGGAAAGCCCTCTCTGCTGCTGATGTCCAAGCGAATGACTCCTCCTTGAGGCAGTCGGTGATGGGTGCCGTAACGAAACTAAAGTTCCGTATGAATCGCCTATAGAAGGTCGCAAGACCTGTGAAACTCCTAACGTCGTGCATATTTGTCGGTGTCGGCCATGACGTGATGGCCCGGACCTTCTCCGGGTCGGCGGCAACGCCCTAGGCTGAAGCCGAGGAAGGCAACCTCCGAGGTGAGGAAGCTGCACTTCTTCGGGTGGGCGTAGAGCTGCTCACGCCGTAGGACTGTGCATACCTGCCGGAGGTGGTCTAGGTGCTCGTCTCTGGATCGACTATAGACGAGGATGTCGTCAAAGTAGACGACTACGAACTTCCCTATGAACGTGCGCAGTACCTCATTCATGAGGCACTGGAAGGTACTATGCACGTTGGAGAGGCCGAATGGCATAACTCTCCATTCATACAAACTGTCCTTTATCTTAAAGGTGGTCTTCCATTCGTCGCTGGGACAAATCCGTACCTAATGGTATCCGCTCCTCAAATCTATCTTGGAGAAGATAGTAGATCCTGCCATCATGTCGAATAAGTCCTGAACCTGGGGAATGGGAAAATGGTACTTGACCGTTATCAGGTTGATGGCACGACTATCGCAGCACATGCGCCACGTGCCATCCTTCTTCGGTGCTAAGAGAGCGGGTACCGCGTAGGGACTCAGGCTCTCCTGAATGAGGCCCTTCTCCAAGAGCTCCCTGACCTGCCGTAGTAGCTCCTCGTACTTCGGCGGCTCCATGAAATAATGCAGGAGGTTCAGTAGGGAGGCACCGGGTACCAAGTCGATTATGTGCTGTATGTTCAACATCGAGGGCAATCCACTTGGTAACTCATCCGGGAAGACGTCTCTGAACTCCGATATGAGAGCCTCCACCTCGGGTGAACGAGGGACAACTGGGGTGTCGGCGGGGACGTCGAGGGTGACGGCTAAACACAAAGGTGTGTTGTCTCCCTCGCGACCCAGGTCACGAGCGAACAAAGGCCCTTTAACGACCACCAACCCTACGGGTCTGGTCGTAGTCGGCTTGTTCGCCGGCTTCATGGTGTAGGGGTGCCATGTAACCCGTCATCCCTGATACATGAACGAACAGGTGTTCGCACGTCCGGCCAAGGTGACGTCGTGATCGTACAACCATGGGCGGCCGAGGATGATGCTACCCTTCTTCATGGGTAGTACATCGCAAAGGACGTCCTCGGCGTAAGTGTTCACCTTCAGTGGAACGTGACATTGACGCTTCACAGATAGTGATGAAGCGTCGATCCATGAGACGTCATACGGAGTGGGGTGCTCTATCGCTGTCAACCCTAATCCGCTGACCATAGTGTCAGAAATCGCGTTGATGCAACTGCCGCTGTCTACGATCACCTTGCACGCCTTGCCATTGATCTTGACGTACGTGTAGAAGATTGAAGTACGGACGGCCGCATCAACGAACGGCGTCGGCTGAGGTGCAGCCGGAGGGGTCCAGGAGTAGAGTAGAGTTTTATCGATCACTCCTATCCTCACAACCAACTATTGTGAACGAGGACCTCCTTCCATCTATCCCTCACTTGTTGACTGACCAAGAAAACGCCATCCTCACAGCCCTTCCTACTCGAGCAGAGATCACGGAGGTTGTCTTTTCCTTTGCTAGGAACAAGGCTCCGGAACCGGATGGGTTCTCAGCGGAATTTTATACCACATGTTGGGATATTGTAGGCACCGATTTATTGCTTGCCATTAAGGAAGCGTTTACATGAAAAGCCTTCCCTCAAAGTTGGAAATCCACTTTTTGGCACTTATTCCAAAAGTAGACACCCCAACTACCTTTAGGGACTTTCGCCTCATTAGTCTTTGTAATGTTTGCTACAAAGGTGCATCCAAAATCATTACAAATCGACTAGGGAACTTCCTTGATAGCCTTATCTCTCCTGAATAGTGTGGTTTTGTGAAGGGTTGACAGATCCATGACAATATCATGCTCGTTCAAGAGCTAGCCCAGTCCTTAGACGCTCATATTCGGGACTCAAATGTCATCATCAAACTAGATATGGAGAAGGCCTTTGATCCAGTTGAGTGGAACTTCCTTACCGATATGTTGGGGCACTTTGGATTCACAAATGCGTTCATCGATCTTGTCGATGCCTGCATTAGAGAGAATCATTTCTCTCTCCTGATGGATGGAAACTCCACTGGTTTCTTCACGGCCACGAGAGGTCTGAGGCAAGGTGACCCTATCTCACCCACCTTTTTTATATTGATGAAGGAGGTATTTAGTCGATCGCTCACACGTGCGATCGACCACGGCCTCATCCAACCGTATTTTATGAAAAGGGGTTGCCCAATCCTCTCGTACTCTCTATTTGCCGATGATGCCATTATCTTCCTCAATGGATCCAAAAGATCCATTAAGGAAATTATGAGTGTCCTTCCAGCATACGAGCAAGCTTCTGGCCAGCTCGTCAATGCCTCAAAGAGCAGCTTCATAGTTTGTTCTTCCACCACTATAAAGCGCTCTGAGATACTCCAGCACTATACCCGTTTACTCACGAGGATGCCTCCCGTTCGACTATCTTGGATGCCCTATCTTTCTAGGGCCCGCTAGGCAACATTACTTTGATGCCTTGTTAGGCAAACTTAGAAAGAAGCAAGAGGAATGGAAACTTCGTTTCCTATCGCATGCAGAATGTATCCAACTTATTCGACATGTCCTCATGAGTATCCCACTACACATCCTCACGGTCCACTCACTATCTCTTACAGTCCTCCACTCAATGGAATGGCTATGCGGACGTTTCTTATGGTCCGGTCACCTCTAGGGAGAGAGTCGCCATCACTGGGTTTCTAAGGAGAAAGCATGTCGGCCGATGGCCGATGGGGGGTCTAGGGATCAGACGCCTCACGGACGTCCAGGACATGCTTCAAAAGAAGCTCATATGGCATATGCACACCACACGCTACCTAGTGGACAAATTTATTTCAGCCAAGTATGGTGAGAGGGCCAATCGAGAGATAGATATCCAGGGCCATCGTAGATGGCAAACGTGGCAGCGCCACTGGCTTGAGATCGCTCCAGTTACATGTTGGCATATTGGTCGCGGAGAGATTAGCGCCTAGTTTGATACCTGGCATGCTGACGAGCCATTTGCCCACCACCCACAGTTTGTACCAGAGCAAGTGCGACTCATTGTTGCCCATCTACTACTAGGCAACACGCAACACCTATGGGAGCAGCATGGGCTCCCTTCAGCCACGTTATCCGCGGTCCATACTACCCCAATCGGGTCGACTCCCGTCTGTGCCATTTGGATGATCACATTCGATGGTACCTACTCGTGCAGATCTTCTTGGGAGCATTTTTGTGAGAAAGTTCCCATCCAGCACTAGGGTCGCTGCATATGGCATCCGGTGATCCTTACTCGCGTCTCCTTTTTCCTCTATATACTCTTACATCGTGGCCTTATGGCTGATGATTGAGTGATCCGTATAGGTCACTCTCTCAGCTCTCGTTGCCACTACTGTCCCACATCCCCACACACTGAGACCATGGCACATCTTTTTTTCCATAGTGAGACAGCCTTAGACTATTGGCGCCAAATCACACATCATTGCCGCCCACTCCTTCATACTCCATTGACCCCGTTCAAGTGTTTTGGCAAGGTGTTTCTCTTGCCAACATGCTTGAAACTGAGCCCCATCCTACACATCACCATAGCTTATTTACTATGGGAGATATGGAAATGGCGAAACTCTTCTCGTTTTACAGGTTCGCTCATGCATGCTGTGGATATCATATGGCGCGTCAAGTTATGGATACAGCGCATCTATCATCTCATCCCTCCCCGCGCATGCAACTCAGCACCCGTGTGCAACTTTCTTCACTCTTAGGGCATTCCAGTGATCCCTACCCCTATCCGCATTCAGTAAAGGTTGTTCGTTGGTACCCACCTCCAATCGGCATCCTCAAATTGAATGTGGATGGCGCGGCTAAAGGGAACCCGGGGCCAGCAGGGGGGAGGGGGTATCCTCCGCGATCATACAGGGAGTATTCTCTTTGCTTTTTCCTCTTTCTATGGCATCCAAACATATACAATTGCCGAAGCTACGGCGATACGTGATGGTTTACTCCTTTGCCCGGAATGAAACCTTCATAATATCGTCGTAGAATATGACTCACAAGTGTTAGTTGACATGCTCCGTGCACATACATACTCCTAGTGGAGACTACGCCGTGTATGGCAGGACATCATGTGGTGCCAACCTCACACACTTAGCGTTCGTCATCAATTACGAGAAGGCAACCAAACAGCGAATGCCCTCGCCAACCACGCGGTACACACCCGGACCCCTTTTTCTCTTTTCCTTTCTTGGCAGGTTGGTGGCGATCACGTCCACGCATCGACACCAGACGCGTCACCACCATCGTCTGGAGTCAACACGATCGGCGAAGACATGCCGCCATCATCGCCGGATCAAGTCAACCAGCCTGCGTCACGCACGTCTCCACGCACGCACGTCCCTTCCTGCATCATAAAACGTCGCCAAAGGCAGATCAACAACTGCCCCTTGACATGACACGAACCACGTCCCTCGTCTTTAATTTTAGTAACTTGTATTTTCTCTTTCCTCCAAGGCCTATATGTATAGGCCGTTGTTTCAAGAAACATTTAGGCAGTCAATATTCAAGAATTCAGTTTGTTTTTAACTCTTCTTGGAGGACTGCCCAGGCTCCCCTATCCCTTCTCCAAACCTACCGCTGCCGCCTCCGCCCTTGTCGCCACCTCGCGTCATCGGTCGCCTTCCTCCCAGTCCTCTCTCACCCTCTCCATCCCTCTCTCTCTCTCCTTCCCTCTTGTCTCCCTTCTCTCTTCCCCTCTCTCTTCCCTCACCCTTGGCCACCCAAGGCAGCCGTCCCAGGGCACCCAAAGCAGCCAGCCCTAGGCCACCCAAGGCTACCGCCCAGGGCCGCCCAAGGCCGCCACCCCAGGCCGCCCAAGACAGCCAGCAGTAGGCCACCCAAAGCTGCCATCCAAGGCCATCCAAGGCAACCGTCATCCTTGTGCAGCCCAAGGCACGCCATCCGCACTGGTAGCCGCGCACGCCTGCCCTGTCCGTGTCTGCTTGTCCATCTCACTTTCTGCTAGGGCCATACAATGCCCAGAATAACCAAACCTTCTCATCCAGTGGGCCATTCAACGCCCAAAAATCGCCAAGTCTCATCACGAACAGAATTCCCCGCATCCTCTTCACGCACTACTGTGTCGAGGTACGCTGAACTCTTTGGTGTCGACGTGTTCTTCGTCCAGTGTTCCCCGAGAATTCTCCGCCGCCAACAGATTTGATTTGATTTGGATTCCCTAAAATTCTCTCTCTATCTTGAGTTTCCTTCGTGACGTGAATTCGTGTATGGGATTTGGTGCTTCGGCATCGTCGCGGTGGTTGAAGACAGTACTCCCCCCCTCGACGAGGAACGAGTTGCACCACTAGTATTTCATCAGTTTTAATTTCCAAATTTGATCGTGTGGATTCTGTGGTCTGTTTTATCCATCCATCTTATCCCGTCCAGTATCCTCCACCCGTCGTAGCCCTACCCGTCCCCACAGTCATCCTTTTCCCAGCTGTCCTGCATCACAGGTGCTCCCTCCGACAGCTAGGGGCTGCCATCACATCGACCATCTTGGCTTGCAAACTGTCCACATGCGTCGCATAATATCGCAAGGAGGCCCGCGGGATTGGCTGATTGCGTGGAACACTCGAGGTGGGAGCGCTCATCCTTCCACCTAATCCGAAGTTGTATCATCTCACGCTAGCGCGGTGAACTAAGCCCACCTCGAATGGAGACTCGCCACACACCCCATCGTTGCCACTTGTTGGAGGCAAAGACAGCTCCAACACTACTCCACCATTGTGACTAGGGGGGCTCTGGTGAGACGTCGATGCGAGCACTTCTCCGAGCACCTACCAGGTATCACTTATGTATCATTTTCTTTTCTGCACATGGGCGTGGATGAGTGGAATTCGAGTGTAATTGGGATATTTATACTCGCTCCATGCCTATAAACGTTGATAAACACTTCACTTCATAAAAAAAATCCCCCTAGGTGGCGTCCAGGGCATGGATGGATTGGTCTATGGGCACAACCGCAGGGTTGGCCATACCCAGCACCGTGTTTTTTGCTAAAAAAAATGTATCTTTTTAGTGACAGTCAGTAGAATCCGTATTCTATGGCCTGGATTGTCTTGTTGACTCCAAAATGTCCACTAAGTCCTCCCGCATGAGTCTCCCATATTAAGTTGCGTCGGGATATACGTGGAATGCATAACCTCTTCCCATAGAAGAGGTATCCGTCCGAAATATAATCATTCCTCATAATCATTCCTCATAATCATTCTTTACTTGGGTCCGCATCATATTAATAACCAAAGGCCATCTACTTAGGGCATTGGCCACAACATTATCTTTCCCCTTCTTGTGTCGCATAAATAATGTGTAATCTTGTAAACATGCAATCCATCTAGCGTCACAATTGCTGATCTTGTTTTGATCGTGTAAGTGCCTAAGGGCATTGTGATCCGAATATAAGACGAAATCTTTTGGTAGTAGATAGTGTCTCCAATGGCGCAACAACTGCACTAAAGCGTAGAATTCTCTATCATAGTTATCATGTATTATGTGAGTTTCATTAAATTAATCGCTAAGGTACCCGATGGGATGTTTTTCATGAGTAAGGGCTCCACCAATGCCGACGCCGGATGCATCACAGGCTACCTCGAACACTTTAGATTTGTAATCGAAGAAGAGGGACCTCAATCATTAACTACCTGACAAGCTCAAAAGTTTTTTGGGCCGTGGGGGTCCATTCGAACTTGTATTTTCTGATGAGGTCCGTGATGGGTGCACTAATGCCACTAATTCCTGGAACAAACCTTTGATAGAAGGTTGCCAATCCCATAAAACTTCGGACATCATGGACATCTCTCGGCTTTGGCCATGATGTGATAGCTTCGATTTTAGCCAGGTCGGCAACTACTCCTTGAACAGATAAGATAAAACCTATGAAAGAGACTTTGGAGTAGAAGAAACTGCATTTCTTTGGATGAGCATATAGCTTCTCCGGTTGTAGTGCAGTACATACATCTTGTAGGTGTTGGAGATGTACTTTGCGATCATGGTTATAGATCAAGATATCATCAAAATAAATGAAGCAAAATTTTCCAATAAAAGGGTGTAACTGGTGGTGGTGATGTCAACGCACCAACCTCAGATGCGCCCCCAACGTCATCCGCCACGTCTCGCTTCCAGAATCGTCATCAACATCAACTGAAGAACCGCCAAGATGATGACCAAATCAGGGCCCCAACGATGAACACACCATCATTGAACGTGCAACCACCGCCTCCCGAGCTGTCACACATCATGACACGTCGTCAATGACAGATCCAGAACTGCCCTTTGACGTGACATGAGTACACGTCATCCACTTTTATTTTATGTCATTTCTCGTATTTTCTCTTTCCTCCGATGCCTATATGTAGGCCAATGTTGCAAGAAACATTTGGCAAATTTATGTTCAAGAATTGAGTTTTCTTCTTGGAGGATTTGCCCTAATCCTCTTCCCGTTGGACTGTCGCCGCCGCCGCCGCCGTTGGTGTCACCTCACGTCGACCACCACCGCTCCTTCTCCGTGCCTTGCTGCCCAATGCCTGGCCACCAGCGCCAGGCCACCCTAGTGCTGGGTCGCCCTTTTCCAAGGCCGCCCAGTGCCCAGACGGCTAGAGCGACCAGGCCGCCCAGCGTCCGTCTGCACAAACGCCAGATGTTAGTCGCCTAGCGCGTGGCCACCCCAGCACCAGGCCGCCCTTGCGAGGGTGCCCAACGCATAGGCCGTCGAGTTCCCCGGTGCTAGCGCGTGCCCACCGTGCTCTAGACGCCCTCGCAGCCACTGGCAGCCGCGCATACCATTTAGGTGTCGGGGGGCTGCCCCGCACCAAGCAAGGGGGTGACTCCCCCCTTCACCCCCTGCCAACTGACTTTGTAGTTGGATCCATGACACCCTGTCGAAGTGCAGTTCAATTGTTCCGCCAACGACGCGTCCCGAATTCCCCCCATCCTCATCACGCACTCCTGGTGCAAAGGTACCCCTAAGCTCTTTGTTGTCCGGTGTTCTTCGTCCAGTGTTCCGCGAGAAGTTCTTCCACCATCGTCGGATTTCTTACAGATTTTCTGGAATTTTCAATGACTAGTAGATTAGGTATTTCTTGAGTTTTTCAGTGGACGTGAATTCGATTGTATTGGTTTTGGTGCTTAGCATCATCGCGGTGGTTGAAGACAGTACTCTGCCCTCGACAAGGAAAGGGCCTGCACCACTACTATCTCGTCGGATTGAAGTTTTCAAAACCGACCATGTGATTTGTGTTCTGTTTTATCCATCCCCACCTTAAACCAGCCCAATATCTAGCACCCCCATTGTCCTTTTTCCGTCACCTCAGTCATCCTACATTCATCACCGCCTGTTGTCCTACATCAGTAACACTTCATTCATTAATCTTTGAAATGTACTAGAGGCGTTAGATAGCCCAAAAGGCATAACGTTCCATTCAAATAGGCAGTCCTTAATCTTGAATGTTGTTTTCCATTTGTCTCACGGGCGAATACTAACTTGATGGTATCCACTCTTTAGATAAATCTTGGAGAGGATGGCAGCTCCAGCCATCTCGTCAAAGAAGTCTTGCACACAAGATATCGGAAAATGGTACTTGACTGTGATTTTGTTGATGGCCCTAGAGTCGCAACACATGCGTCAAGTTCCATCTTTTTTATGTGCAACAGGGCCGGTAAGGCGCAAAGACTATGACTTTCTCAGAGTAGACCCTGTGATAGGAAATCCTTGACCTGTCTGTGTAACTCTTCATAGTTGAAGGGATCCATCTGATAATGTGGTAAGTTTGCATGAGATGCACCCAACACTAAGTCTATTGTGTGTTGAATGTCACACATAGGCGGGAGTTCATTAGGCAGCTCATCTGGAAAAACATCACTAAATTCTATCATGAGATGGGTGACTTTGGGTGTTATGGCCTCGGATTCCGGTTCCTTTGTTGGAACATCCAACCTAAGGGCAAAGCAGATGGGTGAACTTTGTGGATCTTGTTCCATTTCTCGTTGGAAAATACAGCCGTTAGTGATCAAAGGATTTCTGGGTGGTCGTGTATGTGTTCGAGTGGGCAATGTTGATTGAATCACTTGCCTCGCCGACGGGTACCATATGAGCCGGCGGCCACAGTAAATGAACGAGCAAGCATTGGCTCGTCCCACTGATAATTCAGATTTTGGGGTAATTAGTGATGAGCTAACTTCACTAATTAGTGTCGTTGGTTTATCCGAATTAAAACAACAAAAATTTATAATAACCTTACTAGCGTAGGGAGAGTAAGTGTCGATCCACAGGGAGCTAGGGTTTTGTGCTTTAGTTTTGTACTTTTTAATAATTTTAGAGGTAGGTTTACTACATATGAAGATAAATAACTAATTAAATAAAAATATATAACAAAGAAAAATAAAATATTATTATAATATTATAATAATATTAATAGGCAGAAAATAATTTTTGGGTATTTTTTAGGAGTATTGGAAAGCTAAAACAAAATAGGAAATGAAACAGTTTGGCGCTCTGGACTTAATCAAAATTTGGCTAAGTCCGGATGCCAAATGGGGAAGGTTCCTTGGTGGAGGAGAGAGAAACAAATGGACTGTACTAAAATCACTCTAGAATGAGTTCTAGAACGAATTTTAGAGCGTGGTTGAATGCCCTGGAACTGTCTGGATATTGGCTAGCTGATGCAAGACTAACAAAAAGACAAAAGACGAACAGAAAAGAATAAAAAAGGAGAAATAATAAGGTAACCTCTTTGTCACACCCGTTAAGGTCCAAGGGACTTCTTCTTCTCCTTTCCACCAGCTTCTTCAGCCTTGGATGCTTCCTGCTCAGCCTGGCACTCACTGAGGTGAATGGATCTATGACTCAATTGCACTTAGGCCACCAAACATTACTTTGATTTGAACCACAAGATGAATTTTACAATAGGGTGAAGAGGTTTATATAGGGAGAGAGAGCAAAGGAGAGCCATAGGATTTTTAATACAATGGATGGCCAGATCTTCTTTTCAGGGTCATGATCCACGTCCATTATGGTCCTCCAATCAGCATTGAGACCTTTGAAATACCCCCTGGACGTTCAAGGCTTCTTTCCTTAATTAGCATTAAAGGTGCTATCTTTAAGTCTCCACCCTTGGATGTTTTGTGGATTGAATGGCTGGATCTTCTTCTCTAGCTTGAATCCACGTCCAAGGTTGTCCTCCAATCATCATTTAATCCCCTGAAATATTCATAAATAATCATGACTGGACCTTTGCCTTGCCCTCATTTCTTTGGCCCAACATGCCTCTCATAGTGGGCTTAGTGGAGCTTCCTTAGTGGGCCTTTAGACTAGAGCCAACTGTCTTGCTTTGGGCCTTCTTTCTTGGCCCAGGGTTATGGCTGAGCCTGCTCCTCTGGTCCAAATAGCTTCCTCTTCATTTAATTATCCCCTTTATTCATGAAAGTTTCACCTAATTCCTGCATCTTCCACATAAACAAAGAAGAGAGTGAGATTCATTCCACTTAACTCATTGAGTTAAGTGGGGTTAGTCCCACAAATGATAATAATTAACTCCAAATTAGAAAAAGGTGATTTTGTTTCATGATGTTTCACAACTTAACATAAATGTTGATAATATATCCAGATAAAGATAAAGAAGTACATAAATTAGCTGAAATTGCACATATATATATATTACTATCATTTTGGATTTATCAAATACCCCCCAACTTAGATCATTGCTAGTCCCTTAGCAATGCCCTTCGATTTTCTTTGGACTTCCCTTCTAGCCTTTACACCAAGAAGGTATCTGCATGAAGCGTTAAGTTTATCAATCACATATCTAGATGAGCATTTTCCTTCGACAATCTAGGTCAAAACCTTTGCAGGAATACATGAACTTTTTTCTCATGGTCTGAGCAGAACTGGTGGTCATAATAGGGCAGCTTACTTCTCTCTAGGCTCAACACCATAAAAAAAAAGATTTCCTCACTTCACACATTGAACTGGGCCTCACCCCTCTTGGTTCACTCGCTTACAAGAGAAAGGGCTACCTAAGTGGTGATGTCCCTAAAAGCTTCATCAGACCTGAAATAGAGAGTATGCACTCTTCGCCTCTTATTATGAGCACAAGGTAACAAGGCGTGTTAAGAAATGGCTTCCTATCTACTCTAAGCTTCAAGAGAGATGAGAAGAAAGGTTTAAGGAGAATGGGCAAAGTCTGAGTGAAGAAAGTCGGAGTAAGATTACTTATATAGCCTACTCCCAAGATTCAAGAAGAAATGTGGAAGGTAGAAGAAGGTAAAGATGATCCTCATAAGTTATTCTTCTAGGTAGAGAATGCATTCATTATGGAATGATAGGCAGTTCATAGGAAACAAATAAGAAGAAGAAAAAGAAACAAGCCCCATAGTAATTTTTCCTTTCTTTTTTCATAATATTGTAAAATGTATTCTTCATAGTAATTTTTCTGTATTTCCTGTTTTTTTTTTTTTTTTTGGGGGGCGGCAAATAGAAGAAGAGAATAAGAAAGGATGTATGAACTACCGTAATCAAATAAATTTTCTTGAATGAATGTCAATCACAGACTTCATGCAATCACTCTACCCTCGAACAGGATTTTTTTTTTTTTTTTTTTTTAACTTTGAGGATCAGAAAGAGGAAATAGATTGAGAAGATGTAGAGTGAATATCAATGGAAAAGATTTAAAATCAGATGACAAATATCAATATGATATTGTTTTTAAAGATAAGAGAGATAGAACGACTTGGGAGTAAGGCATTTCATAAGCAAGGAGGTGGGGTCGTATATAGGTACGGTGAGGTAAAGGTGGTAAAGGGTCAGTAAGCATAGATGGATGAAGATGGCAAATGAAGAATTGTGGGATGAAGATTTTATAAGAGGTATGAAATGGAGGGGTAATGTGCTCAAGACTTGAAGAAGTGCATCTCACTATCTAGCATATGATTAGGCTGATAGGTAGTCATTCACATAGATAGGTTCGGTTAAATCAAAATATGGGTGTAGTGGGGGTGTCACACTTCCACTCAACACTCAAATCCTTATCTATGGGGTATACACCTTTTGATTTTCAGATCTATCCTTCACCCTACCATGTACTCTCGCCATTTGGGGATGAGATCATGTTCTACCTAGAAATCAACATTGATGCCCCTATAATATGATCATGATGCGCTCAGTGAGCCTAGCTTCCCCACATTTTATTCTAGGGTAAAAAGATAAAAGGGGCTGTCCAAAGTTTGGTTATGGCATGATGTTGAATTCAAGAATCTTTTATACCCCCCATCTTATTTAAAAAAAAACATTGAGACATCATAGAAAATATAAAACTTTTAAAGCGGATTGAATCTCCCCCCACATAGTAGTTGCATAGTCCTCAATGCATAGGAAAATATAAAAAGGAGTTTAGAGGACGCAAACAGTGGGTTGAGCGCTTTCATGTAGGTTCCTTCACGTCCATTTCATGTATTGGTGGTAGGCATTTTCTGAAACCAAAGAAAAGAAAAGAAAAGAAAATAAAAACAAAGAAACAAAAGAAAATAATAAAGGTAAAAAATAGAAATAAAAGCTTTAATGCAGCTCTATGGATGTTACTAACCTGCAGGTTTTTCCAATATCATACTAAGGGTTGATGAGGAGCATCATCATGTAAGTACGGCTTCAGCCTTTGCCCATTCACTGTGAATTGTTTATGGGTTCTAGGATCTGAAATTAAAATGGCCCCATTTTCATATGATTCTACTACCAAATAAGGTCCATTCCATCTACTTTTTAGCTTACCAGGAAAGAGTTTTAATCTTGAATTGTAAAGCCATACCTTTTGATCTTTGACAAAGGTCCTTCTTCTGATGTTTTTGTCGTGGAAGGCCTTCATCTTGGCTTTGTATATCTTGGAGTTTTCATAAGCCTCATTCCTAATTTCTTCAAGTTCTTGGAGCTGGAGCAACCTGCATTTTCCTGCTTCATCTAAAGAAAGATTTAGCTTTTTAATTGCCCATGAAGCTTTATGTTCCAACTCCAATGGTAGATGACATGGTTTTCCAAATATCAACCTGAAGGGGGACATTCCTAAGGGTGTTTTATAGGCTGTTCTATAGGCCCATAATGCTTCATTTAGTTTGTATGGCCAATCTTTCCCATTGGGCTTCACAATTTTTTGAAGGATTTTCTTAATTTCTCTGTTACATAATTCAACCTGCCCATTAGCTTGCGGGTGATATGGGGTAGTTACTCTATGTTGTACACCATATTTTTTCAAAAGCTGTCTAAAATTAAAGTTTACAAAATGTGACCCCCCATCACTAATTATAGCCCTAGGACATCCATATCTGCAAAAGATGAAGGTCTCCACAAAATCAGTGACAACTTTACTGGTATTGGTCATAGTGGCTATGGCTTCTACCCACTTTGAGACATAGTCTACAGCCATTAAAATATACTCATATCCATTCGAATTAGGAAATGGTCCCATGAAATCAATGCCCCATAAATCGAAGATTTCTACTTTTAAAATGGGTTTTAGAGGCATATGATTTTTTCTATCTATATTTATAGATGCTTGACATGCTAAACATTTTAAATAAAAATCATGTGCATCTTTAAATAAAGTTGGCCAATAAAACCCACTTTCCATTACCTTATGGGCTGTTACCTTAGCTGAATAGTGACCTCATCCTGGGTTGGAATGGCAGAATTTAAGGATGCTGTTCTGTTCTTCTTCGGGTACGCATCTTCTAAGAATTTGATCAGCTCCTTGATGGAATAGCTCTGGTTCTTCCCAAAAATAATCTCGCATGTCCTTGAAGAACTTCTTTCTCTCATTGTAGCTCCATCCTGAAGGGACTCTTCCTGTCACCAAAAAATTCACAATGTTTGCAAACCATGGAACATTTCCTGTTTGGATAGCCAGAATTTGCTCATCCGGAAATGCTTCATGGATAAGTGAGGAGTCATTTACTTTGATCCTAGAAAGATGATCAGCAACATAATTTTCACAGCCCTTTTTATCTTGAATTTCTAAGTCAAATTCCTGTAATAATAAAATCCATCTGATAAGCCTAGGTTTAGCTTCCTTTTTAGATAAAAGATATTTTAATGTCGCATGATCAGTGTAGACTATTATTTTACTACAAAGCAAATAAGGTCAAAAATTTTCTAAAGCAAAAATTACAGCTAGCAGTTCTTTTTCTGTGGTAGAGTAATTGAGTTGTGCATCAATTAAAGTTCTGCTAGCATAATATATGGCCACAGGTTTCTTCTCTTTCCTCTGTCCTAAGACTGCCCCTACAGCAAAATCCGAGGCATCACACATGATTTCAAATGGCAAGCTCCAATCTGGAGCTTGCAAAATAGGTGCATGTGTGAGAGCCTTCTTCAGCTCTTCAAAAGCAGAAATAGCACTTTTATCCAAAGTGATTTCATTAGTTTTACTAGAAAGGAAATTAGTAAGAGGTTTGGAAATTTTAGCAAAGTTTTGAATGAACCTCCTATAGAAACCTGCATGGCCGAGGAACCCTCTAAGGGCTTTTAGATTTGTGGGGAGTGGAAGGCCCTGGATGACTTCTATTTTGGCCTTGTCCACTTCCAGTCCACGATTTCTGACCTTGTGCCCCAATACCACTCCCTCCTGTACCATAAAATGAGATTTTTCCCAACTTAGCACAAGGTTACTTTCAATGCATCTTTGAAGAACTTTAGTAAGATTTGGAAGGAAATTTTCAAAAGAATCTCCAAATATAGAAAAGTCATCCATAAAAATTTCTAAACAATCACCTACTAAATCAGAGAATAAAGAGTTCATGCATCTTTGGAAGGTGGCTGGAGCATTACATAGGCCAAAAGGCATGCGCCTGAAGGCATATGTACCTACAGGGCTAGTAAAAGTTGTTTTCTCTTGATCATCAGGATGAATGTTAACTTGATTATATCCTGAATAACCATCAAGAAAACAAAAGAAATTCTGTCCTGATAGTTTTTCTAAAATTTGATCAATGAAAGGAAGGGGATAATGGTCTTTCTTTGTAGCCTTATTTAATTTTCTATAGTCAATATATACCCTCCATCCAGTTATCAGCCTCTTCTGGATTTCTTCTCCCTTTTCATTGATCTCTACTGTTACTCTAGATTTCTTTGGCACCATGTGAACAGGGCTGACCCATTCACTATCAGAAATGGCATAAATAATACCTGCATCTAGCCATTTTAATATTTTATTCTCTAATACTTCCCTCATATGTGGGTTCAGCCTACGTTGGTGCTCCCTAGAAGGTTTAGAATCTTCTTCTAAAAATATTCTGTGTTCACAAATTGATGGAGGGATTCCTCTAATATCTTCAAATGTCCATCCTAATGCTCCTTTATGCTCTCTCAATACCTTAAGCAAATCATTTTCTTGTGAAGGAGTAAGGGACGAGGAAATAATCACAGGTAAGGAATTTCTAGAATCTAAAAATGCATATTTTAAAGATGATGGGAGAGGTTTAAGCTCTAAGTTCAAATCTAGGGAGAGTGTAGGAGGCTCAGGTTCTACTCTTTCCTCGTTGGCATCATCTACTCTCAATAAAAACCCTCGAATAGCATCGACATCATCCTCCTCTTCATCACAAAATTTTAACTCTTCGTTACTCCCTTTAGGACATTTCATCATCTTGGATATGTCTAATTTAACTCTTTCCTCTCCAACCTTAAATTCAACAGTCCCTTTTTCCCAATCCATGATTGTTCTAGCTGTCACCAAGAAGGGTCTTCCTAGAATGATAGGTGCTACACTTAGATCTCCCTTTACCTTTACCTCAGTTACAATAAAATCGACGGGGATCTCACAATTTTCAACGTTTATCATCACATCAGATAACCTACCCTCTGGTTGTCTAATTGTTCCATCAGCTAGCAATAGATCTATGCAGATTTCCTCTAATTCCCCAAAACCGTATTCCTCATATAAAACTTTTGGAATAATACTAATACTAGCTCCTGTATCTAATAATACTCTAGTAAAAATCTTTCCTCCAATTTCACATGTAATAAAAGGAGCTCCTGGATCTTTCTTTTTAATGGGAACAGAGGTAGTTAAGCAAGAAAGCTTAACTACCTCCTTGGTTTTCCTCCATGTGCATGAATCCTTTAAATATTTCTTTAAAGAAGGTGCACATTTAATCATATCCTCTACGGCTATTGACATAGTGGCTTTCTTGAAATTCTCTAGGAGTCTATACTCATAATCAGGAGAAGACTTAAGGGGTTTTAAGGCCGAAGGATAAGGAATGGGAGGGGTGTAGGTTGAAGGTAGGGGTTCCACACTAGGTGATGGAGCCTCTCCTTCTCTTAGGCTATTTTCCTCCAATTTTGTTTTTTCCTTGCCTCGGTGAGGATCTTGAAGTTCCTTGCCATTTCTCAATTTTGAAATGGCTTGAATTACTTCAAGATCTTCCTCATTGTCATGATATAGGGTTTCCTCTTGTAAATGACGTAAATTTTTGGGATTAATGGAAGGTTGAGTTGGAAATCGACCTGAGTGGGAGTTGGATTCAACTCCCTTACCTCCATGGTCAGCTGTTCTTTGCTTCAAGCTCTCCAATAGCTGTCTGGTCTGCTCTTGCGCATCCATCGTCATTTTTGTCTGTGTTTCCATCATGGCTTGCATGCGCATCTCCATTTCTTCCCGTAGCCTTCGATTCTGCTGCTCTATCATGTGAGAGATCACAGGTGTTAGAGTGGACAAATCTTGTACCTGGTTTTGTGGAGCTGCTTGATAAGACTGATGTGGTGGGGTCTGGAATTGGACTCGTTACTGGAAAGGGGCCTTGGTTCCTTGGGAGTAGATTCCATGGTTGTTGTAGATGGTCCTCTTTGGTCCTCCCCAAGGCTGTTGGTTGTGGTTCAACAAATGGACCTCCTCCTCTCCTAGTTGGCATGCTCCATCCTCATGATCTCTGCTAGAACATATAGAACAAATATGTGCTTTCACAAGGGGTGAGTTAGGGAGAAAAGCATTCTTTAGAGTGGAAGTCAATTCTTCAAGTTTCTTATTGGTTTCTCTTATCCCTGCATGAAGATCAGCTTCCTTTGAAGTTACTTGCAGCACTCCTCGTTTTGGGTTGGCATTTCTTCCATTTTGACTTACTCCTATTTCCTGTAGGTTAGTTTCAGCCACCCTTTCCAAAACATCAAAGACTTCATCTTCATAAGCCATTAGGGAGAGAGAGCAAAGGAGAGCCATTGGATTTTTAATACAATGGATGGCCAGATCTTCTTTTCAGGGTCATGATCCACGTCCATTATGGTCCTCCAATCAGCATTGAGACCTTTGAAATACCCCCTGGACGTTCAAGGCTTCTTTCCTTAATTAGCATTAAAGGTGCTATCTTTAAGTCTCCACCCTTGGATGTTTTGTGGATTGAATGGCTGGATCTTCTTCTCTAGCTTGAATCCACGTCCAAGGTTGTCCTCCAATCATCATTTAATCCCCTAAAATATTCATAAATAATCATGACTGGACCTTCGCCTTGCCCTCCTTTCTTTGGCCCAACATGCCTCTCATAGTGGGCTTAGTGGAGCTTCCTTAGTGGGCCTTTAGACTAGAGCCAACTGTCTTGCTTTGGGCCTTCTTTCTTGGCCCAGGGTTATGGCTGAGCCTGCTCCTCTGGTCCAAATAGCTTCCTCTTCATTTAATTATCCCCTTTATTCATGAAAGTTTCACCTAATTCCTGCATCTTCCACATAAACAAAGAAGAGAGTGAGATTCATTCCACTTAAATCATTGAGTTAAGTGGGGTTAGTCCCACAAATGATAATAATTAACTCCAAATTAGAAAAAGGTGATTTTGTTTCATGATGTTTCACAACTTAACATAAATGTTGATAATATATCCAGATAAAGATAAAGAAGTACATAAATTAGCTGAAATTGCACATATATATATTACTATCATTTTGGATTTATCACCCCGCACCCCCCAAGGGGGCGACTTCCCCTTGACCCCCCCGCAACCGACCACGCAGTTGGATCCGTGACACCCTATCGAAGCGCACATCAATCGACTCGCCAATGATACAATCACAATTCCCCGCATCCTCGTCATGCATTCTTGGTGTAGAGGTACCCCTCAAACTCTTTGGTGTTTGTGTTCTTCGTCCAGTGTTCCACGAAAAGTTCTTCCACCGCCGTCGGATTTGTTTTAGGTTTTCTGGAATTTTCCACTACTAGTGGATTAGGTATTTCTTGAGTTTTCCCATGAACGTGAATTTGATAGTATTGATTTTGGTGCTTGGCATCATCGCGGTGGTTGAAGACAGTACTCCCCCCCTCGACGAGGAAAGGGGATGCACCACTACTATTTCATCGGATTTACATCTTTTGAAATTGATCGTGTGAAATGTGGTCAGTTTTATCCATCCCCTCTCCAAACCAGCCCAATATTTGGCCTTCCCCATCGTCCCTTTTCCGTCACCAAAGTCATCGCACTTTGTTAACTATAAAAGGTCATTGCACTGTGGGACATAACTGTGTCGAGACTTATACGGCACAATGAATTAATTTAGTGATGCCAGAGACAAAGCGATTATAAATTTCACTGTATAACTAAAAACCATAAGTCTAAACTAGTCAGAGCAACAATTATTGGGACAAAACATAGTTGAGCCAATCTTATGTGAGGTTAAGCTATTTAAGAATCCGAGAAAATTTATCATCCCACAAAAACTTGGGAAATAATACGAGTCATGATAAACTTATTACCGTCATTCATGTAACTTAGGTAATATTGTATCCTAGATTACCATGTTCCATGATCATTTAAACTTCAAATTGGGTAAATGTCAGTATATTTCTATCTCTAACACAAGGACCTCATGCCACCAATAATTTAATAAAGAAGAATCCAACACCCATAATCAGTGATAAAAAAGTTTTTGCATCATCTATACATTTACCCATCAAATTTCTAGAACTCATATCATTAGTATCTGGGTTAGATGTTAGGCCCCATGAATTCTAGGAACTGCTGGCTTATTCTTTTTTTAGATAGCATTGGGCTAGAAGTCATCTTGGGTCTTGTTATAGTAGACATTAGTCCATGCTCGGCAGTAGTGCTTCTCATGATTACTTAATGCAATAACCAGGCACACCATACATCAGCTCTCTTCACTTATATTAGCATCAAATGGCCCTAACTCACTCACACATTCTGTATCTACACTAAGCTCCCTTTCTAGAGTCTCTTTTCAGTTATGCACGTGATACTCATATCTTTCTTTCACAACTGGAAATATCTCATAACTATGGTTGCTGTTTTATTGCCATACCTTCTTGGATTGTCCATCAACTTTATTGTGGTTGCTGTTTTATTGTCATACCTTCTTGGATTGTCCATCAACTTTATTGTGGTTGCTGTTTTATTGTCATACCTTCTTGGATTGTCCATCAACTTTATTGTGGTTGCTGTTTTATTGTCATACCTTCTTGGATTGTCCATCAACTTTATTGTGGTTGCTGTTTTATTGTCATATATTGCTTTTGCAATTTGAAATATATGATAAACTTGATTTATGTTTTTTCCAATACTTTCTTTATTTATCTATAAATCTCACTATGATGATACAAAAAACATAAACAGAAGACGCACAAAACTAGCTACCCTAACATATTTAGGCCCAATAAAGGTAAAAAACATCTTTTAACTTTCTATTATCATCATGTTTTGTTCTCATACTCCTTTAGCCTCTGATAATCTTAATCAATTTTCATGCTTCATGGACTACCTTATTATTATGTTATATTATAATTTCAAGTGATATGATCGAATATTGGTCTTTGCACATTATACATGAAAAAACAGGAGTTACAGTGAAATAATCAAAGTCGATGCATATAAATTCTGATTGTCCTCATTTTAATGGTTAACTAGGTCAAAAGATCAGTATTCTATGATGTCACTTGGAATTATTTTAAAGCATAATATTTAGGTAGTATCTGAACCATGAGAATCGATTAAGACTATTAGAAACAAATGAATTTATACCGAAAAATGATGATTATAAAAAGCTAAAATGATTTTTCTTACCTTTTTGGGCCTAGAGATGTTAGGTTAAATATTTTTATCTGTCTTTTTTCCAATGCTTTTTGTAAAATCACATAGATTTTTATAGAGAACTGAAAAAAGTGTTATCGAAAAAAAAAAAGAAATAAAAGTTATCATATATGTCAAATTGCAAAAGAAAGATTGGACTACCGTGTGCATAAATGGAAAGACTCTAAAAAGGGTGCATAACACATACATAGAAGATATGTGAATTTAAATCATTTGACGCTAATTATAACTGAATACAGTTGAGCTGCGGTGTGACTGGTTTTTTGATTGATGAATCATGAAATACACTAATGGCTGGGGTGTATTGGTGTTTTTAAAAACTCTCTCATGGTTTTGTTAAATTTAATTGACATGATATTGGATTATTTTCCACCCCTCTGATCACTATGAGTTATTGGTTTTCCCTCATCCAGGATCCAGCCCACCGGTTCTGTTGTCCCACAATTAATCACTATGGCTCTGTAACTATCTTTGAGGAGAACCAACACAATGTTTCACTTACAAATACATTTTGAAGGTAAAGAACCTGATTTTATGCAGTGATGGATGCATATTTGATTGATTTACTTTAGTGACCTACCAAACAAAGAACCTGGTTCTATGCTCTCAGAAATGGAAGATGAAAACATGAAATTTTATTTTTAAGACAATATGAATTTATCATTTATTTACTTGTATGTTCTAGATAAATTTTTTAACGCTCTTGTTGAAAAAATCTATCCAAACTATACATTATACCTATGCTAGACGTTTTGCCAATGAAATAAAAGGAATTAAATAAAACCCAAAATTTGCTGTGTAATGTAGTAACCTTACAATTGTACCTTTGATCTTCCTCTTTCCTGCATCTCCCCTCTTTTTAGACTACATTAGGAAGTAAAGAGACAGAGGGAGAGGATACCAGATATTAGATGAAGATTCTTTTAGGACATTTCGAATAACATATCCCGCTCTCTTCAATTGGCACAACATTCCCTAAACGTAATGGTATTTAAGGTGAGATAAATTGTTAGTTTGAATCTCAGATGTATAACTGAATTTTTTATTTTCCTATTAGTGCTGAATATAAGTATATAAAGAGGGAAGCTCTGTAAATATCCATTCCAATTTGAGTAGATTGGAGTGTGAGTTATTTAGTATTACAGAGTGCTTGAGAAGAGAATAGTGATTTTGAGATAAGAAATGGTTTGCTAGCAGAAAATATCCTATCTTGAAGGAATATTTTCACAGAGGACAAAGACTAGAGTACTAGCGGTGTCCAGATCTTTCTCGTTGTCTCTTTGAAAAGATCACTATCTAGAAGAGGATAAAAAATAAGAGATTTGTATTTTGTTGATTCAACTACTTGGTGAAATTAAATTTAGGGCATTAGTTTGTCATTGGTAAATGAATAAAACAATTATAATTTATAAAACATTGCGCATAAAATATTTTCTCTAGTTAGTGATGAGCAAGGGTCATCTCGACAGGGAACGAATATTAGGGTTTAAATACTCTTTAAATGACGGTTCAAGAGTGATGATAAAAGATATGTATAAAATAGGAGATTGTGATGTGTTGAATACGAGGTGATGAGAGGGTGATAATAATTATTTAATAAGGATAATATGAATAATAATATGAGTAATAGGTAAGAGAGCGTGGATGGATCAAATGGAAATGAGACAATGAGATAAATGAAGACGTGAAATGATGATGGATGTCGAAGATTAATAAGAAGATGGGATGATTAATTGAGTGCATGGATGTCAGCGAATGTGGTTCGATGATGCTGAAATAGAATGGTGGAAGAAGAAATGATAATGATCTAACTAGATGGTAATGATTGAGACAGAGATCAGAGATGGCATGGTAGGGTGAGATGATGGAAGATGATAATCAGAAAAAAATGATGAAAAAAAGGGTGTACATCTAACTAGAGAGATTTAATGGAGAGAAATTGACATACAAGAGAGTAACCTTACATCCCTATGTTCTGCGGGGATCAAGGCATTTCCTGATGCAGATCGGCCTATCCAGTTCTCTACTGATTTTCTCTCAGCACTCAAGACACCAAGAACCAATCATGATGGACCTCAAAGCTAAAATTTCATTCAATTTTCCTATCTAGAATTAAGTGAGCTTGAATATAGTTTTAACGAAAATCCAAGGCTCTATTTATCGATCCAACCATTTGGATGGAAAGTGGCAGGAAGAAGGAAACCACAATTAAATTTGCCACAAACAAATCTTTCTGGATCCTCAGTTATCATTAAATTTTGATCATTCTTAGTTGTCCACTTCTCTTTCTCTTCAGAATTTGGAAAATCGAAAAAATTCAAAGCGCATTAAATAATTCCAAAAATATATATGTCAGTTCATAAAAGTGTTAAAAATATATAATTTGAATTTAAAAAATGATATCTCCTGAAATATGATGCAAAACAAATTCAGGAAAGTCCTTATTTTGACTAAAAAGGCATGTTCTTCAGAATATGGCATCTATATACTGTAAAAAACCGTTAAAAATTCATAAATTTAAAATACCATTCAAAAGACAAACTTAATCATTTTGATGGTGCGGCCCCGTCCGACACCGCAAGATCGTCATGCGAGGAGCCAGCACCTTCATCGAGCCCGCCACCGACACGTGTCCAGCCGACACGCCAAGCTACATCATCGACGCGACACCCTGGATTCAGATATACGGCGTGACGCCACCTTCGGATCGCTTACTTTTCTCATCATCATTTTTCATATTTTCATCTCTTTCATTTTGTCTTTGTAAGGAGGGAAAGAACCCATATGAGGATTCCTTCCCCTCCCAGCATACTTTAGTGGGCCTAACAACCCCTCTATTTTCTTCCTTTTTCTCTCTTTCCTTTTTGTTGTTATGGGGGCCCATTTTCCTCTCTCCTATAAAAGGGAGGGGAGGGCACCCCCCTA
The DNA here is from genome assembly GCF_029677425.1 of Wolffia australiana. NCBI lineage: Eukaryota > Viridiplantae > Streptophyta > Magnoliopsida > Alismatales > Araceae > Wolffia > Wolffia australiana. Next base: position 15,861,515 of record NC_135839.1, on the reverse strand, counting down.
CGTACTCTTGAAATTTCCAATTGAAAAGTTATAACGTTTTTGGGAGACCAAGAGTCACGATCTTGAGAGAGGAAGAACAAGAAAGAAGAAGAAGAAGAAAGAAGAAGAAGAAGGAAGAAGAAGAGGGAGGAGAAGAAGAAGAAAAGGAGGGAGAGAAGGGAGAAGGAAGAGGAGGACGCCGGCCCTTGCCCTGCCGGGAGCGCAGCCGTCGTTGCCCGAATGCTGCTGCCGATGCCCGTACACCGCCGCCGTTGTGCCCGCCTTAGGCCGCCGTCCCGTGCCACACTGCCGCCCTCCCGCCATCGCTTGCTGCTCCAGCCGCCGCCCGCCGTTCCCACCACCGCCGCCTGAGTTGGCTGCCGCTGGTTGGCTCTACTGCTGTCCGCCGGTCTCTCTCTGCCGCTAGCAGGCGTCTCCGCCCGACCTACGGCTCTGACCACCGCCCGGCCTTCCCGGTTGCCCTGCCAGTCACACACCCGCCGCCGACTTGACGCGTGCTGCTTGGCTCCCGCGCGCGCGTGATGCGCCGCTGCCGCCCTTCCCTTGCGGCTCACGCACTGCGCTGCTCAGGACGAGCCGGCTCACCACGACCGCAGGCAGCTGCCGCTATCTGTCGAAGGTGCTGCCTGCCCAGCGCTCAGGTTACGACCACGCCTCGCCGCACCCTGCCGGCACCCGCTTGTAGGCTGACCGCCGTGTGCTCACGCTTAGTCGGCACCCCACACGCGCCGCGCCCGACGCCGCCCTCGCCGGGCGCCCCCACCTCACCTCGCTCCGCACCTACCTACGTCGGCGCCATCGACCTAGCTGTTCTCTCCGGATCTAGTTGATACGAAATATCCGTCGCCAGCGCGACGAAGGTACCCCTTTACCCTGCCCCTTAATGTCTCTTACTTTCTTCAGTGCTCTTTCGTATTGCCTCTGTCGCGCTCGGGTTAGATATAGGTGAGAGCGAGACAGGTTGAGAAAATGATGACGACTTCTTGAGAGTCTTACCTGGCTCGTACGAGAGTCGGGCGAGCCCGACGAGTGTGAGCATACTAGCGGGATATTCCCGTTCGACGAAGTACTCGCCCTCGACCCTCTGGGGCGAGGTTTGGGAGGTCCGTTTGACCTCACGTATAGTGACCCCATCAATCTCTGGAACGGCTACCCTGCATGTCGGCACTCGCATCGTACTACACGTAGGACTTTTTCACGCATCATCGTCTTTATATTTACCTGTCCATCAGCATTCTCGAGCGACGCTGCCTGTCGTCGTCCGATTGAGATCCTGATTTGATACCAAGCCGTTACCCTCGGTGTCGACCGGACGACGTCTTGACAGCGTGCGACATCACATTTTAGGTTTGAGAAAGCTGAGATATAATAAATTTAATGCACTTAAACATGCCAATATGGTCATAATAACCAACTAAAAATGTGTGTCATCATTTCTCCCTTAGAATGTCAGATCTTGGAAATCCATTGAATATGAACAGGAAATCAGAGGTAAAAGATGTTCTTCAAGCTTGATTGATAGTGTTAATAGTAAAAGATGACCTGATTATTTTTTTGATAGAATTGTATGTACTCTTGGGATAGTATGACACTCTTGGTAATTTCTCACCTCCTTGAAAACATACATTATGTCGTACATTGTTTTTTTCCAATATAAGAAGCCAATTAAGAAACAACAAAGGAAAGTACAAGATCAGTCCAACAAAATCCAATATGTTTTGAGAAGTTTTTGTGTCCTTTGTGGCAGGATAATGTTAGGAAAATTTTTGGATGCATTTTATAAAGTTTCTGTCAAGTCTAATCAAATTCTCCATATAGATGGAAAGAGGGATAAAATATAAAGTTGCCATTGAAAAATCAAGTCAATCTGATGGTAACATCTTTAAGTATCACATATTCAAAATCAACAAATACTGGCTGTCACACTATCCTTATCACTCCTCCACATTGCAGCCACTTGTTAAGTTATTTTGATGCCGGACGTTATTGAGGATGTCGTCCGGTTGGTACCGAGGACGATGGCTCAGTACCGAGATAGTGGTGTCGGACGTCGACGGTGTCGTCGTCTGACAGATGATAACCCTAAATGGGTAATATGTAACTACAATGTAATGAGTGATGTGTCCTACATGTCGTACGTGCAGGTCCGACTCGAGGGAGATGTAGAGCTCCGTGCTCCGAAGGGGTTGCCGGGTGACGGTGACGGTGGCCTCTCAAACCTCGTCGGAGGGACGATGACATCTACGGCCGAACAGAATCAATCCGTAGAGCTCGCACGTAGAGCTCGCACATAAGACGCTCACTCGCGTTCGTAGTTTTCTCTCACTTACCTCTCTCACCTACCTAGCCCGAGCGCGGTGGAGTCTAGACGAAAGTATACTGCAAGGGGTAATATACGAGCAAGAGGGAGGGTGGCGTACCTCTTCGGCGCGTGGCTCATCGTGCAGAGTCGTCGACAAGTGCGGCGGTCAGAGCGGGTGTGGTGGAGAGGCACGGGAGATTGATGGCGGCTTGACAGGCGTAACGGTGCAGGAGCGATAATGGAGGTCAGAAGAGAGAGAGAGAGAGTGAGGGAGGTGCGGCACCAGGACTGACCCAAATGGTGACCCGGAGCTCAACGTCGCGTATGTATCAACGAATTGACGTCCAACGGGCGTCGGCAGCAACACGGCAACCATGGGTCGCTCAGGAGACACACAATCCCTGAGGATTCGTCGCAACCCGGCACCGTCGACCCGGCTAGTAGCACCAGCGACCAACCCAAGAGGGGACGTTGGGCTAGCCCCGCCCGCGTATGGGCTTGGTGCGCCTACGAGGACCGGTACGGTCATGGGCTTCGGACGGCGCGGACTAGGGATCGGCAATCATCATCCGTCACGTCATGCATCACTGTGACGGTCACGTGACGGATGACGTGATGGTTGAAAGAAATCTGATATCTAACTTGGTCAAAAACTTGACTTAAGCGGAAGCGTTCTATGATTCTCTTATGAGTTCTAGGGGTTTGAAACTTTTTCTTGAACCTCAAACTCAACTGGATTACAATCATCTATTCATAGTATGATTGTATGAAACACATTTCCATCATAAAGCAAATAAATAACATACCATTGCCATTGGTAATGATGAAATGGTTGAAGTTGATCCAAGAAGCTTTCCTCTTGAAGAAGATGATGGACTTTTGAGCCTCCCTTGTGTTTGGCCTCTACCGGTATCCACACGATCTTCCCTTGGAGGTCAGTTCACTGGTGCTCTCACAGATCCTTCTCTTTGACCCCTCCTTGTTCTCCTCTGCATGCTCTTTGGAATTCTTCCAATTCCAAGTGAGTAGGAGAGGAAGGGGATGAGAAAAGATGAGAGAGAGAACCAAATTCGACCTGGAGTTGGTTGCTTGTGCCCAGGGCCCACATTTTCTTAAATATGGCTCTCCACATGTCCTTTGGCATTAATTTCCATTATGCCATCAATTAATTATAACTTCACCTCATAAGATCTTATGTGTGTGACCCTATAGGTTCACTTATCATTCTAGTTTAATGACTCTAATAGTTGATGATCATCCAATCAACTTTACCAGTCAATTAAATTCATAACTCACTTATAATTTAATTGACCTTGACCAATTTAACCTAATTGGTTAGTTGAGTCTCCTGCCATGCCATAAGGACAAGCTTCACTTGCATTGGCCTAGAAGACAAATGAATTTCATCCATGCATTTTGCTTCATGAAAACCTTTCTGTTATCAATACCATATCAATATAGTCCTTCATTCATTAATGATCTCATGATTGATATCTGGGATATGGTGGTTCAGTCAAATCCCAATCATATGAATCAATTTTAATATGATTGCATAAGAGATCTCCAATGAATCACATCATTGGAATCTCCTTTATTACTCTGGCCAGAGATTCACTACAATCTATTAGTGAGACCATAACTTCTATTCATCGAAGTCGAATGATTCCTAATCGGCTATTCAATTACCTCCATGATACTCTAGAAGTGCCCAATCATATTTATACCGGGCCTCTAAATAGAAGCCTTTGTCAACATGATCAAAGCACAACTTTCGTACCACAAGATATCTTTGATACCTTAGGTCAAAGGACCATTGATACTATGACAACATGAATCTTCCTGGTTGACTTAGATGTTTAACCATCCAGGTGATTCATACGGATCAATACAGTGAACTTCTTCTTACCAAGAAGCACCTGACATCCATCATTAGTGTCATCACACAAATGGCTATTGGGAACGGCCATTATCATCATCCAAGTGATCATGAAAGATGTCACCACTCTTTCCGGAATATCTAGTGTCCCTTACTAGACTTCCTTCGAATGGGATTGTTTAGGTTAATGTCCTTTGAGTCTAGTGATCCCTAAATTATGAACTCTTCATAATTCACTCAAACATATGGACATTACCTGGGACTTCATTAATCATATATGTACAATATAGAAATAATGAAAACAAGAGTCTCGATAGAATTAACTATAAACTCAAGAATGTACTTTGATTGGCTCTTTAGGCCACCAATTCTTACAATGGTGACGGTGACGAATCAGAGGGCCCGTGACAGTGACGGTGACGGTGATGGATCGCCCGTGACGATGACTTGACGGTGACAGGGTGGTCCGGACGAGTGACGTCGGTCACGGATGACGTACGTGACAGTATTTTAATAAGTCTCTCTCTCTCTCTTTCGTTCTCTCTCTCTCTCTCTCTTTCGCTCTCTCTCGCTCTCGTTCTCTCCCTCTCTCACTCTCTCTTTCTCTCTCGCTCTCTCTCTTTTGTTCTCTCCCTCTCTCGCTCTCTATCTTTCATTCTCTCTATCGCTCTCTCTCTCTCTATCGCGATCTCTCTCTCTCTCGCACTCTCTCTCCGAATCTCTCTCTCTCTCTCCGAATCTCTCTCTCGCTCTCACTCTCTCCTGATCTCTCTATCTCGCACTCTCTCTCCCAATCTCTCTCTCTCTCGCACTCTCTTTCCCGATCTCTCTCTCTCTCTCTCTCGCACTCTCTCTCCCGATCTCTCTCTCTCGCACACACTCTCTCTCTCTCTCCTCTTCTCTCTCTCTCTCGCACTCTCTCTCTCCCGGACGTGCCATTATGTCACATAACAATAACAAATGGTCCATAAGAATAAAAATACATAACCTATAAAAATGAAAAAAAATTCCGTCACGCTGACGGTGACGCCGTCACCGTGACGGTAACGTGACGGTGAAAAGGGTCTGCGGACGAGTGACGGTTCGGTGACGATTTTCCTGAAAATCCTTGGACGAGTGGCATGACGGTGACGTGACGACCAGTTCGTCACGTCACCATCCGTCACGATTAGTCACCGTCCTGTCACATCCGGGGCGTCACGTCCCGTGCCGTTCCCTAGCGCAACCCAGCAGGGAAACGGCCCCGACTAGTGACGATGCCACCCGATACCCTTCTAGGATAACTACCCCGAATGGTTGAATTCTTGGCACCTCGCGATTCAGGTTCTCGCACGGGCGACTCGGCGTCGGAGAACCCCGTTGATTTGAGGTTGCTGGAGAATTTAATCCTCAGCATCCACTGATCCTGACTTTCGCACAGGGCGGTAAGGCTTCGGAGGATCCCCTAATTTGGGGGTTGCCGGAGAACTCAGATCGCCAGGCCGAGGAAAGACTGAAACTGCTGCGATTAACCAAGCACGATCGAATCGTCGTGATTCTGGTGCGCGTCTACTCCAAGCCCCACAGCAATGCCCCACAGATCGCCGATCCGTCGAGCCAAATGTCGTTTACGCGGTTCAATCGGAAGCAGGAGATTTCGAGATGACGCACCGGGCGGAGACCTGTCGAGAGGGATTCGCTCGATCGACAATTTGGTGTGTCTCCGTTCTTCCAGCCGTGGTCTCTTCTTTCTCCCTGATTTCCCTTCCTCCTGGTGCTTCTTCAGCTCCGCCTCTCTCTCTCTTCTTCCCCCTCGTTCTTCTCTCAAGGGGGGGGGACCTGTCCTTCTGAATGATGCAACACTTCAAGAAAACCCAGTCCAAATTCTTTAGGTCGCCCATTCTTCCCTTAATTAGGGAAATTAATGGGCCCCTAAAAGGGGGGAGGGAAGGGTATTGGTCCATTAATGGGAGTAGACTAAGACATGGAGCGCGGATAAAATGACCGACTCGGACTTGACGGCATGACTGGACAGAACCGAGAAAAACGTAAACACGAATAAACTGTGAGAACGACAGAAGTCCGAACACAATAAGATTGAGCATAATTTTGACCGGCGGTTGCCGACAATGGCGGGTGGTGCGGACTACGTCTTCGGCGGTTCAAGATGTCGTGCGCCATCATATTTGTAAATTTGATTTCCCCGTAAAGATGTGTCATGACTTTCAGAAAAATAACCCCTTTTCTAGTCATGTATGCATTTATGTGTACTTGTATCCTTGCATAGTCAGAGCACAATTATTGATCATTAGATACTTGTTTAAAAGACATAAACCACATTCGATACTCCCATTTATGCAATATGCTTTCTCCAAGAAATGCTTCAGCTAATTGATCAGTGGCCCCACTAAATTCCTGTACATGTATATATACACACAGATATTCAAAATTTTCATCAGGTATAAGTGATGTGTGAGTGTTTAATTCATCTAGAAAACTACTGAATAAACATGTTATTATTAAGACTGAATTGACATTACATGCCTGAAAATAAAACTATATTTATGATTTTATCAAGAATTATTGTTTTATAATATTATTTGATGATATAAATGCTTAACATAAATCATGAACAGGTTATTTGATTAATGCTAATTTGTAGGTCTTCCTACAACTGATATGAATGTCATTATCTAACTAGTATGGAAGTTTTAATATAACCCAGTTTTACCTTCTATGTGAATGGATATGAGGATTTAGATGTGGTCTGGAACACCCTCTGGAAGCTGAATGCTCAGCTATTGGGCTACTAGGCCAAAGGATAACTTTGGATTTGGAGTTCAAAGGAGCTGATCCATTGTTATGGCAGATGACCTAGCTCCATCAATAAATACCAAACCTTCCAGTAGGGGGAAGAAAAAACTTCAAGCCAGGAGCCCTCAACCAGGAGGAAGCAATAAAAGAGTAGAATACTGGTAAATAAAGGGAGAAAAGAGGTGTTTTTTTATCAATCCAGACCTGATGCACAAATATTCTCTTCTAATATATATCTTTCTACCCTCATTCTAGGTGTGACCCAAAATAGGCTGGCCGGTATCAAAAGGATTCTAGAATCCATATTGATGAACCTGGTGTATACAAGTGTTTTCAAGGATTTAATCTTTTTCAAAATTCTCCTTGCAATTAAAAACAACCTTTATAGGGGGAATACAAGGACTTGACCAGAACAAAAAGATACCGAGAAGTTACTACATTTTTCCTATAGAATCTCATGTCAACCTTTATGTTATTGCCGTTAAAAAATAAAAAATAAAACCTATTTTTTCTGTTGGTTTCCTTGCCATTTCTCACCAAAATAATTACACACATTCCCATCATCGCTTCTCCTGCTCCTTGCATTTGCACACACTACACGTAGATTCTATACGTTGTTGTGGGCCCCACACATCAATGCCACTCACCACCACACTTGGATAGCATGACTGCCATGTAGTAATGATTGCTAGAGCACCAGTGACTGCTAGCCAATTTACATTATTAATATTAATAAAAAAAATTCAAATTTATGATAACAAATATGAGTTATGACTTACCTAATTATTACATCCATCATTTTTCCCCAAATTTTCATACAAAGATGAAATAAAAACATAATAAACCCTTATATAATATCAGTTTTCCTGGTTTATTTTGGATCTATCGTTGCTTGCTACCAATTATTAATGACATTGAGGGTCAAATGACATAAATATATTTGGTTTTGTCTGAATTCAGGATACGAGGTAAACTAGTTTTAATTTGGGTAAATCAACATGGCAACATTAGGGTGGAGAAAAAGCTGATTCAAATTTCAGAGTCGTAGATATATGACATCTTCTAGTCTCTAAATTCTCCAGCTCTTCAAGTGAGGGATTCCAAAAAGTCATAACTTCTAATATCTAAATTGTCCTAGTGCCTAATAATAAATTTCAGAAATTCATGAACTTAATAATATTTTTCCCCTTATTTTATACTTTTTTCTCATTGGCTTGAATCCTAAAATAAAAGAGGTTTTATTGTTTATACCATGTGGGCTAGGGTTTCCTAAAAAAATTCTAAAACGATCACAAGGCTTCATATTCCATCATCATTCATCATAATCAGTAACATTTAACAAGAGTTTATATTTCCCTCTCTGAAGTTGTATTTCCCAAAATATCCTAACTTTAGCAACCCTATATTATATCTGTCCTCATATAACTCCCCTCTTTATTTCACGAAGGGTAGTAATTTTCCAAGGAGTTTTGGCTTCTATATAGAATTTTGATGGCTTGAATTCCCCCACGTCAAGTAAGTATGAATTTCTGATGAAGATATGATGATTCCACTCGTTTAACTAAGTTGCATGGAAAAATTGAATGATAAATATAACATTCTACTACCTTAATCTTGAGTGAAGTGCATTAATTTGGGCATCCTTTGACCAAACATATTTTCATGTCCTTGATTCATCATTAATTCTTACTTTTTTCCCCCCCGCTCGCTTAAGGATAAACTTATTTTGTCTTCATTAATCTAAATATTAATAGATTAGTTTTGAATTTATGCGTAATAAGTAGTCATTTAATCATAATGGAGGAATACGGATGCTGAGTAATGTTCTCTATATCCCTAAATTACACGCAAATATCTTGATTATTGGGCAACTTGATGAACATGGCTGCAAGACTACGGTGGAGCATGGACAATTAATCATAGATGACCAGCAAGGGAGACTATTGGCTCCCGTTAACAAGATGAATGATCATTTATATAAGTTAAAGCTTAAAAATCTCAAAGGTTTTCTCATTTTTGTTGATGATTCTGCTTCAGTATGACAAGAATATTATGGGCATCTCAACCAAAAGATATTGAAGTTGTTCGTTGGTCAAGAGGTGGTAGAGGGATTACCCTCTCCGCTCTCGCTTGACCTGCTGAGTCAATGTTACATAGAAAGAAAGTATTCAAGAGCTCCATTTCCATATTGCTCAGCGTAGATATACAAGTCACCACCTGAGTTCCAACATATGACTTGTGTGGTCCAATCACTCCATCATTCTGGGGATGGTAACTCTTTTTTTATGTTGATTTTTTATCATTTTACCCAATTCTTTTTTTACCTTGATGAAGAAAAATTCTTCAGCTCTTGGTGCTTTTATGAAGTTTAAGGAGATCACAGAAGAATTTGAATGATAGAGGAAGAGAGTTTGTTTCAGCAAATTTTACAACTTATTGTTATAAACATGGGATAAAAGGAAAGTTCATGGCCCCATATTCTGCACATCAAAATGCTACTGTTGTGAGAGGTATTAAGCGTTAGCGATCCCAAGGAGCTATGGGGAGAGGTATTAAGCACTAGCGTACATCATAAACTGAGCTCCAAGTCGAAGTCTAGAAGGAGCTACACCTTATTAAGCTTAGAGGGGGTCAAAGCCTAAGATTAGGAATTTAAAGGCCTTAGCTGCGTAACCTATGTGAGAGTGCTAGGTTGTATAATCAAAGCAAGCCTATAGTTTTCATTGCTTATGAACTTGGGTCTGAATCTTTGCGTTGACATCACCCTGTAGGTTGAAAGGTGCATGTGAGCAGAGATATTATCTTTGAAGAAGATGCAAAGTAGGATTGAAATATCCCTAAAGTGAAGAAGAACCAAGGTATCTCTTTCTCTCATGATTTCCCAATGTTAACTAATGATTGTGATGATCAGTTAATGAAAGGGTCATAACTAGTGGAGGAAGTTGATGCTGCATCACCTCCATGGAAAAAATACCTTCTTCTCACTACTAAATAGAGCTCACCAAGGAGGTTCAGAGTTTTAGGATGAGTTTATGAAGAGCCTAAGCAAATGCACCCTTATCAAGAAGAGTGCTTGGTGATAGAGGGGGGAGCCAGAATGTCTTGTGGAGGCTTCCGAGGTGGAGGCTTGAAGACCTGCCGTGAAGGAGGAGATGGACAATATTGAGAAGAGTTAGACATGGGACATGGTGAATTCATCTAAGTTTGCAAATCTATGGACCGTAAGTAGATTTTCAAGCTGAACAACTCACAAGGAGAGAGGGTGAAGCATAAGGTCAAGATAGTTTCAAAGGATATGCCCAAAATCTAGGAGTGGACTTTGAGGAGGCATTGGCACCAGTAACAAGAATTGATACCATCCATGTCTTGGTAGCCTTAGCCTTACAAGGGGTATGAGACTTGTATCATCTTGATGTCAAATCAGCCTTTCTCAATGGAGTAATAACAGAAGAAGATTACATTATGGTTCTGAAGCTTAAGACGGCATTGTATTGTCTGAGATAGGCACTGCAAGTATGCTACACTAAGCTGGATAGTTTTATTCTTTCCCTTGGTTTTACTTGGAACTTCATCAAGCATGCAATTTAGATGAAGATTTCAACTGATGTGCACTTGTGTGAGTATATGTTTATCATTTTATCATGACAGCGCCATAGAGCTGTCACATCCAAGCATTCAGGTGACAGATGATGGACATGTTTGAGATGAGAAAATTTTGACTTCACAGCTCTTACTTGTTCATACAAGTGATTTAGTTAGATGGATTTAGCTAGAAGTCTTTTCAAAGGCTTATGCTATGAAGATTTTGAAAAATTAATAGGATGATGAATTGCAACCCAGTCTATGCAAACCTTGAAGCCTGGTAGAAAATTACTATAGAAGGCTCATCCCCCTTGTTGACACTAAAGAGTGAAGGAGTCTAATTGGTAGCCTAAGGTATTTAACTCAGAGCAGGCTTGAAATTAATTATTCCAATGGAATTTTGAGCAGGTATATGGAGAGACCAATGGCTTAACACATTATAGAAGTGAAGAGGCTCTTAATGTATATCAAGGGAACATTAAACCTTGGCATAAGATTTGAGAAAGTTGGAGAAAAAGATTTGGTTGGATATTGTGGTTGTGAGCATACTAGAGACTTGATGACCATAAAAGCACCACTGGTATGGCATTCTTCATTGGGACCAACTCTGATAAGTTGGTCCTTATAAGCAGAAGATCATAGCTATCTCTTCTTCTGAGGCCCAGTATATATGTATGATTACAGTGGTGCGTCGTGGAATTGGTTTGCTCAGGTTGATTGTCAAAATGAAATGAAAAGGCCCAAAGCCTGTGATACTAATGGTGGGAGACAAATCTGCTATTGTCCTTGGCAAAAATCTTGTCTACTATAGTCATTCTAAGCACAACAACACAAAGGTTTCATCTTATTAGGGAGTAAATTGAAGAAGGTAAAGTTAGCATGCTGCATGTCAACTCAGAAGATCAGTTGGCTAACATATTCATGAAGGCTCTCAGATGGCTGAAGTCCGTGAAGTTGTATGTAAAACAGGGAGTTTGAAGCATCGGTGGGGAACTACATTATGATCACAGGGGGAGTTGTGGAGATGAACTTGAGTAATGGACGGGTCCCATGTTTTTTATTTTCCTGCTCTGTACATTGTCACTTGTAGCCTCATGTTACTTAGATAAAAAGAACTGAGTTGAACTGTTAAAAGTAGAACAAGGGCTTTTCTGTTTTCTCTTGACCTTTCTTCTTCCATGTTCTCTCCCGTCGGCAGTCTCTCTCGGTGCTGCCAAGGTGTGGCAGCAGGGATTCTATCCAAACACCAAGAACGACACCAACGGTGCCAAGGATGACAGAGATGATCCCAGGATGGCATAGACGATGCCACAGATGGAACGAGCAGTGCCAGGATGGCAAGAGGGGTGCTGGATGTGGCACAAATGGTGCTGGAGAGGTCTCATAGTTCTCCAGAACATCTTTATGTAACGATTGGTTCAGACACATTTTCCATATTTTTGCTTATGTATTCATCCTTAAACATGGCCACGGGAATTATTCAGTTCTAACTTGATTTGTCTTGTGGTCTGGTTCCTTTAAGGTCAATTCAAAACTTCCTGCTACATTCCCCTCTCACTCTGTCTCCAAAGGAGCCGAAGAAAGGGATTTTTCAAAGGCAAGTTTTTTGTATTATATTTCATCTCTTGGACATGGAGACCCTCCTTGCAAGAACCATCCAATAGAGGACCCTGTAGAGGAGGAAGAACCCCACCATCACTTGCAAGTTGGTCCACCTTTGAGATGGGTTGAGGGCCCGCTGCTCCATCACGTCCCGTCCCGTCACGGCACACGCGTTCTCCTCCTCCAGCCACAGGAAACACCTCGCTGCCGAGCAGGCGTACTCGTTGATGAGCATGGCGTCCAGCGCGTACTTGTACATCGAAAGATAGTGCGCAAACAACCAGAAACGCGGAATGCTTTCCTTGGAGATGAAATACCCAGAGAAGAGGAAGAACCCAGCGAGAGAGACCGTCATCAGAGAGGTACCGGCGATGTAGTTTGGGGCCAGAGAGCTGAGGAAGAGGACGAATGAGTTGGCCATCAGCACCAGCACCCAGATAACAAGCAGAAAATACCCAAACGCCGCCAACGTAGGGCAAAGACCGACGAGGAAGTAAACGGAAAGAGAGTAAACCAGAGCCACAACAAGCATATACGGCAGGAAGACGATAGTGCTTGCAATAAGATGCGACGACAGTCTGTACACGCCGCTGGACGTCTCCCTCAGAAGAATAGGCCTCTCGTTGACGAAAATAGGGAGCGTCTCCGTTGTCGAGGATAGAAGAAAGGTAAGAGTGAAAGCGAAGAGTCCAAGTCGCTTCTCCATCCCCTCTTTATCGAACCCAACATGAATGTAGATCGTACCGAGAACAAGCCCAACTGCGAGGGCCTCCAAAGTGTTGGTAAGCAGCAGCTGTTTTGTTCTAAAGACAACCTTCCAATGGCGGCAAGAGAGAGCGGCTATCTCCCGAGCCCTGGAGCTCGTGTACTTAATCTCCTTGGCAGCCTCGAGAGCGAGAGGCGAAGGCTTCAGCTTCGGCGGAGACGACCCAGGCGTGTTGTCTGAAGGCGTGTTGGGGCCACTCTCTTGAAGCTGGTTGAGTATCTCCATGGTGTATTCTAACGCGTTCAGCTGCGGGGGAACCGCGAAACCCTTGGCGCAGAGAAAGGATTCAAGGGCTGGGATGTTCCCGTGGTGGATCACGGTGCCTTTGGAGAGCAGAAGAACGGCGTGGATCGTGCCGAGGATCTTGAAGCTGGGCTGATGTATCGACACGATGACGGTCCGGCGTCGGTTCACAGCGATGTCGTGGAGGATTTGTATAACGTTGTAGGCGGAGGAGCTGTCAAGGCCGGAGGTGGGCTCGTCGAGGAGTAAAACCGCGGGGTCGTGTAAAAGGCTAACTCCGATGGAAACGCGGCGGCGTTCGCCGCCGGAGAGGTTGCCGGAGAGGCGAGTGTGGGCGAGGTGGGAGAGCTGAAGCTCTGAAAGAAGAGAGGAGATAACAGCGGCCGAAGGAGAAGAGTCGGGAAGGAGAAGACGGGCTGCGAAGGCGAACGTTTCTGCCACTGTTAGCATCGGCAGGGAGAGGTCGTGTTGGGGGACGTAGGCGGAGAGCTTGCGGTAAGCAGAGGGATGAAGAGGGGCGGAGTTTAGGAGGAGAGACCCGTTGGTTGGGGCTGTTCGAGCGGCGAGGATGTCGAGTAAGGTTGACTTGCCGGCGCCGCTTGGGCCGACGATAGCGAGCAGCTGAGAAGGCCGCGCGGTGAAGGTTACGTCCCTTAGAATGTAAGAAGGAGAGGACGATGAACTGCATATCTGCTTCACCAGAGCTGAGGTGAAGGGAATGGGCTTGATGTAAGAGATGGCGCAGGCCGTCAGCTCGTACGTTCTCGACCGCGATGGTTGCGCTGCTCGTAAGTTTGCCTCGTCGCCCATTGTTGCCGGTGGAGAAGAGTGTGGAAAATGAAAGAGGAAGACTTGCGGATGAGATCCCCGTGTTCTGGCTGTTGTTCCATGCCTATTTGGATGCTAGCTTCTTCTTTTAGACTTCTTTCACGTACACCCAAACACGCTGCTTAATGAATAAACTGATAGTACCCAAAACTCGTCATCTATTCCATCCAGTTCCGTTCAATCCCGTTACGTTCGCCTTTGTTATTCTACTTCACGGAGCAACTAAGAGGGGGACGGGACGAAAGATGGGTTCAGTTCCGTACTTGTCAGCGAAGATTCTTCTTGATGGAGATGTTCTGTGTCTGTCCCAATGACTTGAGAAAGAGACCAATTCAAGCCATGCCGACCACATAAATGGAATGGACTTAATCTCTACACATAGAAAAAACCCGAGGTCTTAATCCCAGAATTACTTTAATTTAATCTCTTTGATTGGTGTTTAAAGAATAGCTTAGTTATACGGAGTTACATGTATAACTGTCGATATAAGCATGCAGCTTTTCGTGTATGCCTTACTTTTGATACAAAGAAGAGAATAGTGCAAGGGGGATTGATCACGGGAGTCCACGACGAGCAGGTTGGCTGGATAGACCTAACTAAAGGGATCACGAGAGAGTACTTTGTCATGTACCATGGCCGGCTTCTCGTTCCTCGTCTTCTCCCCGACACCATCTACGTCTCGTAGCAGACGCTGTCGTCTTTCTGATGCTTTCATGGCCCGTGACTCGGGCCAGTGGGCACACAAGTGACCTGTCTGTGAATCGCCCATCCGTATACTCTCACGAATTCTTCTCAGAATTTTAAGCGGAACGAGAAGTCAGGAAAGATGGACCTCTCTTTCTCTTCGCGGCCAGTCATGCCGCCTCCTTTTGTCGTCTTTTTTCACGGGCTGAAATTCTGTGCCGATCGAACCTGCTGACAGCTGGAGCGCAGACAAGATACTGGCATGCAGGACTTCTCGAATTTAATGGGTTTATGGGGTCATAACTTCGGAACTTTACGCGGAATTCCACTACTATTAATGGGTTGATTCGACATGTTTTATGGGCACAGACAGCGTTGGTAATCTCTCGGCTATCGTCCAGAGATATTAAGGAAACTCGGAAGGTAAAATCCTGCCAATTCGAAGTTCATCCATTCGACAGGTCCATGCAGTGGTAATCGCTTCTCCATCGAGTTCTCTGACATTATCAAACTCCCATGAGTTGCACTTGCAGATGGCAGGAAGGTGCAACAACGTGGTGGAGCCGCAGACACTTGAGATAACGAAAGGAGGAAGCAAGAGGACCAAACGGAGTTTACAGTGTCTGCTCGGGTAAGAAGACGGATGAAGCCGGCGATTGAACCGGATCATGTCGCATAAACCATTTATTATGTCCTCCGTTATGGCAAGATATTGAACTGGACAATATCTTGATGAACTCGAGTTTGGTAATGTTAAATTCGAGATCACCAAAAGTGGTAAGATCGACCTGGGCGCTTACTACGAAACGTCACGAACTCCGTTTTTCGTTCAAAAAGTAGCACAAACTTTTAGTTTTGTTCAAAATATAGCACGCGCCAATCAGAAGACGCCATTTGGCGTCTTCTTTTTTTTGTTTGCCAGCGATGGTCCAGAAGCTGACGTGGAGTCCACCTGGTAGCCAGGTAGACTCCACGATGGCATCCACGCCACGATGGCATCCACGCCAGGTGGACTCCACGTCAGCTTCTGGACTTCGCTGGCCATTGCCGCCGCTGCCCGTCGTGGACGGCCACTGCGGGCGCCCGTCTCTAGCCGCCGCCGCCCATCGCAGCCCGCTGCCGCCGCCCCTCGCCGCCCGCCGCCGCCGCCCGTCGCCGGCCGCTGCCGCTGCCGCCGTCCGTCTCCGGCCGCCTCAGCCGTCGCCGGCCGTCTGTCTTTTTCTCGCCCTTGCTCACCCTTCCCGTTTTCTCCTTCTCATCGTCTCTCCCTCTCTCCACTCGTTCTCTCTCTCTCGACCTCTCTCCCCCTCTCCTGCTCCTTCTCTCTCCCTCGCTCTCTCTCCTCTCCATCTCACCCTCGCTCCCGCTAGTTCTCCGTCTCTCATCCCTCTCTCGTGCTCTCGTTCTCTCGTGCTCCCTCTCCCCCTTCTCTTTCTCGTTCTCTTGGTCTCCTGCGGTCGTTCTCTCTCCCAAACTCTTTCTCGCCCTCTCTGTCTCTCATCCCCTCTCTCTTTCTCGTTCTCTCTGTCTCTCATCCCCTCTCTCTTTCTCGTTCTCTCTCTTTTCGCCTTCTCTCTCTTTCTCGTTCTCTCTGTCTCTCATCTCCTCTGTCTCCCTCGTTCTCTCTGTCTCTCATCTCCTCTGTCTCCCTCGCTCTCTCTCTTTCCGCCCTCTCTCTCTCTCTCTCGACCTCTCTCCCCCTCTCCTGCTCCTTCTTGTTAAGATCCATTGAAGCACCACGTTCAAGGGCAATAGAAGAGAGAATGGAGAGAAGAAGAAGAAGAAGAGCACAAGAAGAGGAGTTAGAATCAAGATCGTTGTATTAACCCGCAAGCTTCATCGTGAACATCGGTTGTTATATTTATAAGTAAAATATAGATTGATTCTTTGAGAGTATCCGTTATAACGGATAGTTGTTATAAAAGGTGTGTTATAATCCTGTCCGTTATAACGGTTCGGGAGCACCGATCACAACCGTTGATCGGTGCGTTACACCCGAACTAATCCTATTCGTTACAACGGATCGGGTGCACCGATCACAGCCGTTGATCGGTGCTACGAACCCAACCTAGTATAACGGATATATCAGGATGAATCCTGACCGTTATAACTCTACTATGTCTTAATCCTGACCGTTCACGTGTTTTTCCTATCTATGTTGAATCCTAATCTATGTTTAATCCTAAACTATGTTTAATCCTATATTGAACCCTATTATCTAATTTATAACGAGTATATTATATATATATTAGATTTTACTAACTAATCTTTTTAAAGTCCCTATCGAATGGTCTGCCGTTGGGACGAAACAGCGACGGCGTCGTCGCCTCCGAGCTTCCTTCTCAGCTGCGATCGGCGACCTTTTCAGCTACGACCTCACAGGCAAGTAAAACTCCTTATTACCCCCCCACAAGATCATCGGCGATGCAGATGACGTTGAGCTTGTCCCTGAGAAAACAAAAACGATCTTTCGACAATGGTTTAGTTAAACAGTCAGCTAATTGTCCGTCACTTTCAATAAATCAAATTTTAAGTGCTCCAGCTGCAACTTGTTTACGAACAAAATGGTAATCGATTTCGATGTGCTTCATCCTAGCATGAAATATCGGGTTAGCAGCCAAATAAGATGCGCCTAAATTATCGCACCACAAAGACGGAACAACATTAGTACTGATTTTTAACTCGTTTAGTAAAGATTTAATCCATAAAACTTCTGTTGTAGCGTTAGCTAAGGCCTTATATTCGGCCTCTGTGCTCGACCTTGCAACCGTAGCTTGCTTTTTAGAACTCCACGAAACTAAATTTTTACCAATGTAAATCAGATATGCTCCAGTAGACCTTCTGTCTTCTTTGTCACCTGCCCAGTCCGAATCACTAAATGCAACAATGTTAGTTTCTGAATTTCTAAAATAGAATAGCCCATGTAATATACTTCCTTTTAGATATCTAAGCAAATGTTTTAAAGCATTCCAATCTTCTGAGTTTGGTGCATGCATTTTTTGGCATGCTTTGTTTACTGCAAAGGCAATGTCAGGGCGGGTTATGGTCAAATATTGGAGTGCCCCTACAATTTGTCTATATAATGTGTCTAAGGATGAGTCGATATTGTTTTCAAGCTGAATTTTTTAAGAAACAACAGTTGGTGTGGATAACGGTTTTGAATTCTCCATATTTGATTTTTTAAGAATCGACAGGATGTATCTTGACTGCGATAATAAGAAACCATTCTTCTGAGGGATTAATTCAATACCCAAAAAGTGTTTGGCAGATCCTAAGTCTCTAACAGCAAAATTTTTATGTAATTTCGAGACAATATATTTTATTTCTTTAATTTCAGGTGAAATAATGAGTATATCATCAACATAAATGAGAATAAAAATCGGAACATTTTTAGTGCTAAAAAATAGAGAAGTATCTGTCTTAGATCCGATAAAACCCAAAGTGTGTAGAGAAGCTGACAGCTTTTGAAACCATGCGCGAGGAGATTGCTTAAGACCATAAATTGACTTTTTAAGTAAACAGATAGAATCAGAGTGAGAAGAAATTTTAAAACCTGGCAGTTGTTCCATGTACACCGTCTCTTCAAGCTCTCCGTGCAGAAAAGCATTTGAAACATCTAACTGATGTATATTCCAATTTTTGCTAATTGTGATTGATAATAATAATCTTATAGTTGTGTGCTTAATAACTGGACTAAATGTTTCATTAAAATCGAATCCTTCCTGTTGCTTAAATCCCTTACTACCAACCTAGCTTTATATCTATCAATCGACCCATCAGGCTTATACTTTAATTTGTATACCCATTTACAACCTATAACATGTAAATTTTGACTTCTAGGTATTAAAACCCAAGTATTATTTTGTAAAAGAGCACTATATTCGTTGTTCATTGCTAACATCCAATTGTTGTCCTTGGATGCTTCAGCAAATGTCGTAGGTTCTGTAATACCCAGACTCACAGATAAGCATTCGGGAATAGGATGCTTATTAGTTAAAAATGATAGATGAGGTCTTGTCTGATCATCTTTCGAGTATATTTCACTAAGAGATTTTATTTTTATTGGTACTCCCTGTTCAGGAGTCCTATCAAACGTACTTGATATGTTTGTAAAATTTTCGGTTTGATCATCTTTTTCTGAAAATGTCTGAACATTTTCTTCTGTTTCAGTATTATCAATTTTAGTAGATGTTTCGACTGAGATATTATCAACATTATTTGTTGTTGATAATATATCAGTTTTGTTAATTTTTGGGACATTAGATGCCACTGTGTGATGAGATCCAAGTTTCCCTGAATCATTTTTTTCCAATATATTATTTTTAAATGGAAAAACATTTTCACAGAAAATAACATGTCGAGAAACAAAACTTTTACCTGACTGAAGCGAGAGGCATCTGTATCCCAGGTGCATTGAGCTATAACCCAGGAAGACACATCGTTCTGACCTTGCATCTAACTTATGCTGTGCGTATGATCTCAAATGTGGAAAACATAAGCAACCGAAAGTTTTCAAAAAATTATAGTCTGGTTTATTATTATATAAAAGTTCAAACGGAGATTTATTTTTTAAAACAGGAGTAGGCATTCTGTTGATAAGATAAGCAGCTGTAGCTACTGCCTCATCCCAAAAATTTTTTGGCATGAATGCATGTTTAATAAGAGTTAAAGCAGTTTCAATTAAATGTCTATGTTTTCTCTCTGCCGTTCCATTTTGTTCTGGGGTATGTGGACATGATACCCGATGAATAATACCTTGATCTTTCAGAATTGGATGGAGAGCTTGATATTCTCCTCCCCAATCTGACTGAAAAACTTTAATCTTAGTAGAAAATTGATTTTCTACTCTTTTCTGAAATTCAAGAAAATTTTCTTTTACTTCACTTTTCTGTTTTAGAAAATATATCCAAGTATATTTACTAAAGTCATCTACAAAAACCACATAATAAGAAAAACCAAAACTCGACAAAACAGGTGAAGGCCCCCATAAATCTGAGTGAATAATTTCAAACGGTCGAGTGGAATTGTGATCTGTTGCAGAGAATGAGAGTTTATGAGATTTTGAAACTCTACAAGAATCACAAACAACTTGTTTAGAAAATTCAGTGAAAGGTAGTCCGAATTTCTTAATAACCAAATCTAAAATTCGAAAATGAGGATGTCCAAGACGAGAGTGCAAAATCTCTGAAGATGCTTTCTCCCCAACGTATGCTTCAGGATTTCCAGAATTTGGCTCTAAACAATAAAGTCCTTCTTTAATTGTTCCCCTGAGTAGTATTCTGTTGGTTTTCTTGTCCTTCACAAGACAATAAAATGGATAAACTCAACAAATACATCATTATCTATTGTTAGTTTATGAACTGACAGCAAATTCTTTTTAATTTCAGGTAAGTGCAGTATATCTTTTAGAAATAAATTTTAATCAAAAGTAGAAATAGAAGAGGATCCAATGGAAAGAATTTTTAAACCTGTACCGTTACCAACAAGTAGATGCTCGTTTCCTTGAAAGTTTACAGGATTGGAGACCATGTTTGAGCTGGTTGCCACGTGATGAGTTGCTCCACTGTCAGGAAACCAAGCTCCTTCCCCTGGAACGTTTACCGTACTTGCTTGAGGATATCCGTTATAGATTGATTCTTTGATTCTTTGAGAGTATAGATTGATTCTTTGAGAGTATCCGTTATAACGGATTGTTGTTATAAAAGGTGTGTTATAATCCTGTCCGTTATAACGGTTTGGGAGCACCGATCACAACCGTTGATCGGTGCGTTACACCCAAACTAATCCTATTCGTTACAACGGATCGGGTGCACCGATCACAGCCGTTGATCGGTGCTACGGACCCAACCTAGTATAACGGATATATCAGGATGAATCCTGACCGTTATAACTCTACTATGTCTTAATCCTGACCGTTAACGTGTTTTTCCTATCTATGTTGAATCCTAATCTATGTTTAATCCTAAACTATGTTTAATCCTATATTGAACCCTATTATCTAATTTCTAATGAGTATATATTATATATATTAGATTTTACTAACTAATCTTTTTAAAGTCCCTATCGAATGGTCTGCCGTTGGGATGAAACAGCAACGGCGTGGTCGCCTCCGAGCTTCCTTCTCAGCTGCGATCGGCGACCTTTTCAGCTACGACCTCACAGGCGAGTAAAACTCCTTATTACTTCTCTCTCCCTCGCTCTCTCTCCTCTCCGTCTCACCCTCGCTCCCGCTAGTTCTCTGTCTCTCATCCCTCTCTCGTGCTCTCATTCTCTCGTGCTCCCTCTCCCCCTTCTCTTTCTCGTTCTCTTGGTCCCCCGCGGTTGTTCTCTCCCCCAAACTCTTTCTCGCCCTCTCCGTCTCACCCTCGCTCCCACTAGTTCTCTCCCTCTCTCTCTGTCTCTCGTGCTCTCTGTCTCTCTCTGTCTCTCTCTCTCTCTCTCTCTTTAGCAGCGGAAAGTAAAGTACAAGGTTTTCGCTTTAGATAATCCCGTCGTCTCTGATATTCATTGTTATTTGTTTCTTTTTCTCATGCGATTTCCAGCTCTGAAATATCGACGCTCTGAGGCCTTTCCAGAAAGATTTCTTTTTTATTTGAATTGGTTTCGGAGATCGGTCTGTAGGAATCTCAAAAAGCTGAAATGAGGGCCGTGGGTAGCCTCCAAGGCTTGGATTAAGATGAATCTTTCGCTCAGACATGATTTGGAGATTCGAGTTATTTAAAACTTGTAGGCTACACAATCTCGCATCGGATTGATCCCTTAAAATCATGACTGATATTGTCGAGAGAATTGTGTTTTCCTCATCTTCATCGTAAAGTTAGTCAGATGCTTTCGCAGAAATATTTTAATCATTCCCAGAACAAATTGTTCACTTATATGATTATCATTCATTATACAAAAACCAGAAATGTTCTTAAAATCAACTAAAGAGGAGTTTAATTAGGCCTATTGAAGCCCTCAATGGAGATCATCTTGACTTACCACCTTTCGTATGCAGAATTCTGAACTTTATGTTGCCCAGGTTTCTAAGATCATTTGTTGCATCATTGAGTGTATAAAGGTCTCTCCTTCGGTAATCTAAAAAATCTTAGACTCACCCATCAGGATTTATGTTTTCAAGACATTACCTGAGATTCCACCTCTCAGTTCTTACATACTTTATGAGATACATCTCCTTTGCAGTCCAACCAGAATCTCAATAAAACTCGAGGACAAGTGCGCAATCGATAAAGACGTCCTCGGCTACAACAATCAAACAATGGGTTTCTATTTTGCATTAACAAAGTTGTATGCCTATGATGGTCGCGAACTTAACGATCGCTATGAAACCTATGGCAATAAATCAATATTTCTACAAATCAATATCATCCCTCTCTCGTGCACTCTGTCTCTCGTGCTCCCTCTCCCCCTTCTCTTTCTCGTTCTCTTGGTTTCCCGCGGTCGTTCTCTCCCCCTAAATCACTTTCTAAATCTTGTCTCCCCATCTCTCTCTCCCATCTATCTCTATCTTTTGTTATGTCTCGTCTCTCCATCTCTCTTTCATCTATCTCCATTTCTTGTTATATCTTGTCTCCCCATCTATCTCTCATCTTTCCCCATCTCTATCTCAAGGTATATCTTGTCTCTCCTTCTCTTTCTCTCCCACATATATCCGTTTCCATAAATCGTTGCGTACTGTCTCTCCATATTTCTTTTGTCTTCCTCCATCTCTAGTTATATCGTGTCCCCTCATCTTTTTCTCCCATTTATCTCCATCTCTTGTTATGTCTCCTCTCCATCTCTCTCATCTATCTCTCATCTATCTCAATTTCGTGTTATATCGTGTCTCCCCATCTCTCTCCCCATCTATCTCCATCTCTTGTTATGTCTCCTCTCCATCTCTCTCATCTATCTCTCATCTATCTCAATTTCGTGTTATATCGTGTCTCCTCATCTCTCTCCCCATCTATCTCCATCTCTTGTTATGTCTCCTCTCCATCTCTCTCATCTATCTCTCATCTATCTCAATTTCGTGTTATATCGTGTCCCCTCATCTTTTTCTCCCATTTATCTCCATCTCTTGTTATGTCTCCTCTCCATCTCTCTCTCTCATCTGCCTCTCATCTATCTCAAGTTCGTGTTATATCTTGTCTTCTCATCTCTCTCTCCCATTTATCTCCATCTCTTGTTATGTCTCGTCTCTCCATCTTTCTCTCGTCTACCTCCATCTCTCGTTATATCGCGCCTCCCCATCTCTCCCTCCCATCTATCTCCATCTCTTGTTATGTCTCGTCTCTCCATCCCTCTCTCATCTATCTCAACTTCTTCTTATATCTTGTCTCCCCATCTCTCTCTCTCTATCTATCAGTCTATCAATCTACGGTATCGATGTGCATCTCTCTCCCATTTATCTGTGTCCTACAGGGTATGCGATGGAGGGCGGCATCTTGATGAGGTGAGTGGATGGAGAATATCGGATGGTATAAGCGGACAAATAAGTGAATAGCGGAGGATTGACGGACTGGGAATTGAATGGTGTCGCTGCAGGGACGGCAATTCGGCTGACCAAGGCGGGATACGCGGTCTACGGCGTAGAGTACGAAGGCCATGGAAAATCATCCGGCCTATAGGGCTACGTGGACAGCTTCGATGCCGTTGTTAACGATTGCGACGAGCATTTCGCCGGCAGCTGCGGTGAGATTATGATGATAATGATTGATGAATGATGATTATGATGGATGATGATGGACGAGACTCCCTCCTTCTCGCCTGCTCTCTCACTCTTGCTCCCTCTCACTTCCCGTCTCTGGCTCTCCCTATCACCCCCTCTCTCTCTGTTGCTCTCTCCCGCTTCTACTCTCTTTAGCTACTCCCTCTATCCCTCCATAACTCTTGCAGTCTCTCTCTCAGTTATTGATATCGATATTCCGCACTATCAATATTCGATAGCGATATCGATACTCCCAGAAATCAGTTTTTGGATATTGATATCGATATAACTTGATATTGATATTCAATATTTCAATATCCTGAAATATATAGGGAATCCAATATTCCCCTGTACGACTTGTAACAATCGAGAACAAAGACGGGTGGCATACTAATACCTATAAAATATGTTGACTGATTAATATCTGAGTACTGGCCAACAAATATCTGAGTAGTGAATTAAAATGAAGAAACAGTCAAACTTGGAACTTGGTCATGCTCTTCAACAATTTGCTGAATCCTCCCGAAGAAGACTGCGATCCCTGTATGATTGTTCAAGATGTGCTTAATATCTCAGGTTTACAGAAAATCGAGGATATAATGGAAGTTCAATATAAAACTCAATCCATACCTCGTATGCAGGTTGTGGCCTTGTATTGTTGTATGTCTTTCTATTGTGGCCGCCTTGGTTGTAGAGAGAGCAGTGCATTTGCACGCCTTTCTTGGTCAATCGTACACCACTGGGACCGGCTTCACTAGCGTCAAATCTTCTTCTGTGCTTTGGCCTTCTCGGTTGTTTCTTCGCCAATGGGGGGAAGAGGTAGCTTCCCTCATTTTCCCTCCACAGGTTTTTCCCATTCATCGGCGGAATACCATAACTGTAAGCTAGCTGGTATGAATCCCTCTTCAACCATTCGTTGACGTAATTAGTAGGGTCTGCTCGGATAAAGTGAATGCAAGCAATAGAATGTGGGCATGGAATGCCCGTGATAGCCCAATATCTGCAGGTACAGTGTTGGGCACACAGGTAAACCACGAACCCTTCTCCGTGTGTGCTAACCTCGAATTTAAGATAGCCTGCATGAATAACACTGCATGTCCTACACTTGAGTCTATTATCTTCGAGTACCCATCTTATCTGAGGGCATAAGGAATCAGCACTCTCAGAGAATAACTCCCTCTTCTTCACTATACGCTCCATGACTGCCCTTCTAATGTATTCCAACATGTCGATGATAGGTTGAGACCTACTCGGCAATATGAAGCTATTGAAACACTCAGACATGTTGTTATCAATAACCTCACATTTCGGCTTCTCAGAAATAAAAGCCCTGCAAAACTTTTGTACGCCTACCTATACAAAATCTTGCGCAACTGCTTCTTTCAATGTCTCCATTTGTCCGATAACCCTCCGGAATCCTTCACGGGTTGTGCACTTCACTGCTTTCCAAAATAGGTTCCTCAAGATGTCACTGGAGTATCCCTTCTTCTTCCAATTTGAATAAATATGTCTTGCGCAATTCCTATGCTCCGCATGAGGTAACAAGCCTGCCACTGCATTTGCTAGACCCTGCGAAATGTGAAAGCGTATCAGGTTTTTAGTGCACAACATTGGTTCTACCTTAACCAAGTAGTCTTAAGATAAGTAGAAAACGGCGAATGAGAAAGTTAAATACCTTTGATGGCGAGGACGCCAATGCATCAGCCCGGGACACATCA
This sequence comes from Wolffia australiana, assembly GCF_029677425.1. Lineage (NCBI taxonomy): Eukaryota > Viridiplantae > Streptophyta > Magnoliopsida > Alismatales > Araceae > Wolffia > Wolffia australiana. Next base: position 15,836,432 of record NC_135839.1, on the reverse strand, counting down.
CCGCAGGCAGTCGGGGTCAACACAGACGTTACAGATCCAAAGATGAAGTCAACAGAAGTCAACCCACCTCGGTCAACAAGAGTCAACGAAGAAGTCAACACGCCACAACCGTCGACCAGCACGTCACCACCCGCGCACGTCTCCACGCGCGTCATGACACGACGCCAAAGGCAGATCCACAACTGCCCTTTGGCGTGACGTGATGCACGTTTTCCCTTGCGTGTCTTATTTTCTAGTTATTTTCTCTTTCCTCCAAGGCCTATATAAGGTCATTTGTTTCAAGAACTCATTAGGCAATCATAATTCAAGAATTGAGTTTTCTTTATAACTCTTCTTGGAGGATTGCCCTACCCCTCATCTTGCCCTAACCTTCCCGCTGCCGTCGCCGTCATCACCGTCGTCGCCGCCGCCACCACCGCCGCGCTGCCGCCGCCGTCATCACCGCCGCAGCGCGTCACGCCGCGCATCGCGACCGCACGCCGCGTACCATCGCGCGCGCAGGCGCTCAAGACGCGCGCTGCGCGGCGCTATGCCGGGCGGCGCCTCAAGCGGCGCTCGCGCGCTGGGTGCACTCGCCGCACTCGCGCACTCGCGCTGCAGCGCTCGCGCTCCGCACTTCTTCGCGCGCTGCGCAAGACGGAGTTCGCGCCCGACCGGCGTCCGCTTCATAACGCGTCAACCAGGGCGGACAACGCCCGAGCGCCTGTTCGATATCACGCCGCTTCGCCGCCACGAGCAGAATTACCTGCAGCCTCTACACGCACTACGGTGCTGAGGTATACCTGAACCTGTGGTGTCGGCGTGTTCTCCGCTCAGTATTTTCTCGGGAAGTTTCCTGCCGCGTCAGAATTAGACCTGGATTTCCTCTTCTTCTCTCCTTTTCTCGAGTGTTTCTTCGCGACGTGAATTCGAGGTATTGATTTCGGTGCTTAGGCATCGTCGCGGTGGGGGAAGACAGTACTCCCGCCCTCGATAAGGGTCGGAGCTGCACCACCAGATTTCATCGATTTTAAGTCCGAGAATCGACCGTGATTTCTGTGGATTGTTTTATCCCTTACCCATTCCTACCCATAGCCTCGTCATCCGCCCTAAATCGTCCATACCATAGTCGTCCTACGTCAACCTTTTGCCGATCGCTTATAATAGTCCAACCGTAGCCATCAATAATTCTTAAATCAGTCATCAACAGGCTAATAAACCAAGTCCAAGAAGCTTGATTTTCCCCTTCTACCACCGCACAAGCAATAGGAAACATCTGGTTATTTCCATCCCTCCCAACGGCGCTCAACAACTGCCCCTTCAATTCGGTTTTCAAAAAACAATCATCCAGCCCAATCACTGGTCTACAGCCCTCACGGAACCCCCTTGCTAGAGGTTCGAAGCAAATATAGAGTCTGCTAAACCTAGGCAAAGAATTATGAATGTCATGCACCACCTCCAACTGGAAGGTACTGTTCCTACCCACTTTCTGTAACTCGGCCACATAGCAGGGTAGCCTGTGATAATGCTCATTCAAAGAACCATGAAGAATCTTGCTCGCCCAGGACCTTGCATTATAACATGTGCCCCGCGAAACTATGATTCCATACTTTTCCAGCAATTCTTGCATCATATGATCTACCTTATAGTTCATATCCCTTCAAATAGCATCTAAGAAGTGTTCCGCGATCCAACGATAATCGGCTTGTATGTTCGTGGGAGCCCTATTGCACCTATGTTCATCATTTACTGCCTTTATGACAAAGGCCTCCCTCATAGGACCCCAACTGGCATATATCCTCCATGGACAATGTTCCTGGCATACAACTTCCACTATATTCTCCGTAGACCTTTTAAACCTAAAATTGAACCCGTTGTATACGGCGTAGTTCTTCACGGCTGCTTTAAATTGTGAACCTGATTCAAATGTCATGCCCAATTGCATTGTAATTATATCGTTGGGGCACCCAGGATAATATCTTCTACCGCTGTGTGTGCTGAAAATAATTTCACCCTCATCATCACCACATAGCTCTGCTTGACGTTCTTCTCTTCTACTTCTCCGCCCGTTACAAAATTCTTCATTCCATTCTTCACTTGAATATCCATCGGAGTCACTTGAGCACACATCACTTGAATCCGAACCAAAAAGAAAACTTCGGTCATCGGCCCTATTTGACAAACAGGTACAGAAGCATAATGTAAATAATTATACAGAGGCAATTTGGTAATCAGTATGATACTTACATTCTCTTTTGCTTTGGCTGAATATCTTACAGCTACACGACACAAGAGGATCCTTATGGCCTGCACTAAAATATCCATATCGAAGTCCAAATATGAAAATCTAAAAGGTCGATATCGATATCCAAATATGGAAATCTGAAAAATGGATTCCAATGTCGAAATATGGACATCGTGGAATGTCTATATCCATGTCCAATTATCCAAATCTAAATAACCGATATCGATATCCATGTCCCAATATCGATAACGATATCCAAATATGGATATTGGAGTATCCACACTGAATATCTTCCAAGTGGATGGAAATAGAGATTGCGGCGTTGAAAAGAGAGAAAGAGAAAAAGGCTGCTATACCTGGCTGAAAGTGGCTGAGAACACCTCTCGATCTTCAATAGAGCGAGACTGTGAGGGAGAGAAAATCGATCTCCAATAGAGGGAAGATGATGCGGCGTTCTCGAAGAGATGGACAATCAATATTCAGTCAGAGCTGGAGACAGGAAGTGAGAGGGAGAGAGAGTGAGAGAGCAGGCGAGAAGGAGAGAGTTCAGTAAGGAAAGAGAGTGCGAGGGAGAGGGAGCAGGCTAGAGGGAGAGAGTATGAGAGAATATGAGAGAGAATGAGAGAGAATGAGAGAGATTGAGATAGGGAGAGAAGGAGAGCCAAAGTGAGGGCGAGCGAGCAGAGAACGAGAGGAATAGAGAGGTGAAGCCGGAGGGAGGTGGACAGAGAGAGTAAGAGAGAAAGTGAGGGTGAGAGAGGAGGAGAGGGTGAGCAGGAGAGACGGTGAGAGAGAGGGCAAGAGGGCAAGAGTGAGAGGGCCTTGCGAAAGCAGAGGGAGAGCCGGTGGCAGAGAGAGGAAGGGAGGGAGGAATGGGAGAGTAGGATAGAAATAGAGAGAAAGAAAACGGGAGGGAGAGAGTGAGAGCGGGAGAGATGGGGATATAGGAGCGAGGGAGAGCAAACGAGAGGGAGGGTGAGACCGGAACGAGGGAGAGAGATACAGGGATAGAGCAGAAGAGAATGAGCGAGACAGAGGGCTACATCAGTAGCGGGAGAGAGAGAGAGAGAGACAGAGAGACAGAGACAGGGAGAGACAGAGACAGAGAGAAACAGAGACGGAGAGGAAAAGAAAACGAGAGGGAGAGAGCGGGGGAGAGGGCGAGAGGGAGGTGTTAAGAAATGTGGGGAGAGGGAGAGCGAACAAGTGGAAGAATGAGACAGAGAGCACGAGAGACAAAGAGAGAGGGAGAGAACTAGCAGGAGCGAGGGTGAGATGGAGAGGAGAGAGAGCAAGGCAGACACAGGAGATGAGAGACAGAGAGAAGGCGAAAAGAGAGAGAACAAGAAAGAGAGAGGGGATGAGAGACAGAGAGGGCGAGAAAGAGTTTGGGGGAGAGAACAACCGCGGGGGACCAAGAGAACGAGAAAGAAAAGGGGGAGAGGGAGCACGAGAGAACGAGAGCACGAGAGAGGGATGAGAGACAGAGAACTAGCGGGAGCGAGGGTGAGACGGAGAGGAGAGAGAGCGAGGGAGAGAGGAGCAGGAGAGGGGGAGAGAGGTCGAGAGAGAGAGAGAGAGGGCAGAAAGAGAGAGAGCGAGGGAGACAGAGGAGATGAGAGACAGAGAGAATGAGGGAGACAGAGGAGATGAGAGACAGAGAGAACGAGAAAGAGAGAGAAGGCGAAAAGAGAGAGAACGAGAAAGAGAGAGAAGGCGAAAAGAGAGAGAACGAGAAAGAGAGAGGGGATGAGAGACAGAGAGAACGAGAAAGAGAGAGGGGATTGTAAGAATTGGTGGCCTAAAGAGCCAATCAAAGTGCATTCTTGAGTTTATAGTTAATTCTATCGAGACTCTTGTTTTCATTATTTCTATATTGTACATATATGATTAATGAAGTCCCAGGTAATGTCCATATGTTTGAGTGAATTATGAAGAGTTCATAATTTAGGGATCACTAGACTCAAAGGACATTAACCTAAACAATCCCATTCGAAGGAAGTCTAGTAAGGGACACTAGATATTCCGGAAAGAGTGGTGACATCTTTCATGATCACTTGGATGATGATAATGGCCGTTCCCAATAGCCATTTGTGTGATGACACTAATGATGGATGTCAGGTGCTTCTTGGTAAGAAGAAGTTCACTGTATTGATCCGTATGAATCACCTGGATGGTTAAACATCTAAGTCAACCAGGAAGATTCATGTTGTCATAGTATCAATGGTCCTTTGACCTAAGGTATCAAAGATATCTTGTGGTACGAAAGTTGTGCTTTGATCATGTTGACAAAGGCTTCTATTTAGAGGCCCGGTATAAATATGATTGGGCACTTCTAGAGTATCATGGAGGTAATTGAATAGCCGATTAGGAATCATTCAACCGATGAATAGAAGTTATGGTCTTACTAATAGATTGCAGTGAATCTCTGGCCAGAGTAATAAAGGAGATTCCAATGATGTGATTCATTGGAGATCTCTTATGCAATCATATTAAAATTGATTCATATGATTGGGATTTGACTGAACCACCATATCCCAGATATCAATCATGAGATCATTAATGAATGAAGGACTATATTGATATGGTATTGATAACAGAAAGGTTTTCATGAAGCAAAATGCATGGATGAAATTCATTTGTCTTCTAGGCTAATGCAAGTGAAGCTTGTCCTTATGGCATGGCAGGAGACTCAACTAACCAATTAGGTTAAATTGGTCAAGGTCAATTAAATTATAAGTGAGTTATGAATTTAATTGACTGGTAAAGTTGATTGGATGATCATCAACTATTAGAGTCATTAAACTAGAATGAGAAGTGAACCTATAGGGTCACACACATAAGATCTTATGAGGTGAAGTTATAATTAATTGATGGCATAATGGAAATTAATGCCAAAGGACATGTGGAGAGCCCTATTTAAGGAAATGTGGGCCCTGGGCACAAGCAACCAACTCCAGGTCGAATTTGGTTCTCTCTCTCATCTTTTCTCATCCCCTTCCTCTCCTACTCACTTGGAATTGGAAGAATTCCAAAGAGCATGCAAAGGAGAACAAGGAGGGGTCAAAGAGAAGGATCTATGAGAGCACCAGTGAACTCACCTCCAAGGGAAGATCGTGTGGATACCGGTAGAGGCCAAACACAAGGGAGGCTCAAAAGTCCATCATCTTCTTCAAGAGGAAAGCTTCTTAGATCAACTTCAACCATTTCATCATTACCAATGGCAATGGTATGTTATTTATTTGCTTTATGATGGAAATGTGTTTCATACAATCATACTATGAATAGATGATTGTAATCCAGTTGAGTTTGAGGTTCAAGAAAAAGTTTCAAACCCCTAGAACTCATAAGAGAATCATAGAACGCTTCCGCTTAAGTCACGTTTTTGACCAAGTTAGATATCAGAATTCTTTCAGGGATGAGAGACAGAGAGGACGAGAAAGAGAGAGGGGGGAAAAGAGAGAGAACGAGAAAGAGAGAGGGGATGAGAGACAGAGAGAACGAGAAAGAGAGAGGGGATGAGAGACAGAGGGCGAGAAAGAGTTTGGGAGAGCGAACGACCGCGGGAGACCAAGAGAACGAGAAAGGGAAGGGGGAGAGGGAGCACGAGAGAACGAGAGCACGAGAGAGGGATGAGAGACGGAGAACTAGCGGGAGCGAGGGTGAGATGGAGAGGAGAGAGAGCGAGGGAGAGAGAAGGAGCAGGAGAGGGGGAGAGAGGTCGAGAGAGAGAGAACGAGTGGAGAGAGGGAGAGACGATGAGAAGGAGAAAACGGGAAGGGTGAGCGAGGGCGAGAAAAAGACGGACGGCCGGCGACGGCTGAGGCGGCCGGAGACGGACGGCGGCAGTGGCAGCGGCCGGCGGTGGGCGGCGGCGGCGGCGGCGAGGGGCGCGGCGGCGGCGGCAGCGGGCGGCGATGGCGGCGGCGAGACGGCGCGCGTGGCCGTCCACGACGGGCAGCGGCGGCAATGGCCAGCGAAGTCCAGAAGCTGACGTGGAGTCCACCTGGCGTGGATGCCATCGTGGCGTGGATGCCATCGTGGAGTCTACCTGGCTACCAGGTGGACTCCACGTCAGCTTCTGGACCATCTCTGGCAAACAAAAAAAAGAAGATGCCAAATGGCGTCTTCTGATTGGCGCGTGCTATATTTTGAACAAAACTAAAAGTTTGTGCTAGTTTTTGAACAAAAAACGGAGTTCGTGACGTTTCGTAGAATTTGCCCTTTTTCACGGGCTGAAATGTTGTGCCGATCGAACCTGCTGACAGCTGGAGCGCAGACAAGATACTGGCATGTAGGACTTCTCGAATTTAATGGGTTTATGGGGTCATAACTTCGGAACTTTACGCGGAATTCCACTACTATTAATGGGTTGATTCGACATGTTTTATGGGCACAGACAGCTTTGGTAATCTCTCGGTTATCGTCCAGAGATAGTAAGGAAACTCGGAAGGTAAAATCCTGCCATTTCGGAGTTCATCCATTCGACAAGTCCATGCAGTGGTAATCGCTTCTCCATCGAGTTCTCTGACATTATCAATCTCCCATGAGTTGCACTTGCAGATGGCAGGAAGGTGCAACAACGTGGTGGAGCCGCAGACACTTGAGATAACGAAAGGAGGAAGCAAGAGGACCAAACGGAGTTTACAGTGTCTGCCCCGGTAAGAAGACGGATGAAGCCGGCGATTGAACCGGATCATGTCGCATAAACAATTTATCATGTCCTCCGTTATGGCAAGATATTGAACTGGACAATATCTTGATGAACTCGAGTTTGGTAATGTTAAATTCGAGATCACCAAAAGTGGTAAGATCGACCTGGTCGCCAGATGAAGGTTTTCTGGGTGATGGTTGACGAAGATGCTGAACTTCGTCGAGCTTAGATTTCTATCTGTTTTTTATGGAATGTTTAATATGATCCGTGGAAATGGGATAAAGGGGGAGGAACGCCCGCAGATCGACAGAATTACGTAATATGTAATATGCGAGAATGGAGGATTCAACTGCTGAGCAGCCGCTGTTTGATTTAACTTCTTTTGTTTTCGCCGTGGGACCAACTTTAGAATGACCATGGTGCAGCTTAAGTGAGCATGTAAAAAGGTCATTTATCTCAGTCTGTGCCTATCTTGAGTTTTGACGGCCGGTTTGGTAGTCTTAGGTCCATTCAATTTATTTAGGCTGAAAAGGACTAATAATTTATTCACACCTAATTGTTACCATTATGACCCATCAATTTGCTCCCAATTCAATCAAAGTCATTCAGTATTCACTTTTGTCTTTATCGGATTAAGTTCACATGACTGTATGCACATTCCGACTATTTCGTTCTACATTTATACGATAATTTGTTCATCCCCGGAAATTCTTTTATCAATTATACAAACTCGCATGACAATATATATATATATATATATATATATATATATATATATATATATATATATATATATATATATATATTGTCTTTCAACCTTTCATGTTATTCATTGAGATTAGTAGTACCCAACTACATAAGGCGATTATCCTTATGTCGATATGCATACTATTTAAGATTTGGATTAAACATAGAGTATAAACTATGCTACAGTATTGTACTTTATAACTCTTTCGGCACAATTGGTTCGTATTAAATTAAACTTATACAAGCATCACTACTAATAGCACATAAATTTTTAGGATTAATAAAAGGTTGAGTAGGAAGCTGGCCTTGGTTTTGTTCAAATTGAACTCCTTGAACTATTTTACCTTTCATTTTTTCGTTCATTTGATTTGCTTGTTGTTCTTGTATTGCTTGCTTCCTTCTAAATTCTTCATTTTCTTTCATCATCTGCTTTATCATTGCTTGCATGTTCTTCTTACCCTCTTTGAGTTCCCTAATAAGATCAGCATAAGTGTCACTAGTTTGATTATTGTATAGATTTTGAGAAAGAGGCTTAGAATAATTAGGGTAAGGTATAAATTGCATAGGCTTGTAGGGCTTTGGTTGGAAGTTGCTATTTTCCCTTTGAGCTTGGAAGTCTTGATGCCCTCCTCTATGCCAATTATGATTACCCATGTTTCCCTTCATATTCTTACTTGAGCTTCATCATTTCTTCTAAGGGCGTTAACTTGCTCTCTCGTCAAGCAAGTTTCCTCTGCATGACTATGGTTAGAGCATTGATAATCTTAATTTTAGGTTAAAACATGAAATTGGTGATTGCGATTATTCAATAAAAATATGTTTAACTGTACTTGAAAATACTTAGTTAGTGATGAGTACAGATCATCTCCACTGGGAACGATGATTAAAGAATTACTTTCTTAAACTAGTGATGATCAATTAGAGGAACGACAAAAACACGATTCAAGGATATGAGCTAGTGATATCGATTAAGAAGTACTTAATTTATATGTTATTTCGACTTAAATAAAAGAGTAAGTGATTGTGACGGACACGATGATGAACGACAGTATGAACGAGGATAGTGGTTGGATGTAGAGTGGTATGATGACAAGGATAGACAAACAAGAGAATGGGGACATAAGTAAGTGAAGTGATAAATGAAACGTTGATAAAAAAACTATAACTATGATAACAATGATGTTGGGAGAGAAACAACGTAAGGCGAAGACACTTACCTAAGATCCTTACGTTCTGTCAGGATCACGGCGATTTGCGAGTGCCGGTAAGCTCCCCCTCTTCTCTTTTGTCTCTTCCCACACACCAAATCACCAAGAACACTCTTGATGGATCTCAAAATTCACTATCTTTCAATCAGCCCACTAAAGTAGGAAGCAAGTTTAAGATGATTTTTTCAATGATCCAGGCCTCTATTTATAGATCAGAGGGCATGGATAGAAAGAGGAGGGGAAGATCAAAAGTTATGGTCGTTGGAAGTTGAAGCAATCCTAGCCTTTAATTTCTTCTCTCTCCTCATCAATGTCATCAGTGTCGTGCCAGTTAAGAAGTCAAAGCACTTGGTATTATGTGGCTTTTGTATTCCGTGGCTTTTCATATTCCGTGGCTTTTCGTATTCCATGGCTTTTTGTATTCCGTGGTTTTTCGCATTCCGTGCCACATGTACATGACAAAAGGACAAAAAACAAAGAAAAAAAATCTCTTTCATGATGCTGACGTGGCGGCACATCGGTGCGCCACGTCACCCTATGCCATAAAAAAACAAAAAATTCTTTAAATTTCATATTAAATAAAATAAAAGCCCAAAAAATACGTATAAATATATATATATATTGACTAAGAAAAATCATATCTTTCCAAAATTAATTTCAAACAATTCCAGAAAAATCATATTCTATCTCAAAAGTTATATTCTTTTAGAATATATTGTTAGAAAATTCTTAAAAAATACAAAAAAATTCAGAAATTTGTTCTAAAAATAGATTTAATCATTTTAAGCTTGATAACATGAAAATATGATTAATTTAATGCATAAAGACACATAAATATTAGGCACTAGAAATGCATGTTATCAAGCATAAAGAACAAAATGGATTAGCAATATTGTTGATATGATGATTGGGTAATTGGTTTGGATACCCCTGCATCAATAATTTCACATTTAGTGCTAATTTTTCTACCATTTTACCCATATTGCCAACTTCTCTTTCCACTTTATCCAGTTTCAATTCCGGCTCCACGGCTTTAACATCAATGAGTCATCCTCTTCTTGGTCCTGCATTTCTGCAATTGTTAGAAAAAATTTGTTGATAAGCCCAATTTTCATCCTCATATATCCCTGGAAAAGTGCTACCACTAGGTATATCTACTAAATGTCACTCATGATCATTTAATCCTAGGTAGAATGTTTGGGCTGATTCCCAAGAGGGAATCCCATGATGAGGTAATTTCCTAGTGAGTAACATATCACATGCTTCACTCAAAGAGTCAACTCCTTTGATGAAATCTCTAATGGACTTCCTAAGGGAGTTAGTCTTTCCATATGGGTAAAATTTCCTAAGACAGTGATTCTTTAGTTCAATAATGAAAATCTACTCCTGATGATTTAAACCATTCTCTGGCTTTGTCTCTTAAGGCAAAAGAGAATATCCTCAACATAAAATTATCTCGTGATACTCCAGGATAACTATAAGTCAAACATATAACCGAAAATTCCTCAATGAATTCATAAGATTCTTCATTGAATCATCCATAAAAAATAGATAATAATTGGCGCATGTGAGGATCAATTCTGAATATTCTCTCCTAGAGGTGCTGTAATTCTTGTATGACTCTCCCTTTCAATAGGATCCAAATAATCTCCAAGTCTCATCCTATGAGTACCTTGTTCTTAATTTTGATTTTTTTTGTGTACCTTGTTGTTGTTCCATATCTTCTTCACTTAGAGAGTCTTTCTCTGCTGCTAAAATTCTCCTCTGAAACAATTAATTGCAAGTAGGTTAGTGTGCAAGGATCTCATGCCGTTCATTCAAAGTCGCTAAACAACCTTGTGAGATCTTGTTAGTTGAAAAAATCATAATCTTTAAATCCAAAGGATCTCTAATCAAATCTTAATACGCTTTGCCTCCTTGGCAACGATGCCACTTGATAAGTTGATTTTGAGTATTTATAATGAGTCGTTGTAGGAAAATCAAACATATACAATAAATTTAAAACTCCTTAATCACTAAATAATATAATATAGAGTGAGCAAGGGTCGATCCACAATGAGGAGATGTATCTAGATTTTAATTAGGGCTCCTTAAGAATATGGAAAGATGAGAAGGATTATGGAATTTTCTTTATGTATTTATCTCCTTTCAAAGATCAAACATAAAGATCTAGTTGTGTATTTAACTAGGGGTATTGATCTAAACCTAAATTACTTCTAATAAAACTATGAAAATGAAATCAACTCCTAATCTAACCTTGCTTTCACCTCTGTGTATGCACTCTTCACGCTCATATCTTCATGGACCTGTATATTTTGCCTAGTGCCTTGGTGTCACAAATGAATCAACTAATGAGAAGAGAAGGAATTCACTAACCTTTTAATGAAAACACAACTCTTCACGTTTCCTTGGGCTTTGTTTCACACCAGCTAGCATTTTCTAGAAGCCACACAAAGAACACAAGAATTGGATGCTTTGAAAACTCTTTTCTTTCACAACTTTGCCCAAAATTGAGTATATAACAAAACATAAATTAAAATTACTTCACGGGCCATTTATAGGTAATCTTTGGTCAGAAAATAGGTGGTTATGAGAGGAAACCACTAAAGACAATTTGGATCAAAAAGCCATCCAAATCAACCGATATGGCCCTTTAAAAAATGCCCCTCTCAGGATTTTTTCTGATTTTTTAGGCATTTTCCGATTTTTTATGATTTTTATGGCCATTTTCTTGTTTTTTTATGGCCGGATCAATCCTCAGCTGTCGAATCGTCCGATCATCAAGATGGGGAACCATTTTCACCACTGGATTGTCTTCTTCAAATTTGGGTTCTTTTATGGCTGTAAGATCTGGTTCATTTATTGTCGGATTGACCGTGTACCATACGATCAATGCACCCCGTGATCTGCAGAAAAGACAAAAGAAGAGGAGGTAAGCTTACCTTGTAAAATCCTAATCTGAGGGCCAAGTTAATCCCATATGGAAGACATTCAAAATAATTTCAGTTATAAATAAGAAGGCATGTGTTAGCCTTCGAAATTCCTCATTTGCACCCATTGCTCTTCGAATACATTCTCTCATCTGTCCATGTGTGCCCCATTAGTGCCACCTGTTCTCTCTGAAGGCTGACATGGCACACCAAGTAGGTGTGTCTGCCATGTCCCCTAGGGGTGAATGGGCTTCCTTTTTACAAATTTAATCTAAAAAAAATAAATATATTTTTATTTATCATCCTTTAAACATGAAAATTTCACCAAAATTTATCATTAATCGACTTCCTTTTTGTGAATTTAACCTAAAATGATACTCTGCCGGGGGACCATCTCACTATCCGGGCCAGGGGTTGCCAACAACCTCCCTGGGAAGCTCGAGATGACGTCTGCGACCCAGACTTCAAGTACTCGGCCTAGTAATAGATTGTGATCATTTTTTTTCATTTTTCATGTATTCTGATTTCTGAATGATTGGATGAGCCATTGTGTTTTGGGCCGCGTCTGTTATTTTACTTTATGCTTTGGTGTACGTTTAAGGGGAAATCTCTAGTCACAACATGGTTTGTGTTTCGGCCCACTTGGGCATCCTCCCTACTCTATATAAAGGGAGGCATGCCAAAGGAGCCCTTGGAGCTCATTTGGAATTTGAAAGAAGTTTCTTCATATGGGCTCCCACCTCCTCCCTTTTGGAGTTATATTTCAAAGTTTTCCTAGAGTAGTTTGTGGGAGACGTACATCGCCAAGCCGTCAGATTCACCGCCCTCGAGCTAAGTCTCCGCCAGAAGAATGACTACCGCTGTTTCATCCTTTCTTGATCGTCATAGCCTCTTCCTGTATTTTCTTGGAGCCATTCTACATGAACACCATTGTTCTTGATCGCATGCCACTGCGTCGTCGCTCTGCATCGCCGTCCTTCGAGTCATCTCGTTTTCCCAGCACCTCTGCACCGCCAAGAACCAGGTTCTTGAAATCATCTACCACATGGCCTTGTCGACAGCCACACGCCCTCGTTAGCATCCGAGATGCCGGCCCTTTAGCGCCCATGCGCTCGGTCTCTTCCCCCCCCCTCCCAGCGTGCCTGGTATCACACCCCCTGGTTCTCTGCCTGCATTGTCTTGACCTAGTAGTGGGCTTGGTATCACTCACCTGCGCCTAGCGTGCGCGCATGTCGATCTCCAACTGCGGCTGCAGCCACCCATCCATTAACTGATGTTGCCGCCGGCCGTCAACCGCATGATCTGCAGCGTGTCGGGCACATTTCAAGCACTCTGCGCGTGAAAATCGCACCCTCTAAGCATGCATGTTGGGTGTCCCTACACGCTCCATGCGCTCAGCGCCCCAGCGCGCCACTCTGAGTGCTCCGTGCCTTCCACGCATGCGGGACCCAGAAGGCGCGCTATGCGCACCTTATGCATCAGCCTAGAGCCCTTCCCACCCCACTGACTTCACAGGTTTCAACCCTTCCAAGATCCTTCGTTCCCCTTTATTTTGCAGTATCACTATTTTCTACAGTGCCGTCTTGAATTGTTCCTCTGCCAAGTGAAAACATACAAAAATAGGATTAGCCACCGGTTCTCGAGCGGTAGGACTCTTCTTGTGATAACAACTAGGTTCCCTAGCAGCTGATGTCATGGACGCCTCTGGACACACCATGTCGCTCACTACATAGAATGTCTAGTTGATTATTTGGGTCATTGGGAGTATGAATGTGGACTAGTCCATTTCTGATCCTTTCATTGATCGTCATCTTAGTTAGCAGTTATTACGTATTGCTCATTAATTTTCATCGTACTCTGCATTCATAGTACTAATTAAATATTATCTCGCCATCTCCATGTGTTGTAACACGAGCCGACCGATCTCGACGCTCTTTGTGTTACATCATACTCTCATGGACTCTTAGTTGGCTTTTAGGTTGGATCTTACTCTCATGGACTCTTAGTTGGCTCTTACGTTGGATCTTACTTTCATGGACTCTTAGTTGGCTCTTAGGTTGGACTCTTAGTTCTCTCAATCTCATCACTATATTACCATCAATAAGAGTATGGCTCATATCCTCAATCACTTCCCAAAATATATTTTGTAATTCTCCACGAAACGCCTCCATATTATGACATTTTGCAACAGATTCTAACGCCAATAGGGGGGTTCTGATATTCTATTCTCTTAATGTTTCAAACAAAATGAGTTAATTAAAAGGTAAAATAACTATTTTTGGGATTTCTTTTAAATTTAATGAAAATTTATAAAGTTTTTTAGGATATGTTTTTAAGAGAAATGCAAAGAAAGTCTGAACAAACCATAGATTATTTTTGTTGCATTTATTTGGAATTAAAGGGAATCTGATGGGGGACCGTCCACCTTCAAAGATCATGTCTCGACCAGTTTGACGAGTGAAGGATGACGCATGCAATCCGGCCTTCAAAGCACTTGCCCTAGTCAACAAGCCCCGAAGGTTTGAATTTATTTTTCACTTATCTTTATTATTTTTTAGGCATTGTATGTGTGGACATGTGCATGTTGTGTGTGTTTGTTCACACGTGTTTGGGTCCCCATATGGCCCTACATGTTTGTGCGTATGCGAGCCCATGTGTGGGCATGTTTGTGGGCCTCTCTCCAATTAGAGGCCCCTAGGACCCCTTATTTGGGCCTTCTCCCCTTGATTTCTAAGGAGGAAGACCCCTATTTACCCTTTATAAGAGGGGGAACACCCTTCAGAAGAGAGGGAAGAGGAAAATTGATGAAAATGTGAACTTGTTTGTCCCTCCCAGCAGAATGGGGTGGTTGAGTGTAAGAATTTATCTTTGATTGACATGTCGAGGACTATGCTAGAAGAATATATGGTAAAGAAGTCCCTATGGGCAAAAGCTGTGAGCATGGCCTGTTACATTCAGAAAAGGGTGCATGTTAGACCTCATATGGAGAAGAGTCCATATGAGCTATTGCAAGGTAAGAAACCTATACTTGGATACTTTCGACCATTCAGATGTAAATGCTACATCTTGAATATCGATAGAAAGGACAGAAAATTTGATCCATTTTGTCATAAGGGGATTACAGTCGGATATTCAGAGACATCAAGAGCCTATCAAGTGTATAACATGGCTTCAAGAAAATTTGAAGAATCTATTCATGTTAAATTTGTGGAATTTGAAGAGGCTAAAGAAGATGATGCGATTGATGGTCTTGAAGATCATGATAAGAATGAGGAGGAGATGATAGTAAATGAAGAGATTAGTGAGAGATAAATAATTATAGATTTTATAGAACCTGATGATAAGGAGGAAGTAGATCAAGCAATGGTTGAACTGAGGGAGAAACTAAGAAAAATCAAACCAGCCAAGGACCACCCACGAGAAACTATTCTTGGCAGTCCTATTGATCAAATTAGAACGCGATCCACCTTTAGACCCAATCTAGATGTATCCTTTACATCTCTAATGGAGCCAAAGAAAGTGGATGAGGCTCTAAACGATCCAGATTGGGTAAATGTTATGCATGAGGAGTTAGCCCAATTCGAAAGGAATAAGGTTTGGGAGTTAGTACCAAGACCTAAGGGTAAGAATGTCATAGGAACTTAGGGGGTGTTTAAGAATAATCTAAATGAAAAAGGAGAAATCAGTAGCAATAAGGTGAGGCTTGTTGCTCAAGGGTATGTCCGAATCGAAGGAGCCAATTATGAGGAGACATATGTTCCAATGGCAAGACTAGACGCTATTACGATATTATTGGCCTTTGCATGTGTTAATAATTTTAAAATATTCCAAATGGATGTAAAGAGTGCCTTTCTTAATGGAGATATTAAGGAAGAAGTTAATGTGAAGCAACCACCAGGTTTGAAGATCACAGAAACCTGACCATGTTCTAAACCTACATAAAACTCTCTATGGTATTAAGCAAGCACCTAGAGCTTGGTATGAAAATTTGAGTACATCTTTAATTTTGCATGGCTACAAGAGAGGTAGTGTAGATACTGATGGAAATATATGTGGCCGGCAAGCTAACCACACACTCCACATCTCGTTCCATGTTCATTAATAGAACCTATTCATTATAGTGCATGTGTGATGCTTATAATGAAGTCGATGAATACATGATCAAACGTAGTGAATTATGATGAGATCGTAATATGGAGATTACTAGTCTTTAAGCATGTGATCAATTCAGTGAACTCTTTTCACTAAAGAGCACCTTAGTGTCTCAACACTAATGGCTACAGGACCGACCATACTCATCATATGAGTGAGGTTAGATTGTGCTATTCTATCCAAATACTTCGATGTCCTTCTCACGTACCTTTGAAGTTATAGATACTTTTCCATACTTTGTGTCTAGAGTACTTCTCTTAATTTCCTCAAAAGTCTTAGGCTTTCGCGACATTTCGTGGCATATATTTTCCATTCTTTGGTTATGTATGGAAAGATGGAAATAAAACGGCCACAATTTTAGGTATTCATATAATTTTGTTAGGTCTAGGTGCTTTTCTTTTAGTATTCAAAGCTGTTTATTTTGGTGGTGTATATGATACGTGGGCTCCAAGAGGGGGAGATAGTGGATGCTCTTTAGTGAAAAGAGTTCATTGAATTGTTCCGTACGAATCCCAAAATGGTATAATACGGAACTGTAAATCAGGTTAATTCACGTCACAGTTGTGTAAGTGGTCCTTAGATCTGAGACACCAAAGATGTCTTGTGGACGGACGGTTGTACTTTGACTATGGTCAAGTCTCTAATCATGTGATTCTAAGCGGTCTTAGTTCGGGTACACCTAGTAGTTCACGAAGATGATTGAGTGATCAAGATGGGATCCTCCATCCTCAGTATAAGAGGTGACAGCTCAAGAAAGATGATGTGATGAAGTTCTTGGCCAAGGCCGTGAAATATCGAGAGAAGAGTTCTCCGATGATTTACAAAGGCATCAGTACTAACTCAGATGACCGATTAGGGTTTGACAATTGACCATACCCTAAGTTATCCAAGGAGCATCAAGTGGATGAGAAATTATACATACATGGCAACCGATGAAAAACAGGTTTCATGAGTGAGTTGATACACACTCCTTTGTATCTTCTAGAGCCCGAGGTGTAACTTGGCACCCCACGTGTTGGAGACTCGACCTATCGATTGAGTTAAATTAATCCAACATTAATTAATCTATATGATGATATAGTTAATTAATTTGGAAGGCCAATAAAGGTTATCTGGCTACTGGATCCGTTAACTAGACTGATACATGGGCCTAGGGGGTCACACACAAATGGTCTTTTGGACGTCGGAAGATATTAATTAAGTTTTGGGGTTTTTTATGAAAAATACCCACTTAGTATAAATAGGGGAAGGCCTCGAACGAAATTCACCCAGGCCAGAATAGTTCAGGGGCCTTTCCCCTTCTTCTCCCTTCTCTCCACACCCCCTCTCCATGCCCGATGCAATTGGAACGATGTAACGGTGATAGTGGAAGTAGAATGGGGCTCGTCAACAAGAAGGAAGAGATTCAACGTGCCAAGGATTGCATGGATACATCTAGAGGCTAAAAATTTGAGTAGCTTGACTCAGCTTGCTCCAGGATCTAACAAATAATGCATGTGATCCGTGTAAAGAACCTAACAGATAGTACACTCTTTATAAAGAAAGAGGGAAATGACTTGATATTAGACCAAATCTATGTTGATGATATTATTTTTGGATCTACGAATTCAAATTTATGCAAAGCATTTTCACAGGTCATGCAAAATGAATTTGAGATGAGTCTAATGGGGGAACTGAGCTACTTCCTCGGACTTAAAATTCTACAGAAGCAAAATGGCATCTTTATATGCCACGAGAAGTACACCAAAGAACTTTTGAAAAAGTTCAAAGTCGAGGATTGCCAAGCAAAAGGCACTCCCATGAATCCAAGCACTAAGCTAGACGTAGACATTATTGGTCAAAGTAATAACTAATGGATGTATAAAAGAATGATTGGATCCCTACTATACTTGACAGCTAGCCAACCAGACATACTTTTTAGTGTATGCCTTTGTGCTAGGTTTAAAAGTGATCCCACGGAATCCCATCTTTAAGCAGTGAAGGGAATACTACGGTATCTCAAAGGGACAACTTATTTAGGGATTTGGTACCCTAAGAATCATGATTTGACATTGGTCAACTTCTGTGATTCAGACTTTGCAGGATGCAAAGTTGATATGAAAAGCATAAGCGGCACTAATGCATTTCTCAGGGGTTGCCTCATATCATGGACATCTAAAAAGTAAAAATCCATTGCTTTATCCACACACTGAGGCTGAATATATAGCAGGTGGACTATGTTGCACTCAACTTCTATGGGTTAAGCAGTACCTAGAAGACTATGGGGTCTGATAAACATAATTTTGTGATAAATTATACCATTGTTTACGCATATATAATATCACGAAATGATGAGTTTTTACATTTTACTGCTCAATATACGTTTCTTTTAACTTACCCCACTTGATTGTATGAATCAAGTGGATTAGATCTCATCTTGGTTTAAATGAGCATAGATATTGATTTGGAGATGATGCACATGGGCGAAAATGAATCAAGGAGGGCCCCTGGACCAAGTCAAATGGCAGTTGTGGATCAATATGGACCAAGTCAAATGGCGGTTATGGATAAATATGGACCATTCAAAAGCTCCAGGCATTTTAAAGAGATGAATTTCTATAAATAATATCTCAAGAACAATGATAAAGGGGTCTAGAATTTTCGTTTTGAGAGAGGAAGAGTTGTTTGAATTCGAAATTCTGTAAACCCTCTATTGTTAATGAGCAGTTGAGTCAAGTGAAGAAACAAAGCTGAGAAGATTCTAAGAAGAAGGATCACTTCCTAGCCGTGAAGGGGCGTGACACAAGGTATGTGTGAATTCTTAGAATACAGCAGTTGTTGAATCGCTTTTAAGACAGTATAAGTTAGGTTAGAAAGTAAACAATTGTTACTTTCTAACATTTCTAACAAATCCTGTTCAATATTTTTCTCAAATCTAAATTTTAGTTGAGAAATTTACATTAGCGTGTATTGAGAGCATTGTTATGCACAGATTTTGCACAACAGCTAGCCGCAGCCGCACACGCAGCACGCAGCGGCTGATCGTCGCCGCACAAGCAGCGCACAGCGGCTGTTTGCTGCTGCACGCACTGTGTGCAGTTGTGGATTGCAGCCGCACACAGCTGCGCAGCCGTGCGCCATCGCACGCAGAGCGCACAGCCACCGCACAAGCTGTGTGCAGCCACAGACCGCTGTCACACACAGCTTCACAGTCGTGTGCTGTCGCACGCACAGTGCGCAGTGGTTGATCGCTGCTACATGCGCAGCGCACAGCTGCTGATCGCCGCCGCACAAGCTGCGCACAGCCGCGATCAGCCACCGCACACCACCATGCGCGGTAGCACACAGTTACCACAAAACGTGGACAGATCTGAGACTTAGTCCAGATCTGTCTAACTTTTAAATTTTAAATTGTAATTTGAGATTAATAAATCTAAAATTAAAATTTAATAAGTAAAACTAAAAATTAAATAACTAAAATCATAGTTATTAATCCAATATTTGAATCTTAAATCTGTTTAACTTTAAAACAAATATTGAATCAAGAAAATAAAACAGAAAGTATTGAATTGAAATAAATAGACTGACCTGCTCCTTGTGGTTCGACCCTTACTTACCCTAGGTTAGTGAGGAAATTTAATTGTTGAATAATCTCAAATTCTCACACATTGATGAACTAGTTAAGTCTTAAAATCATTCTTTAAACATCAAAATTTGGGATTATCAGGGTCACATTGAACAAAATACCTATAATGTGCGAAAATACAAGTGCCACTAATTTGGCCAATAACTTGATCATACACTCACGAACGAAGCACATTGAAGCAAAGCATCACTTCATTAAAGATCATATCAATTGAGGTGACATTGATCTTCACTTCATAGCTATTGAACAGCAAGTTATAGACATCTTCACTCAACCTTTAATTGAAGATCTGTTTAGCACTCCACAGAGAGAGCTAGGCATGGTTCATGCTAGAGATTTATGATGACTACCCATCCATGATTTTTTTATCGACGTCTTTTTTAAAAAATTCATCAAGGATAAGACATCAAGTTTAATTGAGATGCTAGGGGAATCTACTCATGATATACACGAGTTTTCAGTTTTTAATACATTCAGATAAAAGTTTTTTATTGCTTCTGCTTATATAAATATATTCATATATATCAATTATTCTTGAAGTCATTCATACACCACATGAAGACTTGTTTTTTCTGTTTTTTGTGGATTCTCCCAGATCCGTATCTCAAAAATTCCCTATTTGTTGATCTCCAATTCAACTTGCCCTTGCTGATGGGACTCTATGGAATATGCAAGCCATTTATTAGGGGGAGCTCGAATGTAGGGGGAGCTTGACCTTGGGAGCCATGCTGAGATGTTTGATCATTTTCAAAATGGGGGAGAAAAATATGAGTATTATGGTATGTTTTGAAATTCATCAAAAAGGGGGCGATTGAACGTTAAGCTTTAAGGGCATTTTTATCACAATGCTTTAATGAGTTTTTTTAGTAATGCTCAATGTGGTGCATGTCTTAATAAAGATCATGATCAAAGCACAATAGGTCCTCTGTCAACTAGTTGATTGATTGTATGTGAAGATAAAAATAGGAGCCTTAGTTATATTAAAAGGCTACTTAGTTTAACCATACGATGAACAAGTCAAATCATGTATTTAGGACTTGTATTTACTATGACATAAAAATAAATATATTTTCTAACATTTTTCAGGTATTTGTGTGAATTTGTATTCATTTGATTTGTTGAATAAATTGTTCAAAATCCTTATTACTACCTTCAAGTATTTAAGGCTGAATTTACTGATCATTTTATGAAAATTAGTTACGTGAAGATATTATTATCCAATGGATGAAATATTATTTAAATGTCGTGGTAAAACATACCTAAAAGTTTAAGATTATTTTAAAGCTCAAATCCTTGGCATAACATCTAGTTTTTGCTCTTAGCTTTTGAAAAGTATTTTTAATTGATGGAAAAATTATGAATATAAAAAAATAAAAATTAAAATGATTATTATTTTATATTGCTTAACCTTAATCAATGAATATGACTTTTGTACTTTTGACAGATTACATTTGCTTAACCTTAATCAGATTTCTAAGTCCATATATACAGTTTTAAGCCCTATTTTCAAACTCCCTTCTCCTTGCCCTTTGAAAATCAAAGTCCAAAAGCCAAAGAGATCTCTCAATTTCTAGGGTAATTTTGAAGCCGTTTTTTATCATTCTTTGAAGAAATCATCTGTTCTAACATTAATCCAAGTCCATAGAACTTGGAATCATGGTTTTTTGGTGCAGGGTATTTCAAGAAAAGAATGCTGGGATCCAAACTACGCACATCCTCGACCTTGTGATAAGTTTACAATCTTTAGCATAATATTTATACTAATTTTGAGCTTTTGTTCAAATTAATGAACTGTTGCTAACATCCATACAAAACCAAACTTGAAATCACATTATTTGGTTGAGTTCGGAAAGAGCTACAGGGGTCTACAATTGGACACGAAGGAATCGAGCGATAAACTAAGGATGTGGAATGATTGATCTCTAGAGATTTATCAGATTCAGTTTTGAATACTTTGTATGAGATAACAGTTGTGCAGAATGGTGTTTAAAAACTAATCCAGATGGAATCATTAAATTTGGTGCAGGATTGAAAATGATAATTGAGTTTTAAGCACCAAAGGTCAAATGTGAATCAAGAATTGCATCGATAAAAAAATGTGGAGGAGAAGAGGATTAAAGAAAGAACGACCACCAGAAAGGACAAATTACATGAGGGAAGTCATAGTTAGATTTATGAATTGTTATATCTGAATTAATAGAATTTTGACATAAAAGTATTCTTGCAGAAATATATAAAATTGATCCTTGTCTTGAATACTATTTTTAAGTAGCTATCATATTAAATGTTATTGAATAGAAGCCATTATTCAGAGATTTACTGTTATTGATATATCTTCAGGGTTGAGGACAACAAAGCTTCATCAAATTTTTCCCTTTCTTGGTATCCTTGTTCAGCCCTATCTACAAGTGATTTTCTTGCCGGGCATTCACATAAAACTCGGTTAGGACACATCATCACCTCGGGATGGGGACCATCGAATAGCATTAAGGATTAGCCTATGTTGTCTAAAATAATAATTTTGTCACCCATTTCCTCTACCTCATTTCTTAGGTAGAAAAATCTTAGGCTCATTAAAAATAAAAATAAATCATAAATAGAGAACCTAATTTACCCTCCCCTCTTAGGTTATTCCTTGGCCACCTAAACTAACACACCACCAGACCTCCAGCCGTCAACGCCCTAGGAAGGTCGCGTCGCCTATGCGCCAACCCCGCCGTAGCCTGCACTATTGTGCGGTCGCCCGTATCGCACCTGCGGCCGCGACCGCCCGATCCAACGCCACGGTCGCCCGAGCCGCAACCATTGTCCCCCAAGCCATCACCATGGCCGCCCACACCATCACTGCAGCCGCTCGCATCCCCCCGCAACCGCCTGAGTCGATATCGCGTCCGCCAACGCCACCGCTCGCGCCGCCCTATGGCCCACCTGCGTCGCTACGCCATCATGCCCTACTATTAGTGTGGAGACACTAAGGACAGATAGTGGATGCTCTTTGGAGAAAGAGTTCACGAAATTGATCCAAAGAATCGATGAATGGTATTATACATGAACGTGAATCAGGTTGATTCATTTTGTGGTTGTGATGTCGGACGTCGTCGAGGATGTCATCCAGTCGACACCAAATATAATGGTTCGGTGCTGATGCGGGATGGTATCAAACGTCAAAGGTGTCGTCGTCCGACGGAGGAAACCCTAATGGGTCGATGTAACTATGATGAAAGATGAGTGTCCTACGTGTCGTACGTGCAGCCTCCAACTTGAGGGAGGCGCTGAGCTCCAAGCTTGGACGGGGTCGCCGGTGATGGCGACGGTGGCCTCTCGAACCTCGTCAAAGCGACGAAGGCGACTACGCCCGAATGGAATCAATCCGTCGGGCTCGCACGTAACGGATGTACTTGTTCGTACCGGTAAGACACTCAAATATTTCGTAGTTTTCTCTCAAGACCTCGCTCACCTACTTAGCCCAAGCGCGGCGGGGTCGAGACAAAAATACACTACAAAAGGTAAATAACGAGCAACGAGAGAAGACAGTGTACCTCATGGGCGGAGGCTCATCCTGTAGTGTCGTCGATGGTCGGCGGTCAGAGGGGATTTGATGAAGAGGCACTAGAGAGATCATAGCAGCTCATAGAGCAAAGGGCGATGTCGGAGCTAGTGGTAAAGGGGCGGAGAGGAGTAAGATGAGAGCGGCAGCGGTCGTGGCTCTAGCCAGCAACAGGTCATGGTCGGCGCTGTTGTATTGGACACACAATGCCGACACGATGGGCAGCTAAGGCGAGCCGGTGGCAACGGGCTTATTACCCTTTAATAGAAGAATACCCAACCGGGGCGCGATGGCTATCGGCAGTGGTGTGGGTGATCACTTGGACTCCTTGGTGGTGCAGAGCAATTGATTAGGTGGTTGGCCACCGTCACGGAGTACCTGATTAGGAGCAAGAACCGTGGTGGATTCCCGGTCAACCTTCAATCAGGACTGAGCAATCCCAGGCAGGCAAGTTCTCGTTCAGTGGGGATCCCCACCAAGGGAGCCGCAGGCAAGAAAGTCCTCAATCAAGCAAATCTCGACCAGTGGGGAACTCCTATCACTTGCGGAGTAATTTCCCAAACCCGATGAATCTTTGGTCAGGTTGAATTGCCAATCGATGGGGGGTCTCGACCTGGACGAATCTCTCAGTCTATGGAGCTCTCGATCAAATGGGTTTCCCGACCAAGAAGGGCGCTCGTCCAGAACGGCCGTGGAAGAAGGCTCTCGACCAAGGAAAGGAGTTCCCGTCCCAAACCTGGTCATGGCAGGGGAATTCTTGGTCGATTCCAGACCAGTCAGGTAAGCTGCGCGAGCGGCAATCTCCGAACCCGACATGTACTTGGTGGAGCAAATGGGAGGAGTCGACGCTGAATTCCCGATGCCGTCACTTGCCTCCGCACTGAACGGTGGACATGGATGGTGACCGTCGGGGGAAGAAGAGGGATTGAGGTAGGAATTCGGAAGGGATCTGCACACCCTTCTTCCCAAGATTCCCTCTCCCGCTATCCCTTCTTCAGCGGCCGTCCTCGAGCGCCAGGTCGGTGACGGCCCCTTGCGCTCGTGGTCGTCCAATGGTGGCTGGGAGCTCGGGCTCAACCAACAGATTCTTCACACGCCATTCCCCTTCACTTAGGAGTCAGGAAACACCTGCGAGCAGGTAAGAAATCCTTCTCACTATCCTTCTCAATCTTCCTCTTCTCCCCTCCCTTTTTGAAATCTCTTCTCCCAAGAAGGGGGAGACCAGAAAATGCAGACAAAACGGTTCTTCTTGTTCTTCCTGGTCTGAGAAGGCTAGGGCGCCCTCCTCTTCCCTTATAAGGGGGGAAGAGGTCAATGGCCCCCCTTAGCTGGGTCAACAAAGGGGGTAGAGTCCATGAGGGGCCCTTATATAATGGGCCCCCATTACACATAGACAAAGGGGGATTGAAAATATAAAAAGGAAAAGGGAAAGGGGAAAGGACTAGGGGCCCCTTTGATGAATCGAAAATGATAGTAATATCTATGTGCAATTATAGCTAAGTTATCTACTTCTTTATCTGGATATATTATCAACATTTATGGTAAGTTGTGAAAAATCATGAAATAAAATCACCTTTTTCTAATTTGGAGTTCATTATTGTCATTTGTGCGACTAACCCCACTTAACTCAATGAGTTAAGTGGAATGAATCTCACTCTCTTCTTAATTTATGCGGAATATGCAAGAATTCGATGAAACTTTCATGAATAAAAGGCATAATTAGATGAAGAAGAAGCTATTTGGACCAAAGGAGCAGGCTCAACCACAACCCTGGGAAAGAAAGGAGGCCCAAATCAAGACAACTGGCTCTACTCTAAAGGCCCACTAAGGAAGCTCCACGAAGCCCACTATGAGAGGCATCTTGGGCCAAAGAAAGGATGGCAGGGGGAAGGCCCAGTCATGATTATTTATGACCATTTTAGGTGCTTGGATGTTGATTGGAGGACACCCTTGGACGTGGATCCAAGCCAGAGAAGAAGATCCAGCCATTCAATCCACAAAACATCCAAGGGTGGAGACTTAAAGATAACACCTTTAATGCTAATTAAGGAAAGAAGTCTTGAACGTCCATGGGGTATTTCAAAGGTCTCAATGCTGATTGGAGGACCATAATGGACGTGGATCATGACCCTGAAAAGAAGATCTGGCCATCCATTGTATTAAAAATCCAATGGCTCTCATTTGCTCTCTCTCCCTATATAAACCATTTTACCCTATTGTAATATGCATCTTGTGATTCAATCCAAAGTAATGTTTGGTGGCCTAAGTGCAATTGAGTCATAGATCCATTCACCTCAGTGAGTGCCAGGCTGAGCAGGAAGCATCCAGGGCTGAAGAAGCTGGTGCAAAGGAGAAGAAGTCCCTTGGACCTTGGCGGGTGTGACAAAGAGGTTACCTTCTTATTTCTCCTTTTTCACTCTTTTCTTTCATCATTTGTCTTTTTGATTACTCTTGAATCACCTAGCCAATATCCAGACGGTTCCAATGCATCCAACCATGCTCTAAAATTCATTCTAGAACTCATTCTAGAGTGAATTTAGTGCAGTCCATTTTTTCTCTCTCCTCCACCAAGCCACTTTCCCCATTTGGCATCCAGACTTAGCCAAATTTTGACTAAGTCCAGAGCGCCAGACTGTTTCATTTCCTATTTTGTTTCGACTTTAAAATACTCCTAAAAAATCCCCAAAAATTATTTTCTGCCTACTAATATTATTATAATATTATAATAATATTTTAACTTTCTTTGTTTTATATTTTTATTTAGTTAGTTATTTATCTTCATATGTAGTAAACCTACTTCTAAAATTATTAAAATATATATATAACTAAAGCACAAATTATTAAGGAAAAACCCTTGCTCCCTGTGGATCGACCCTTACTCTCCCTACGCTAGAAAGGTTATTATAATTTTTTGTTGTTTTAATTCGGATAAACCAACGACACTAATTAGTGAAGTTAGCTCATCACTAATTACCCCAAAATCTGAATTATCACCCTTCCCATGACGATGAAGACAGACATACGTGACACGTCGCGAATGTGACGAAAACAAAATGATGAGAACGGGAAAAGGCAAAACACACGAAAAAAGGCGATGAAAACAAAAGCGATAATCGAGCATCTTTCACCCGATCTTCTATGTCGGGGGGTGGGGGGAGGGGGGGGGGGGGGGCGGCGCGGACGATGTCGTCGACGAACTTCAATGGCGTGTGCCATCAGGTTGTATAAGTGATCCATTGACCTGAGACACCAAGCACATCTCGTGGATGGCCGACTACATTTTGATTACGACTTACAAGCCTCAAATCATGGGATTCAAAAAATTCATAGCTCAGATGTAGTAAGAAGCTCACAGAGATGATTGAGTTATCAAGACATGATTATTCACCCTCAGTGTTAGAGGAGATAGACTCATGGAAGATGATGCACCAAATCCCTATCTAGGGTAATAAGGATATTGGAGAAGGTGTTCTCCAATGATCCCCATTACGTATTAGTAGTAATCGAATGACGTATTAGGGTTTGAAAATCAACCCATACCTAAGTCGTTTGAGAGTATCATGCGGATGATGGATTATACATATACAATAACCGATAACAATAAAGGTTCCATGAGAGAGTTCAAACACTACTCAATATCTTCTAGAAGATGAGGTATAACTTGGCACCCCATGGGCTGGAAAATTGACCTTTAGTTAATTAATGTATATGTTGATTTAGTTAATTAATAAGGCTGACTAATAATTGTTATTAGGCCACTTAAGTTGGTACCAGAATGATACATGGGCCTAGAGGGTCACACTCATAAGATCATAAGGGCGCTGGTGAATATATTTTTACTAAATGGGTTTTTGAGAAAAACTTAAGTGAAATATAAATACTGAAGGGGCGCTCATTTCAAGCACCCAGAACATCGAGAATTGAGAGCCCCACTTTCCTCGGCTCTGCCCACTTCTCAACTCAACTAAGGAGAGTATTTTCATGCTTAGAAGATCTGCAACATTTTCAAGAAGAGGTGGAGCTCCAAGAGCAACGTGATTCCATGGATACTTATAGAGGCTGGACACGTGAACGGCTTCAAAATGATCGCAAAGTGAGCAGGTCAAGAGTGGAACAAGTTCCCCATAAGGTACATTTGATGTATGATTTTATAGATCTATTTAGAATCGATAAACACTTTTGCATCCATGCAAACCAGGTTTTCCATGATTGAACCAATGTATAGAATCCAACATTACATACATTTCCATGTAGAAAAAAATTATAATCTACGAGACCTTGCCTTGATAAAGCAATATTGTCCTTGTCGCTGCCCTACTTTATCCATTTCACAAGACACAGTATTTGATGTTGCAACCTACTCGAAGGTTGTGGCTTATATATGAGCTATTTTCCTTGTTAGACCATCGGCCATAGAATATACAAGTCATGTGAAATCTGTCAGTTATCAATAAATACCATCATCAGCATGGATCAGTCAAGCACTAACTAGTGAACCCATAACTCGAATGGCAATACAGCTCCACTAGAGGATTTCAACTTATTTCTACGTACGATGCATCAAGGAGGTAGTGAAACTGTGGAAAAAGGGTGGTGCACTCAGGGTTTAATAGTGTACCCTATGCTGGGAAAGATTGCTCGTGAAGATATGTCGATTTCTGCAATAAGTGTTCTTTTAGAACGGTTATTCTTCATAGGGCCTACTATTGTAACTTATGAGCAATACCAGCTGGAGGCTCCCATTATCGAGACAATTGTGTGTGCTAAGTGTTCGTGGTGAGGCAAAAATGTAAATGGTATGGCATTCCTCATGAAACTGAAGTTGAGGGGTACCAAAATCATTGGATACTACACTTATTTAATTTGGATTTGTGTTGGCCATATAGATATTTTACTTCATATATTACTTATTTTCATTTCTCTTTGTTATGAGGCCATGCAACTGCGCAGTGGGCACTAGGGCACTAAGAGAAGAAAATATTGGTTTCATTGCCGCCTGTATATACTGTATTTATCGTAGACTTACCATAACATTTGATGTGCTTGATGTTGTTATGTTCCATTTATTTAAAAAATACTATATAACACTCTGCAAATGTTGAATTTTTGTCAAATTTTTGTCAACGTAATCAGGTGGGGGGATGACATATTTTGGAGCCCACGTGCATGTCATAAGGTAATCAGGTACAACTTCTCTGTGGTGATTGTTGATGGTCCACTGTCAAGTTGGGTGCATTGTCTGGCCCATTAGTGACCTGTTCAACAAGACTGACGTATACGATAACAGATGGCTCTACGAATAAAACACTTTCTGGCCTGATTCCTACCTTCCCTGGATACTAGTTTCATTTACCTCTCTTAGATAATACACTTCATCAGTTCAGTTTTGAGAAACCTATGTATAATCTAGTTCCTCATTTCTTCTATCCTACTTGTCTTGTTGCATTTCATTTCACCTTACACATTTCATATTGGGCCCAAAAGTATCCTTCAAAATTTCTTCATTCCTTAAATGTTAACACATTAATAAATCAGGCCATATAGATAATACACACAATTATCATCCTTATTTTAATAACTTTACTTATATTATTAATCATATCAATTTTCACCATTACTTTTAGATTACCAAATTTAATTTTAATCATTCTATTCTGACAAAATTTCTTAACGCCGATAACAGCTATCCAAACAAAACCTTGTTCGATATCACTATCCGCTAAACGATGTTGGTGTCTGTTGTCACTTTACGCATAACAATATCCGATATCATAATCCGATTTGAGGCCACCAACTACTACTCTATATCGGAGATATTTTGGGTTTCCCAGATAACGGATATTGCAATATCGGATAACAGATATCGACTACGGATAATGGTACTAGCACCCCACTTGACACCATACAAATCCAACACCCCTTGTTTAATAATTAAGACTGATTTCCATTATCATTTCCTAATCATGTACTACAAAAAAAAGATAATATATAAACCGTCATAGAAACAGTCCAGAGGACTTGGTACAATACGACAGAGAAGTAGGAGAGTTCATTGTCTACTCCGCCGCTGAACGATGCTTCGAGCGGCGAATTCCCGAGCTCGAGCCGCTGCTTCCGATCTCCATCTCTTCCGTAGATTGCTCAGCAACGTTCCCGAAGCTACCGTCTATGGCGGGCCGAAGCCCCAATCCCCAAACCAGAGATTCACCCTCACCAATCTCCGCCAGAAGCACCGCCATGGCGAGCCCATCACCGTCGTCACCGCCTACGACTACCCCTCCGCTGTCCACGTTGATTGCGCTGGAATTGATGTTTGCCTCGTCGGCGACTCCGCCGCCATGGTCGTTCACGGCCACGACACCACTCTCCCGATCTCTCTCGATGAGATGCTCGTCCACTGCCGCGCAGTGGCCAGGGGCGCTTCCCGCCCGCTCCTCGTCGGCGATCTCCCTTTCGGATCTTACGAATCTTCCACTTCGCAGGTACTTTCTCCTTCAATCTTATTATTGATTCCTCTTTCTTTCCTCGATCTGTGATGATAGAAGGCTTGCATGAA
Organism: Wolffia australiana; assembly: GCF_029677425.1. Classification (NCBI taxonomy): domain Eukaryota; kingdom Viridiplantae; phylum Streptophyta; class Magnoliopsida; order Alismatales; family Araceae; genus Wolffia; species Wolffia australiana. The sequence continues at coordinate 15,806,789 of NC_135839.1, read as the reverse complement.
ACTCGAAAATCACATCTTATATGATGGGGATCGGATTAAAACATATGACGTTCTTTGTTTTGATCGTTTCATCGGACCCATCCTCGAGGATTGTTTTGTTTCCCTTTAATTATTTCCGTTTATGGGTTTATAGAGATCAAATCCTACAGTTAGCAATTTACTTCATCTTTCCATTAAAAGGTTGAGCGATTCAATTTGATGGCGCAAACCGATGGGAACCGCCGATTTGATCACGCATGGTCCTCATGATCAAATTGAATTGAATCGGTATTAATCGGATCAGATGGATCGGTCCTGATCACGTCCTGGGTTTTCTGACAGATCACGGATTGTGTCATGGCCTTACAGATGGAAGCGGTACGATCTATTGGATAGACCATTTAACAAATTCTAAAGTGAAGGATTTCATCTCAAATCTGCAGACCGTTTATGGATTTAAAGAGAAAATACCATCAAGATGGTTTGGAATATTTTGAAGACCCATAAACGGAAAGAGTGTGGAATTATAAACCGGTCCTCCCTCCCTGCTCAGCGGTTCAAGTAAAGCCGGTCTTTCCTGATCATTATCAATCATGTTCCTACAAACTAATCGATCACGACAACCAGATCATGATCAATCAGAATGCAGATGAGATCAAATTGAGAATCGCTCTATAGATGATCTGGCATGTCTAATTGTAATCATCGAGCAATCCCAAATGGTGATCCAGATTTGATCAGAAGCTTGATTTTCTGATTCATCCCCAACTCCTATACTCGCATTTATACAAATTCGCATTTTTCTCTTGCAGGCTGTGCAATCTGCAGTGAGGATGCTTCAGGAAGGAGGAATGGACGCGATCAAGCTGGAAGGGGGAGCACCGTCAAGGATCATGGCAGCCAAGGCCATTGTGGAGGCGGGAATCGCAGTCATGGGCCATGTCGGCCTCACTCCACAGGCCATCAGCGTTTTGGGCGGGTTCAGGCCGCAAGGGAAGAATGTTACCAGTGCCATCAAGGTCTGCTACCTACTGATCCCTCTAGCAATGATTATTTGGGGTAGTTGAGTTAATTTGTGCTGGAGGACAATCTTGCCTAAGTTAATAAGTAGTACCCTAGCTTTTATCTCAGCATTTGAATCTAAATTCGGGATCAGTGCCAAGGTTGCATGTTCAGATTAAAGAAGCAACACACTGTGCATCTATGTCATACATAGGCCTAAGGCAGTTCCTGTGAGGTAGTGTTGGAGAACAAACTCATGCCAAAGCTAAGTAGTAGCACCATTGATATGAGGTTCAACTTTTCGCAAATCTTTACAAACTGCTGCAGGCCATAGGAAAGTTCTGTAGGAGAGTGTTAGGGAACAACATCTTGCCTAACTTAAGAAGTAGCACTCTTGATAAAAGCTGTAACTTTTAGCACAGTGATAAGCACTTGAATCTTGTCAAATTTCTTACATAATGCTTTCCTGCAGGTCGTAGAGACTGCCCTCGCATTGCAGGAGGCAGGGTGCTTCTCAGTGGTCTTGGAATGTGTCCCCTCCCCAGTCGCCGCTGCAGCAACCTCTGCTCTTCAGATCCCAACAATCGGGATCGGTGCTGGCCCTTTCTGCAGCGGCCAGGTTTGTTCTTCACTCTGTCCAATATATACTTGGATCGAATTGCTCAAGAGCACATCAAGAAGAATTGTGGCTGCTTTATCCTGAGTCTTGGTCCAAGAGTTTCTGGTTTGGCCGTCTCCAATTTAATTGTCTATTGATAAGAATCCTTAAAATATCATCGCCACATTCATCAAATTGCTCAGGAACAGATCACGAATCTCAATAGATCAGTTTTGGTGAATCAGTTTTTGGTTAGATTATCCCGTCATTCGGTTAGTTCAATCTCCAATTCATATTAAACCTCCAATATCCTCCGCACCAGGGTCGAATTGGTCAGGAGAGCATGATAAATCCCAGTGAATCAATTACTTGTTCAGTTTCTGGCTAATTCAATAATCTACGTATATTTCTCGTACAATCAGATCCCCACTTAAATTGCTCAAGAATACATCTTGTATCTTTTACAACCAATTTCTGGTTCGATCATTCTTACTCTACTAATTCAATCCTCCATCAATATTTCACCTCTGATCTCATCCGTGCTTTGATTCGTGATCTGTTCTTGATTACCACAATTCAGTCCTCTGTTCTTCCTGTGGAAAAGTGCTTACCAGACACTCAAATTTAAACGCAGGTTCTGATCTACCATGATCTGCTTGGCATGTTTCAGCATCCTCATCATGCCAAGGTATACCCAGAAACCCTGTCCGTCTTCATTATCATCATCATCCTCATCACTCAACTTTCATTTTCAGGTATCTCCAAAGTTCTGCAAGCAGTATGGGAATGTGGGAGATGTGATAAACAAAGCCCTCCTGGAATATAAGCAAGAGGTGGAGAGCAAATCCTTTCCTGGCCCTCGCCACACGCCCTACAAGATTAACCCAGAGGATGTGGCAATGTTTCATGATGAGCTCATGAAAAGAGGCCTTATCGAATCGTTTAAAGCTGCTGCATCCGCAGTTCATAGCTCCGAAACTCCCACGGAGCCCACAAATTAGGGGATATTTGCAGATGGTAATCTTCTTCCTGGCACTTCGAATACTAGGATTTTCAAGCTCTGAGTTAGTGGTAATGGTGACGTTCTTCTTGGGGGCAGAAAGGGGCGTGGGAAGACGAGCTGCACCATCTGCTGGCCGCAGCACAGCTGCCCACGTCGTCTGTCCTCAACATCAGCCACTCTCTCCCATGCCCTGATCTCGCTCTCTGGTTCTTCTGCTGATGCAATGGCCAGAACAAAGCTCCCATCGATGGCCCCTCTGCCTACCATGCCATGTTTGAGATCCATGCTGTTAAGTGCACCGGTGACACTGTCACCATGCCAGAGTTCAATTCTCTCTTGAGTGGCCTTGCCAGGGAGGGGGATTTCCCCAGAATGGACGAGCTCTTCTCAGAGATGGAGCAATTGGGTGTCCACCAGAACCCCGTCACCATTGGAATCCTGGTCAGAAATCTTGACTCAACCAAGCCTTGAACTGCTCAAAGAAATGGCAAAGAGCGATTTTTTATGTTCTGTGAAATCCATTTACTGTGATTTTGGACCGAATTATGTGCTCTGAATTCTATGTTGACACCTATTCCATGCAAAAGAACAAACAGTAATAATGTCTAATAATAAAAGAATAACGGCATGAAGTGGCAAAATGCATTGTAGTGCCACATATATACTATTTCATTCCTTGGCCATTGAAGCAAGGCGAGGTGAACGAGTAGTCCAGGTATTGCTGTGTATTTAGGGTGATTTTAATTGCCAAATGTTATTGTCCTACCAAGTGTCCAAATGTCATTGTAATATTAGTTGCAACTGTTTTTACCATCATGCAATATGTCCCAACAAATTTAAAAATAGAATGATAGGTCTACAAATGGTGGATTCTAGCATTGTGACTTGTGATGTCATAATGTCCTCAATCCACTTTTATTGACCGAGAATACAAATCAAAGATAAAAATCCATGATTAGATTCAATGCAAATTTAGTTGAAGGGCAACTTGACGGAATAGAAAGATTGTCAGCAAATGTCATTTTAACGAAAATAAAGCCTTAAAATAATCCTTCAAATGTATTCTTAGTTAGAGAATTAAGGTACGTATGAATTCGGTAAAGTATAATCTCTAACATACCTAAAATTTAACAACATATATACTAATGAAAATAAAGTTAATCATTTAAATCCCGCATACATGCATATATGAACATATTAATGCATATAAACCTCTAAAATTAATAATCATAATGAAACAAGAAGTAGGTTATCTCCCCCCTCCCATTTTTTTTGTAGTTAGTTCCATAGAAGTCTCCTTTTCAAATTTATTGGACTGTTGATGACCTTGAGAACGTAAAAGACTAGCAGGAAGAATAAATCACATCAATCATACCTCTAAGAATGAACATCCCCATGAAGTACCAGAAAATTCATTATTACTCCATTCTGGTATTAGAAAGGAGAGAAGAGAAGAGAAGCTTGCTTGTTGCCAGGTATGCCACTATCATCATGAAATGATAGCATTCTCTTTGTTAAAAGTGGGCCTCACATCTGTAGCCAGCAGGGTTTCTCTCTCACCATGTGTGGCTACTCAATTCCTAGAAATTACCACTTATGTTCCATGATGAATGCAAATTTAGTGTAATAATTTGCTGTTGCCATGAGTTAATGAGTAACAATTTGTATTTTTTTATTATAAAATAATTTGACTAGTTAGTGATGAGCAACAAGCGTCTCTACAGAGAACGTATATTTAGGAATATAATCTCTTTTGTTTGGTGACTAATGCATGACAATATATATTTTATTAATTAAGAACACAGTGAGATAAGAAGGATTATAATTAAAGATAAATTTATGGAATGATTATATATGGATACAAATGAATGGAATAAGTGGGTGCGATGAATGATGATGAAGAAGTGTAAATTAGAAATGGAGCTATCATGTGTATGTGTGTTATAGATGAGATGAATGTGGATGTGTCTGGATGAACTTGGATGGATATGGACTGGTAGATGTAATGAATAGATGTGAATGACATGGAGAAGAAGACAATGAAGTAAGCTCAAGAAGACAAACCATACATCATTATATTTTATCAAAATAATGGCAATTTATAATTGCAAGACAGGCCTTCCACCTTTATGCTCTTTAGGAAGGGGAGGCTTGAGAGGGGGCATGGGAACAATCGAAGGAAATGTGGAAGAGACAATGGAAGATGAGTGTTGGTTTATAGAGTTGGGGTATTACGAATAAAAATGGGGTGTACTAGGTACCTAAAACTCAAATATCTTCTGATAAAAGATTTTATATACTAAATAGATGTATCTCTATCTGGGAACAAAATATATGATAGTGATGGTGCGACACAGCCTATGACCCCAGGATCAGCACCCAAGGAGTCGGTATCCTCATCGACATCGCCGCCGACTTGTGTCCAACCCGCACGTCAAGCCAAGGTTACAACGGGCACACCCGGATTCAGATACCCCTGGTGATGACGCGCCATCTTCAGTCTTGATTACCACTCCTATCCATTTTGTGTTTTCTACGTTTCGTGTTTTCTCTCGTACTTCCCACTTTCATAATCCTGTTGTAGCGAGGGGAAATTCCCGTATGAGGATACTTTCCCCTCCCTCCCCTTAATGGGCACAAAACATTTTCATTTCAGTCTTTTGTAGTCTCAAAGGGGGCCCATCCACCTCCCTCCTATAAAGGGAATGGGTGGGCGCCCTCCAAAAACACTCTTTGAATTTGCTTGAAAGAAAACGTTGGAATTTGAAGAGTCCCTCGTTAGGGAAGAAGGAAGGAGGAAGAAGAAGAAGAAGAGAGGAGAAGGAAGAAGGGAACGCTGCCGCCCGCCGCCAGCCCACCAATCGCCCAAGCTGCGCTCCGCGCCGCCGCGGCCCGCATCACCACGCCGCCGCGCCCGCATTGCCACGCTCACATCGCCGCGCCCGCATCGCCGCGCCCACATCGCCACGCCGCATCGCCGCGCCCGCATGGCCGTGCCCTGCGTCGCCGCCCCCGAGCCGCTGCACCCCGCGCTGCAGCGCCCCGTGCCGCCGCGACAGCAGCCCACCGTGCTCGTAGTCTACTCTTCGGCGCCACCCTCGACTGTCGTTCTGTCGCCGCCCACCGATACAGCCCTTCGGTGCTCACTCCCCACGGACTGTTTGAGCCGCCTGCTGTCGTTGCCGCCGTCACCAACGACCATCCCGTCCTCGTCAAAAATGCAACGGGCAATACCGAGATAGCTGTCGCCGGACGCGACGAAAGGTACTCCACCCTGCACTCTCGTCTCTAATCTCTTTCAGTACACTTTCTATTGCCTCCACCGCGCTCCGGTTAGACGTAGGTGAGAGGGACAGGCTGAGAAAATGACAAAAGAATACACGTGAGTCTTACCTGTTCGATGCGAGTTGGATTTCGCCCGTCCCATGTGAGCAATACCTGCGGGGTTTCCCCGTTCGATCTCCTAGTCACCCTCGTCCCTTCGATGAGGTTCAGGAAGTCTGGACTAACCTTCCCTTGGTGACCCTGTTGAACCCCGGGAACGACACCCACCGCAAGTCGGCATTTGCACATACCACATCTAGATTATCACGCATTCACTCTCATTTCATACCTGTCTGCTATCCATATCAGACGACACTCCTACCGTAGTCCGATAGAGACCTCTCTTCACCACCGAGTCCATACCCTCGGTGACGACCGGACGACGTCTTGAGGACGTCCGGCATCAGATAGGATGATGCAGGTATTTTGTATACAGGTTCGGGTAATCCCTTGATCTTGTTGTTGGGAAATCATGATCGAAAGTACTATGGCTAAGGCCCTAAGAAATTATTCCGCCCAAAAACAAAGTAATGGCAGAAAACAAAATGATATCAGAAGAAATGAATTTCAGTGTCGATGAATCATGTCATCTTTGACTTTGGAAGTCTTCCATTGAAAGGCAAAACATCAATCAAATCTTATAATATTTACTCATAATTTAATTGAAACAACCAAATTAATGGTTGTTGATCTGAAATTTTATATAATGTAAAGTTGTAATTATTTTTGGCACAAAAAGTTTGGCTTATAACTTGATGTTTTGCACCTTTGACGAAATGGTGAGATGTTTTCTCCCTTTGTAAGGATGAAGCACTTTACTTATACTTTATGTGAATTTAAATCAGATTTAAACTCTGGTTGCCATATTTAAATCCTATGAATGAATGTTGCGCTAATCTTGACTCGTGCATGTCATCTCTGCGTAGGGCTCATTCTATTCTTCTATGCATGAATGTTACATGTTCTTATGTATGGTCATTGGTAGATTCAAGTCAAAAAGTGTTGACTAGCATTGTCAAAGTCATTTAAAGCCTTATCCATTGTGAACATGCATCAAAACACTAATTAAAGCATTTTAAATCAATATGTTTCACCATAAATCATCTTGAGTGTTGGGGGGCCGGAGAGACCCTGGGAGAGGAGAGTCAAGGGGGGGTCCAAAATTCCATTCCTGCCCAACATGGCTTTGGAACTAGAATTCTGGTCTACCCAAACCTCGGGACTGAAATTCCAATCCTGACCCATGGTCAGCAAAGTGAGTCTATTATGTAATATTTTGTTTTATTAAGCCCATTAGGTCTCTAGGAAAATCTGATTATGAGATTTTCAGATTCCCACCTCCCCCTTCCGGACCTTTTTTTTCTCTAAGTCCGTTGAGTCAAACCAATAGATTTATCTATATTGAACTAGTTTCAATCAAACAACTGGGTCAAGTTGGCCCTATCATCCAACCCCCACCAGACTCATGCCAAACCCTATCCTCGTCAATCTCTCATTTAATGAAACTGGTTGGAAATTACAAGAGAAGATACCCTTCTAAGAGGTGGGAGACGTTGACCAAGTTGATCTAAACGTGACAGTGTTGCCCTTCTTCAATCCATTTGACTTTTAAAAAGACTAAAGACAGCTGGCTAACGCGTTTATTGGCAGGGTAGTTGACCTCTTGCACAACACGGGTTCACAGAATCAATGGCAGGGCTTAATATCCACTTGCCTCTCACACAACACGCGAACCGTTGACCTATCCTCTTCAACGCCTGCGCTGAAGCGTGCAAATTGAACTTTACTGTGTTCATGATGGTTAACCAAACAAGGGCGAATTCACTATGTTCTTGTTCTTTCCGCGGTTGTGCAATGGCAATAGTGGCTGAAATAGTGCATATCGTTAGGGCCGCCGCCTCCACGACGCTCTCTCTCTCCGTGTGAAAATCAACGCCACCGTTGGAAAAAAACGCGGATAAGGCCGATCGGAAACGACCCAACGGTGTAAAAAAAATCAGCTGACAAGAAAGCTCTGGGAGAGACCCTCGTCCAAGTCTCCGAACATCAAATCATCGGTTAAGTCCATGTCCCCGAGGAAAAAAAGATTTTCTTCGTCATCGTCTTCGTCTCCTTCTTCTTCGTCAATCTCCTCTCCTTCCATTTTCTGAAGAGGGGGGAAGAGAAGTTCGTCTTCCACAGAGGAAACAGGCGGTGTTGTGGGAGATAGTTCGGCAGACATGGTTCTGCTGCTTGTGAGCTCAGCGTTAGAACTCGGCGGAGACCCAAAAGAGGAGGAAGAAGAAGGAAATTTCTGGCGAGTGCAGCCGGCTAGCGAATTCCTGTGAACTGGAATTGGGTGGTTGTGTTCGCCTGTGTACGTGATGATTAGGGTTTCCGGATCCGTCCTGCTTCTCTCCACCTGCTTCCTCGCCATGCACCCTTTTGAGCTGCTGCACCTGTAATACCCTCTGCAACCACCGTCCACAAGAAGAACTTGTAAGCATGACGATGATGAAGATGATGATGATGATGAGTGATTTGCTAACCGAGGATAAGGAGAGCCTTTGATTGGCTTTTGGCCATACTTGCGCCAAGCCCACATGTCTGAGGAGAAGCCGCTGGCAGGCACCTGCCGCACCTCCTTCTTCTGCTGGTTTTTCCTGAACAAGTTGTGATAATTAGAAGAAATATTCAAGAGGGTAGGAAGAGGTTGGGGCGAGATCTTGATTCTTGAATACCTTCTCTTGCCTCGTGGGGTCTGGCTCAAAGACAAGGCTTGCGGTTGCCGGGTAGTCTGCGGCGGAAATAGATAGGAAGGTTTACCCTTTGGCGAGGGCACGCGCATCTGCTGTTTGGGCTCCAAAGATTTGGTAAAAAAAGGTTTGCAGAGTTCTTCCAGCTCTTGTAGTCCACTCTTTTGATCGGGGAAAACCCCAGAAAGGTAACCTAAAAGGTCGTCTTCTTCTTCCTTTGCGACGACAGGAAGGAACAAAAAAGGGTCAAGCGCTTCCACCGTTGACCGCGCCGCTCCTCCGCCACCTCTCACCACCGCCTGAAGATCCCAGCCGTCGTCTTCCATGGCCATGAGAAAGAAACCCTAAAGGAGAAAAAGGAAAGAAAACCCTTTTTCCTCTGTCGTTCTCTCTTTCTCTGAACTGCGGTTGAGCAGTCGAAGAGGGGAGAAGGATGACGATCAAGGGGTCAGAGTGAGATGAACGGTTCAGAGGAAGAAAGCTAAGGAGAAAGACTTGTGGGATAACGCCGACGCCGTGCCCAAGAGATAGGGGCTGACTTTTTTGAGTTCTACTCCTGCTTGCGCGTCAATATGTAGTGCAGACTGCAAACCGAGGGTTCATCGCCTTTTCGTTTTCGGTTCCTTTTTTAAATATATTTGCCTATAAAAGCTATTAGATTCGGCTGGAAACTGTCAACCTCCCTCCTCTCCCAAGGAATTAATGGCGTCGTCGTGCCCCGTTTACGCGTCTCCGAAGAGACAATGCGATAAGAATAAGGCAAAGGATTGCGTCACCGCTTCTCCGGTCAACTGCTGTGTCGTCTCGAACACATTTACCGCCCACTAAACCGTGAATATAAAAATAATCGCCTGCTATGATTAGTTCATTACACCGCCAAAGACAATCTAATAAAATATAAACGTAACAATGCTTCTTAGACCCGATCAATACGTTAAGCAGTACTCTTAAGCTGTTTCAGAGTCAGTAGTTCGACTCACGTCGTGAATTGAATTACGACTCAGATGGAAAACCTCCGATAAATATCGTTAAATAATAGTCCTTATTTGTTTGTAGAAGAATAATGTTTTCTTCCAACCATAAATGTACGCATGACATCACATGGGGCATGTGCATTGAACTTTGTTTAGTCGCTAGGATGCCCTTCTACGGGATAGCTGCCTCTCCGGCGTGCTCCATGTGAATTTGTCTCTCGAGCAACGACAGCTCGAGCGCAAGTTATTCTTTTTTATGCTCAAAGAATAAAGGAAAAAATATTTCGCCAATGTATGATTACGTGAGAGACGTCCAAAGTTTAAGTTTTCGATAATTCTTGGTGACCTCGCTGTAAGTCCAAATCCATTCATGACCCCTGTTTTGGGTTTCCCGGTTGAAAACGGTGCTTCCACGTCATTGTATTGGCCAAATGTCAAGTGGCCAAAGTCTTGCCCATCATATTCTTCTCTGCACCACAAAAGTGTCTTAATCAACCTGGACACCGTTGATGGAGACAGTCGGCGACACATCTGTCTCTCTCTCTCTCCCCTTCTCTCTTCCCCTCTCTCTCTCCCTCTATCTCCCTCTTTCTCTATCTCTCTCTCTGTGTCTCTGTCTTCTCTCTATTTCTATCCCACTGTGTCTTTGTCTCTTTCTCTATCTCTATCCCACTGTGTCTCTACAATTCTATGTCTCTCTTTCCATCACTACCTTTCTTTCTCTTCTTCTCTTTCTGTTTCTATCTCTCTCCGTTTCCATCACTCTCTTTCTCCTTCCCTTTCTCTTTCTTTCTGTCTCCCTTTTTCATCACTTTCTCTATATCCTTCTCTTTCTCTTTCTCTCCCTCTCTTTCCAAGTTTCCATCACTATCTCTCTCTCTTCTTCTCTTTCTGTTTGTATCTCTCTCTTTTCTATCACTCCCTCTTTCTCCTTCTCTTTCTCTTTCTTTCTCTCTCCCTTTTCATCTCTTTCTCTCTCTCCTTCTCTTTCTCTCTCTTTCCAAGTTTCCATCACAATCTCTCTCTATTCTTCTCTTTTTGTTTCTATCTCTCTCCTTTTCCATCACTCCCTTTTTCCCCTTCTCTTTCTCTTTCTTTTATCTCCCTTTTCATCACTTTCTCTCTCTCCTTCTCTTTCTCTCTTTCTCCCTTCCCAACTTTCCATCACTATCGCTCTCCCATCCCCTTTTCATTACTCTCTCTCTCTCATGGTTTCTCCATCACTCTCTCTCAAGCTCTCTCTCATGCTCTCATCATCAATCTCTCTCAGGCTCTCTCTCCATTACTATCTCTCACTCCTCTCCATACTCTCTAACTCTCCCTTTCCACATTTCTTTATATCTCCCTCCCATCAATCTCTCTCGCTCTCCCTCGCTCTCCCTCGCTCCATTTCTATCTGTCTCTCTCCCCGCAGTTTATTTCTTTCTCACTCTCCCTCTCTTCATTTCTTTCTCTCTCATTATCCCTCTCTCCATCACTCTCCTTCTCTACATCACTCTCTCTCTCACTACTCTCTCCACTTATTTCTCCCTCGCTCTCAATTTCTCTCTATCTCGCCATTTATTTCTTTTTCTCAATTTCTGTCTCTCTCTCTCCTACACTCTCGCCTTCTCCATATCTTTCTCTCTCTCTCTCTCTCTCCATTTCTTTATCTCTCTCCCCATCACACACTCTCTCTATTTCTGTCATTTCTTTCTCTCCTTCTCAGACTCATCATCACGATCTCCCTCCATATCTCTTCACTTCTTATTTTTCAAGATACCTCACTATCGCTCTCCATCTCTCTCTCCATTTTTCTCCATCTCTCTCTCTGCTTGTCTCTCTGTGTCTCTCTGTCTGTCTCTCTGTGTCTCCCTGTTTGTCTCTCTGTGTCTTTCTATCTCTATCTCTCTCTCTGTATCTCTGTATCTCTCTATTTTTCTTTCTCTCTGTGTGTCTCTCTATCTCTCTCTCTCTCTGTATCTCTCTATTTTTGTTTCTCTCTCTCTTTGTCTCTTTATCTCTATCTCTCTCTCTGTATATCTCTCTATTTTTCTCTTTCTCTCTGTGTCTCTCTATCTCTCTATCTGTATCTCTCTATTTTTCTTTCTCTCTCTTTGTCTTTCTATTTCTCTCTCTCATCCTCTCTCTCTCTGTATCTCTCTCTCTCATCCTCTCTCTCTATGTATCTCTCTATTTCTTTTTCTCTCTCTATGCATCTCTCTATTTCTCTCTCTCGCTCACTGTATCTCTCTATTTCTCTCTCTCTCGCTCTCTCTCTATGTATCTCTCTCTCTCTCCTCTCTCGCTCTCTCTCTATGTATCTCTCTCCTCTCTCCTCTCTCCTCTCTCCTCTCTCCTCTCTCCTCTCTCCTCTCTCCTCTCTCCTCTCCTCTCTCCCCTCTCTCCTCTCCCCTCTCTCCCCTCTCCTCTCTCCCCTCTCCTCTCTCCTCTCTCCTCTCTCCTCTCTCCTCTCTCCTCTCTCCTCTCTCCACCTACACATGAAATAAGAATGTATTTGGATAAGTCACGTAGCCTTCTTCATTCTACAGTATTGGGGCTTACGTCTCATCGATCCGACGACGGAGAAATAGATGAATTCAACGGGAAGTCCCCGTCAAATCAATAAATCCAAAGGATAATATATATCACGAACAATTTATGGCGACTGCCAGCCTCGCAACGCCACGTTGCGTGCTTTTCACGGGCAGCACAAAATTTCGGCGGCGCCGCCACACCGAAAGCGCGCTCCGTGTGAACTCGAGGCCCCCTCTGGACCAGGGCTGCTTAAATAGCGATTCCCCATCTTGTCTTTCACGAAGGAGCAAGGAAGTTTCCTACGAAGTCAACCCCACCTCTTGGATCAGATGCGTTGACAAAATTACAACCCTTTTGCCTGATTCAATCCCCAACCGTTCTCTTAGATGTTCTTTACACCCCCTCTCCTTTTCATGGTTCTTTCCTGCCGATTCAAGCTTATGTAGTAAAAGAGGTTCTAAAATACAGTTTTTTCTTTGATTTTACTGAATTCGTAATGAAAATGTTATCTTCGTTCACCGTTCTCTTAGTTGAGTGTTTTAACTCTTGAATTATCATTCTACATAAATTTTGAGTTTGCCTTTTCTGCTTGGAATTTAGTTTCGTCCTATACCAAGCTTAGGTCTTGGTTTAGGTTTTTGGCAAAAACCTACGATTAAAAATTATTTTCATGGGACCTTCCACATCGATCCGATTGGTTTACTGTGATCATACAAACCGATCGATCACGACACGTTAGATCGTGATCAGATTCGTTTACTGTTCTCTATGGTTGAGTATTTAACTCTCTTGAATTATCATTCTACATAAATTTTGAGTTTGCTTTTTCTGCATGGAATTTAGTTTTGTCCTATGCCAAGTTTAGGTATACGTTTAGATTTTTGTCAAAAACCTACGATTAAAAATTATCGTTGATGGGACCTTCCGCATCGATCCGATTGGTTTACTATGATAATACAAACCGATCGATCACGACACGTTAGATCGTGATCATTACGATGATTGCTAACGATCAGATCGTTCATTTTTTTATAATAATCATCGAACGATCTGGGGAAGGAGATTGTGACATGATTCGATTAGATAGGCATTTACCATCAAACCACAACTGCATTGAAAGAAGGTTTTGTTGTATTCGGAGGACGATCTTTAGCTCATCACACTGTTGTTATCCCATCACTGTGGCGCAAACAGTGATGCCTAAATACTCGCATGGAATGCCGTGCAGGGAAAGGGGAAGTCATGAAGGTTAAAGTTAGAAAAGACATAATTCTAATGTTTCAAATTTACTGCCTGAAGCTCAATGCCATTCGAAGTTACTGCCAAACATCCAGACAGGACCGAAGCAACTGCTTCTTTTTCGCCGTTACGTTGTGTTCCTTTCTTTTTCTCTTCGTATGGAAAGGGTATGATCGTGTGAGAAGAACTTACGTTGGCAAACTAACACGTCGAGAGGGAGAAGACGATGGCTTTGGCGGCAACGCCGGTCACTAGCTCTCATCGTGTAGCTCTCGTCCCCATTATTTTATGCATTACACTAATAACAGCATGGATCAATGTTATGTATTGTAGACATGTCTGAATGATTGATGCATAAACTTCTGGGTTCATTCAATTATATTATATTCAAGAAGATTAAACTATAGGAATTATCTGTGAAATGAATTCAAAGATTATTATAAAACCCATCTTTGGTAAGTGGAATTTTTTTATAGATCGTTAAGAAATTTTCCATATTTTATATTTCTTTTATATAAAAATCCATCCATATAGATGAAATATATATTTCAAATGCTTAGTCATTTTCAGGATGCATTTTGGCTTATTAAACAAATGGAAGGAGTGGACCAGTTGGTGTTACAGGTCACGAAATGGGCCGGTGGCTTGCAAATGTAGGGCTGGTCAGCGTATCCCACTTCTGCACATGGCGCATGGGGAGAGGTCCAAGCTGGCGGCACCTCTTTTAGAATAAAAAATATATGATATCCATATCTGATAAGATGAGCAGTTTTGTGTGTACATGGAGTTACCATCTTTTTCCTTTTTTCCTGATGATAGAATTAGAAAAAATGGTACCCTCTGGAGCATCTACACTCAATGAGAGAGTGGTTGTGGATTCAATGGAAAATATTGAAATCCAAATGTTTCTTCTGAGCGCAAGATGATCCAAAGTAATTGAGAGATGAGGAAGGATCTAAAATTTACTCCATGAATCTATCGCAGTGAGTAATCTATGATAAGGTGATCTTATGAAACATCCGAAAGTTTTGTCGCAAAAAAAAGATTTAGAGCTATATTTATAAATCACCGGGGAATCGGTTTTGAATATAAATTCTCATGTAAATGGATCACATTAGTAAATTCATGTCAAAATGTATAAATTCCTGTTATTTCCAAATCTTGCCTTTGAGTGCAATTGAAATACCTTCAACTACACATTAAGAGCCACTTTAAAGATTTAATCCATTTCTAAAATCAGACAGAATGCCCTTCCACATACCAAATAGTATAAACAGAAGTTTTAAATATTTTTGTCCAGCCTTTTATTTTCCTGAGGTGGATTATGAAAGTATGCTTGAATTACAAAAATATGGTAGTAACTTTAAATAATTTTCTGATCTTTGCCTCGATAGAGTTTAATAATACTTTGACTTCCACCTAGTACCGAGTGTTTTCCTGGACCAGGGGTGGAACACTTGGTCTGAGATTCTACAAACATAGTTTCATAATCCACCTCAGGAACCTATAGAGATTCCACAAACAAACTATAGATTGGAACCTATAGAGAACGGTAGAAAGGGACAGCCCATGACTTATTTCAGAATAAACAAGTCTCATTTAGCTCACCAACCCCACTTCTTATCTTATAAGAGTCACATATATATAATTGGATGAAATTTTTGAATAATTAATTCAATTCTCCCCCTCAAGATGACACCTAGCTATAGAAGCCCTTGAATATAATAATATGAATGGTAAATTTAGGTTCCAGATCAAAATCTTATTAAAATATTATTTGTCGAAAAAATCTTCTACTTGTGTCAATAGTTTAAGTAATCAGCATGATAATGCATTGGCGGTGCTCGATGACTTATCATCAATTGAGTTTACCATTTAAGTCTAGTTAATAAGTCCAATGACCTAGTGACCTATATTACCAAATGGCCCAACTAAACAGTAATATCAGCATATACATTAATTAATATTTTTTTTTAAAAGCAGATAGATTAATTAATGAAGGATAAATTTCACCCAATTAATATATTGAGTAGCCAGTTTTAGTGGTACCAAGGTACACCTTGCACCCTAGAACATACAAAATAATATTTGATATTTGGGGTATGGTCAACAATCAAATCTTAATCATCCATCCGAGATTATTTTTGATAGCATGGGAAATAATTGGAGACTTCTCTGTAATATTCTCCTACCTTAGCCAGTAAGCTCATTTCATTGTCTTCCTTAATCTGTCTCCTCCAGAGTGGAGGGCAGAAAATCCCTTTTTCATCAATAAATCAGATGTGTATGCTTCTTTCTACTTCTGAGTTAGAACTTTTTGGAATCATATGATTACGGACTCATCGATCATCATCAAAGCACAACCATACATCCACAATAATTGGACCCTTAGTAAATTTTATTTTATAGTTTCAATGTACTTGGATTGAGATAATTGTAAATTTTATCTCCCTTTATTTCTTAGAATATACATTACCATGATCGTCTTTCTGCTGCTTGCTGCAAAACTAAATTTCCATCCACAAGAGGTCTTTCATCTAAAACTATTCCCTGAGTTTCCCTTTGATTTTTTTTGTCTATAAATAACTCCCTGGGTTAAATAATGATATAGTCAAAATAAAGTAGAAATAAATCAAATAGTTACATCAAAACCTCAGGACGTACTTCTGAAACCTACGCTTTGTAAACATTATGTTCCCCATAAATGCATCAAATTTCTCATACCACTGTCGTGAAGACTCCGAAGGTCCTATAAATATTTCTTCTGCTAACAAGCTTTGCCTTGTTGCCTTTGACCATAATACCTTCATATTATTGAAAGTTTACTTCTTCATCAATTTTAACCATGAGAAAAGAAACTATTACATATATTTATTCGAACTCCATGTTATGAGATGCCATAAGAATTAACAAGACACTACTTTTGATATTTTTTACAGCTAGGGGTGATAAACAAAAATCAGGTTTGATTAGATTGTTCAAGGCATCTGACGTAAAACAAATTTAATTTTTCTTAGGACTACCGATGAAGGGTCAATTCCTCAGACAGAAAATATTTAAAAAATGAATCTTAATTTAAATTACTATTTTTTATTGTACATATATTTCTAGAAATTAAATCTAAGTTAATAAAAATAGAGTGAAAACTAGTTTACCATACTTTGCAGAAGTTGAAAAAATAATAAGCCTATTTGACCAACTTTATGCTAACTTTATTGTATAAGTTTAAAACATTTAGCAAATTTCTTCCATGGAATAATAGTTAATTTTCGTTGAATCACTTTAACCAGCTCTTTGGTGGCACTAGATAATGATACATTCAAGGGGAGCATTTATGATGTGAATTAGACAAACAAGGACATTTTTACCATTTCAAATTGCAGCATAGATGGTGATGGACACCCCCAACAAGTGGCAAAGCGGAGGTAAGTGATGTAGATTTACCATCATTTGTGATGACAGAGATGAAGGCTGATACACACCTGCAAGAAATGGAGCCTATGTGAGGGTATAGAATGATAGATATCACATTTCGGACGTCATTTCCAAAATTCTAATTTATGTGATAAAATTGATTATAATTTCCTTCATAAGCACTGAGTTAGTAAGGTTTGAAACTAGAGAGAGAGAGTTTAAAATAAATGAAATTTCATTTTAAAGTATCTGGTAAGATTTTTTCAATATTTTTCTTTCTATTTGTATGATTCTATATAAATGAATTTTAATAAAAAACTGAACTATATAAAATTAAATTAACAAACAAAAGTAAATGTTTTTTTTATTTTTAATCAATTATAGCTGTTTGATAAGATTACTAGGAATTTTCAAGAAATTTTTGGGCAAGAAATAAATGAGAAATACTTTTTTAACCTTTCTCTGCACTTTTCAGGTGGCAGTTGTGGAACCCCACACACTAAACAAGTGGCTGTCGGCACATCAGTGCACAGCCAATGGCTTAATGGGATGAGATTTAGGGTGTATGAAAATGCTGAAACTTTTTCTGGAATAGAACTTTTTAGCATGGTATGGTATGTGGTTAGGTATCTATCTCAGATAGAAAGAAATAAGATAAACATATGAAGCATTACATAGCGCACACAAACTTTTTGTCGCACCAGTTCTAGCCCATGATGGTATTCTTTCTTCTTACCCATATCAATGGATTTTCATGGCTTATCCCTCAATCTGAAACCCTTAAGATTTAGTGGAACCAGGAAAACCAATGCACGAATACCATTAAAAATATACTGGGGTGGAATTAAAGGAGGGGATATTATGAGGGAGGAAGAAAAGTTTAAAGAGATGACCCCATTGTTCTCATCCCCGACCTTTAATTTGAAGGGATAGAAGGTTATAGAATCTTGATCCTCCAACAGGAAATCAGCTAACAAATTTGAATTTGTGAAGTTAGTTAGATTAACCATGTTCCTTTTCACATTTTCTCTAAAGGGGGACGAGTTTTTGGTTTTCTCCTCTTCCTTGAACACTGTGCATCCTATTATAATCCAGGTCATGACTTAGGCTTCTCCTTATCTCTCATTTTCATCCAAAATTGAATATTTGATTTACCTCAGTGCTGCATAAAATTCAAGAAAATATTAAATATATTCCCTTTTATTGAAGAGAATAACGTGCAATTAGTCTCAATTACAAAACAAGTCAGTCAATTAGGATTCAATATATAATTATTTTTCCATTTTTAGTCATAAAATAATATATAAAATATCTATGTAAAAGTAAAATTAAATAATCGAATAAGGCATAATCATATATAATTACCACAATCTATTTAATATTATCAAAAACCTAGGCTTCGTTCAATAATTATAAGATAGGAAAAGGGACAACGAGGTGGGTGAGTTTGAGAAAGATGAAGATTGCATTCATGTCATCATAATTTGCCCAATGAAATGACCAGCGTTTTCTCTTTGTGAGTCTTGAGTAGAATGTGTGCTTTCAATTACTTGCTCCCCAAACTCAAGAATCAGCTCAATCAACATTTTAAATAAGGAAATCACTCCACTGATTATAATTAGGAAAAAAATATGAGGATTTCCTTTTCTCAAAGATGCAGATGTATTTATATATTCAAGACATTGATGGGTATATTTATAGATTCATGATTTCTCTCTCTTCACCATCGATCGCAAGCAGGGCAATCAGTCTCAACATCCATTTTAATTAGTTTATAACATACTCAAGCATGTGTCCTTGACTTTGTCAAAAACACAGAAATGATTGGTGTGGCAATCTGAATTTAAGTTAAGCATCCAATCAGATTCTGCCACATGTTCCTAAAAAGGTGCAAAGTAAGAAAAACTATATTCCTTTCAGTGCATTCCTCATTTTTAAATCACATAATGCCATGTGTCCAGGCACAGTACCTGCATTTATTGCAAATCAAATCTGGCATTTTTTATATTGGTCATGTGTTTCACATGTACAAAAGTAATAATACTGATTTATTTGAACAAAAAGTGACACAATGATTGGCCAATCAGTCACCTCAGTCAACGATTTGTCAATGTCAATCATCTACCCCAATCTGAACAAATTTGATTAGATAAAAGCATTACAATCCTGTAAAAGTATTTGCATAAATCTCTAAATATATCTTCTGATATATAATACTATTTTCTTTCTAAATTTAACATAAATAAGTTTCTATAGAAAACCACACAGTGTGAAATATCAGAATTTTATTTAAAATTCGGGGGGGGGGGGGGGGAGAATATGATTCGTCAATCTCCTTCACTTCACTATAATAGTTTCTTACGTTGAAATGGCTAAGGAATAACTGAAGCACAGGGTTGAACTAGTTTCTTTATCAATATTAATTTTTTTAGTTAACTAACCTAAGATTTTTATAACTAGAAAAAGAGGTAGAGGAAATGGGAGACACATTTATTTTTTTAGATGGCTTAGGTTAATCCTTAATGCTGTTCGGGGATATCTGTTCCGAGGTGATATGCCCTAACTATGTTTGTGTGAATGCCACCTAACAAAACTAGTTGGACATAGGTCTGAACAAGGAAACAAAAAAAATACATTCAGTGAATCCCCGTCATCCTCAATCCCCAAACTCTTCCATGGAGCCACGACGCTTGACCTACTTCAACTTGCCTCTTAAAGCCTTCTCTACTCTAGCCTCCAAGCCTTAACCTGACTAACCAAAAAGATCTAAAAAGAACTATGTACTTCTGAACTCTATGGAATCATTCTCAACAAAAATGAGTATCTAATCAGTTTCTTTAAGTAATATTCAATACAAAGCGTAATTACATGTATTTCAACAGGAATATTCTTTCAGGCTACATTTTTTTAATTCAGAGATAATAATCAGTGAATATAATTATGACTTCCCTGCATCAATACCTCCATATTTTTAATCACTTTTTCCTCTAGACCGCTTCTCCTCCATGTTTCTCTATTGATAAAATTTGTAGATCCGCATTTAACCTTTGGTGCTTAAAGCTATATTATCTTCTTAATTCATCCACCAAATTGTAATATTCCAACTTCTATGCAGCTTTAACAAGAGTAAAAACAACTTATACTTGAGAAAAACTTTCAAAATCAAATTGAATAGGTCTCTACATATCCATCTTTCCATGCTCTTAATCAACCACCTAATTCTTTCGTGTCCAAGTTCAAAACACTGAAAATTTTTCAAAATCAACCCAAAGTTAATACTTCAAGTTCTATGTATTTTTATGAATCTTAAAAACTAGTTATAATTTGAAGAAAAACTCAAATCACACTCAAACTTATATTAAAGATGTTAAACTTATCACATTGGTCAAGAACATGCAAAATTCAGAGGCAGGCTTTCTTATCTTTCAATATTAAATCATACTACACCAAATAACATGATTCCAAATAAATTGGACTTGGATCAATGTTTGCTAGAAATATCCTCTAGAAAAAATTCTGAAAAACAACTTGAAATTACTTCAGGGAGTGAAGATCTCTCTTTCATTTGGATCACGTTAGAGAAGAAGAAGGGGAATTTGAAATTAGGGCTCAAACTTGTAAATATGGAATTATAAATCTGAAAGCCTATGCTGATTAGGATTAGATGATATGAAAGAGCAATCCTCTTAATTTTAAATTTTTATTTATATTATTTTCCATAGTTCCGAAACAACTCTCAATTGTAATGAATAAAAACTTGTCATTAGGCCAAAACCCTCAGATATAACAAAAACCTGGAAACATCAGTAAATTCAGCCTTCATTAAATCACTGATTTAGGACTTTACTTTCGATGACATGACGATAACATATGCTCTATCACTGATCAAATACTTATGTTGATTTGACCACATATTTTGATTTTAAGGACTACATCCATATGATCAAACTTAGTAGCCTTTTAAAATAACTGAGGTCACCATTCGGTCTTCACTTACAACCTGTGAAATAGTTCACTGAGGACTTATTGTGCTTGATCACAACCCCTATTAAGGCATGCAATACTTTTACCACTTATGAAAAACACATGTTAAAGCATTTTACTTAGAAAGCCCTTAAAGCGTAGTCTTCACATTTCATATCCATGTGTCTTTTACTTCTCTCCTTTGATGCTTTGCTTTTAAATTTTCCTCTTAATTACTAATTTAGAACCAACAACTTTATTATCTTTTGAAGGCTTCATGAGAACTCACATGTAATCTTTTTGAAGATATTTCATCTTGTTCTTCATAGACAACACCCATTTGTCATCTTCATGGGAATCAATGTGTGATTCTTGTGAAGGTATTCCATCTCATTTTTTTATAGTCAACACTCATTTTTTAGTTTCACTGGAGGTAATGACTTCTAAAAAACGATTTATTATTATTAAATAGTTTCTTATCCAATTAAGGATACATGAAGGACCATATTTTCACAGCCGTATATTATTTTTTCACTTTTATGAGGCATCTGTGAGCAGCTGTGGAACAAAGTTCTCAAACTCCCCCATCTCTGTTACATTTATCTGAATACTTGCGTCAATTTAAGTAAGATCATCTGCTCTCTCATAAAATCAGATTCACAAAAAAAGATTTTTTATCTAAAAGCTTGGAATTTTGGATCAAGAGAGCATCATTGATATGCATGAACCCCTCAAGAATAACTCAGAAGCATGCACTTCTTTTCTCTTGTATCTTGAGTGCCTTTATCAATATGAATATAACCAGGGAAGCTAAAAAAATTATATCAAACATGAAGATTACCAGGCCACATCTCCGCAGAAGTTCTGAAATAAAAACAACAGATGTCAATATTGATTCTCAATAACAAGTTGTTGATACAACATAAGGCCGAAAATATTTTTCCCGTTATAACATTCTCTCTTTATCAAGCTATTATTCCTTCTTTCATCCATGACATTTTTTTATCTTTGTGCAAACTATTTCGTAATTTTTAATGCCTTAATATCTCCAAAATTCATCGAACTCAGAAGAAATAAATGTCTTGAGAACCTTTAAGTCCTCAATTTTCTAATTCAGCTTACATACCCATACCATCAGAGAATGGTCATCACTAAACATGGCAAAGCATTTGGCACCACCTTTAGAAGTATCCCAAGGACCACACATTAATGTGGATATGGTTGAGTGTGTCTTGTGTTCTCTGAACTTCTATACTGATGCTTAGTCTTTTTTTCTCCCAAACACACAATTCTCACACAAATCCACGTTCATGCAGAGCAAGTCTGATCCCTTACTCAACAAGAGTAAGGGATAAGACTTGCCCTTACTCAACAAGTCTGATTCCCTTTGGCTCATGTGCCCTAGGGGTAATGGCACAATTTTGTGATATCCTCCTCTCTCATAGATGAATGTGATGCATAAAATTCACCAATATTTTTAGTACATTTAATCATATAAAAGCAATGAGACAATTGGTGATTTACTAAAACAAGCGCACTTTTGGAGTCTTTTGGGACTCCACCTTCATGATGTAACACAATGAGCGCCGGGATCGATCGGCACGTGTTACAATACAGAGACAAGATAAAATGCATGGAAAATGATGAATGCACCCTTTAAGAAATCACTCTAAACAAGAAGATAGATGCATGTTTGCTGATTTAGAACTATGGTTCACCTGATCTTTGGGACAAGGATTGACACGTCCAGACTCCCAATGAACCGTGAGAATCACTGAAGTACCTATGACGCGAGAGGTCAATGACCCAAAGGCGTCCGCAACTCCATTTATCAAGCGATCTAGTCGTAACCACAAGAAAATAGATCTATCCCTCGACGTGAGCGGCTATCCTATGTGTTGTATTTTTAAAATGGTGAAGAATTGATAGCAGAAGATGGCACTGTAGAAGGTAATAATACTGAAATGAGAGAGGAACGATAGTACCTGTTTGGCGTGACTGTAGATGATGAGGCTTGCTTGGGACGCGAGACAAGGGCCGCCAGGGTAGGGGCACGGACTTGGGTGGCACGGTGAGCACAGGCGCGCGGATTGCAGGCGCACAAGGAGCTGGCATCGAGGTGCGGCGTGCGGGGCGCGACATGCAAGCGCGGGTGCACGGAGTGTGACGTACGAGCAAGGGCGCACAGGAGTGCGGCGTGCACGCGCAAGCTTGCGAGGAGCAGCACGCGGGGTGCGCAGGTGGCCGCAAGAAGCAGTGTGATGGAAATATATGTGGCCGGCAAGCCAATCACACATTCCACATCTCTTTCCATGTTCATTAGTACAACATATTCATTATAGTGCACGTGTGATGCGTATAATGAAGTCCATGAATACATGATCGGACTTAGTGAATTATGATGAGATTGTAATACGGAGTTCACTAGTCTTTAAGCATGTGTTATAAACATTCATATTCAAAGGATACGTGAGAAGGACATCAAAGTATCTGGATAGAATAACACTATCTAGCCTTACTCATATGATGAGTACGGCTGGTTCCATAACCATTAGTGTGGTGACACTAAGGATAGATAGTGGGTGCTCTTTAGTGGAAAGAGTTCACTAAATTGATCCGTACGAATCCCTGAATGGTATTATACTGATCTGTCAATCAGGTCAATTCACGTCACGGTTGTGTAAGTGGTCTTTAGACCTAAGACACCAAAGACGTCTTGTGGACGTACGGTTGTACTTTGGCGATGGCCAATGAATCTCTAATCATGGGATTCTAAATGGTCTTAGTTTGGGAACATCAAGAAGTTCACGAAGATGATTGAGAGTGGTCAAGGTGGGATCGTCCACCCTCAGTATAAGAGGTGACAGCTTAAGGAAGATGATGTGATGAAGTCCTTGGCCAAGGCAGTGAAATATCATAGAAGAGTTCTCTGATGATTTTTGAATGCATCAGTACTAACTTGGATGACCGATTAGGGTTCGACAGTTGACCATACCCTAAGTCATCTCAGGAGCGTCAAGAGAATGAGAAATTATACATACACGGTAACTGATGACGAACAGGTTCCATGAGTGAGTCGATACACACTCCTTCTATGACACGAGGTGTAGCTTCGCACCCCATGTGTCGGAGACTCGACCTATCAATTGGGTTAAATCGATCCGACATTAATTAATCTATATAATGATATAGTTAATTAATTTGGAAGGCCAATAAAGGTTATTGGGCCGTTGGATTCGTTAACTAGACAGATATATGTGCCTAGAGGGTCACATGAAAATGGTCTTTTGGACGTTGGAAGATATACTTAGGTTTTCGGGGGTTTTATGAAAAATACCCACTTAGTATAAATAGGGGAAGGCCCTGAACGAAATTCAACCAGGCTAGAATTGTTCAAGGGTCGATCCCCTTCTTCTCCCATCTCCCAACACCCCTTCTCCCTAGACGTGGTCATTCGGTTCTTTTTGTGTGAATTTGTGTGAATTATTTATTCTGTTTGGTTTTCCGAACGGAACAAAAAACAAATACAAACATAACATCTCATAGACCCGTGTGTGGTTATTTTGGTCGCTTTGAGCAAAAATTTTTCCTGTTTTGTTCGAATGTGCAAATTTTATTTGTTTTTTAAATAAAAAAGAACATAACAAAGAACAAGGCCCCATGCGGTTCATTTGTGCAAATTTTTTGTTCATTTTAAATGAACGGAACAGAACAACTATGTCTACTTCTCCCTTCCCGATGTGATCGGGACGACGTAACGACATAGACGGAGAAAGAACAAGGCTCGTCAATGAGAAGGACGAGATCCAGTGTGCCTTGGACCTCATGGATACGACTGAAGGCTTCACACATGAGCAGCTCGACTCGACTCACTTCGGGATCCAAGAAATCACTTGATGGCGTTCGATTCGTTCAAGTCTTCCGCTGAAAATCGTTTTCATTTATACATCCAGATCAACGCACGGCAGCATCGATGGCAGTGGTTGCAGCGGCAGCGAGAGCGACGGCTGCGACAGCGGCGGTGGCGGCGACAATGGCAGCGGCGGTAGCGGCGACAACGACGACAGCGGCAACTGCGGCACGATAATAGTGGCAAACCAAGAAGCAAGGTTTCTTGAATGGTAACCCTTCAAGAACTCATCTTCTTGATGAAATCCAAGACCATACAGTGGTCGAGGGATGTTGTCGGCGGCGATTCTTCCACAAATTGATCTCGACATGGAGAGACAGGCACGGGCAATGATGGATCCACATTCTCAACACGTTGTAAATCTACAACTACACTCTCTAAAGAAAAGAAAAGAAACAATCAATTTTTCCAAAATGACAACCTTCTTGCCATCCTTGGGCATACCACCCCTTTATATAGGAGAGGGAGGATGCCTAAGTGGGCTATCAAAAGGGGAAATCGTCGCGAGATGAGAATCCCCTTAGCGTACAACGAAGAAGAAAACAAACAAGAAACATCGGATAAGGCCCAAAATATGGTGCCCCAATCCAAAAATATCCAGAAAATCAAAATACAAGAAATAAAATGCCATACTCACTAAGATCAGCTATGCCGAGTACTTGAAGTTGCGGTCGCGAACGTTGGCTTCAGCTGCTCGGCGTGGTTGGCGTGCTCTTTTGTTGGCGTCGATACGATGGTCCCCCATCACTTCAGCTGAGCAATGATAGCCTCTTGCATCTGGTTTGCTTGGATAAATGATGTTATTCTCCAAGTGAAAAACATTTATAACCTCTATCTCGGTTTTAATAGTATCATCATACATCTTTATCTTGACTGACCAAATATCGTAATATTCCATGAAATATCATTCCCTGTCAAGATGAGCTTTCCACCAATAGCTTACTAAGTTGGGAAAAATTGTCATCTGGATATCATGTGGTGTATATGTGCTTGATCCTAGATATGAGTGTTGGGTTATTTGGGATTAACTGAAAGCTAGATAATAATTTTATAAGCAGCGAAAGCTGAAATTGATTCCTAAATCATCTAAAAAATATATCAAAATTTAAGTATTTTGTGGAGAACATGTTCAACCCTTGACTCAGTCCCTTGGACCGTTCAATCTTCTCTTCTAATCGAACCTAATTATCAAATAATTTTAACATAAAATTACATAATAATTTTTTAAATTTTTTATAAATCTCTAGTCAGAAATAATAATTAACTATCACTAAAGTGCATTCGTCAGCCCTTCGATAGCTCAGAGTGGTCATTAACAGACGTAGGAGTTAATGGAGCGCAATAGTGTTTCCACAACACTGATGCTGATTGTGGAAAAATGGAAGTCTATGTATTTTGGCAAACTGTGGAGTGGAGTGAGAGATGCAAATATGTTATTAGGCTATCTTCCAAGAATATAATTCATAAATCATATATTAAGGTTTAACATGTATTTAAGGCTCTGATTTATTCAAATAATTTATAATAATTTCCTTACTAATTTTAGAGGGACAACAGATTAAATTCATAAAAAGTAAATTTTATCATTTTTGTTGGAGCATTCCAGTCTTGAGCTCTTTACTGAATGACCTAACACAATGTTTATTGAACTACAATGTATTAAATATATTTATTTATTATTTAAATATTCTCATCTTGTAACTTAAAATTTCACTAAATAACCTCAATTTCTCCTCAAGGAAATTCTGGTATAAAATGTATATGCTACCTTTTTTCCAACCAAAGAGTTTTTTTTTCACATTTTCAGATCTAGAAAATAAAAGACAAAAATATACAGACTCGAGTTGAGATTTTGATTTTACGAGTCAAATCAAGAGGATTGATCTTAAAGGTACGTAATAATAAAGGGCTTATTGATATTTAAGGCTTCATGTCTACTAAGTGTGTTTGTTGATGAATTTTCAAAGTGGATTATGACAGTTCAAAATGAAAGAAATTATTTCTCTTAATTTTCTCTCTCATATTAAGTGCATTTCACCATCTGATACATAAATCTTCAAGACTTTTCACTAAATATTTACAAAACCCGTATAGACACATTTAGCCATCATTTTAAATCACCTCTTATCTCCCTCCATTGGAGAAGTTTTCATTTCAAAGAGCGGGCATCAGATCTCCCCTTTGGAATAAATTTGCAAATTTCTTTAGAAATTTTTCCACACCCATTTCTTTTCTGATATCATCCTAGATGCATATTATATGGAATCTTTTTTGTTCAAAATATTGAAGATATTCAAAGGAGGATATAATTATAACCCAGAACTCACCTCATCAGGGATATTTTCCTAAAGCTCATCATTTGGAGGACCTTTTCTAATACTTTCAGATTTTTTAATGACAGTGTTTATTCCTAACATCCATAAAAATTCATATCCTCTAGAAATTTACAATCTGATTAATAATAAAGATATTACAAGGAACAATACGCAATAACATATCATTGATTTCCTCAACAACCTTGGCCTAAAGATCAGAACTTTCAGATTTTTGTTAATTATTTTTAAAAGTTCTTTTGAAAAGAAATCATCTTTTATGTTTCTCAAAAATCCATAACATCTAGATTTTTCCTAATTCGTGAACTACAAGGGAAAAAGGCGAACAATAAGAGATAATGGAGAAAGAAAATAGATAACTTAGGGAACAGGTTATCAGAAGCACGCAGAAATAGTCATCGCAAAATAAACTTAGAAGTATGGTTCAAGTTTCATATCTTTTTTGTTTAGTATTTTGGAATTTACAGGCAATAAGAGGAGCCATCAAAAGTGTTCTAGCGAAATTCAAAACAAAGTATCTCGATTTCCACACATATTTAACTGATGTTGAAGTTGATATTTTGAAGTATTAAATATACATCAACATTGAAGAGGATTTAGAGATAAGAAGTCAATAAGAGAAACAAGACATAGGTTAATGAAGGTATGTTGAACCATCCTGATATAATTAATTGAATATTGTCCTCTGAAATATATTTTTGATTATTTGTTATTAAATATATTTGAATATATATCTAAATGAAATTTTCTACGTAGTAGTCAGAGTTTTGGATAATACAAATATACGGACTTTAAATAGAACCTGGTAGGCTTTACAGGTCAACTAGGTGACAGCTTTAGGGTTGAATAAGAGGAGTGTTGGGGGCAGAGTCTTAGATGGTCAAGCATGCCATTCCATGGAAGAATTTGGGAGTCAAGGACAACATATATTCACCAACCTTTTACTTTCTTTGTATCCTTGTTATGTTTTATTCTCAAGTGTTTTGCCCAAAGGCATCGACATAAACTTTGCTCTTAACATCACCTTGGACTGGATACCCTCGAGCAGTATTAAGTCTACCCTATGCTAGAACAACAAATCATATGTAAATATACTGTATTTCATGTAATTAACTATATAAGATTGAAAAAAATTGAAAGAACTTAATAATCCCTTTACCTCTTAAGTAATACCTAAATGATTTAATCTAACAGACCCTGATGTCTTGAATGACAGCAATTCTCCTCAAAGAAATTAAGATACTTAGTACGCACTTCATCAATTTCACTCCAAACTGATTCATTCATTGGTAAACTAAAAATTGTTACCTACTTTTTGAAGTGTTAAAATTTGAGCAGACCCAAGTGACACAGGAGGAGTTTAGGGCTTACCAGGCCATTTATGTCATTATGCATTTAGAACATTCATTAAACACTAACATAGTCCTTTCTAAGTGAATAGATATAGTTCCGGATCGTCCGAGACGTGGACGATGGACGGGACAGGATGAAGATCATCACATCTGACATCCAGAATCAATCCAGGGACACGGACGAGACGAGACGATTTTTTCATCCAAGTGGACAAAAACCTTCCCATCCATTCGCCTCAGGACAAATTTCCGTCCCAGACAGGATGGTTTTTCTGTCCGAGAACTCCGACGGGATGGTTTTTTCACCCGAGTGGACGAAAATCGTCCCGTCCGTTCGTCTCGGGACAAATTTCTGTCCCAGTTTTCTTCCAACCTCACGGACAGGATATTTGTTTCATCCTGGGGCGAAAAAACTGTCCGTGTCGCTGCATTATATGAATAGATTTAACTTCAATCTTTGTGACTATTTTACCCTTTCAAATAGAATTAAGGGTTCTTCTGACAAAGATCATTTTGTAGCCATGCATAAGTGAGTCAAGGGCGAGTCGCTGGCACTAGCACATCTATTCCTTTTAAATCAGGTAATACTTTTACATCTTTTAGAGAACTTGGGATTCTAAGAATGCTCAAAAATTTTGTGAAAATTTTAGTGTGGATTCTAAGAATGCCATTTGACAGGTATAAAACTTTGAACTTTTCAAAAAAAAACTTTGAACAATGATGTGAGGAATAGAATCTTCATGTACTAATATTTTCAGGTCCAGACTTGCAAGTTTGTTCTGCTGACTGTCCAAAATTATTTCATTACACATCATTACATGCTCTCTTGAGATGGTATGTACATGTTCCCATGGTAGACCAGGAGTTGACCTAATACAGACTTCATTGACCCATCGTTGACCAGTTCATATCAGACAAGGCAAAAGTTCATAAGTTCAATATTCATGAAATCACTAGGGCGCTCTAAGAATTCATCGCCCTTAATCTTCAGCAAAGAATTGAACTGAACACACATCACGGTGAAAAGTCAGCGTTGTTCAATTCAAATTCAGGACAAAAAATTAGGTGCAACAAGGTCTTTTTAAGATTAAGGGCTTCAAATTTGGCCAAGAAAAAAACAAGGGGTTACCTACAGAAAAGTGTGTATGAGAAGTGGTGAGATGATCTCTCATGGGAAAATGATACCACTCAGTGATTATGCTACGGAGTGAGATTATTGATGAAATGCAATACAATGAAATGAACTTATGCTCATGCCAACATTATGAACTAGCGGGTAAGGTTCACGATTTTGAATAAGACGATTACACAGTATCTTGTAGAAGACGGGAAATAAAACTAAAGTATTAACCAACAAAATATCTGATAGTTGACATATGCAAAACCAGCGCATGACAGAAAGAGCAATGAAAATGCCAACATACTAAATAAGACAGTAAAACTTGCTAGCAATGTGGGTAGACATAGCGATACAATTGATGTTGTTCAATCACCAGCCATTCCAGTGATTTGGTTATTTAGTTTTAGAAAAAGCATTACGGTTTCTGGGTCACACTTACAAAAGAAGTGCGCTAGAAATAAATATTTTGTTCAGAAAATAAGGAAGATCACCCAAAATCTGTGACCATCCCCAAAAAGAAAGTTATTTAGCTACGTCTGAATTCTAACATATGAATGTATATATCAGAACTTTGATAGAAATAATAAGGGAAAATCTACTGGGATGGAAAGTTGCAAGGGATGGTCAAACGAAATAAAATAGAAATCAGACATTGCGCAGAAGAGACTACTGAGAAAGAGTAGTAACACCATCCAACACTTTCCACTATGAAGACGGGGATAATTCTTGCAAAAATAAGGAAACGGAGCCAAAATGAACTCTAAAATTCATTCAAAAGGAAAACTGTGATGAATGAGGAAAAACGAGAGCATTTACAAGATTTGAATATTTGG
This sequence comes from Wolffia australiana, assembly GCF_029677425.1. Classification (NCBI taxonomy): domain Eukaryota; kingdom Viridiplantae; phylum Streptophyta; class Magnoliopsida; order Alismatales; family Araceae; genus Wolffia; species Wolffia australiana. Next base: position 15,776,493 of record NC_135839.1, on the reverse strand, counting down.
CGCATGATAGCAGTTCTTCATCAGTTGGTGAAATGAGCAAACTCATTTCAATTGGACTTGGCACTCCTAAGAAATCTACACGATAGGTGTCAATGGAGATGGATAACAGGCTGATTGGGAACAGTCACTAATTTCTATCTCCAGGAAATAAGTAACAGATGTTTCTGCCGAAGGAAGTACAACTGCAGCGAGCATGATAAGTTATTTGGTTTTTTAGCATCTTGGAGCTATCCATGAAGAAGGGTTAATACAACGAGCCAAACTCGAGCAAAATGTCAGCAGTAACCTCCTAAGCCCGTCAACATCCAGCTCTAGTCAGTGTAACGAGAACTTTACGTAATGGAGCAATCTAATGTTTCAACCCACACTAAGAAGCTCAATATAGGATATTTGAATGACCCTTGAAAGGAAAAGACAGATGGAAGAACAGCTCTCTCTCTCTCTCTCTTTTCTCATTATAGATAAATATCAAAGATGAAAAAATTTTGGAGACGACAATACAGGAAGTCACCTGGCAGAGCTCATTCTGGTGATTGTGGAGTAGTCCCCAACATTAGCAACGAAGAGGGGGTCTTTGTCTTCGCAGAGGGCCGCTGCTCCTTGGCTAGACTGCTCCAGTTCCCGAGTAAGCTCTTCCATGGTTTTCTTCAAGCTCGCCTTGCTCACCCGCCCACCCTCGCCTGTTGAGATCCCCACCATGGTAATCTTTGGAAGAAGAGGATTCTGCCCGGGCTCACTAGCAGAGGAAAAAACCCAGGTCAATTTTTGAAGCTGAGATTATAGAGATACGCTTCGATTCCACCTCTTCTCATGGTGGCTAGGATTTTGCACGGTGCTGCCCTCCTCCCTTGTTGGCTTCTTCTCCCAATTCCCAGCAGGAAATCGGAATCCACCTGATTCTGGATAATCAGGAGTCGAACACTCTGTAGAAGAGACCTGCAGATCAGACCGGACAACTCCACCACTCTGAAGATCAGAGGCAGTTCTTGACGATTCCGCCACCCTCTGCAATGAGGCTGCAGTTCTGAGATCGACAGCGATGGAGAGTGAGCCCACAGTACCTTCGAATTCGAGTGATGGGGAAGAATCAATTTGAGGGTTAATATTCTCAAACCTCTCCTCAAAAGAATCCACAAGGTAGGGGAATTTTGGCTGGATTCCAGCAGCTTTCCTCAGCCACCTGTTACCAAGGAGAACCTTGTCGACGGCATCCAAGATCTGGATCTCTGCGGCCTTCGATACCACGCTCATCGGGATCCCTGGATGCCCCAATTCCTCCAGAAGCTCTTGAACCTGCAATCCCCCAAGGTAAAACTCCACTGATGATCATCAAACTTCCATTGTCATCCGTTTTGCTCACATTTTGCTAAATAATTACCTCAGGAGGATCAAAAAGGCTCTCCCCCCCATCGTCGAAGACATCCCCTGCAGCACCGCCGTCGAGGACATCCTTCCTGCGTTGGGACTGCCGCTGCCGGATCAATCCATGGAAATGCTGATCCACTGATGCTTCAAGGATGCTGTCCAGTAGTTTTTTGTCAAAGAAATAAGGCGTGTACCTACATGAAAACAAGATGATGAACACAAAGAGAATTCAGAGCTGATCACAAATTCAGGTAAAAAAGTTATCGCACCATCGGATTCCACTGCTGGTAGCAATGGCGATGTTGAGGTTTTGAGCAGTGAACACGGGTACTCCCCCAACTTTCCTCTTTCCCCCTCTCTGTCGAGCATCTCTGAGTAACTTGTTCGCCTCCTTGACCTGGAACACACTTCCATCAAACCGCTAAATTATCATCTTCGCCATGAACACAAAACCAGAAAATACCTGCTTGCCGTTGGGAACAAACTGAAACGCATGAGGCTTCTCCTGAGAAAATATGAATAGCACCCGCAACATCAGATTCAGAAATCCCAGGAACAATTAAAGAAGAAGAACCCAATAAGTAAAAAGGCTTAAAATTTCACAAATGAATCTGTACCTTGAAGTGTTCATAAGCCACATCGAGGCGGCAAGCACCAACCATGCCCGTGGGGATGTTCAGCTTCTTCACATAAGACACTGCAACTCCAGATCAAAAAAACGAATTGAAGAAAATAAATAAACAGCAAAAAAAGATGTTAACCAGGAGGATCACAGAAGCGGATGAATTTCAAAATCAAGGAAAATTTAGTTTGATCCACCTGCATCGCCCAAGTCCATGAAGAACCGGAAGACAGGCCCCTCTTTGTCCTTGGATTTGAATCCCCCGAGCATCTTCTTAACCCACTCCGGAGTTCTGCAAGAAAAAACCCAGGAACTATAAGATTTGCCCTAAATTGCACAAAAAGCGGATTGAATCAGGGATAGAAGGAACCTCTTGGAGAGGAAGGGGATGCCGAAATGGGTGGTGACCGCCATTAGACCAGTCCCGGAAGGATCGCACATGCTGAAGACCTGCCCAACGAAGGCCGGCCCTCCAGTCTTGGACCCCAATCCTAGCCCGTCAACCCTAACGCTGGTGGACAAGCTCCTGATCGCCGATGAAGCAGACAAATTCTCTGAAGAAAGCTGGGAGACGACAGCGAGGTTGGGCGAGATGGGACGGAGTTCCGCCCGGCTTGCACCGCGATTGAGCTTGCAATTGAGGGGAATTTGGAAGGTTGAGAGAAGATTTGCCGTCAAGGATTGCATCAGCTGCCCAGCGCCGTCGAGGAAGGGGATCGCCACGGCTGATTGCTCCATCTCCGAGGAGGAGGACGAACGGGGAGTCGCCACCATCGCCACACCCCTCTGCCACTCGAGGAGATAGTTATATTCGAGAAAATTACATTGCGGTAGTACTTAGACACTTGACAGTAGCATAAAGATGAGATTTAAAACCACCCACCCAGTCCACTAAATTCTAGGCTGGAGGATGGGTTAATGTTTGCGGAATGCCGATATCGGATATCAGTACTGTAGCAACCGATACTTGATATCTCTGTCTTCGTGGTTGGGTACCGGTATTGAATATCGGTACTGTAGCAACCTATATTTGGCATCTCTGTCTTCGTGGCTGGGTACCGGTATTATATATCAGTACTGTAGCAACCGATATTTGACATCTCTGTCTTCATGGTTGGGTATCTGTATCGGAATCGGATTACAGTACTGTAGCAACCAATATTTGATATCTCTGTCTTCGTGGTAGAGCACCGGTATCGGATATCAGTATTGTAGCAACCGATATTTGATATATATGTCTTCGTGGTTGGGTGTCGGTGTCGGTGTCCGTATCGGAATCAGATATCAGTTCTGTAACAACCGATATTTGATATCTCTGTCTTCGTGGTTGGGTATCGTTATAGGAAACCGATTTCAGTTAAGGTTGGACATTAAGGACTAGGGACCAGAGCCGGCCAGCCAGTTAGGGCAGAATAGCTTTGAGGGTCAAACTATACTAAGACCGGAAGTATTTCATTAAATATTTGTTCTTTATTTTTTAGGAAAATGGTAAAAGTCAGCCTCCTTTAGAAAGATACGCAATGAACTCTCACTCCACTTATTGCATTGTCCTACCATTATATTAGTGTTGACCCGTACCAAGCTCATTGTTGGATGACAATATTGGGACGGATGCTGAACAGGATCTTAGAAATGGGCTAATCTGATATCTGCCTATACCGATCTATGGATACTGGATGATGACATTGGATATCAGTTGCTACGATGCCGATATAAGATACTGTTATCCGTCCTAATATTGGCATCCATCCTTGTCTCAAGGGGTTGATGACAGATATCGAGAAACTCGATATCTGACATAGAATAGAACATTATTATAAATAAACTATAATGTGAATCTAAACCATTGAGAGCCTTATATATAGTATGCAGAGCATTTAGAAGTTTTCTATAAGGATTTACAATAAATATTTCACTTACTACTCCTTACTTCATTTGGCCCAATACAAAATGGGCAGGACTTTATGAAATGTGGAGCCCAATAAGGGTCCAAAGTGCATTTAGTGCTTCTCAAAAAGTCGATGGCTGATTTTGTTTGAACTTAGACAAGTTCAGAGATATTTATACTGTTGCAAACTTAATATTTTTTCCATATGGGACAATACATCATTTTTTATTATTTCTTTTTTTCCACTACAGTTTAATGTTCTCCCTAGTGTCTCATTTTTGTTCCTTTCTTTTCTTTCTTCTCCATTCACAGTTTTTTCGTAGTATTCTTGGTATGCTTTTGATAAAATTTGTGTTCTTGTCTGTGATTTCTTTTTGTTTGTTTTTCCATTGTTCTTCTTTGAATGGACATTATGGTTGCTCATTTTTACTGCCTTATAGATAATAGTGGTATATTTTTGTTTTATTTTAACACTCTTTAAGTAGTAAATTTTTTGTTTAGTTATTTTTTACTTCCTTTTTCTGTGCAACATTGTCTCTCCCCATTTTTTGTTTTTTTCTGACTGTTTGTTAATATTATTGTGTTTAGCTAAGGTCTCTTTTTCTTTTTCGGATCTTTTTCCTCAGAGAAACATTACACTTGCTCTGCCTTCCCAATAACTTAAGCTTTATTTCTGCAGAATTCTTTTTCTTTTAAGTTATTTTGGCATCTTCTAACTATTTTGGAGAGAAGGACAACACTCTCCATCCTTATATTTCCCATCAATGAACCCCATGACCTCTAGGTTCAAATACTTATTCCTTGTCCACGAAGTCTATGCTTGTTTTTTTATAAAAATCGACTTTCAACTTTGACTTTAACATGGCCAGTCGACCTGACACGAGCAGAAGTTTAGATATTTACCAAAAGCTGAGACCAGACCAAGTGTGTAATCAAAGGTTTCAGCTAACTAGATTTTGATATCATACATGTTTTTAAAACATTTGGTTAATTTTACTGCTAGGAAGTAGATTAGTATTATGTTAAGACTTGAAATATGATGCTAGGTTTGTAATAACTTTATAGATTTAGGTTAGAAATTTACTTTTAGAGAGTCCAGCCTGAACCTACAGATATACACATCATGCTCATGCGCAAGGGCGCAAGGGCAAAACTGGTCCATCTGCACGCCTTTCACATGGATGACATGAGACATGCATGTGGGGCAGCGAAGAGTGCAGGAATCCATCATTACTACTCACCATCATTTCGAGGAACTGGTGGATATAATTATTTTTTCAAAAAATGCCACCAATTTGTGACAAATTGGCTCAGTCTTCAGCTACTTCCCAAAGTCTGATATTGGAGGTCCAACATCTAAGATCCGGAATCACATCTGCCACATTGATACTTGTCACGATACTCAATATTGTCATCGGAAACTGTCTTGTTTATCCCAGATTTCAGATATATTAGTGTCCTATATCAGTTATCAGGGTGCAAACAATTTTCCATCAGCTCTTAGCTCTCTCCCTCTAAAACACCCTCCCAATCTCAATATGTATTTTCTCCCCATCTATCCTTTGATCATCTGCATCATTTTTCCTCTTCCCATCAGCTCACTCAATCACTCATTCTTGGAATCTCTCTCTCAATCTGCATTAATCAGTCTCAAACTTTCTCTTGTCAGAGGAAAGTCTAGAAGATGACCTTGGGGGAGAGTGATCTGGTTCTTTACGGGTCCCCGCAGCCCGTGACAGGACCGACCGCTGCAGCACACGGGTTGGGACACCGCCGAGGTCAAAATCCTCCACAAGAGACTTGGTCAGGAATCTCAGATATGAGTCTGGCAGAGCAGCCTCCCCGCTCTTAAATGCAACGAATGTTGGCGGCCGCGCCTTCACCTGGGTCAAGTACTTGATCTTCGGCTTTGTGGCCTGGTCCTTCCACGAATGCCGGCTCATCACCTGTGAAACCATACATGAATTATAAAATGCTGCGGGTAAATGACATGCTTAAGAATGTTAATTACCTTTCTAAGCCATCGATTAAGGCGAGCAGTCGGCAGCCTTAGACACCACTTTTCGTAAGTCTCTAGGATTTGCTTCAGAAGCGGAATCCGTCCTTCACCTTCCAATGCAGAGACGAACACAACGGGCACACCAGTGACCTGGGATTGGAAAATAATTAAAATCAATCTAGGGCAGTGATTTAATCCAGAAAATTATGAGCAAACCTGAGGGATCACAGATTGGATCTCTTTCGGAACTGCGTCAATGAGTTTGTTGTGCAGCCTCAAGTCATGGTCTTTTCTAAGAAGATCCATCTTATTGACGATCACTACAAGGCCGCGGCCCTCCTCCACAGCTTGACGGGCAATGGCCACCTCAGCCGGCTTCATGCTGCATCTATTTTTCGCAATCTAGAAACCCGCAAGACGCATACAGTAATAAGCATAGGAAAACATTAACGCTTCAAATATGGCAAAAAATTAAAATTACTCATTGAGAAAAAACAAGAAAAGGGGATGGAGCAAGAAACACTTCTATTGAGAACTTCTTCCGTATTTCCTCCAAGAACTACCCTCTATTTATTTTTTAGATATAAAGGATCACCCGGCTAAATGACAATGGTGCCGCTAACCCACTTTCAGTGTTGTAACAGTTTCCGAGTAATAGGAACTTCACTATTTGAAAGATGAAGTTGATCAAGAAATGAGTAAATTTGTTCGATGACAGATGGTTTCCTCAGTCAACTGGCATAAATTAAACCGAAAAGGGACGGGAATACCTCTTCCGCATCAAGGACCAACGCTACAATATTGGCCCGCATGAGGTTTTTCTTTGATTGCATTACACTCAACGATGATGGCCCCTTCTCTTGTCCACACCGTTGCAGCCACCCTGCAGTATCAACCTGAACAAGAGAGCAAAACCATCGCTCAATTAGAGTTGAGCCAATATTTTTGCAAAACCCCGAAAAAAACAAGATCCCGCTATTATCTAAGACATTAACTTTAAACAGAAAAACAAACGCCAAGGCGGGGAAGTTATAATATGAATTCCACCTTTTAGTTAAACGTTCACAAAATTTATGAATATTTAAACACCTTTTAATACGACGAAATGCAAGAGCACTGTTTATATGAAGAGGGGACATGGGTGATTTATTAAAAGATGTATGAGGATACATCTCAAAGTTACCCACGGTAATGGTAATGATGAAACAAAACACAGTAAAACTCGAGGACCACGAGTCATTTGTATCTACCAAATATATGGTGCGTCCTTCAAAGTAGAATTGAGCTCTCACGGAGTCTCTAGTAAGGCCAGACTCGGGCCCAACCAGAACTCTCTTCTCTTGTAAGAGTGTATTCAGCAGAGTAGACTTGCCAACATTTGGACGTCCTACAATGGCAAGCTGGAGGGGTGAATTTTTCTCCTCAATGTCTATGCCTTCATCCTCTTCACCCTGATCTGAAACCAATGATTTTGCAACTGATTACCAAGAATATATTAAAAAAAAATGAGGTTTAATGATATAAACACACGGTTAATTCGTTGAAGCACGTAATCCTCGAGCAAAGGGCATAGAGCTTCATAGAGCTCAGCCATCCCAAGACCAGTTTCCGCTGATATTGCGATTGGATCACCAAAACCCAGAGCTTGGGCTTGGGCAGCCTCGGCTATAAGAAGTCCACCTCCATCATCGATCGACTCGCACTTGTTCATCGCCAAGATCGTTCTTAGCCCAGGGGCATTCTTCCTCATCCAATTCCCAACTTCCACGTCAAGAGGCAGCAAACCAGCTCTGATCAAAGCAACCCAACATTCAATTCCGCAAGAAAATTTCCAATCCATGAAAGAATCAACGAGTTTACCTCACATCTATAAGGAAAATAGCGAACTGGGTCCTTGAAAGAACGTAACCAGTCATGTCAGTAGTTCTACAGAGAATGCTGCCCGAGGAAGCCGCCGTCTCTAATCCAGCAGAATCGAGAACTCTGAATCTTAAATCTCCGAGCTTTGCGATGCCTTCTCTTATATCCCTTGTGACGTGGTCGCCTGGAGTGTTGTACACCAGAGCTTCCCTCCTGCGTATCAAACTACAAGAGAAACTATCATAAGGGCTTACACTGTGGCAAACGAAGAAGCTTTGAACGACTCACCGATTAAACAAAGCCGATTTGCCCACATTCGGCCGCCCCACAATCATCACCCTGGGCAACAATTTCGCGTCAATTTTGGTAAAATCCACAACAGATTTCTTCCGGATTCCTTTGATTGCGGGCTTTGCGCTCGCTAAACGCTTCTCAGATTTCACAGCGATGTAATTAGAGGAACTGGTTGACGGGGAACTCACTGAGCAAACAGATTCAGTCGCAAGCATTCCATCATGATTCGACGTCCCGAATGACCTTGCCAGCGACCGCAGACCGATTACCCTCTTCCGCCGGGCAGAGATTGTGGAGGAATAAGGCGAAGATCTCGATTGATTGCATTCGCAAAGATCATAGCCAGACGATGAAAAAAGAGCAATCCCACCGGTCGAATTATGATCTCCCTTGGCCAAAATGTCGCGTAGAATGGAAATCTGCACTCTGGAAGCCATTAATCGCATACGAGCTTGAGCCATTGTCGTCTAAAAGCACGACGCTTCGCACCTTCGATCACATCTACATGGGAATGAAATTCTTTGAGAAAAGGATTTAGGGTTTCACGTTTCACGAGAGGGAAGAAGAGAAGCTCTGAGAATTGTTACGGTTGACTAATAGGTTCAAATTTGCTTGATTAGAAAGTAATGGACAGTAAAAATGGAATGTTGGATTGACAATATTTGACTTAAGAAAGTATCATAGTCAACGATGAACTTTGACCGTTCAAGACTGAAGGTAAAATGACGACAGAATCAAGGTCTCTCTCTCTCTCTCTCTCACTCTCACTCTCTCACTCTCTCTCTCTCTCTCTCTCTCTCTCTCTCTCTCTCTCTCTCTCTCTCTCTCTCTCTCTCTCTCTCTCTCTCTCTCTCTCTCTCTCTCTCTCTCTCTCTCTCTCTCTCTCTCTCTCTCTCTCTCTCTCTCTCTCTCTCTCTCTTCCTCTCACCCTTCTCTTCTCTCTCTCCCTCTTTCCCTCTCTCCCTGTATCTTCTCTCTCTCCCTTTCCCTCTCTCCCTGTCTCTTCTCTCTCTCCCTCTTTCCCTCTCTCCCTGTATCTTCTCTCTCTCCCTCTTTCCCTCTCTCCCTGTCTCTTCTCTCTCTCTCCCTCTTTTCCTCTCTCCCTGTCTCTTCTCTCTCTCCCTCTTTCCCTCTCTCCCTGTCTCTTCTCTCTCTCCCTCTTTCCCTCTCTCCCTGTCTCTTCTCTCTCTCTCTGTGTCTTTCCCTCTCTCCCTGTCTCTCACTATCTCCTCGCTTGTGAAGCTCTACCACTCTCCCTGCCTATATCTCCCTCTATCCCAACCTGATAAGTCCAAATTTAGAGTTTTAATGCCATTGTTTTAATTCAGACTTAACCAACAATATTAATGAAAATTTCTACTTAAATACTCTATAATGAATATTGGGAAAGTAAAGGGTCGATTGATAGAGAGGCACAATTCTGATTTCAGAACTTTGCTTAAGCTTGAATTGAAGGAAATGAGTTTTAAAATGAGAGATACCCTTTCTAGGATTATATGGATTTTTTAGTTAATGTATATGATTTTCTATGATTTAAATTGAAGCAAACATACAAGGAAAAACACCAAAAATATTTTACAATAATTTTCTTAATTTTAAACACCAAAAATCAAAAATAAATATTTTTAGAATTTTTTGGAATTTAATTTACACCAAAACCACAAGAAATATTAAAAATCAGAGTTAGAGATTTTTTAGAATTTGTTTAAATGTTAAAATCACATGGAATCGATTATGTTAATTTTAGGGATTTTCCTTATTTTTTGTAATTTTTAAATGCAGAAAAATAACAAAAATACATGTTCCAATGATTGCCACCAGCAACGGAGCGCGGTGGAGCGGCGAGCTGGTGGCTCCTATCCCCGATCGTTGGGTTGGCAGCCCAAATCGGGTCTATTAAACGGCCGAGTGGGTCAGCGCAATTGGGCTTGGCCCAATTGACTCAAGACTTAGCTGATTCGGCTAAGTCATGCATGGTGTGCTCTTTTGCATTGCGGGCGTGCACGGACCGGCAAGTTGAAGAGTATACCAGCCGCACACACCCCTCACAGCAGCACACAACGGCGGCAATAGTAACAAAAATCTGAAGTTTTTTGCCCAAACTAATGGAATTCAAAACGGGATTTCTTTTGGAATTTGAAATGGGAAATGATGGAGGATTTAGAGAGAGATAGGGATAGATTTTAGAGAGAGAAAGAAACAGGTTTAGAGAGAGAAAGCGAATAAAGTTTCAATGGATGAGAGATTATTTGTTGAAATTACTTGCCGAAGGAATTCAGTATGTTACCTTCGTAGTACTGTATTCCTCGCATCCCTACACGCTCACTATAGTCTAAGCATCACATTGAGACCTAGTGTGTAAGGCCTTCAAGGGGGAACTCATGCAACATATTAAGGACTACCCTTGGCTTGTTGATCTCCTTTAGCTTATAGCTGGGATTTCAACTCCATACGCACAGTTAGTGAACGTCAAGGTGGATAACCCCAAGGTCGAGGTCTATGCAAGCGTTCAATGACTAAATACACCAGGCATCACTCAAGGAATCACCTACCATAGGTGAGATGTGGGCATGGTGCAATGAGTGCCAAGTAGATGCGCGTATGTACGAGCAGCTTGACTGCTCTAATGCATTGCACTATTAGCATCACGCTTTTACCATGATATTATTTTCATCACTCACTATTCCTCCTCCTCCCAGACATGAGTGTTTCAATGTGTAGGCCTCCTTTTTTATTCCAAGACATCTAGCTCGAACATGAAGCTTTTCACAACTTTGTGCGACATCACTAACACAGAGACATTTCACCATCAACTATGAAAAACTTCAGTTATTGATTGAGGAATCTCAACCTCCACTAATGGAACACGACGATTGAAATTGGCTAGTCGTCTTACGTTTGGCAAATTGAATCTAAATACAATAAAATGATGTAAAACTAACGCATATGATTTTGAGAAGTTTTGACGAGAAAATACAATAATCGTTCGAAGTCGTGGACGGTAGATCAATTGGGCGACACGTGACGGGTTTATCACAATCAAGCTCCCAATGGTTCGCGTGTCCGGCTCGAAGAGTCAACATAGTGGGGGATGGTCTTTGTCCGTGGAGGCCACACCGTTGACGCGAGCGAGATGATCCGACACCGCCAAAGGAATTCTGATGTAGGACAACCAGGAAATGGACGACTGGAGGGAAGGAGAAATGATTAGGATGGGTGGAAGGTAATGGATGGATTGGGTAAGGGAAGGATAAAACAGACCACAGAAATCCACATAGTCGAATACGGAGTTTAAAACCAATGAAATACTGGTGATGCAAGTTCGATCCTTGGGCGGGAGTACTGTCTTCACCCACCGCGACGATGCCGAAGCACCAAAATCAATACCCGAATTCACGTCACGATAGAAACTCTTGAAGAGAATTTTGAGGAAAAAATCCAAATCAAAACAATCTGATGACGGTGGAGACTTCTCGTGGAATACTGGATGGAGAACACTTCGACACCAAAGAGTTCAGGCGTACCTCGGCACCATAGTGCGTGAAGAGGCTGCGGGGAATTCTGATCGTAACGAGTCTGGGCGAAACCGGGCGTTGAGCGGCCTACTAGACGAGAAGACTGGGCATTTCGGGCGTTGTACGGCCCTTGCGGAGAGCGAGACGGTCGAACAGGCACGGATGGAGTAAGCGGGCGCGGGCACCGTCCTAGGCGGTCTGAGATGGCTGCCGTGGGCACCCTTGGGCAGTGGCCCTGAGCGACCTAGGGTGGCGCCTTGGGTGGCCTAGGGCGGGCTGCCTTGGGCAGCCTAGGGTGGGCTGCCTTGGGCAGCCTAGGGCGAGCTGCCTTGGGCGGCTTGGGTTGGTGCCTTGGGCGGCCTAGGGTGGCTGCCTTGGGCGGCCTTGGGCGGCCTGGTCGGCTGCCTCGGGCGGCCTTGGGCAGCAGCCTTGGGCGGCATGGGGTGGCGCCTTGAGCAGCCTAGGGCGCGCTGCCCTGGGCGGCCTGGGGTGGCGCCTTGGGCGGCCTAGGGCGGGCTGCCCTTGGCAGTCTGGGGTGGATACCTTGGGCGGCCTTGGGCAGCAGCCCTGGGCGGCCTGGGGTGGCTACCTTGGGCAGCCTAGGGCGGGCTGCCCTTGACAGTCTAGGGTGGCTACCTTGGGCGGCCTAGGGCGGGCTGCCCTAGGCTGCCTAGGGTAGCTGCCTTGGGCGGCGAGGGAGAGGGAGAGAGAGGGAGAGGAGAGGGGAAGCACGGGGGGCAGGCCGACGACGCAAGGCGGCAGTGGCGGCGGCGAAGCTAGGGTTGAAAGAGGGATAGGGAGGCTGGGCAGTCCTCCAAGAAGAGTTAAAAAAAACTCGATTCTTGAATAATGACTGCCTAACTGTTTCTTAAAACAATGGCCTATGTATATAGGCCTTGGAGGAAAGAGGAAACACAACTTAGCAACGAGAAATTAAAGACGAGAGACGTGCTTCGTGTCACGCCAAGGGGCAGTTGTTGATCTGCCGTTGGCGACGTGTCATGATGCGCGAAGGAGCGTGCGTGCGTGGAGACGTGCGTAACGTCGGTATGTTGAAGTTGTCTGATGGCGGTTGTGGCGTGTCGATGGCGGAGGTGTTGACTTCGGTTGACTGTGGCGGTGTGTCCGTAGCGGCATCGTTGACTCCAGTTGACGGCGGCGGCGCGTCCGATGTTGATGTGTTGGCGTCCTCACCATCAAATTCACTAACATAAATAAGGTGGCTAATCCTACAATTGTCGATCACACGATTTGAATGGGTCACATGATTTCTGGCGACGAAGAAGTCCTTCTTCTTCTTCTACAGAGATGATGATCGTTCCTCGGCTACAAATCTTCTTCTGAAAAGGAAATAGAACACATGATAACTGAAACAACGAATCAGAACTGAACTTCTCCAAATTCAACAAGCTCCTATTTTCTTCTTCTTCTTTAACACACTCAATGCTTCTTCTTCTTCAGCAACAGGGTAGAACGATGAACAACCAAAAATTAACTGCCAATAATAGAAACCAGATCTGGGATTTTGCAATTTCAACAATGACTTCTTTTCCCACGTCCACCCTTCCTCCTTCTTATAGAGAGGAAGTGGTGATCGTGGGAGGCCCATTGGGCCCCCTTTTAAGGGGAAAGCCTATTGGGCTTCCCCTTAAAGGGATCTTTAGGGGGAGAAGCCCAATATGGATTTCCTCCACCTAAAGTTGGTAGCTAAATCACCATTAAAAAGGAAAACAAACATAGGAGGCTGGTACTCGCGCAGGAGGGGCCTTCGACAATTCCAAAAACAACGAAAAGGAAAGAACACAAAGACGCCTTGGCACGCTCCAAGACGACGCGACTGTTACTTCAAGCTTGATAGTGGAAGTGTTGGTTCTTCACATCGACTCTGGCTCCGCGTAAGGGCTGGCGATGAGTCTGGACGCGATCAGCTGGATGGTCTTCCATCATCCACCTAAAATCGACATGTCTTCGGGGATGTGCACACATAGGTTGAGGCGCTCAAAACAGATTTTGCAACAATTAAGCAACAACTTCAGGGAACTGATGGGGGACCATCGCATCAACACTGACACAAGACGAGCTCTACCACACCGAGCAGCTCGTGCCGACGCCCGTGACCCCAGATTCAAGTATCTGGCATGAAGACCCGTGTAAGTTTTCTTCACTACTTGGTTCTAGTTTGTGATTTTTCTGAACAATTGGATTGGGTCGTTGAATTAGGCCTCATTCGTTATTTCCTTTTCGTCGATGTAATGCGTGTAAAGAGGAGGACCTCGTCTTGCGACGGTTTCCTCCTCCATGAACGGCCACTTGACACCCATCCTCCCTATATAAGGGGATGGCATGCCCAAGTGATAGACAGACTTGCTGAAATTTGAAATCTGAATGTTCTTCTTTCTTTCTTTCTTCTCATTCTTGAGAGATAGTTAGATCATCGTAGAAATTGTATTGTAGAGATCCTGTTCGTAATCGTCGTGCAGATACACACGTTGAGATCACTCCGTGTCATGTCTGATCGACAATAGTTATCAAGCCTCTCATTTCTTGGTGAATCAGTTTCAAGAATTAACATCTTGGCAGTTATTTGTCAAGAACGCCAAGAAAGCATTGGAGAAGTCGAATTGCTGCATCACCGTTGACGAATTTTGCCGCCCGCCATCGTTCCACAACGTCCCGTGCTGCCGGTGTGCTCGAAGCTCTGTCTTGCCACACGCCGACCGCACTTTGCCCGGGTCAGGGCGTTCTCTCGGCGGTGTATTTCTCTGCCCGCGCGGCCGCGCTGACCGGCGCCCCTCGGCGCTGTCGTGCCGCGCCAACGCCGGCCGCACCCTACACCTGCCACATCATTCTCTCGGCGACGCATTGCCCTTCCCGCGCGCTTGCGCTGACCGGCGTCCCTCGACGCTATCGCGTGCCCAAACCGGCCGCAGTCCGCACCAACCAGCCCGTTGTGCACGTCCTTTATCACCAGCCGGCAAGCCCGCGCTTTGCGGCCTATTCACCGCCCGCGTGCCTCGGCGTCACTGGTGATCCCAAGTGCTATCGCCCACACGCTGATGCGCCCTCTTCTCGACTGCTACTCGCGCCCAGCGCCCTCGAGCCCCTTTTGAACGGACCATTTGTCATCACCGTGCATAGATTGTCTTGCACACTGCCGTCGTCCTCTCAGAGTAATTGCCATCAGGTTCCATCTCGTTTCCCCTTCACTTTCTCAGTATTATTACGTCTTACAATGCCGTCGCCCGCTATCGTTTCCTTTGCCGCCTCTATTAAATTGCTGGATAGGCTAGCCACCATCTGTCGAGAGATAGGATAGTCTTGTGATAGATGATTATATTTCTGATAGTAAAGGTGCAACTCCAACGGGCCGTAAAATGCCTCTCTCGACGTCGTCATTCCAATTGACTCCGCGGGTCATCTAGAGTCTATCCTGACCTGTCCTCTTTCCCGAGGATTTATTGTGTCTTTCTTCCTAAGTCGACCACCCCATTATTGCTCAAATAGAGTTATTCTAAAATTTGCATAATTCATCTCGAAGATTATGATGGAAATATATGTGGCCGGCAAGCCAATCACACATTCCACATCTCGTTCCATATTCATTAGTACAACATATTCATTATAGTGCACGTGTGATGCTCATAATGAAGTCCATGAATACATGATCGGACTTAGTAAATTATGATGAGATCGTAATACGAATTAGTCTTTACGCATGTGTTCTAAACATTCCTATTCAAAGGATGCGCGAGAAGGACATCGAAGTATCTAGATAGAATAACACTATCTAGCCTTACTCATATGATGAGTACGGCCGGTCCCGTAGCCATTAGTGTGGTGACACTAAGGATAGATAGTGGGTGCTCTTTAGTGGAAAGAGTTCACTAAATTGATCCGTACGAATCCCTGAATGGTATTATACCAAACTGTCAATCAGGTTGATTCACGTCACGGTTGTGTAAGTAGTCCTTAGACCTGAGACACCAAAGACGTCTTGTGGACAGACGGTTGTACTTTGGCTATGGCCAACGAGTCTCTAATCATGGGATTCTAAACGGTCTTAGTTCGGGTGCATCAAGAAGTACACGAAGGCGATTGAGTGGTCAAGATGGGATCGTCCACCCTCGGTATAAGAGGTGACAGCTTAAGGAAGATGATGTGATGAAGTCCTTGGCCAAGGCAGTGAAATATCAAAGAAGAGTTCTCTAATGATTTCCGAATGCATCAGTACTAACTCGGATGATCGGTTAGGGTTTGACAGTTGACCATACCCTAAGTCGTCCAAGGAGCGTCAGTATGGATGCGGGATTATACATACACGTTAACCGATGATGAACAGGTTTCATGAGTGAGTCGATACACACTCCTTTGTATCTTCTAGGACACGAGGTGTAGCTTGGCACCTCACGTGTCGAAGTCTCGACCTATCGATTGGGTTAAATCGATCCGAAGTTAATTAATCTATATGATGATATAGTTAATTAATTTGGAAGGCCAATAAAGGTTATTGGGCCGCTGGAGTCGTTAACTAGACTGATACATGGGCCTAGAGGGTCACACGCAAATGGTCTTTTGGACGTTGGAAGATATACTTAAGTTTTGGGGGTTTTTATGAAAAATACCCGCTTAGTATAAATAGGGGAAGGCCCTGAACGAAATTCACCCAGGCCAGAATTGTTCAGGGGCCTTTCCCCTTCTTCTCCACTCTCCCCACACCCCCTCTCCATCCCTGATGTGATCAGGACGATGTAACGACGCCGACGGAGAAAGAATGGGGCTCGTCAACGAGAAGGAGGAGATCCGACGCGCCGAGGACCGCGTGGATACGTCTAGAGGCTGCACACTTGAGCAGCTCGACTCGTCTCGCTCCGAGATCGAAGAAATCACGAATGAGATTCGTGCAAGGTACGTCATTTCAATGTTTTTGTTGATGTCATTCGATTCGCAAAGAGACTTCCGCTGCGCATCTTTTTGTGCTGTTCATCCATCTCAAGGCCCCTAGAACCCAACACATTACCCATCATCTCGCATTGTTGTGACGTAATACGTGCCGTCAATCCCGGGTGTCAACGTATTACATCAGGAACTTGGACTGATGCAGCTAGGGAGTGCAAGTATTTAATGACTTTAGACAGCAGACATCACTCATGGAATCACCTACCATAGGTGAGATGTGGACATGGCGCAATGAGCACCAAGTAGATGCATGTATATACGAGCAGTTTGACTGCTCTAATGCACTACACTATTAGCATCACGCTTTTACCATGATATTATTTTGATCACTCACTAATCCTCCTCCCAGACATGAGTGCTTCAGTGTGTCGGTCTCCTTTTTTATTCCAAGCCATCTGTTTCGACCTCAGCAAGTCGGCCCATTTATGTTGTTTTATCTTTTTTTTTTGTCACTGGTATTGGGCTGCAAAGGACTAGGACCATACACAATGCCTTTATTTATGTTTTATTCTGGTCCCATTAGTGACTTAAAGCCTAAATGGGCCCTTCACTGTATTTTTGTATTTAAGCCAATAGTCACTGAGTTGCTAATTTAATGTTCTTATTTCTAAACCCTAGACTCCCATTGTTGCAATCCAGAAAAGCAATGCTCCCGCAGCATCTATCATTACCCAGGTCATCAGTCAATACATACTAATCTTCTACTTCTCATGGATAAATTGAAACTAGTTCAAATTTATCAGTACATTGATCTTATCCAACCCAAGAGCCGCAAAGAAGGATTGGTAACAGGGCACTGTCACATCTCTTTCTCTAAGAATATTTATATTATTATATATCATTGTGTCGGCAGGAGAAAAGCATCGAGTCGTTTTCTCGTTCTCCCGTCTGTTTTTTTCTTCTGGAATGGCGCGATATTTTAGGCATAGTTAAGGATTTCCAGATAGCCAAAAATCAAAGGATACAGGTAAAGCTACGTTTGTGCATGGGAAAAACTTAACCAGCTACAAACGTTCGCTGCGTTGTTGTTCCTATCCGCGCCGTTCACGCCTCCAGCGGCTACAGGACGAGGGTCGCATTCATCATCTCCTCTTCCCTTTTTCTCGTGTTTCCTGAGAAGCACCCAACGAGCGGCTATCTACCACCGTCCCCCCCGCTCGTCTCGGAAAAGAAACCTTGACGCTTCTCTCGCCACGTGGATTTTCATCCTCTCCAAACATGGCAGCGGCGATCTAAATAGACGGTTCGAGAGAGAGACAGAGAGAGTCATAGCGAGAGAAATAGAGAGATAGAGAATCATCTTCCTCAACTTCAGCGCCATATCCAGAGAGACGAAACATGTTCAAGCTCTCCTCAGATTCCGCGGCGTGGGAATTTAGAGATTCTTCCAAGTTTTAGTATTAGAGGGAGAGGAAGATCCTGGTCTTCCTCCGTAAGAACCCTCTACCCAATATCGTCAGAGCGGAAAGATTATCAAGATCGCTTCCTCGGATCACGCTTCCAGAGATTTTAGAGATTATTCAGCGTTTTCCAGACGCAGAAAATGAGAGGATTATCAAGCTTGCTCCATTGGATTCCACGGCCAGAGATTTGAGAGGTTCTTACCCGTTTTCGTGAGAGAGAGTCACAGACTTGTTTTCTGTAGGAAGGATTTATCAAGCGAGAGATTTGTGAGATTCTTGTCAATTTCGTGGGAAAGAGAGAGAGAGAGAGGGAGAAACACAGAGAGAAAGAGAGGGAGAAAGGGAAAAAGAGAGAGAGAGAAGAGAAGAAAGAAGAAGAGAGAGAAGGATAGAGAGGGAGGGAGAGAAAGAGAGAGAGGAAGAGAGAAGGATAGAGAGAGACGGAGACAGAGAGAGAGAGAGAGAGAGAGAGAGAGAGAGAGAGAGATTTTCCTCCATTATCAACCTCCGTTGCCCTGATTCCACGGTTGGAGAATTGAAAGTTTGAAGCGTTCGTTGATGGTGGCGGGCGGGGGGAGATGGAGTTCTGGCCGGAGTTCCTCGCAACGAGCTGGGGCAGGGAGTTCGTGGCGGGCGGGCTGGGGGGCATGGCCGGAGTCATCGCGGGCCACCCGCTCGACACGCTCAGGATCCGAATCCAACAGCCGGTCCAGTCCGGCTCCATCAACAAGCCAACCTCGGCGCGCCTTCTCCGCCATATCATCTCCTCCGAAGGCCCATCCGCTCTCTACCGCGGCATGGCAGCCCCCCTCGCCTCCGTCGCCTTCCAGGTTCCATCAAGAACCCCAAAAAACTCTAATTTTCTTCACGAAACGAAAATCCATAACCTGGGTTCTTCGCAGAACGCCGTGGTGTTCCAAGTCTACGCAATTCTGAGCCGATACTTAGACTCCGGAAACGCGCTAAGGGGCGAGCCGCCGGGGCTGAAGAGCGTGGCCCTCGCCGGCGTCGGCACCGGGGCTCTCCAAAGCCTCCTCCTCTGCCCTGTCGACCTCGTTAAGATCCGCCTCCAGCTACAAACCGCAGGACAGGACACCGGGCCGGCGAGCATAGCGGCGAGAATTCTAAGGAAAGAAGGGATAAGAGGGTTGTACCGTGGGCTGTCTATCACTGTTCTGAGAGACGCACCGGCACACGGAGTGTACTTCTGGACTTACGAGATGACGCGAGAGGCTCTACACGAAGGATGCCGGATGACGGGAGAGGAGACGATTGGAACAATGCTGGTCGCTGGGGGCACGGCCGGAGTGGCGAGCTGGGTCTGTTGTTATCCTTTGGATGTGATCAAGTCGAGGTTGCAGGCGCAGTCGCAGACTAAGGGGGAGTTTCCTCCGGTTAAGTACCGTGGTATCGTCGACTGCTTGAAGAAGAGTGTGCGCGAGGAGGGGTATAGGGTGCTTTGGAGAGGGCTGGGGACTGCTGTGGCCAGGGCCTTCGTCGTCAATGGTGCGATATTCTCTGCTTATGAGTTGGCTCTTCGGTTCTTGGCGAATCACCGGCAGAGAATCGCCATGGAGGAGAGCTGATTCATCGCCTGCCGTTGGTTTGGACTTGAAAGGGGACCATTCTCTCGTAACTTATGCCACAGAATTCAAGTGGCATGGGCGTGGCCTTCTCAGGAAAGATTAAGAAACATTGCCGGTGGTATGTTATCTTGCATCCGTGATCTCGGTCTCTTTGAAAATGCATTCGTTGGGAAACAATGTGATGTCCCGCTTTTTTTCTCATTTTTTATCCGGCAGTATTTGTTTTACTCTCTGTAGTATCTATCCTATGGTGAATTACCTGTTAGATACTTGTCGGAGAAACGACGTGGTTGGACGTCGCCGGCGAGATCACCTTCAAGCACCAATGACACAAGAAGAAGAAAGGCTCTTGGAACTCAGAAAACACATCGTAAAAAGAACTGATTACATCGTCTTAAATAGAGGAGCAGAAGCGGAAGTTAAAATAACTTCCTTTCCCACGTTCTGCTCGCATGGGTTGACGTGGAGAAATTCCCGCATAACCGTGGAGTTATGCGTCCACGTTTCCACGTGCAAAGGTCACCTTGACATTACCTTCTGATGGTAGCATCCTAGAGACTGCCATCAGCATCCTACCCTCCTACATAGCCTATCCAAATTATTTTACCTTTGGGTTTCTCCTTGTGTGAGTAACCCAATTCTACTTGAGTTCCCGAGTCGGATTATGAATTTATTCTTGGACGAATGGTTTTTCATGATAAAAAAAATTTGAAAATGAACAATGCAAGATTTTCTCTCGAGGGATGATTCCATCAAGCATATAACAGGTTAATATCTTGACAGGAACCACGAGATTAACATGAGCTACATTGGCGTGAGAAGAATAATATGTAGACAATGTCAAAAAGGGAGTATGCAGAAAACAACTTAGCTAACTGTTTGGGTCAATCTTTGAATTTTTTTATGAATCTGATATAGTAATTTTAAAATTGAAAGATCCACTAAGAGAATGAGTCAAAAAGTAAAATTTTAACAAAACTCCTAGTAGCTAAACTTGACGAAGTCCAAAAGGGTGGTACTGTTAATAGAGTAGACGATGTTGATCTATTCGTAATCAGGACAATGGTCTTCATAGTGGACCGAGGCAACGGAGGTGATGGTGGTTGTCAGGTTTGCATTGGTCGTGATGACTGTACGTAGCCATCTATGAGAATTTTAGAAAACATGGACAAAAGTTTGATTGTCGTGGGTAGAAATTGAGAAAACCTTTCAATTTTGCTCATAATAACGTCATCGACCCTACACTAACAGCCAAGCCCCTTACTTTGATAATCTCCCTTGACTAGTATGATTGCTAGTAAAAGTAATGCGGTTCTGCCGTTTGCCCACTTGGCCATTCATTCCTCAACTTCCTCCTAAATTACTACCACCTTTCTAAGTTCCACCAATACTTGTAGGATCATTGACTCAAAAACGTCCACCCATGTGTCAAATAAATCCCCCGTACTCGCCAATTTTCTTGTTTACCTGAACCCTCCTCAAAATTCATGATTGATGGTGACTATATTTTCATGGTAAGACTCATACTCAACCCCTGTTCCTGTCTACCACTGTTTGAATTTTTTTTGTTCCTTGTTTTCTTAACAATATTTATATAACAGTGCCACAAATCGTGTCTTATTCAGTTGTGAGTTTTCCTATTTTATTTTGATTTTTAGGACTTAAGAATGGAAAATACAAATCTGATAGTAGTTTTTTCCTTTTGGACTTGTCTCATTGGTTCACACGACAAAATTACATCTTCTATGACAAGACCTATCTATATCCCTAAGCTTGATCAAAAGCTTTCATAGATTTACCTTTCCCTCTTTGATTGTGAGTTCTTTCAATGGGGTAAGCATCAACACACTATATACACCCCCCCTAAATGTGGTATCGTTTTTATTTCCAAACCGTTTGACTTGATAGTGACGCGTGGGGAAGACTGTGTTCCACTTCTATTTGGGTTTTTTTATAATTTCATGTTTGTTGATTATTCCTATTAACTATCATGGATTTATCTCCTAAAAGATTTTAGTTATTTTTTGCACTAAATGTTTTCTAGTTATTTTAATAAGTTTCTTGAATTCTTTGATATAATAATTTTCTTGAATTTGTTAAATATACATCTGCAAAATATTGTGCTCCCCATGTTATATCCGTCAAAGTATTTTTTTTGACATATTAGCAGAATGGTGTTTTAGAAAGCAAGCATTGTCACTTGATTGACATTAATCACATCCTTAGCTATGAAATGTCTGCCTTATTATCTTTGGTCTAATGCTCCCGTAATTTCTATTCGCATTCAAAATCATCTTCCTTTCTCTCCTTTAGAAGCTGAATTTTCACTTCACCATTTCCACCTCAAGCTTGAAATGTGTTGTCTTCATCCTTGTTCTCCGTTATTTCACCTTTATACAAGACCACAACCCCTAAGTTGTCAAAATCATCTCCTTATGCTCTCAAAAATGTGATTGTTCGGCTATTGGCCTATGTACAAGGGGTATACCAGCTTTCCTAACCCAAATAAATACTTTGTATGCCGCCATCTTATTCTTTGATCAAATGTGTAACTTCATAACCTCTCCACCATAATTACCCTTACCCATTTTCATTTACCATTAACTCCTCTTGTCCTTTTTTATGGCACAATCATTTGTCCTCTAAGTCCATTTCCCAGGTTGTATTGTGATGCTATGTTGGTATCTTAATGGATGGTCATAATGCATTTGAAAATAATGCCCTCATGGATGACCATATGTGGGATTTGGTGACTTATCCATTTGTGTTAATGTCATAAATTGTGGATGGTTTTGTAGTCTCAATTACGAAATTGATTATAAAAATATATAATTATAGGTGATTTCTATTCACTCCATTCATGTACTGCTATTCCTGGATATCAATATTTAGTGGAAACTCCATTAAATTAGGTGTTTCAAAGGTGTTTTAATATGGATATCTGACTGATCATGATTTGATGGATCACCCTTAAGACTAAATTTATCAAGGGATACTTCTAAGGTATATTATTCAAATCCATTATGTATGATTTGATGGAAATATATGTGGAGGAAACTTGATCACACATTCCATGTCACGTTTAGCATTCATAGGTACAATTTATTCCTTATAATTCATGTGTGATTCTTATGATGAAGTTCATGAATACACAATCTGACTGAGTGAATTATCATGAGATCACAATACAGAGTTCACTATGCTTTGAGAATGTGCTCTAAATATTCATATTCGAAGGATACCTGAGAAGGAAATGGAAGTATATAGATAGAATAACACTATCTACTCCCCCTCATATGATGAGCATGCCTGACCCCATATCCATTAGTGTGGGGACTCTAAGGATAGATAGTGGACTCTCTTTAAGGTAAATATTTTACTGAATTTATTCGTATGAATCCCTGAATGATATTATGCTAAAATATTAATCAGGATGATTCTCTTCATAGTTGAGGGCACCAAAGATATCTTGTGGATGAATAATTGTATTTTGGCTATGACCTATGAAAACCTATTCGTGGAATTTTAAATAGTCTTAATTCAGGTATAGTAAAAAGTTCACGAAGATGATTAAATGATCATCTGACCTTGGTATAAGAAGATACATGTCAATGAAGATGATGTGATGAAGTCCTTGGCCAAGGTAGTGGAATATTTGAGAAGAGTTCTGTATGATTTTCGAATGTATGAATACTAACTTGGATGAATGATTCAGGTTTCATAGTTTAATATACCCTAAGTCATCCAAGGAGCTTCAAGTGTAAGCAGGATTATACTTAGATAGTAATCAATGGCAAAGAGATTCTAAGAATGAGTCCAATAAGCTAATTTGTATCTTCTAGAGCATGAGATATAGATTGGCACTAGACGGGCTAAAAATTCAGAAATTTGGAGAGATTTTTTTAAAAATAAGAATACATGTAATAATATTTTTAATAAATGAATATATATTTTCTGATATTATTTAAAATAATTTAGTCATTTTCTGGTATTTCAAGTTTGTTACATGTCCCAATCCTACTAATTTGGATAGCAACTAATCATTGACCGCAGCCAATCAAATGCTGTGACTAATAATTGGCTTTCCCATCATCATGAAAATGTGTCATTGTGGCATCACAAATCACGATGCCATAATACTCAATCATTAGCCAACACGTTAATCTTTTTAAGATATGGAACAATGAAAAATAGAATGATCTAAATAATAATGAATATGATTTTTACTGAGAAGGCACATGACAGCAAAGTAAAATCCAGTGATATTAATTGCATTAAATGTTAATTTGAATGTCAACACATCATGTACATGTGATAACTTTTAATTAGCCAAAAGGGATCAATGTGGGTTCACAAAGTAGACATTTTGGAGAGTATGAAGTCACATTTTTTGTTGACTTATGCAAGTTAGACCATGATTAATTTTTTTGGAAATAGTTGGAAAAATCACTCCTGAGGATTCTTTGTGGATCTTAATATATATTTCACTTGGACCACCATTGCTTAGATGCCTCCAAATATATGTTTGAAGGGATGGATTTCTCCCTTGTCCTTGATTAATATGGTATTGTGTTTGTGGCTTGAAATGGCTCATTCATCTAAGGATTAAATCCTATGTTATGCAGACTTTATAGAATTCCATACTCTCCAACTCCTCTAGCCTCTCACCTTCTCTAGAGATCCTCATCATTTACATAAATTGATTAGTATCGTATTGACCTCATAAAAGTATCAAAATAAAACTGAGCCTTGAATATTTTAAGGAATAGTCTCTCCCTAGATGGGGATAAAATATGTCAATATGAACATACTTAAATAAAAAAAAATTAATATCTTATCATTGACATTATGCTTAAATCACTAATTATTATGCACATAGGACATGAAACAATTTTAATTTTAATCTCGTTCATGTTTATGGCACCCACACATATGATCATAGATATTACCTTGAAATGAAATTCATTTAAATGAAATAGTAAATATATGATGTTTTCATACAAGGAGATGTCAAATATCACTTTGAAATCAGTTTTATTTTTTAAAGATAAACATTCAGTTATTTCCGATTCATGTTAAGGAATCTTAAGACAATATGTATACCATGATGTTACAATATTACAATTATTTGTGAAACTAGTGATATATTTGAAACCATGGCTATCTTGATGGACAAATAAAATCACTGAATTGGCTTTAAAGTCAACTATGTTAATCATTTAATTTAAGATGAGTAAAAGGTCACATGAGACAATACAAATTACTTATTTATTTTCCACATTTTCATTATTCTTATTTCTTGTTTATATATGAACTTATATCTTCCAATCGTGAGTGGAAAATAGCAATCTTTACCCCCAGAAATATAAAATAAGACTGCATGCAGAGGAGACTTCACAAAATATTCGCTTACTTATTCAAGTCTTTGAACTTGAGTAATGCTTTTGGTTGAAGGTAATTGCATACAGAAAATTTAAGGTAGAATAAATAAAGAGATAAGTTTCATTGTCATTTCACTGACCTAAACATAGTTCTTGATATGTTTATGAAGATAGATAATATACAGATATATTCCTGATAAAATACCATATTCTTAGTTGGATGGATATCTAAGCGCCAGTGAGACTAAACCTATGGGTTAATTCTATCCAGCCTCAAATCAGTGTGAAAATATGATGGCAAATTTTTAATAAAAGTGCAGTCTTGAGAAGATAAATAATTCCAGTCCAAGTAAGTTTTAAGCTCTCAACATTTTAATACTACAAAATTCTTATAACTACATTTTGTGATAGTAAAAAAATGAACCAAAATACTTCCCTCCTTCCATTTTGTATACGGTGATGTCCCTAATATATGTTTACCAAATAGTGATGGTTCATGAAATAAGTAATGATATGCACCCATTTTTATGAAATTATTACTATTTTCAGATGATCTTGGTTTCTTCTAGTTATTGACCTTTTAGCTCTTTATGAAACATACTTACTTACACATCAAATCATGGGTATAGTATCGATACACATTCAAAGCATGAAAACAGAAGTAAAAAAATCTGAATAGGCTATTACATAGCTGTGACTAAAACCATTTTCATAACTGTGAATAATTATTGGTTTTAAGATCCTGGGTCCCTTTTTTAATGGGAGTAATTTAAATTTCTATTTCTACACATTAGTAGAAATGTTTTCAAATCCTTGCAAAGGAAAAAATATTATTATTTACTCATGCATTTTAATTTGTACACACATATTGTCCATCATTTATGATTAGAAAAGGAAAAACATGAATTACTTATTAAGTCCTAATTTATTGAATATATGAGTTATGATACTAACCCAACCAAATTATTTTGAAGCAAGTGGATTATTCTTACTCTTGTCTAGAAGCTTTTTGGAGATGCATGACTTAGGTAATTGACTATTAATTCATGATAGAAATTGAAGAAGGAAAGTGTTCCAGACTAACAAAGATAGGTTCAAATTTGGATTTGATGAGGATGTTGGGTTCTCAAGGCCTAGATCTGGGTCAAGATGAAGATTCCACGCATTGGAAGAGACGTAACAGAATCATAATGGCATCATAAAAACATTGAAACGAAGTACCTTTGCACGGATTACATCCGTGATTTGTTGGATCTTGGAGTGAGATAAGTCTAGTTGCTCAAGTGTGCAGCCTCTAGACGTATCCACGCAATCCTCAGCATGCTGAATCTCCTCCTTCTTGATGAGCCCCGTAATCTCTGTCGTTGTCGTTACGTCGTCCGGATCGCATTGGGGATGGAGAGGGGTGTTCGGAGAGGGGAGAAGAAGGGGAAGGCCCCTGAAAAATTCTGGCCTGGGTGAATTTTGTTCAGGGCCTTCCCCTATTTATACTAAGTGGTTAGTTTGCATAAAAACCCGCAAAACTTAAGTATATTTTTTGACGTCTAAAAGACCATTTGCGTGTGACCCTCTAGGCCCATGTATCAGTCTAGTTAACGACTCCAGCAGCCCAATAAATTTTATTGGTCTTCTAAATTAATTAACTATATCAACATATAGATTAATTAATGTCGGATTGATTTAAACCAATCGATAGGTCGAGTCTCCAACATGTGGCATGCCAAGCTACACCGTGTGTTCTAGAAGATACAAAGGAGTGTGTATCGACTCACTCATGGAACCTGTTTGTCATCGGTTACTGTGTACGTATAATCTCTCATCCACTGGATGCTCCTAGGATGACTTAGGGTATGGCCAACTGTCAAACCCTAATCGGTCATCCGAGTTTGTACTAATGCATTTGGAAATCATCGGAGAACTCTTCTTCAATATTTTACTGCCTTGGCCAAGGACTTCATCGCACCGTCTTCCTTGAGCTGTCACCTCTTATACCGAGGGTGGACAATCCCATCTTGACCACGCAAGTATCTTCATGAACTTCTTGATGTGCCCGAACTAGGACTGTTTAGAATTCCATGATTAGAG
The DNA here is from genome assembly GCF_029677425.1 of Wolffia australiana. NCBI lineage: Eukaryota > Viridiplantae > Streptophyta > Magnoliopsida > Alismatales > Araceae > Wolffia > Wolffia australiana. Next base: position 15,749,539 of record NC_135839.1, on the reverse strand, counting down.
ACTCATTGGCCGTCCACAAGACGTCTTGGGTGTCTTAGGTCTAAAGACCACTTACACAACCGTGATGTGAATTGACCTGATTGACAGATCAGTATAATACCATTCAGGGATTCGTGCGGATCAATTCAGTGACCTTTTTCCACTAAAGAGCACCCACTATCTATCCTTAGTGTCTCCACACTAATGGTTATGGGACCGGCCATACTCATCATATGAGTGGGGCTAGATAATGCTATTCTATCCGGATACTTTGATGTCCTTCTCGTGTATCCTTTGAATAGTAATGTTTAGAACACACGCTTAAAGACTAGTGATCTCTGTATTACGATCTCATCATAATTCACTAAGTCCGATCATGTATTCATGGACTTCATTATAAGCATCACACGTGCACTATAATGAATATGTTATATTAATGAACATGGAACGAGATGTGGAATGTGTGATTGGCTTGCCGGCCACATATATTTCCATCAGAGGAGACAAAGATCAGGTCAAGGAGAAGGCATATTCTTATGGAAGAAAACTAATTTCAAATATGTAAATTATTGATGACTTCCCAAGATGGGAGGATGAAAATTGAGACCCCATTTGACATCTCCCTAGAAACTCATTCTAGGTTCCTCATACTGAAAAATTAGAATCATTATCTAAATTCTTTGCCCCCATCTTTGTATCTCACCCTTGAATTTTTTTCCCATTCATACTGGTAAAATGAAAACCTCATTCGACTATTGGTTAGATCCATTCTTGAGTCATCAAGAGTGAAGGTTGAAAATGAAGATTCAGATTTTGGTTACAAAGTTAATTAAGATGAATCTTGTTTCAAGCTTAGAGAATGTTTTCTGGAGGAGAAGTACCAAATTTCGTCAAGGGACTACGTCTACAGAAGTTTTTGCAACCTTCCACCTTTTCCACTCAAGTTAGTTCATCCCATTTACTACTTCCAAGTTAATATCCTTGATCCTGAGTTTTCTAATGCCTCCAAGAACATCCAAAGACTTCTCATTTCACAAAATTTTACTATTTTTCCTCAACTGTATGCCACCATCTAACTCCATTGCTTTCCTAGCACCCCTTAACATTTTTTTCTCACTGCACATAGTAGCAGCACATGTTGCCCGCAGCTATTACCTATATGCCAGCACCTATAGCCCACTCTACTCATGCATGCATGCCCAACAGTCTTATGTTTTGCCTTTGACTACTACTTGGTGCCATCCATGACCTCCAAGTGTTGGCAAATGTATTATAACTTGTTTTTAATTTTTAAATCTAAAAAAATCTGAAATTTTTTTCTAAAATTTCCATAAATTCTTCATATAAAATAATAATTAAAAATAAATTTTAAATTATTTTCATCCTTTTATGAATTCAAATATTAGAAAATATTTTAAATCCCACAATTATAGTTAAACACTTTTAATTTTTTAAAATATAGTTACATTGCATTGATATGATTCCTTCTCTCTATAGTTTGACCTTTGCTCACTATGTTCCAGGAATTAACTTACTATAGATGATTTATTAAATCATATATTTAAAATCACAAGCTTAACCTCAACTTATGGTTTATCATTCATAAGTAGATATTGAGTTAATTATGAAGTAAGAATGGAGAAGACAGAAAATGGGTTAATATTTTAGCGGAGTCCACAACATCATCGCCAAAGAGGGAGCTAGGCCCATACCCAAATTTTGGGTCTGAGAAATAAAAACAGTTTCCCATGTTAAAAAATTTCCTGGTCTCCCTCTCAAAGAGGACCTCAAAAGTTTAACCCAAATGAGACTTGGGTTTTCCCATACATATTCAAAGCATGAAAAGGAAAGTAATAAATCTAGAGAGACTCCTACATAGATGTGACTAAAGCTATTTTAATAATGGTCAAGGATAATTTATTTGATCTTGGGGGCCTTATTAAATGGGAATAATTTATTTATCTATCTCCTCATCAGATTTGAACATCTAGTAGTTATCCTTACACTAAATTCCATTTGCATGTAACTAATAGACTCATCAAGTCTGGAAAATAATTGCATTCAGATAATTTTACTCATGAATTTTGAAGCATACGTATGTATTCAAAAAATAAATCTCCTCAGAGTTATTTCCATGGACATTTCAAATCTTATTTTTTGTAAATGACTACATTCCTTATTTCTTAAAATTCTAAAAAATAAACAGATGATTTTTCCAGATTAATAAAAAAAAGAATATTTTTAGTTTCCCAATCAGTTTTATGCTCGCTTTGAATATAGAGATGACATGCCTTAACATTAAGAAAAGATCTCCACGTGATGCGTATATGATATTTTGTATCATTTTTGGTATTCAAACAGTCTTCTCAAATTGTCTTTGTTTATACTTTACTAATGTTATCCTAGACATTGCATAAGGATATTTTTGGTCAGTCAGAAAACTTTTAACTCGTATCACAATAAATAAACCTGGCTATATTCATACTCCAAGAATATGATCTTCACCAAAAAATTACTTTATGATCATTCACTCTAGTAGATATAGCCTTGACACGTTTAGAAATGGTATGATCTCACCAAAATATATTCATGCCAAAATGAGGGCGGAAATTCCTCCATAAATCAGATTCCCCAATGATCAAGTACATTTAATTAAATAATAAGCTGGAAAGGTATAGAATGTTTCTTATGAACCCTTGTTACAGTTTTTTTACTTTAAAAATTAATAGAAAAACTCACAAGAATCTCTTAATTATCTCAGATGGAGAATTCCAGATTCCAGGATCTTCAATACGGTTATCTCAGGAGAGACTTTTTTGTTGCACAATGAGGAATGAGAAACAATGAAGGGTACACATTTGTCACTCTTCAACGACTCATCTTCTAAAGATCAATCATACCCAAACTATGGAATAGTCTAGTTCTTCCCCAAATAAATTATTATCTGGCCCAAGAACTTCCTCTCACTATTTTTATAATCTTCTGATAGCTCTTTGTGCTACCTAAAAAAGTGCCCATACATATATATACCATGGTGATCTCCTAGCTCAGACTATAATTGAAACAATTTTTTGAGTTTTAACATTCATCATAGACCAAAAAAAATAATCAGTCACTATATTCGTTGATCTATAAATCTGTTATAGGGAATTTATAAAAAAACAAGGGGAATTGAAGAACTTATTTCCATGTCATCACTTTTTACATTAGATTACATTGTTGTATACATACTAAAATGAAGACATGCTAGAAGTATAAAAAACATTCCTTTTGAAATAAACTTCCAAGCCCATCAGCAAATTTCAAAAGGTAGAACATTTCTAGAATTGTAAATTCCTCTAGCAGACTATGTGGGGGGGGACAATTACCAGATGGTGACAGCTGAGGACTCCCCATTGACCTGCCAAAGTCTCACTAAAGTATCTCTTTAAATTATGTCGTGGGCAAGGGAGAGTGGGGTCTGTGTGTAATTAGGATACCCGGCACCGTGTTTTTGCCTATAAAATAAGTGAAAATTTCACAATTAAAGTAGAGAGGTCATAAAAAATGAAATTTACCTCATTGCTATAAGGAAATTTATCGGAGAATGATATAAAAACAAAATTTCAAAAAAAAATAAAAGCAGGGCGAACAAAACTTGGGGAATCGGCCGTCTCCGTCGATCTGGCAGGGTAGGTCGTCCCCGTCGTCGACGGGTTCGTCCCCGATCTTCTCGCGGAGCTCCGCCAAGAACTGCAATCCCCAATCGTTTATCCAGAAATCTCGTTAACCTTCAATGTCGGCACTGTGGAAATGGTACCAGCGATGTCTGACCGTGCATCCCGTGAAGACCCAGATTGTGAGCTCCGGTTTCCTCTGGGGTTTGGGTGACGTGGCTGCCCAGAGAGTCACCCATTCCACTCTGAGCAAGCTCGCCGATGACACCCCGACTTCGGTATTCAATCTTATTGGTTTTTTATTGCTTGGAAGTTCAGATTTTTTATTGCTTCGGTATCCAACCTTTCTAGTTTTTTTTTCTCGTTACCGTTCGTTTTTTCGTGTGAATTAGGGGGAATCTCTGCTTCTACTCATGAATGGGCGATTTTTCCTTCTTCCTCGGTGATTATCTGGGCTGGGTTTCGAATAATTGGGATACTGATCGAAGTATTCTTCTTCTCTATTCTATCAACATTGGTGCCGCTAATGAGCTTTTTGTCACTTATTCTGTTCATCCGGTTTACAGAAAAAAAAAATTGGCGAGCTGTTTGCTCTGTAGCTACCGGAAAAAGACCTAATTTCTTGATATTGCTGTTCAGATAGATCTTCTTTGTTGGAGGGTATTGTAGGAGCTGTTCTTACAGTATACTTCAAGATATCACTCTTGGAAAACTAGAAAAAGGACGTTCTTGGTATGAACCCTTTTCCTTTTGTTTCAGAGAATGCATTATCTCTCAGCAGTTCCTTTGAACCCTTGAGTTTTTTTAGCGGTTCGTTGGCTCCATATTGAGATAATGCACTCTTGTGAGACTAGGTGTGATCTTCTAAGGACTTTCTTGGTGTGGAATTTGTTCCTCTAGTTTCAGAGAATGGATTATCTTGCAGCGGTTACCACTGAAGCATTTAGTTTCCTTAGGTTTGAGTGGTATACCGGTGATCACACTGGTTTTCTATTTGGAGGAAACTGAAACTTGGTATGATCTATCCCCTCTCGTAAGCCCACCAGGGTTATTTCTTCTCGGCTTTTCCCTTTTTAAATATGTTGCCCTCCGTTGGAAAACAGGGCATGAAGTTAGAGGAAGTATTTCCCTGTGGTAACTCCGATCTCACAGTTAGAGTTCTGTATCGTCTTTGACGTGGACAATGGACAGGACGGATTTTGTTCCGTCCGACGTCCAGATTCAGTGCAGGGACGAAGGACAGGACGAATTTTTTGTCCGACGGTATGAAAACCATCCCGTCCAGTCCTCCCGGGACGAATTTTCGTCCCGTCCGGGGAAAAATCCGTCCCCGTCCCTCGTCCCGGACGAAAAAAAACCCGTTTTATATTTTTAATTTATTAATATAGATTTTTCTAAGTTTCTTAGGGAAATACGGAGAGAGAATGCAAAGGGATTTATGTAAAATTATTTCTGAGTGGTGTCGCTTTGCAGGCGCTTAAAAATACAGGGACTTTGATGCAAATTGTCATAGCAAGCCCACGTGGCTACATCTCAACCGTCAGATGTGAATCCGGCAGTTTTTCGTCCAGATTCGTCTGCCCATCGTCCGAGACCTTCGGAACGGACGGTTTTTTCATCCCATGGGATGAAAACCATCCGGTCTGCTGGTTCCCGTGACGAATTTTTGTCCCAAATTTCGTCCAAACCGTTGGACAGGACGATTTTTCGTCTCGGGACGAAAAAATCGTCCCGTCTGCGTCCCTGCACTATACTCACTGTTGATGTCTACTCTGTTGGCTCTCAAACCTCATTGGTGATGCCCACTCTGCCACCCCCCCTATTGTCCTCATTCTCCTCGGCATCGTCCATCCGATCAAAACCTTCTCTTTCCTCCTCTTTCACAATACGTTCCATGGGGGGAACATGTCAGGACTTAAACCTATGAATTTCCACACCATATCTGAAAGCTATAATATAACTGAATTGCGTTTGAGCAGTTTAGTGGGAAACCCATTGTCTCTGCTTTTGATTCAAAAGCAGAGACAGTGGTTAGACATGGTCGTTCTGTTCTGTTCGTTTGAAACAAACACAAAATTTGCACAAAAGAACCGCACAGGCCCTTGTTCTTTGTTCTGTTCTTTTTCTTTTTCAAAAACAAACAAAATTCTCACATTCGCACAAAATTAGACAAAAATTCGCACAAAGCGAACAAAAGAACAGAACACAGGTCTGTTCGATGTTCTGTTCGAATTCGTTTTTGTTCTGTTCGGAAAACTGAACAAAACGAACAATTCGCACAAATTTGCACCAAAAGAATAGAATGACCATGTCTGCTTTTGATATTAGAGTAATTTCCTAGCTGAAGATTGTTGGTTTTGGCAAATACATCTTTGTTGGGTGACCGTTCTTTTTTTTGGCTATTCAGTTAGGTTCTATTGAAATTGGATTCAGGTAATATCTCTGATTTTTGGAGCCAGTTTTTCAAAATCTTATTACACCCTATTTAGATTATTATGTTTATTCTAAAAATGGTGTTGAAAGTTAAATTTGTGACGTTTTATGTTAGTGTATCACTTCCTAACGTATGGCTCGAACTGAGTACTTTGCATGTTTGAGTGTGATGAGCCACTGTAAAGATCCATTATTCTATTTCTCTTTATTTTTGTCTCCAGCATTCAATCTTCAGAGTAAAATCTGGGATTTTCACAAACCCTTCTCTTTCCCCCTTAAATAAATCTGTTAATTTCATTATTCATTCCCTTCTCTTGTTCCAGTATTTTGATCCACACAGTACTGAGTTTTGTCGAGGCACAAAAATCTGGACATAGTTACTCAGGCTTCTTCCTTTGTCTTATTTGTTCATGAGAAATTGAAGTTGCCCGTGCCCAAATGTTATAATAGGCTGGTCAATGGAAGTTTTTGATTCAATCTTTTTAATGATTTTATTTCTTATTAGGACTCTGATAAGGATTTCAAGATCAACTGGAGAAGGGTGGCTGTATCAAGCATGTTTGGATTTGCGTTCGTCGGACCAGTGGGGCATCACTGGTCAGTCTTCAATTCCATCAAATATAACGTATTTTCTTTTAGAACACCATTGAACATTTGTCATCTACTTTTTTTTTCTTTCTTTCATTTATCTCATAATTACCTCTTCTCCTTTAGCGAAGAAGTTTGGGCATGATGGCAGAAAACATCAGCATTCTTATCATATAAAAAATTTCCTAACTTTATGAAATGCTGAGAAATAAAGCTTCAAAATGCACCTCATATGATTTTTTTCTGAATTCCATAAAATGCTGAGAAATTCTTGGAAACAGGAGGGGAAGGGTATAGTTGTTACGCACCGCTCTCGATCCATGCAGGTACGAGTTCTTGGATAAGTTCATCAGGCATCGGCTGCTCATGAAGCCCAAGTCGATGAAGTTTGTGGCAGCCAAGGTGGCGGCGGATGGGCTCATCTTTGGGCCGTTGGATCTGCTGGTGTACTTCTCCTACATCGGCCTGGCGTCGGGAAAGAGTGTGGCCCAGGTGAAAGAAGACGTGAAAAGAGACTTTCTACCGGGTTTCGTTGTCGGCGGCGGCATCTGGCCGCTCGTCCAAGTGGCCAACTTCAGATTCGTCCCTGTCCGATACCAGCTTCTCTACGTCAACGTCTTCTGCCTGCTGGACAGCTCCTTCTTGTCTTGGCTACAGCAGCAAGGAGACGCCTCGTGGAAGCAGTGGTTCACCTCGGTTGCGAGCTTGGAAGATCACAGAAGCAAGGACCAGGGTTGACCGGCTTTGACTCGGTTCAGTGGAAATGTATGCATCAGGGATTGATGACCCGGTTCAAGATCAGAAAGAAAGTCAGGTATTCTCTGACGTTGATCATGGGGTTTGAAATCCCATTTTGTCATCAACTGTTTCTAATAATGACAGATTTTGTTCTTGCTGGAGTTATCCATGGAGAGATGAAGAGAGCATTGAATTTAACTTTGGCTCACAGGAAGGAGCTGAAGCCTCCGCCTAGGGGCACTCTCGGCTCAAATCTAGCCGTCAATTTCAAATCAGGGCAGTGACTGAAGCAGATATTCTGTCCAAAAGAGGGAAGTTAAAAAGAGATCATAAACTTATTAAAAATTGTAGAAATTGAGGAACGCACCGGGATGCAAAGAGGCAAGCCCTCCGAGTTGACCAGGACTGGAAGGCCTCTCCTTGCCGGCGCCGGGATCGACTTAATCGCCTGGAGAGCTTTCTTTGCCGATTCTCTTGCATAATCTTGATGGTGTGCCATCTGGCTGTTAGACAGAAGAACGAGATATAGCCAATCACCGTCGACCATGTGGCGAAGGAAAGCCACGTCATGCGGAATCCGGCATGACCCGCATGATCTTTCCTCCCACGATACCATAAATCTTCCCATGAAATGACACGACTCCCCAGGATGGAGTTGCACGGAGGGGGGAACATATCCAGCCTTTTCTCTGCGTTTGGCTTTAGAGTCGTCTCGTAACCCAGCCGAGACCTTGAAATTTTCACTCTCTTCTTTCTGCAGCAAGAGTAGGCTGTCATGAGTGGATTCACTGATGATCTTAAGTCTGATTGCTTCCCCAAGGATTGATTCGGTTGAGGTGGAGTTCAGAAGAGGAGGAAAATCTGATGAATGGGATAATTCTTTTAAGTGGGAGATAATATCGTTTATCTCATCGGGGAGGATGCGCTGTTTCTCAAAGGATCCTCTACGTGATTGTGTTTCAGCCTCTGATGCTGTTGGGGAGTTCTGGGCGATTGTCACCATGACCATTGTACCCTTGGATTTTGGAACCGGGGATAGGTAACAATAAGCCACTGTAAGAGATGTCTGCAGAAAGACCAGGTCAACATTCCAAAAATTAATGTTATGCCTACCAGAACGAGCATGACTATGGAAAAGGAAACAGATAAGAATAAAATCATATGAATAAGAGTAACCGACCTTGCATGGGATTGTACGAATGTAGTCCAGAAGTAGCTTAGAAGCAGCCCCACGGACGGGTTTATGTCTTTGAGAGATGAACTGTTGGAAGCGGCAATGTTGAATCAGAGAAAACGTCAAATGAGAGGAAATGTTGAATCACTTGTCGGGTAAGAGGTAGACCTGCAAAATGACTGCAAGAAGCTTCGATAGACATAAATCTTCCACATTTGACGGATCCAATTTACTGAGATCAATGACAGCATATCCATGCTGCACAAGTAATGACTCAAATTCTTAAAAAAAAGTAAGAAGTCAACATGAGCGGTAAACGCGATAGGTTCTGTCATGGAGAACTCGGTTAGGTCTCCATAGAGAATGATAATGGAAGAGGAGAGAGAGAGAAGAAGAACAACGTCACAGGCCAGGATAGCCAATGAAAGAACTTATTATCTGCCCTCCTTAGAGGGGAGCTACATTTATTTAAGGGAAAATAAAACCAATATGATAGAAAGACCCCTGATAGAAGTTAGGAATGATAATTACTTCTTCTGATGTTGACTCGTAGGCATGTTACAGGAAATAAAATTAATATCAACAAAAACTCTCACGGATATTTTATAAAAACAAAACTTGCACGATCAAAAGCAGTTTTTATCAATCCTCACAAACGTAATATATTGTGGTCTTTGTGAAATCAAAGACGTAACCCTCAGCATCGAGATTCTACTCTCTTTTATCTATAATTACAAAAACGTGAATGAAATGACGCGGGACTCACATCATTAATCATGACGCATTGTTGTATTAAGTGGTGACAGATCTGGTCAACGTATGAACGTGTAACGCGACACGCCGAGATTAGTGCCTGTAACTCCGACCTAAAGGTATCTGATTAGAGAAAAAATGCTTCGACAGATTAATCTACTCATGTTTGAAATCAAAACTGGAAAAAATTGAACAATGGTCGTCAACTGTGATAATAAATAAAAAGGACAGAGATATTAAAAAATCAAAAGTCAAATTAAAGACCAAGAAATTTAGTTGGACAAACTGTTATGAGAATGCACGTGCACACGCACTGTCACACAACAAAAATTTATGCATTCCGACCGCTTTAATCCTTGTAATGGGATTGCGACCAACATGCATAATAGAATCGGCTGCGTTTTGAAGACATCTGCTGTTCTTCTTTTTAATAAAATTGCGTGCAACATTTTTCAAAAAATAAATAAAGTTTTGTGTAACACAAATAACATTTTTTTTTGCAGAGAATAGCCCATACCGGAGGGTAGATCCTTAAGTAGAATTCGAATCCTATTACGAACATAAATGGGGCTCAGGTTCGATGGGTCTTCAACCCACTCTTGTGAACTTCCAACGCATATCTGATTAAAATAAAATAAAAATGCAAACGGTAAAATAGGAAGAAATTAAAATCATTATAAAGTGGGAAGATGAATCAACCGCTACTTAGTCCACTAATTCCTCGGCATATAAAAAGTACTAGGGAAATGAATCAGTCAGAAATTTAAATCCAGGAATGACCACCTGAAATTTTAAGAGAGTACGCAACCGGAAACTAATACGAAGAAAAAGATATTTGAACATGATATCAAAGTTAATCTCGCAAAAGGAAATATTACCCACTTTATACATGTCATCTTTTGAGAACTGCAACAGAGGTCGAACTGTAAGTAGGCCGTTCTTGTTTAAACTGTCGCCAAGGCCATCAAAATCAGAATGAAATAACTGGGAAACAAATGCCATCCCTGCGAGGCCAAGAATGCCACTGCCACGAGACAATCTAAGGATGAACAGCTCAGCCTGCAACAAAATGTTTTATCCAGCTCAGAAATCACCCAATTTCTTCCACTTCATAAATGACTAAAAACACCACAAAATGTTTTTAACGCAAATTTAAGACAAGGAATAAAATCAGGAGAAGGAAAACATAACAGTCTGAATCAGAGGATATTGGTTTTTTTAGTGCAGTCAACCATCACAATGCTAAGCTTTCAAGGTATTCAACATGTTGTTAAATCCCATTAACATCTTACGTGAATTCTTTGACGTATGTTCAAAATTACTGGAGGACACAACAGGGAACGGAAGAGTTGAGCGTGAATTTTCAATCTCGACCTGGTGATTAAAAACTACAAACGAACTAAAAATCGGAAGTTATCGCTATCCTTAGTGTAATTGACATAAATTTGGAATTTTATTCGTGCGAATAAAACGAAGAAACAATCGGAGATGGTAGCATTCTGCACAAGTTTTCACCGGAGACCTGGTCGTCTGCATGATGTGCGACAAACAAAACGCTTATCCGCTGCTCATGGCATATCTCTCGAAAAATTTGATACCTGAAACTCCAGTTCGTAAAAATGATGTAAAACGGAAGAAAGAATGAAAATATTTCAAACATAAAGAAAACGGAAAACAATCCTTGGAGTCAAAACCTTATGAAAATATTCAAAATTATGGAACGTAAGGTAGTCTAATGAACAATACAGCGCCGACGATCCCAAAAAAAAGATCCTCAACTTAAATGTGAGTGTGATCGGTTTAGAAGCGTGCGAATAAGCTGGAGTAAATACGCAGATAATTTAATAAAAAATGCGAAGATTATTTCCATAATTTGCATACTTCCAAAATCTATGTGCATCATATTATAGTACCAAAACTCACCTCTTCTCACGCGCTGCTTCTTGCACATGTCCTTTCTTTGGGCGACCATCCGACCATTCACAGGCAGCAATCTGACATTGAACACCTGGGCAGGAACATTCACAGATGAACGGCGACGCGTTTCAATTCAAAATCACGCCAAATTGATGACTTTTACCGAGCATGAGGACTCTAGAGCACACCAAATTAGCTTCTTCTGTGCTCTCCGGTCGCAGTCTATGGTCCACCACGATTCCCAGAAGCCCATCAACGAAGCCGGTACCCTCATTCCTGCCGCCCAAACTGCAGGATTTCCACGCCGCAGTAAGAACACACAGAGCCATACTGTCAGGGCCACCGGAGACTCCCAAAGCTGCAAGGATCAGCAAAACTTCCATAAATCATAGAAATTAAAGCGAAGAAATATTCCAGCTACGAAGGTTCGAGATTCAACCGACCAATGCGATGATGCGGCTTGATTCCCGCCATCGCCATTTTTCTCGCGAAGTCCTCTTTGTACCTTTCGAGATCGATCTGGGGAGCAACGGAACAGAAGAATCGGCAGACGGAGAATCGCTGGGGAGGTCGGAGACATTGAATCATCATCCCCCGCAGATCCAGAGATCGACTTCTAGGGCTTGTTCGTTGATCTTCGCCGGAGCAGCTCCCTTTCGATAAAAAAGAGCTCGTTGTCTGTTTTTCTGTTTGAATTTCTACCGGTTCGACGATAACGGGACGAACGGGACGGGCCGGACGGGACGAGACCATGCGTTTTACCCGTCTCGTCCGGAACCGGGTCCGTCTCAAACATCGGCCGTCCCCGAACCGATTCCGTTCATAACCGCCATGACGGGGACGATTATTTCGTCCCTGACGGGGACGGACGGGACGGGATGAAGATCCCTATTTTTAGAAGTCTGTCCAGAGTTCATCCCATCCCTAATATTTTCGTCCACGTCCCGTCACATTCAATGACCATCCCGTCCCATGTCGGGGACCAAGCAGTGCATTAGGAACTCTCATGCAGATGCATGACTCTTGCAGGACGTAGAAACTGTCCCGTCCGCCGTCCAAGGCCCCGAACAGGAGGATTATTTCGTCCATAGACGAAACAATTGTCCCAAACGTGGTCCAGCGGATGATTCTTCATCCCATCAATCATCAGAACTTGGGGATGGGACAATTTTTTTGTCCACTGTCGAAATTACCGTCTCGTCTGCGTCCGTGCACTATACCGCCATCAAACCACTCCCGGACAAGATGGATGACCATAATAACAGCTATCTAACATCGACAACAGATACTGGATGTCTCTACCGTATAAACTGAGATCTGATGTCATAATATGTGGATGTCGATATTTAAATTCCTTTCTGAATATCATTTTAGAATAGGGAATTTTATTTATACCTCAGTGTATTCAAGAATAATAATAAATAGGTTATTGGATTATATACCTTCAAACAATAAATACAAAAGTATTTTGAAATGCCCAATCCTAGCTTCAACATCTGTCACTTAAGTTTCAAGTTCATGGACAAACATAGATCATCAGATTCATTTGTTTTCCTCGTCTTTCGAGAATCCTCCATTATTTTAGCAACCAGAACCCTAATAGTTTTGATATGGAAAAAAATCAATTGTCGCAAATGAATGCACTTAACCTTGTAAATAGCCCCCACACTATGATATTCAAAAACGACAAATGAACTTGAAACTGACATTTAAAGGCTCATTGCCCCCACACTATGATATTCAAAAATGACAAATGAACTTGAAACTGACAATTAAAGGCTCATAGCCCCCACTCTGTGATATTCAAAAATGACAAATGAACTTGAAACTGACATTTAAAGGCTCATAGCCCCCACACTGTGATATTCAAAAATGACAAATGAACTTGAAACTGACATTTAAAGGCTCATAGCCCCCACACTATGATATTCAAAAACAACAAATGAACTTGAAACTGACATTTAAAGGCTCATAGCCCCCACACTATGATATTCAAAAACAACAAATGAACTTGAAACTGACATTTAAAGGCTCATAGCCCCTACACTATGACATGGTTTGAATTTATTTTTTATTTTTAATGAAGCTGATGTGCACTTTCAATTGTGATGTTTTGGGATTATCTCATAATGATGTCTCTTGACCTTTAATATTAAGAATTATTAAATAATATAATAATTTAATCACATTTTGCGATCATCATTACTGTCGTGATCAATATCTTGTTAGTGAATTATGATGCTTATAATGATGTCCAAAGATATATGCAATTTTAATGAATTATGATGAGATCTATGATCAACTGACTTCAAACATGCATTTAAATTATTTATAGTAATACAATACTCATGAAGCATGCCAAAATATCCAAATAGATTAACATTATCTAGTTTCGCTATCATGATTCGTATGGTTGGTCCTCATTAGTGTGGAGATATAAAGGGCGGATAGTGGGTGCTATCTAGGGAAATGGTTAATTGAATTGATTTGAATGAATCTTTGAATGACTTTATACCTAGTTGTCAATCAGGATGTACCTGGTTGTCTAAGTGGTCTTTAGAGCACAGACACTAAGACATCTCGTGGATGGACGTTTGTGCTAGAATATGTTGCTTATCTTAGATGTTAAACCTCTATCGATCTCAATTCTCTCCTATCTTTCACTATTTATTTCTCTTTAGTTTCCAAATCTCCCTTTTCATATCTGAGCCTTTAGCTCTTGTTTCCAAAAACCAGGGTAACCGATTCATCCCATACCTCTTTCCCCTCAAGTTTACAGTATATTGCTATCTCAAAATCCCTCTTTCATCTTTCAGGCTCTGTCTATTCATCTCCTTAACTCTAATTCTCTTACTTTGTCTCTCATTCTAGCAGGAACAACCCTGTCTATTTTCATTTCCAATCTCATTCTTAAACTGTCCCTTTTTCAACTCTGTAACTTACTGAACTTCATGTATGCTCATCATGGCCTATATTTAATTATCCCTCAGTAGTAATTGCATTTGTGAAATAAACTGAAAAGTTTGTCCTTTCTTAATCATCTGTCGTCTCAGGACCGAGGATAATTATCATGTCCTGGGAAAAAGTCAATGTAAGAAAAACAAATTAATTATCCCTAAAAAATAATTACATTGAAGAACATAAACTGAAATTTTCTTCAGTCCTCAAACAAATCAGTTAATTATCATTAAAAATCAAATGAAGTGACAAAAATAATTGAAAACTTTCTCCTTTCTTTATTAATGTACGATGCCTCCAGACAGTACAGTTGTTTCTTTCCGTCATTTGTCGACCTGTCAGATGGGACATTTGTCTTGTCCCCGAATGAAAAAACCATCTCGTACGGGTCCATGCAGTATAAATATAGATCGGGATTGTCCCGAACAGGGACGATGGACGGGACGGGATGAATTTCATCCCGTCGGACGTCCAGAATTTTCCCCGAGATGAAGGACGGGATGGTTTTTTGTACGGCAAATAAAAAACAGTCCCGTCCAATACTTCTCGGACGGTTCTTCATCCCGTTTGGAATAAAAACTGTCCCATCCATTGTCCCGGACGAAAGTATATGTTTTAAATAACTTTTTATTTCATAGTCCCTTTCGAAATAGGAAGAAGAAGACCTCCCCAGCTACCCCTCTCGGCGCAGTACGATCCTCTCCCCCTCCCAACATCCCCCCCCCCCCCCCCCTCCCAACCAAGTCGGTGGCCCTCCGCGCGCCCATTTCCATAGTCGAGATTGCTTCCCTGATGTCGAGGTATGTGCCATATGGTTTATCATCTATCATTGTCTATCTATCTGTCTCACTATCTCAATGTCTACTTATCTATCTCACTGTCTTTCTATCGATCTCACTGTTGATCTATCTATCTTACTATCTACCTATCTATCTCCCT
Organism: Wolffia australiana; assembly: GCF_029677425.1. Lineage (NCBI taxonomy): Eukaryota > Viridiplantae > Streptophyta > Magnoliopsida > Alismatales > Araceae > Wolffia > Wolffia australiana. The sequence continues at coordinate 15,734,404 of NC_135839.1, read as the reverse complement.
ATCTATCTATCTATCTATCTATCTATCTATCTATCTCATTGTCGATCTATCTATATTACTATCTATCTATCTTTCTCACTGTCGATGTATCTATCTCAATGCCTTCCACTGCTATCGCAATGTTGATCTATCAATCTCACTGTGTATCTATTTGTCTTTCTCACTGTTGATGTATCTATCTCAATGTCTACCCCTTCTATATCAATGTTGATATATCAATCTCACTGTGTATCTATCTATCTATCTCACTATCGATGTATATATCTCACTGTCTATCTATTTATCTCATAGTCTACACCTGCTATCTCAATGTTGATCTATCTTACTGTCTATCTATCTATCTATCTATCTATCTCACTATGTATCTATCTATCTATCTCATTGTCTACATATGTATCTATATATCTATATATCTATCAATCTCACCGTCTACCTATATATTTATCTATCTCACTGTCTATCTATGTATCTTAGAGTAAGATTTGTGTATCCTATGCTAATTTTGAATGCTGGAAAATGCCCTATCTCTCTATTTCTCTAATCAGCCTACGTATATATCTCTCTGCATCTATCCATCTATCTATATGTTTATCTCGCTATGGATCTCTCTCTCCCTATCTATCTATCTATCTCACTGTCAATCTATCTATCCACCTATATATCTCACTGTAAATGTATCTCAATGTTGATCTAACAATCTCACTATGTATCTATGTACCTATCTCAACGTCGATCTATTTGAATGAGTTTTTGAATGAGCTGTCATCTTATCCCCCTGCAACTAAGTGTTTACCGAAACAGTTCTGCTTGTGTATCATGTAGCCCAATGTACTAAAGCAAATGGTTAATTTTACCTTTAATCATGCCTGGATTATTTCCACATAACATTAAATTTAAAATTAGTAGGCCGTAATATAATTCAATTTAGCTGTTTTCATGTATTGTTCAGATAATTCCTACACATCTTTTCCGGAGCTTCTTGATCGCAGGCATATTTGTCGTCGACCCAAAAGAGGTACATCTATATCAACTGGTCACATATATATATCAATTGTTTGCACTTTATCGTGTGTGAGTTCGTTAGAATGTTTATCGAATTTTTTAGTTGTGCACATATCATTCTGTAGCATGTGTTAAGTGATTATCATGTTTGAGTCTGTTAGAATGTTTATCGATCTGTCAATCTATTTTTAGTCAATCGGTTAAAGATTTGAGATTAATATCGTCGGTCATCTCTAGAAGGATTTGACAATATAGGGCAGCATTTTTTATTGCATTTTTGTCTTTAATGAACCTGGAGTGTTGTAAGCAATTATTAGAGTCTCCATTAATTTTATTATACTTGGATGTCAACCCAATACAGCATTCAAATTGCACATCACACACTTCGTGCGTATGACTGCATGTTGTGAACAATTTTTATAGAGATATGGATTCCACATCTGCTACTACTCCTAAATCAACAACTAGGGCTACTCCGTCAGCATCCGTGGAGTGCTATGCCATAGAGGTTGATAATAATGCATCAACTTGAAGTGCAAGATGCAATCGGTCTAAAGTTCTAGATCGGTTTGTTAAAGTTGGCCCGGACGAGTACCAGTGTACGCTCTGGCAAGCGCAGAACCCCACCCATAAGGTCATCATCAAGCGGAATAAAGATAAGAGCACAAATGTATTAGGGAGACATCTAGAGAAATCTCATCGCAAATTTCACGATGAACTCAAGGGCGTCCGGACGAATCAGAGAAGTATAATCCATTACGAATTAGTATCCCACAAGCTGTACTTACGTGGCATCACCACACAGCGTACAAAGGAGGAGTTTGTCAGGTTCATATGTGACAACGACCTTCCTTGGCAACTTGTTAAGAAGAAGTCGTTTCGAAGACTATGGTTCTACGGGACACAAGTGGTTGGGGACATCCCTGGTCCGGTGGAGGTGAAAGCAACGACTTCTAACAAGTATAGAGAAGTCCAAGGGAAATTAATAGAGATGTTTGCTGACGTTCATAGTGTCTCCCTTACAGTGGACGCTTGGACATCACAAAATAATCTGCTCCTTTTAGGTGTCACTGGCCACTGGATTGACGCCGACTAGAAGCTCTTTGAGCTACTCCTTGCTATCCGGCAGATCAAGGGATCCCATTGCGGCACTAACTTGGCGAGGATCATCGTGGAAGTTGCATATGAATATGGAATCGAGTCAAAGCTTTGTGCTATCACCACGGCCAATGCGTCTAACAACAAAATGATGCTGGCCTCTATTGTAGATCAACTGAAGACCGTAACCCCACAGTTCACTATAGATCGACACGTACCATGCGTTGCCCATATACTCAACCTCGTAGTCCAGGTCGGATTGAAGATCATTTGTAGTCCTGAGGCACCAGCAAGTAGTACGCTATGATGCTGAGATTTTCACACATATGCAGCATTGGCCACGGATCAACCAACTAAATCACAAGTCGACAAATATAGTACAACAACAGCTGCACCCTTGGGAATAGCAGTTTCACGTGTGCGAGCCATCGTCAACGCTACTGAGGAGTCCACACGACGAATGGAGAAATATGTTGATATGTGCAAAATGTTTGAGCTCCCAAACTCGATCAAGATAAAGGTTGACTGCCCAATGCGCTGGAACTCATCCTCCATTACGTTAGGTAGCGCGCTCTTACCAAGAGAGAGGTACTGGGCCATATGACTATGAGCTTCCTTTCGACATCGTCTAAAGATTATGCCCTATGTCTAGAGGACTAGGAGTTGATTGAAAAATATCTGTGTATACTCAGGCCACTGTGTCAGGGTTCCGACTATGGGTTTTGTGAAGAAATTTCCAATCACTAAAGTAATATCATTGATCGTGGACCTAAAGACTCAAATTGAGCAGGCTATGTGCAGTGTTGGGGCAACTTTGGATGTTGAGTGGTGGGATGCATTGTGCTCAGCATGCAGTGCTATGCATAACAAGTTGATGCAGTACACGACGGTACTTTGGGGCAATCATATTGTGGCAACGACAACGACATTGGATCCATTCTCCAAAATAGACGTTGTGCATCCGTCATATTTCCAAGACATGTTTTCCTATCTTGGCGGTCTTTTAGACCGCGCGTGTAATATAGATGCAACTGAATGTGAGTCGGAGCAGGGTCGAACCATCTGAAAGACGTCGTCCGCAACATTTTGTATCCTCCAGGCGACAATATACATGTCCGTGCAAGAGTCAGCGACCACGCTCAACGCCTAGACAGGAGCTCGACTAGTATCTAAATAACCCGTACAATGAGGAGGAAGATAGTCGACTAAGCTGGTGGAAGGACGTCGGAACTCGACACTTTTTGAACTCGACAAAAATTGCGTCCCAATTTCTTACTGTAAGCCCGACTAGTGCACCAGCGGAGCAGCATTTTTCAGTTGGTCGAGGCATCACCACGTATTGAAGAGCATGCCTAGATGCAGAGAGCATTGAGATGCTGATGATGTTTCGTGCATGGTTCCATCACGTACAGCAGTACTCATCTGACTCTGATGATGACGCTGACGACGACGATAGCTCCTGTAATAGTGAGTTACATTTTATCACTTTCTGACCTTTGCTTGAGCATGATCGATTTTCTTATCTCTCTCCTTTCCACGTAATAGCGTATGCGGGGAAAAACATGAAGGATGTGGATGGTTTTACATCCTTCCTACTTTACTGTAAGTCGTGCGTCTACCCCATTTGTGAATGCAGATATTTGTCTTCCATATGCATGCAAAGAATCTCTCTCTAATGCGTTAGTTTGAATTTTTTTTCATAGCTCTTATCTTCCGTCCCCAAAATTCCATTTCTAATGTGAATGTAGGAATTTCCATTTTAAATCCGCAATATCGAATACGTCTTCCTAGGCTTTGGCAAATATTTGTGATTCACTTCGCCATAGAGCAGCTGATATGCATTCAGATGCTGCTGCAGGTTAAGTTTGTGCTATTGGAGGAAATACTTCTTTAAGCCTAAAATTCGACTGTGTTTAAACGCACGACATGTTTATGATTCTAACCATGTTGGCTTGCTACTTGAAAGTGCATTGCGTTTGAGCAAGGACAGTGATAAGGTGATCCAAGGAATTTTATACTTTATTTTGCTTTCCTTGGATAGGTGATCCGATGAATATTTTTTGTATCTCTAGCTGCCAACATAAGTTGATTTGCTTTTGTATTCGTTGTTGATCCTTGCTGCAGCCTTAACTGGTAGGGAGAGAGAGAAAAAGACTAATCTGAGTTACATGTCCAAGGAGTATTTAAGATGTGCCCAAGGGTCTCGTAACTTTTCCATCATTATTTTGGACTTTCTGAATTTTAAATAATTTTTCCGACACAAAGTTATCTTCTTAGGAAGTTAACCATGAAATTCTGAAACTTCTGAGTCCTGCCTTATGAGTCAGAGTACTTGTTTATTTTCCAAATTACAGGATTTTTTGTGGTGGAGATATTGGCCCTTGTGTCATATATACTGAGAGTTTTCTCTCCTCTAAGAGGTCAGGGACCCCCCCAAGAAGAGCAAGGATTTTAATTTATTTTAATGGGTTCCTTAGAGTTATTCATTTTTGCCCAGAACTTTTACATGTGACATGGCATTAATACATCGTGTGATATGTGTTTTTCTCTTGGACCATGGAGTCATTTTGGGTTATTGTTTACGGTTGAATGCTGTTGTTTGTATCTCCTTATCAAGACGAAGGTGAAGATATAAGGGTTCAAGTGTCTCGAGCATGCAGCATTTTTTTACCCATTAATTGCATTCGGTTTCTTTTTTTCAGTAACATTTTTACATTGTTTCCTTACGACTTTGATTTGATTTCAGTGTGTACGGAGTAAAAGTGCGAGACGTGAGATGGCCATCTCAACACTGTTATTCTACACCAAAAGTGAAGGTGATTTTGAGCGAGTTGGATGGACGGCTGCATGAACTCTGCATCAATATTCTGTCTCAGATTCTGAAAAAACACTCCCCTACTTTATTGTTCACCTTTGTTGTGACTAATGAATGCCACATGCCCACGTCTTGCCCTACTCTGAATTTCGTTTCCATTTTAGTTTGTGTTATCATTTTAACTCCAATGGACATCTCGAAGGGTGGTCGTAAGAAATCTATGAAATTTTCTATTGCTCATCTCATTGTAAGATGGAAATAAGAGTACTTAAGAAAACTGATCAATTATGCACACCCTCTGGCATATTTAAGCAAGGGAATTCCATAATGGAATACCCATCTTTTTCATTTGTAATAGACATTTTAAGACACTATTTCATTAGATTGATACAGTTGGGAATCAAATAATGAACTATCTACATTCACCTTGAATTTAACTAATGAATTTTAAATTCAAATTCGTACTACATAACAATCAAATGAATTTTTACGAAATAAGTATTTTACACTTTGGTGGGCTTTAAATAATAAAAGCTGCACATCTCCCCAAAAGATTTATTGCATTCGTCGTAAAATTAATTAATGGATAAAGGGTATGTGAAAATCAAAATTTAGGCTACTTATCTGGTAAAGTAATCAAATATCGCAATTAACTACTACAATACGATTATAACTTCATGTATGAAATATATTTTTTTTGTTAGTTAATAATGGATTAAATTTCAAATTTTCAAAATTTTCAAATGTAAACAAATATTATTATTGGAATCTTAACAAATTATTAAATTCAAAATTCGTCCACCTTTCGTCCCTCCACTGTCTGAGTCTTCCGTACGGACTAATTTTTCGTCCAATGGGACGAAAAACGTTCCGTCCGGTCGTCGGACGAAATTCTGTCCAGTAATTCGTCCGCATCCCGGATCTATTAGTATAAGTTATGTTCCGGATCATCTGGGACGTGGACGATGGACGGGACGGGCCGGGACGAAGATCGTCCCGTCCTACGTCCATAAAATATGCAGAGACGTGGACGGGACGGGCGGGACGAAAAATGTCCCGTCCGGAGGTCTCGGACGAGTTTCCACCCCATGTTCGTACAACCTCGCGAACGGGACGATTTTTTCGTCTTGGGACGAAAAACCGTCCCGTCCGCGTCCCTGCACTCTAACTGTATGACTGAATTATAAGCGATGAACTCCAGCCCAAATCGCGTTTGTTTGCTCATTTTGAAGCTAAATTTCGCGATCTGGGTTTTTCTCTGCTTCTCCGGCGGAGACCGGCGACGCGCGACGGCGATCCGATGGCTCTACGGCGGCGATCGAACACATTCTAGATTCATTGCAAGCATCCGACATGATCAATCCTACCCAATTCCTCGGTTTGATTTCGTTTCTTGCTCTCTTACTCGCCTTGTTTCCCGTTTCCTGGGATTCTTCCCTGCACGACGCCTCCACGCGGTCGCCGGAGATTGAATCTTCTTCTTTGAGCCCCGCCACGAACTACGTTGTTCGATTCTTGGAGTACAGGCACGCGGAAGATCACCGTTCTTACATCGAGGAGAATGTCGGATCTTTGAGCGGATGGCGGTGGGTGGAGAGGAGGAACCCGGCTGCTTCATTCCCCACGGATTTTGCTCTTCTGGCCGTCGAAGAGTTGAATTGTGGGGAGGTTATTTCGAAGGTTGAAGGGCTCGAGTTGGTGAAGGATGTGGTTGTTGACTCGAGCTTTACTCGTAGACTATTCATGGATGAGGATGGAAACGGTAGCAAGCGTCCGGGGAAACTCTTTTCATCGTTTTCCTTTGAAGGAGAGGATATACACTTTTCCATTGTCAATTCTTCGATTTCTTGGAGGAAACTCATGATGGATGTATGTTTATTTATCTTCTTTCAAATTTTACTGTAGAAGAAGTTCATAATTTTGTTTAATTGTCTGATCTGTTCCTCTTTGTCGTAGAGATCTCAAGTGACTTCGTTATTTGGGGCCGAGAAGCTTTGGGAGAAGGGGTATACGGGTGCAAAAGTGAAAATGGCTATTTTTGATACTGGAATTCGGTCGGATCATCCCCATTTCCGACACATCAAGGTATTGGTCTCTTTGATTGTTCATTACTGAGGTATTTCTAGCTAAATGAACTTTATTATTAGTTCTTCTATCTGTTGAACCCACCAGAATTAATAGGGAACATTTGATGCTTTAATGAAATGGTATTATTATACATTACATTTTTTTTCATATTGATGCTTCACTGCAATGTTGACAGTTTTCGAACTTCTACATCTTATCTGTGAACAGTGATTCAGAAATACCGGATACTTCACTATGTGCACGAGAAAATAAACTTAAATTTAGTCATTTTAGAAAAACATTGGATCTATAAACTGATTTAGTTAATAATATATTTGGCTTCTGATAATGAAACTGAATCCAGATAATCCTCGCGGAGGATGAAGGAGCCACTAATCCTTCATTCAGAAGAGGGAGAGAAAGAGAGAGAGAAAGGTAGAGAGAAAGAAAGAGAAACGGTGAGAGAGAGAAAGTACAAGTGAAGGTGACAGAGAGAAAGTAAGAGAGAAGGTGAGAGAGAGAGAGAAAAGAGAGAGACGGTGAGAGAGAAAAAATACGAGAGAAGGTGACAGAGAGAAAGTAAGAGAGAAGGTGAGAGAGAGAGAGAGAGAAAAGAGAGAAAGAGATGGTGAGAGAAAAAATTCGAGAGAAGGTGACAGAGAGAAAGTAAGAGAAGGTGAGAGAGAGAGAGAGAGAGAAAAGAGAGAAAGAGATGGTGAGAGAAAAAATTCGAGAGAAGGTGACAGAGAGAAAGTAAGAGAGAAGGTGAGAGAGAGAGAGAGAGAGAGAGAGAGAGAGAGAGAGAGAGAGAGAGAGAGGGTAAGCGGGAGAACGAAATTGCATCGACAGGGGAACACCAATATTTTTGGATATTGTGTTTAGTATTCCAATTTAGATGTAGATATTGGATCGACCTTGTTGCTCGCATCGGTTTCCTCTGGGTCAGTCAGTCTTGTCTAACATACATTTTTTATATCATATTTTAGATCCGTATCTTGAAATTATTTCTGGGTTGATTATCATATATCGATGTGTGCTTCAGGAACGCACCAATTGGACCAACGAGGATACATTGAACGACAATCTGGGACATGGGACATTTGTGGCCGGAGTTATTGCTGGAATGGAAGCTGAGTGCCTGGGTTTTGCACCTGATACGGAGATCTATGCCTTCCGTGTTTTCACTGATTCCCAGGTAATGCGTTTTCACCATTTTTAAAAATATCATCAACATTCATTTTTACTATTTTCGAAACAAGGATTGTTTAATGCATGAACCTTTTGCAGATTTAAGATCAATCTTTCATTTTGAGAAAAAGGCATACACGTAAAATATATGTCAGCAAATTTTGATTTAACAATTACGGTCAAAGGTTCATCAGAATTTAATTTTATTGCATGAAAATTTTACTGAATTAAGATGTATTCTTTCAATTTTAGGAAAAGGAATTTTCACCTTGTGTTATATGTCGTGAGAATTTTTATTCAGTTTCGATGCAGGTATCCTACACTTCATGGTTTTTGGACGCGTTCAACTATGCCATCGCAATGAAAATGGATGTGTTGAATTTGAGCATTGGAGGGCCTGATTACTTGGATCTTCCCTTTGTTGAAAAGGTGAATTCTTCCTTGCAAATGACATCAGAAGTAGGTTTGGCGGACGATTTTGTCATTCTCACTGTCATCCCCATCATTGCCATTCATGTTCAAAAAAGTGAAAAGAAAAAAAGAATCAGTATCATCCATGTTAAGCATGGATGGTTGACGGTAATGCCATTAAAGGCTGGATAATGGTTCTTGGGAAACAGATGCCCATGACGATGATGAACTATCAGCGTACTTTCTTCATTATTATCGTTGATACCTAACTAGAATTGGCAGACTATGGCCATTGCCATCGTCATCCATGTTTGGGCTTGGCTTAATGAGGATGAGGATGATGATGATGATGATGATGATGATGATGATGATTCCGCATCTAATGGTGGACGGAGGGCGATGATCAGCCTTGGAACTTGGATGACCATGATGACGATAAGTTGACGTATATTCATCATTTTCATCTTTGATCTTCTTGTCAGCGTCATCCACGTTTGAGCTTGACTCATCATCGACTGATGGATGATGACAACTGCAATTCTTTGTCGTCGTCGATACCAAATCCTAAACATAATTTTAGTACATATGAGAAGGAACCAAGAATTTTAATATCTTGTTCTTGTGATGAGTTGTAAACATGCGCCAACATGTTGGATGTGGACTCTTCATAGGTATGGGAGCTGACCGCAAATAATATAATAATGGTCTCAGCCATAGGCAATGATGGGCCTTTGTATGGCACCCTCAACAATCCTGCAGATCAAAGCGATGTCATCGGCGTTGGTGGCATTGACTATGATGATCACATCGCTTCCTTCTCTTCTCGTGGCATGACTACCTGGGAGATTCCACACGGGTACTTCTTTCTCGCTTTTTTTTTTCTACTTGTCCTCTGTTTCGACAGAGATTGAGACAGAGATGCAGGTAAAGATAGAGAGAGAGTAGTAGGGATAGACAGAGATAGAGATGGATATAGAATAAGAGAGAAAGAGAGATGGAGACAGAAAAAAAATGAGATCGATAGAGAGCCATAGAGATAGAGATAGATACAGGGATCATGATAGGGAGGCAGTGATAGAAATAGAGATGTAGATAGAGATAGGAGAAGGATAGGGAGATGGAGATAGAAATAGAGAGATGGAGATTGAAATCGCGAGAGGCTTGAAATTGACTTTGAGATATAGCGATAGAGATAGAGCTAGATAGGGGTGTGGAAATGGAGATAGATATAGGGGGATAGGTTGAACGCATTTTTAACCTGCTTTTTTGTTTTTTTGGAAGGTATGGGAGGGTGAAACCAGATGTGGTAGCATATGGGAGGGAGATAATGGGGTCCAAGATCAGCACAGGGTGCAAGAGCCTATCGGGCACCAGCGTCGCCAGCCCAGTGGTGGCCGGCGCAGTCTGCTTGCTCGTGTCCATTTTCCCTGAGAGCTCCCGCAAACTCATCTTGAACCCGGCAAGCATGAAGCAGGCCCTCGTTGAAGGCGCCTTCAAACTCCCCGGCCCCAACATATTTGAGCAAGGCGCCGGCAGGCTCGACCTGTAAGTTTCTCTCTTCATTCTCCACATCCCCCTATGTTCATATCTTTTTTTTCATAAATTTATAGCCTAAAATCGAGTTATTCATGAAATTTTCTTCTTGTACCCCATTAAGAAATAAAATGCCATGATATTGAAATTTCCGATTCCCCAAAAATCGAATTCTTCAGAAACTTTTCATCTCCCATCCCCCAAATATCTCTAAAATCGAATTTTTCTTCACCTATCTCACTAAAATCGAGTTGTTCATGAAATTTTCATCTTGTACCTCACTAAAAATAAAATGCCATGGTATTGAAATTTCCGATTCCCCAAAAATCGAATTCTTCAGAAACTTTTCATCTCCCATCGCCCAAATATCAAATAGTACTGTGAATTTTTATTTCCATGCCATAAAATTGTTTCTTTTATGAATTTTCCAGTCCCATGCCCTGAAACATCGATTTTCATAATGTTCCATTTCCCATCCCACCAAAATCAAGTGTGTCATGAATTTGTCACATTCCATCCCACAAGAATCGATTCATTCACAATTGTTTTGTCTCGCATCCTAGAAAATTCAAATTTGACATGAATTTTCCATTTTCCAGCCCCGAAAAATCGAATCTTTCATTTTTGTTTCATCACCCATTCCCCAAAATTCAAACCAGTCATGAAGTTGTCATCATGCCATCCCCCAAAATTCACATCCGTAATGAAATTTTCATCTCCCATTCTACAATCTTTCCTGGCAGTTTGAATTCGTATGAGATCCTAAAGAGCTACCAGCCGAGGACAAGTATCTTCCCCAGCGTTCTGGACTTCACTGACTGCCCCTACTCCTGGCCCTTCTGCCGGCAGCCCCTCTACGCCGGCGCCATGCCCGTGGTCTTCAACGCCACCATCCTCAACGGCGTCGGTGTGCTCGGCCACGTCACCAGCCCGCCGACGTGGCATCCCTCTGACGAGGTTGGAAACATCCTTGACATCAGATTCTCCTACTCTGACGTCATCTGGCCCTGGACAGGCTTCCTTGCCATTCATATCCAAGTCAAGGAGGAGGCTGCCCTCTTCTCCAACACCATCGAGGGCGACATCACCGTCGGCATCACCACTCCGGCGCCCGCCGCCGGCGGCCCGCCGCGCGCCAGCGCCTGCACACTTAAGCTGAGGCTCCAGGTGGTACCGACGCCTCCGCGGTGGCGGCGCCTGCTCTGGGATCAGTTCCACAGCATCAAGTACCCCCCAGGGTACGTGCCAAGGGACTCCTTGGACGTGCGCAGCGACATTCTTGACTGGCATGGCGACCACCTCCACACCAATTTCCATGCCATGTTCGACATGCTGCGGGACGCCGGCTTCTTCGTGGAGGTTCTCGGCTCACCGCTGACCTGCTTCGACGCCGCCCGGTACGGCGCAGTGCTGATAGCAGACGCCGAAGAAGAGTACTTCCAGGAAGAGGTGAAGAAGCTCTGGGACGACGTCACACGCCTGGGCCTGGGCCTCCTGGTGTTCGCTGACTGGTACAATGTGGAGTCCATGGTCAAGATGAGGTTCTTCGACGACAACACAAGGAGCTGGTGGACGCCGATCACGGGCGGCGCCAACGTGCCCGCCATCAACGACCTGCTGGCGCCGTTTGGGGTGGCTTTCGGCGACAAGATCCTCTCCGGCGACTTCTCTCTCCTTGAAGAGCAGACCAACTACGCCTCCGGCACCGACGTCGTCCGCTTCCCCGCCGGCGGCTATCTCCATGGCTTCCCCCTCCAAGATAGCTCCGAGAGTGGCGCCACCCAGAACCTCCTTCGAAAGCCAACGGCTGCAAAGGTATGAAATTCTGTGCCCAATTTCGGAATTCAAGCTCTGGGATGAAAAACCCAGATGCAGTTTCCACCCGTGGGTGATGGGTTTGATCCATTTTGTGGGTTGACAGGTGAATTACTCGGTTCTTGGGCTGCTGGAAGCCGGGGCAGGCGCGGTGGCCGTGTACGGAGACTCCAATTGTCTGGACAGCAGTCATATGGTGACCAATTGCTTCTTTTTACTAAAAAAGATGCTAGACTTCACGAACAGGAGGGTCAAGGACAGGGCGCTCTTCGCCGGCACCGCCAGGCTCGACCGCCGGCTCGAAGAGGACGAGAGGAACATGCCCAAGAGGAGGTCCGACGTCAACTTCTCTGCCTTCTCCCGGGTCGCAGGAAAGGAGCTGGCTTGTGGAAAAGACGCCAGATTTGAGCTATGGGGAGGCCAAGGCTACAACAATCTCCAGCTGATGGGTAAGAGCAGGAAGCTCCCCGGTTTCCCTTCTACAGGCGCTGTCTCTGATCTCAAAACGAGCAATGTCTCGCACGAAGAGGAGCTTCGACGCAGCAGAGACGACTCTGTCGTCTTCACGGAAGAGGTAGAAACTTTCTTCTTGTCGCCGATCAAGATAGACCGATGATTGATGGAGTTTCATCTTCGCAGCTCGATGGGCCGGTGTTCTTCGCCGGGCGGTGGCTGGCGCCCTTCGTCGTGGCGGTTGTGGGTGAGGCTGCGATTCGCGCTCGTAGATCTGTTTCTTCCTTCGCCTCTGCCTGATCTCCCTCTGATTTCTAGGGTTTGCGCTGTTCGTCAGCTGCTGGAGGATGCGGCAGCGGAGGAGGAAGCGGAGGAAAGCTCCCGCGGCCGTCCGATCGGCGAACGCCGTCTAGCGAGGTGAAAAACAGAGAGAAAGAGGGGAATCGATTGAGATCTAGAAATCTAGGGTTCTTCGCCTTGGGCGAGGAATTCCTTCTCCGGAGATTCGACAACGCTGTTAGTGGAATCCAATTCACCGTCTTTCTCTTTTCCAGGATGATCTTCTTCCGCGGGGGGGAAATCTTCAGCGCGGGGCAAACCCTCGTCGTCGGCGATGGCGACGCGGGAGAGGAAGAAGGCGGCCGCTTTGGCGAAGGCTTCGTGGATGGCCTCTGGAGGGAGAGCGCAGTCTTCCAGCCCTGCATCTTCTATCTTGGGCGCTCGGAGCTCCTCCATGGGAGCAGCGCAGGAGGCCTTCGAATTTCTTCTCCTCTCGCACTTGTATGTAGGATATATACACAGAAGAAAGAGAGGAGAAGTGACCTCCCCTTGAACTCTCGTTTAGCCTTATGTTGAGAAAAAAACTCTCGTCAAGTTTCGTCACCGTCCCGTCACACGTCTCTTCTTGGGGCGTCCCGTCATGTCCTCATCACCGGACATGGCGAAACAAACCAGGAAATTAGGAGATTGCGGTAATTTCAAAAGTAAGAGGTGGTATTGTTAAAATTCCCTATGGCTTTTATTAGGGGAATTTGGAGGACAGAGTATTGGAGGGGTATATCTCCAATTATTTATAGGCATCATCGGTTTGCGCACCAAACAAAAATAGGGATTCTGTGAAAAATGCCAAGAATTCGAAGTAGCGATGCCACATGGCGAAATCTTGGCCGTCAGAAAGCTTAAAAATTATTGATTTTTATAGGTATTTTCTGTCTGTTATTTGTATTTTAAAAAATTCATCACCGCCGTCATCCGTGACGGCCATTCTGTCACTTCACGTGACCGAGGCACCCCGTCACCATCACAACCAATCTGTCATCCGTCACCTGCACCGTCATGTCCCCGTCATGACCGATCCATCATCCCTCACCGTCACAGTCACGTCATCCGTCATGTTTCTGTCACGATGACTTATGATACGACAGATGATGCCTGCCGATCCCTAGTTGCTATAGTATCCACAGGATCTTGGAAATGGTATATTCCATGCTACAATTCTTATAACAGAGAGTAGGGATCGTCAAACGTCATCTGTCACGTCACGCGTCACCATGACGGAAACGTGATGGATGAAGTGACGGTGACGGTGATGGTGACGGAATGGAAGGGGCGTGATGGTGACGCGTGATGAACTGTGCGTGACGGTGACGTGACCGTGAGGGGATACCCCGGCATGTGACGTGATGAAATGTCCGTCACGGATGACGGGTCCCGCTTCTCCTCGTGGTGACGGCGCTCGTCCTTGCCACCGCCGCCGTCGTCCGGCCAGGCGCCGGCGCGGGCGGCGGCTACCCCGGGTTCGGCTTCCCGGGCTGGGCAGTGGGAACGGCTTCCCGCCGGGCTTCGCAGGCGGCAGGTGGGGGGAACTTCGACGGCGGGTGGGGCGGCGGCTATGGCGGCCCCGGCAGCAGGCGCAGCGGCAGCGGCGTGTGGCGGTCATCGGTGGTGTGCAAGGAGCGGGGGCAGTGCTTCGGGAAGAAGCTGAGCGGGCAGCGTGGCCGGGCGGTTCGAAGTTGGTAGTCGGTGGCTGACGCAGAGAAGGAGACATTAGATAGTAAAATAAATAATATTATACTTCGACTATGTTTATTGACATAGTAAAATAAATAACATTATTTCCATCACCGGTGACGGTGATGGCGTCACAGTGATGGTGACGTGACGGAACGAGGAAGAAGGGACGCGTGACAGGTACGTGACGGAATTTTTTAAAATCCTTGGACGTGTGAAGAGACGGTGACATCATGAATATTTCGTCACGTCACCGCTCATCACTTATCGTCATCCGTCCCATCACGTCCCAGACGTGCTGTTCCCTTATGGAGAGAACGAGAGATTTAGGATGGAGAGAAAGAGAGAGATAACAAGAGAGAATGCGGCAGAGAGAAAGATAGATAGACAGAGCGATGGAGAGATGGGCAGTTAGTCGACAGAGAGAGAGAATGCACGATAGAGAGGGAGAGTGTGGTGAAGAGAGGGGGCGACAGAGAGAACGGAAAAAAGATAGACAATTGAGAGAGAGAGAGAACAGCAAAGAGAGCGATTGAGAGAGAGTACAGAAAAGAGAGAGCGAAATCATTTGTTGAGTGCCTAGTTGGCCACTTGGTTGGTTGTCTGCCTATAGAGGAAATCATTGGCAATCTTCAATAGCCGAATGAATTAAGTTCTGCTAATCATATTACACCATACCAATGTATCATTTGTAGTGTTTCCAAGGAATCTCAAGCAACTGCCCAGTTCATAATTTGATGCTGGCATGCAGATTTTGGAAGGCTTGAAACACCAAACAATTCTAGATCCTCGAAATCCTCTTTGAGGATGACCTTCATCCTGCTCAATCTTCAGTAGTGCTAACATCTGCCTCATCAACAGTTGAAGCTTCTAGGTGTTAACACGTTTGTGCTATCATTTCTTGGTAGATGAAACATGATATAGGACAGGTGTTACGACAACTTGGTTACCTGATTACATACCCATATACCTCACCAACCTCTGATGCATCAGATCTCTCATACATATAAGTGAGCCCTTTTTGGTCCAACATATGGAATATACTACCATTCATGTAGCTGCCAGATTCCATTCCATTACATAAATCTTTAGAAACTATAAGCTGCCAAAAACCTCTCCCATTAACAATATCTTTATCCTATCAGTGATATGAATTATAAAGTATAATGGATGAAAGAATATAATGGTGAAATGGCACTGCTCATATTTCTGTACATAACCACCTATGAATTTGACAAAAATTCCATCTTCTTGACAGCATTTGTGTCTTGTTCAATGTTTTCTATGTTCATGATTGTTGTCACACGAAGGCTGAGTTGGCCTGCTTGAACTACTAGATTTATATGTGGTAAAGATACCACATGTTGTGTCATGGTGAAATATGGTTTCAAACCCTTTATTATGTTTCATAGGTTTAATATCATCCTTCTGTTACAGAATAAATTATATATTTTTATTGGAAAAATATGCAGATTCTATTTAAATTATTTTTTAAAAAATAAACACAAAATTTTAATGTTTAAATTCATTCATGCCTTTGATCTGAGGTCAAACTTCCTCAACACCTTTTTCAAAATATCGACCATACTCTCCGTAGAGTGGCCCTTGGGAAGCTTGCAAAGACTGAGCACCTTGTAATAAAAAATCACTCAGTATATTTCAAAGATGATGATGCCTCAGATATCAAAATCATTGTTTCTTTTTCCATGCATCATGAAAGGGCTAAAGTATCCATAATGTTGACTTCCATGTCCATCCACAACTTTAGATATCATAAACTTTATTCACCACCTGTTTTGCACCCCTTGATGAAAGTATGCCAAACTGCACTTGGGCGAAGTAACATCAGAATCTGATCAAGCTTTTATTGTCCTTGAAAATCTATGGCACATAAGTTTCTCATTTAAGGTTTGCAAGTGATAACATGCTAATTATTATATTAATTTATTAAATTTTCCATGTCCATTTGCATTAAAAAGATCATATAAGTTTGGAACCAATCTTAATATGATTAAATTGATTGTCAGAACAATATTCTGATTTGTATGGATTTTTGGGTATTTTTATGTAATTTTACATTATATTCATAAAGACAGTTATTTTACAAGTAAGAATATACCTTGTGAGTTTTAAAACATTATATATTTTGATATTTTTATGCATTAAAATTTATTTTAAAGAATTTTAAGGATATTTTCTGGTTTTCTGAAACTTTCATGCCACATTGGGAATCTACAATATTGGTGGAGAGAGAAATTTGGGGACCTTTGGTTGAAAATGATTCAACTTCAGATGGTAATAGTTTGAAATTTTGTGTGTTGCTGTTAGGTTATGGGGCTATGGTTTTGGAGCATGAAATGAGTTTCAATGGAGCATAAGGTAAACATCAATTCGGAGTTGATCTCTAAAACATACAAGATGTAGAGTACCTTTTGGGTAACATTTTCTGCCCTTGACATTCTTCGTGGGAGAACTTTTTCAAGCTATTCAATTTCCTGACCTCGAGGAGTATCCACACGACTAGAAGGTTTTTGAATCTCCTCTCCATCTTCACATCTTCTTCTTGAAAATATTATGGATATTCTCACCATCAATGAGTGCTTGTGGAGCGAGCGGAGAAAGCAAAGAAAGGAGGGGGACACCCAAATCTGTCTGGCATGGGCACCTAAAACTAGTGCCCCCCCTTTTGTATACTTAATAAGAAATTTTCATAAAAATCATAATAATAAAGTATATCTTCCAACATCCTTTTAGTCTTATGTGTATGACCCTCTAGGCCCGTATATCATTGTAGGTAATAACTTTAAAGGTCTAATAACATTTATTCACCAACTTTATTAATTAACTGTATCAACGTGTGGATTTATTAATCAAATATTGATTTTACTCAATCAATATGTTAAGTTTCCAGCCGGTCAGTGCTGAATTACACCTCATGCTCTAGCTCTAGAAGATATTGGGTAGTCTTCGAACTCTCTTACAGAAACTTTTCTCCACAAGACTTGTGTATGATTTAGGGTATTTAAGTCCATGTTTATTTAAGTTCAAACCTTATACATAATTTGGTTAGTGATGATGCATAATGGGGATCATTAGAGAAAGCCTTCTTTAATATCCACCTTACCTTGGCTAATGATTTATGTGTATCATCTTCCTTGAGTCAATCTCCTAATATATCAAGGGCGGGTGATCTTGTCTTGACCACTCAATCATCTTTGTGTACTTCTTACTGATGGATATTATTTGGCCGTCAAGCCAATCACACCACCATGTTTATTTAAGTTCATTGAATAAAATATTATGTTCATTATTATTATAGTGTGATGATTATATTATGATGAGATCATAATACAATGATCATTAGTCTTTAAACATGTTTTATAAATATTTGATGTAACACGATATGTTGGGATAGACCGCTCGTGTTATACCACAGGGAGAGAGAAATATCACGTGATGTAAATGTGGGTAGATGATACATTTGTTTGAAAAGTCAACAAGCAGTACGACGGTAAACCTCTGACACAAGATGATAGTCCAAATAGTGACACGAGGGGGGTCTAGGCAACACACAAGCTCCCAATGACCTGAATGGTCAGCTCAAAGGCTGATAGGGTGGCAAACAATCACTGTCCGTGAGTGTCTACGACCATCGCTGAGAGCGATGTGGATCTAATGCCAAAAATAAAAGTCCCATGCACTAGTTTGATGGCTATTCCTATAACTCGAACTCTTGGCCATGGAGCAAATGAAGATGGCACTGAGGGATGTAATGACACTAAAATAAGGGGGAAGAGATAGACCAGCGAGTAGGGGCCCGGACGCTTGAGGTGGATCTTAGTCGTCGCGGATTAGTGTGGTGATGGTCAGCTCTGAGAGTAACCACAACAGTACTGGTAGAAGGACGACAACATCAACAACAAAGGGGGAACAGCCCGGGAATGGAACTTGCCCAGGCTCTGGTGGTGCTTACCCTTGGCGGCGACTGCCATGATACGAAGTCGCAGGTGCTGGCAGTCACGATCTAGGCGATGGCAGTAGCTCAATCACAAGTGATGGCCTCGTGTGATTGTGGGCGAGGACCGGGGGGCTCAACTAAGAGAGAGTCGGGTTCAACCAGTTGTAGGGCGTCTGCTAGGAGTGACGACGTCGATGGTTGGGACTCAGGAGTTCAGTCGAGGCCCTCGACCTAGAGGCCATCTCTCGGTAGGACACTAATAAGCCAAAAATAAGGGGTAAATTATCCAATTAAAATCCCTTGTCGATGTTAATTTTAGCTTAAACTATAAAATTTATAAAACCCTAACTTAAGATGTATAGTGATAAGTATAGGTATCGTCCAAGGGAAGCTAGTAAAGAATTCAAAAATTAATCTACTTGAATAATTGGCCCTAAATAGAGTTAATTTAATCTTTAATGAAGATCAAATCACCCTAATTAGATGAAGAATTTAGAGAGGAGGGTAGAGGAGATGGGAAGAATAGAAGAAGCAGTTGTAGATTGACTTCTTTGATCCAATAAAAAGGATCAAAAGAGTCAAGCAGAGGGGTTCAGAAGGAGATTTTGTTTTATTTTGTTTTTGGGGGAATCGGGTATTCAAATTTACTAACTACTATCTCATAAACACAATCGGGTATTCAAATTTACTAACTACTATCTTAATCTTCCTCAAAATTAATTTTTTTTTAATTTGTTTGTTCTTAATTTGTAATATGAATAGTTAGGTCAATTCAATGCTCACTCCTCTTAATCCTAGTAAGGACTTATACATTCTGCTCAAGCCTAGTGATTTGGAAATTCAGATCAAGATCAAAATAATAAAAAATTTCACTAACTCTTGATCCAAATTATGCTAAAATTCATATACAAGGAAGTAAAAAGTACCAAACACAATTGATCCAAGCTGGTTATCCTCTCTGTCTTGCAGCTGTGAACAAGCCTCTTCCAGAGTGATCTCCTCAGCTCAAATTTCTGCATTTATACTTAGGTTAAATGGTGAAAATTACTATTTTACTCCCAATAAGCAATTAATTTTTATCCATCGGTTTAGGCTTGATCTGAATGATCCAACTATACAGATAGAAAGAGGAGATCAAGATGAGAAAATAGATAAAAAATTGAGCTCAATCCGACTTCAAGATCAAAAGTTATTAATAATAATAATAAGAAATTAAATGATTATTGACCAATCAGAGACACTGGATCAATAATAATTTATTCAATTTAATTTTTTCATTACATGCAATCATGTGTTTCTTCCCGATTGGCTGGCTAGATTTAAACTTGTTTTGGTGCATCCTCGCTCGGCGTGCCACATACCCTCTGCCCTGAAACTTAAAAAAAGAGAAAAATAAAATAAATATATATTAAATGCACTTACATGTGTGTTTTTACCCACTCACAATTTGCCACGTCACCTCCCGTGCGTGCACGTTTGGGTGGTGCACTGACCGCCTAAAAGGACTTCCGCTGATGTATTCAATCTGTTGGATTCTTTTCCGACGTACGAGATCGTGTCACGTGTCCCAGCAAAATCATGCTCTTGACATTTTGTGGAAAAGTCCCTGCTTAAATTGGCACGCGCAAACGGACACCACACAAAAGTATTTATGCATATGCTACTCCTCTTTCTCTCTCCTTCATATTTCTTAAAAACATAGAAAAATCCAGATTATTTAAATAAAATCCTCAACTATTTTTAATATGATATTTACGCTTTCAATGCACGACCGAAAGCTGTTTTAAGGGCATATTTGCAAAAAAAATTCTGAAAAAACCTCCGACTTCAGAAATTGATTTAAACTACTATTTCTTTTATAGTTATATCATTTTTCTATTTACAATTCATTTCTTCTTTGAATAAATTCCCACAAAATTCAATAAAATTCTAGAAAATTATGTAATTCATCTCCACATTAATTAGAATTGAATTTAACTTTTAAACCTGCCATTTGCATTTAAATACAGTTATTCCAAGCCTACATAAATTTTATAAAATTTATAACATAACAAAAAATTATAATAAAATCAGAATTCACTTGAAATAATAATTAACATGTAAATATATGATAACGACCCTACTTTAAACTCTTTAAAGGGATAAAATTATGCTGAATGCTTGAATTAAAAACTGAATTTAGGGTGTTATCAGGCATCAGATAACCGCTTCGACCAGCGAAGGGGGGAGTGATCAATCGAATAGGTGCTTGGGTCGGCTCGCAGCCACAGGCGTACCCGAGGAGAGTGGGGAGGGGTGTTTGATTGGTCCGGGAAGACAGAAGTTGCCTTGATAGGACGACAGTGGATCGTCATACCTAAGGTCCTATTGGGTCAATCGGGCAGCGGCTGCAGTGCCACCCATGGGTGGGTGAGTAGGGGGTACAGCTCTGGCATCAGCACACTACGGGAAACGATGGCTCGCATCAGTAGCTTCAACAGTGCTACACCAACAAACAGCGGTGGCAGACGGCTTCGATCATCGGTGGATGGTAGACGACTACGCCCAAGCGTTCCTCCTTCCTTCAGAACTAACCTAATAAAACATAAGACAATCCCTCTAGGAGGGGAAGTTGGAGACCCAAAAGTGCAACAACATTCAAGCTTTTTTTTTCTTTTACATGGATCTCAATGGAAGCATGTGACATACCGCCCCTTATATAGTAGGATGGTTGCCGTAATGGGCCACCTTACGGGAGAAGTCCAACAACGACTCTCCCCTAATGGTTCGAACAAAACAACACAACACGGAAATAAGAACATGGGAGGCACGTAACACGGGGGGGCTCCATAAAGTCTATCAAATAAAATGGCACGTACAGGAAATACACAAGCACTAGGAACCTGTCGTCAAGTCTAATATCTAAAAATTGAGTTCTTCACGTTGGCTCGGGCTCCAGGACGTGGCTGTTGATGAGCTTGGGCTTGATCTTATGGATGGTCCTCCATCAATATTATTATTCGAGGGATAGTCGAGATGGATATTGAATCATCCAGATAAAATAACATTAGTTGATCCTACTTATACGATAAGTATAGCTTATCCTATGGCTATTAGTGTGGAAACACTAATGACACATAGTGGGTGTTCTTTGGTGAAAGACTTTACTGAGTTGGTCCGTAGGTTGATTCATGTCACAGTTTTATAAGTGATCCACTGACCTGAGACACCAATGACATCTCGTGAATGGACGACTATATTTTGACTACTACTTATGAGCCTCTAATCATAGGATTTAAACAAGTCATACCTCAAAAATAGTAAGAAGCTCACATAGATGATTGAGTGGTCAAGATGGGATCATTCGTCCTTGGTATAAGAGGAGATTGACTCAAGGAAGATGATGCCGCAAATCGTTGCCCAGGGTAGTAAGGATATTGGAGAAGTGCTCTCCAATGATCTCTATTACGAATCAGTACTAATCAAATGAAAGATTAGGGTTTAATAATCAACCATGCCCTAAGTTGTTCAAGAGTCTTGCATAGATGATGGATTATACATATACGATAACCGATGACGGTAAAGGTTCCATGAGAGATTTCAAACACTACTCCGTATCTTCTAAAACATGAGGTGTAGCTTGGCACCCCACGGGTTGGAAACTTAACCTATCGATTGTTTGAAACTGATCCTTAATTAATTAATCTATATGTTGATATAGTTAATTAATAAGTTTGGCCAATAATTATTATTGGGTACCTAAAGTTATTAACTAGAATGATACATGGGCCTAGAGGGTCACACACATAAGATCATAAGGGCATTGATGAATATATTTTACTTTATGGGTTTTTGAGAAACCTTAAATAAAATATAAGTAGGGAACGTGCACTTGTTCCAGGCACCAGGCCTGCCCCCCCCTTTTTCTCCACTCTACTCTCTTCTCCACCCAACTAAGGAAAGTGTCTTCATGGTGAGAAGATCTTCTACATTTTCAAGAAGAGTTGAAGAAGAAGAAATGAAGATCCAGGGAAAACGTGATAGTATGGATACTTCTAGAGGCCGGGCATGTGAACGGCTTCAAAACAATCTTAGAGCAATAAAGTCAAGGGTGGAACAGGTTCCCCACTAGATACATTTGATGTATGATTTAATAGATCAATTAAGAAACAATTTCATACTTCTGCATCATAGAAACCATGTTTTCCATGGTTGAACCAAGGCACAACACCCGACACTTACAACATCTAAGCTAAGACTTATTTGAACCCCATGATTAAAGACTCGTTCATCCACGAGATACCCTAGTCAATGAATCACTTATACAATTTTTTTATGAATCATCATGATTTACATTTAGGTATGATACCTTTGAGGGATTCATAGGGATCACTTCAGAGAACTCTTTCTCCAAAGAGTAACCACTATTTGTCCCTAGTTTCTGTATACTATGGACAACAAGTTCAGTCATACTGAACATATAACTAGGATCAAATAGTGCTATCATATCCAGATAGTTCAATGTCCATCTTGGTTATCCATCTAATAATAATAATTAAAATATGTGTTTAAAGACTAGTGATCTATATATTATGATTTCATCATAGTTCATTAGGTCATTTCATGTATTTACTGAATTCATAATAAACATCACACGAGAATAATAATGAATCTTTCATCTCTATGAACTGAAATAAATACGACGGTCTGATTGGCTTTATGGCACACACTATCCATTAATAGCCTCATCTCTCTATCCTCTTTCCATCCATAGTCTGATCTATAGAAATAAACCCTTTTATCAATGTTGCTGGAATTTTTTCTACTTTTGTAGGCTGAGTGAAAGAAAGTGATTTCAAAATTCATCAAGTTCTCTTGGTCTTGATCATTTATTGAAGTCAGAAATCAAAATGAAAGTGGAATGCATCTCCTGCTATTGTAAATTCCCTTCATATTACATAATAAGGATTTACAAAGAGCCTTCTTTCACTTCATCATCTTCTTCATCTTGTCAACATCATCTACATATTTACATCCATTAATTTATGTCTACCCATCCACCCTCATCTCATCCATCCCATCAATATACCTCATGCACCTCTATTTCATGTACAATCCTGGTTCACCACACCCACTCATTACATATAACCATCCTTAACTATCCTTCTCCTCATCTTATTTTATTCTTAATTCATAAATATATCATCTCGTCTCCTAATCATCATATAGAAGGTGATTCAAACCCTAATTTATGTTCCTTGTGGAGGCGGCAGTGACTGATCACTAACTAGTCGAATTCTTTTGCGAGTCAAGGTTTATAATTTTTTTTAATGATTTACTCAAATAACAACTGAAATCGAAAAGGCCCTAGTTAATGAGATTAATGAGACTAATGAAATAACAACTGAAATTGAAATAGGAAAGTTCTTCTTTTATCATCTCATGGTAGATGTTTCCAAGTGAGGGGGTTGTTTAAAGACACTAATGGGCTGTTGAGCATGTCTAGGAGTGAGTGCTACTGTTTTTTGGGAAACCCCTTGACCTTTGATGTAAATTGAAAGCCTCTAAAATTTTTATATTTATTTTGTTCTAATAAAATATTCCTTGAATCTTTGAAAACTATTCCATCACATGTGACTTCTTGGATGGTAAGTTGTTTTTGCTGCTGGATTTTTGGTTAATGAGCTTCCAAAACTATAACCACACTATTTGTTTCCAAGTGATCACCTTGATCACACTCCATTTAGATAGTTTCATGAGTACAATGTTTTTGTGCATTAGGATAAATTATAGATGACATTGATGAAATCCACTATTATTCATGTCAACAAGGTACGAGATAAATGTATAGACTATACCATGGATGGATTACGCTTTGATTGTGCTTGGTAATGAAAAATGAATTTTCCACTAATGAAAATAGATGTTACTAGAAAGCCAATCACACATTTTATATCTCATTCATTGTTCATTAATATAATGCATGCATTGGAATGCACATTTGATGCTTATAATGATGTCCATAAACACATGATATGACTTAGTAAATTGTCATGAGGTCATAATACAAATATTACGTCTTTAGGTATGTGTTCTAAACATCCATATTCGAAGAAAAATTGAGCAGGACATAAAAGTATCCAGATGGAATAACAATATCTGGTCCCACTCATATGATGAATATGGTCGATGCCATAGCCATTAGGGTGGAGACACTAAGGATAGATAGTGGGTGCTCTATAGCTGAAAGAGTTCACAAAATTGATGTCTGAATTTCTGCGTAGTATTCTACCAAACTCTTTATCAGGTTGATACATGTCACTGCTATGTAAGTGAGCTTTGACTTGAGACACCAAAGATGTCTATTGGATGGACGATTTTACTTTGACTATGACCTTTAAGTTATTAATCATGAAATTATAAACATTCTTAGTTTAGGTGTAGGAAGAAGGTCACAAAGATGATTGAGTGGTTAAGACGAGAACATCCACCCTTGGTATAAGAGGAGAGAGCTCATGGAGGATGATGTCATGAGGTCCTTGGCCAATGTGACCGAATAGAGGCGAAGAGTTCTCTGATGATTTTTGAAAGCATCAGTACTAAGTCATCATAAGAGAACTAATCGGATGAGGGACTATATGTACGCAATAACCGAAGATAGAAAGGTTTCATAATGAGTCAATACACTCATTTGTATATTTTAAATCACGGGATATAGCTTGGGCCCCCAACGGCTGGAAAGTAAACCTATTGATTGGAATAAATCAATCCATGATTAATTTATCTATGTAAGGATATAGATAATTAATTTGGAAGGGAATTAAGATTCTTGTGTTGTATAACTGATACATGGACCTAGAGGGTCACACACAAGTTGTCTTTTTGACGTCAAAAGATTTACTTAAAGATAAGGAGTATACTGAAAAAATTCTAGTATAAAAAGGGGAATGGTCTAAACAAATTCACCTAGCCCAGAAATTTTCAGTGCTCTACCCTTCTTCTCTGCTTTGCTCCTCTCCACTCATGCTATGTGAATGATATAATGTTGATGGTGGAGAGTCAATGGGGCTGATTAAGATAAAAGTGGAAAATCAAGGTGATGGAGTCATGATAATGTATCTAGAGATTGGAAACATGAACAACTCAAAATGCCTCACTTGAGGAACTGAGAAATTACAGATATAACTAGTGCTTAGTCGATTTTATTTATAATTTTTTTAGTGTCTTTAGAATTCTGTTATTCATCTTCACTGTGTAAATAAACTTATTATCTACATCAAACCAATCCAACCGAACAGGCATGGTGTGAAACCTAGCTAGCATTCTAACAGGCTATCTGACACACTAGCTAGGTAAAAGGCTAGACACTTGATTACTTGGTAACCTATCTTCCTAGATAAATAACTGGACATCTGGTACATTAATTATGTTGTATACTTGAAGACATATTGTGTGACTGGTTAGGTGGATGTCAAGTTTCTTGGCTTTCTAGCTTTGTACGTTCGGGTGCTATTTGTTTAGATAATAAAAAAAATGGATGTCAGATGACTACAATGGAAGCTGTTGCATTTGGCTTTTATTATTTATAAGGAATTTCAAAACCAGCGTATGTTATTTATTATTGTTATCTGGTAACATATAAGGATATTTTTGTGTGCTATCCATTATCGTATCCATAACAAATGCGTTTCTCAAATTTTGAGGTTTTTTGTTTTGATATCTGATATCACGAACAGATGTCAGATATTCAAACATAATTAAGTTTCTAGAATATACTCAGGTCATGTTAGGATTGTTCGTCACTTTGCCTGCATTGAGTGATTCGAGTGGGAGAGGAAGGCTTTGGCTTCAACCAATCAGGTAGAAGAGGCACTTGGGAGAGGGCAATAACGGTGGTGAATATGAAGCTAAGAGGGGCTTGGCTATGGCTGACCGAGGGGGAAGAATGGGTGTTTGGGGGAGGGTGCGATTAAGGGCATCTAGGAGGCCACAGAATGAATGACTAGGGGAGGACGACGTCAACTTAGGGCGATCAGGGAGGCAGGTAACAAGCAACTAGTCTAGTCCGGTGGCAGTGGCAGTTCTAAAGCCTTAATTTTAGTACTTTCTTTTCAATAATGGAGACAATCTTGTCATAGATAATCATCATTATCAATATACCAAATTATTGTTTTTTTGGAAAATGTATGATTATTACATTATGAAACAGTTAATATGCTCCCAATGGCATTTTTAGAGTGCATGACAAGACATCATGTGGTGTCGGATGTGCCTTACATGTATATGCCACCAGCTACAAGAGGGAACTAGAAGGTGGACACACTCATCAACTACGTGGTAGGTTCCACACCCATTCCTTCTCTATAGATTGGAATGACCTTCCCCAAATGCACAAGGCAGATATTGCATTGAGCGTCTTGGCATGCCAGTTGTTCACACACACTGTACCCTTGTCCCTAACAACACTCACTAGTGGAAAAAAACATGCAGAGTCAGACATGGGAGACGAAGATGTCCCACATAGGCGACATTGTAGACTCGGAGGGGGACAAGAACCAGCTATTGAAAACCAAGGACTCCCCATTATCCTACCGATGTCTAAAAAATGTATCTCTTCAATTTGTATCATGGGTATGGGAGAATGGGGCTTGTGTGTAATTGGGATATGTATGCTTGCTCCACACCTGTAAACTCTTAAAAACACTAAACATTTACATATATAAACCCCCTAGTGGCATCCAAGACACAGTTGGATCGGTGTACGAGCACAAATCTTGGGTCTATCATTAGTTTTTTGCCAAAAGATATTATTAAATTATACTATTGAATTAGAATATGGTGACAATGAAGATGATGATAAAAGGTGATGTTTTACCCTGATTTACTGATTAAGTTAATCTATCATAAAAGTGACTATATTGTACAAATGAATAATTACATCTCCATCAGTTCCTAATTATCATTCTTATTGTAAAATCAGGATCACTACAAAGCATTTCATTTCTATCAGTTAATGAGAGATGAGCTCACCTCTAATATGATGATGCAGAAGAATAACATGATGTCATATACCTTCAATTTCATCTTATTTTTAAGAAGTCTTCTGAAATTCTTTTGATTCAATCATTTGTTTAAGTATTTAGAATTTATTCTTAATATCATCTTGATCTGATCTGGTATTCATAAATAGTTTTCCATTCTACACAGTTTTTATGTATTTTATCTTGATGCCTCTACTTATTCATTGCGTACTATGGTTAGCATTCATTGGTCACTTCGACAATTGTCTTGTCGATGGTGGAGAGCGCATTACCCCAAATGATGGAGGAATTAAAAGAAGAGGAAGATGTATGAGACACAGTCTGTGAGCTTCTAGAGGTCCATAGACACTCAAAAAGGTTCCCCATTCTTAAATATTTTATACTCACTGGGGATTACATATATGAGTGAAAAAAAAATTGTGCAAACAATGCAAAAAAGATCATTCAAATGAAGTGACCATTCGATGGTAGTACAAGCATCTTTTGGCAACACTTCAACCTTGTCCATCCTAAATAGCATGATGTGTAGTAGGGTGATGCCACCGCACTGTTTTCTAGAGGAGATTTTGGATGATGGGACATCAGGAATCTTCATGGGCTGGTGACCATTGAGGGGTCAAACAATGAATGAAACAAAGGATGTCATTATTCACCTTGTTTATTGCACATATTTTCCATGGCATTGAGTGGACTCCAATGCATGGAAGGAAATATGGCAGCATATGATACAAACTGAGGAGGACACTCGTAGCGCACATCTCATCAAGCCGTGGATGATGAAGCTAGTAGACAATATTAAGTTGGAGGTCAAGCTGATGCTACCTGATGTGGACTAGGTATTGTCAACAACTTATGGGTGGATGGTGGAGAATAGTTGTGGTCTATTAGGCATAACCATTCACTGGATTGATGCTCGTTGGTAGTATCATGAGTGTATCCTCTCTGTTTGAGAGCTATGTATGAAGCATGATGGGAGTCTATGGCTGTGATCCTCCTGGAGGTTATGGATGAATTCAGCTTGGATAGAAAGGGTGAACGCTGATTAGCGTCCTCACTTATCACATTAAATGCAGAAGTAGATTTTTTATGATGTTTTGCATTGTATGGTTGCATGGTGATGATGAGAAATGCATTTGACAACAAAAAAATGATAGCTGTATGAGATGAAAATTGTGTGATCAAAACTTAGGATTAACTCCTAAAGGACTCATTCTGTACATTGCACACATATAGAGCATCCTTCAGACCACATTCAAGAGTTTTTGGCATTCCTTTTTGTGGCACCCATAGTGGAGGTGAAGAGCAAGTGACAAAGATGATCAAATTGTATGACAATGGCTCCATGTTGGAGAATGGGCTAGATGCTGGAGACTCATAGTGTTGATGCTATGGTTTTTTGGGTAAGGCAGTGACCAGGGTCAAGACATTCGCTCAAGCCATTCGTTAAACTACAAAGCAACAAATGTATATGCACTTTGTGGGACACACAAACGGAAGTGAAAGTAACCTCTACTTGACTGTCAGACACTAGAGTAGCACTCAAGGTATGATCGAGGTAGTTATTGCAAATTGAGACATGTTTGATGAATATCTCTTATAAGACGTGGGAGTTGTGGATGGAGTTTGCTTTGTTGTTGGGCACGTTTTCCTACACAACAAATCACGTGAGCAGGTCAACAGAGTGGTTAGCAATGTCCTCTAACTAGTGTGGGCATTATGCGAATCTCTAATGCCACATTAGTCATCGAGAGCCAACTACCTCGGGATGACTGAGCATCATCGAGGAGCGTGTGCTTAACCATATATACAAAACTTACATCCTATGAGATGCTGCTTGGGAACAATGGCACCTTCCTTGCTGCTTCTCTACTTGACTCCTTTGGCAAGGGCATGATGTTTGATGAGGTGACTGATAACACACATTTTAGTAGGTTCATATGATCATACTTACATGTTTATTTGTACTAAATTGATTATATATGCATGTTATCAAGCCTAAAATGGTTAAATTTATTTTAAAAACAATATTTTCAATTTTATGAATTTTTAAGCATCTTTAATGATTTTTCCGACATCAAATACTAAAAGAACATCATTTTTTGAGTCAGAATACACTTTTACCTGATTTTTGGCATAACATTTAAAGAGATGGTTTTTTACATTCAAAACATATATTTCTAAATTTTTTACGAATTAATATAAATTTTTTGTACTTATTTAATGGCTCTTTGGCCTTTTCAAACTCGGAGAAGAGAAAAAATTGGAGGGTTGGGAATGATGCAAATTCAAATAGCAGTATCTGACGATCGAGAAGTAGTTTTGGGCTGAAATTTTGAGTGGAACTTCCTTTTATGCCTCTTTCCATCCATACGGTTGGATCTACAAAGAGAGCCTCGGAGTTTTGTAAGAACTATGTTTGAACTCACTTTCTCCAAGAGGCTTATTGAAAGAGAGTGAGGGTTTTGAAGGTCCATCAAGGTGTTGTTGGTGTTTTGAGTGATTGGCGAAGATCAACAGAGAAGTGGAGAGACTGATCTGCATCAGAAATGTGCCTTGATCTCGGCGGAAAATAGGGATCTAATGTTAGTCTCTCACCATATATTGGTTTTTCTCATTCGCATCCCTTTAGTTATATCTACGTCCTTATTTTCACCATCATCTTATTCTCCTCACCATATTCCATCATCTCACACAAACACATTCATATCCAATCTCAATCCTTGACCTTGTCACCTTCGTCGCACAACCACCCATCCGTTCTTCCATTGCATCTATTCGTTAGATTATTATGATTTCTTCTTCTACATTCTATTTAACCATCATCCATCCACATCCATTCACCCATTTCATCATCCTACCTTCATATTCATCTTCTACATCCATCATCACTTCACATCTTCATCTATCCCACACTATCATTTCCATTTGATCTATCCACGCTCTCCTACCTATTCATCTTAATATTATTCATACCAGCCTTATATATAATAACTATCACCTCCCCACCACCTTGGACTCATCACATCACAATCCCCTATTTTATACGTATTCTCTCATCCATCTTCAGTCATCATTTAAAGAGTATTTAAACTCTAATATTCGTTCCCTATGGGAATGACCCTTTCTCATCACTAACTATTCAAATTATTTTATGAGTAAATGTTTATAAATTTTTATTTATTCACTCAAACATCAACAAAAAATTAACACACTAAAATTGAGTTCATTAGTGACCTATTCAAAGGCATTGTATTGTCTCTGAGATATCCTCCCTATTGGATACCAGTGAACCTGTAATGTGACTGGAAACGGCAGCAATGTTGGAGGAATTCAACATTTTCCTTTGTATGACACATCAAGGAAGCAGTGCAACTGCATAAAAATGATGGGGATGTAAAAGTGTCATTATCTACTCTTCGGTGGTGAATATTGTACATGAATATCGATCACTATCTGTGAAAAGTGCGCCTTCAATATAATAATTATTGGCAATATCTTTTGTCACCTACGAGTAATCCCGTCTAGATGTTCCTAGTATCAAGGTCCTCGTTGCGTCCAAAGTGTTGGTGTCAAGGAGAAAATATAAAATGAAATTTGTTTCAACAATGACATTGACAAAAAACCAGAATCTTGAAGTAATTATTTACATTTTTGTTGGCCATATAGATATTGTACTTCACACATTAATTTATTTTCATTTCACCTTGTTGCCAACCTCCGCTATGGCTTATTCAGTGGATGGAAAGAGCAGGAAAAGACAAAACTACCCTAAAAATTTTCCATCCACCGAAGGGATTTGTAAAACAATGTCAGGAAGGGGGAGAAACCATTTGAAACTTTCCCCAACCCTATATGTCTGGGAAAGACACATCAAGCTTTTGAAGTCATTTTTTTGTAGTTCTTGAGTTAATCTGGTGGGTTTCTTCTTCCCCTCTTTATCTTCTTCTTTTTGTCGCCAAAACGGCAAGCATGGGCAAAATAGTCATGCTCTAGGAGGAGTTACTGAGGGGAGAGCACCACCTTTGTTCAAGAGTGAAATCTAAAATAAAAAACAAATTAGATAGGTCATCTATCATTCCTAGGATCTCATTTAGATTGAATCTATTATTACCTACATCCTATTCAGCACTTATATTCAGTTTCCCTTCAGGATCTTGCTTCCCCCAAGGGAGAATCAAGATCAAGAAGGGGTATGATTTTTTTCCATCCATTTCTTCACTTAGGTATTGATCCTTTCACAAGGATAGAGCCCTAAACAGCACAATCATTCTCATCATTCATTCAGGTGAGCTGAATCTTTAGGAGAAGATTCAGATTGTTTGATCCCCTTCTCTTCTTTAGCATCCTCTCTCTATTTATCAGGCACTACATTCCTTCGTGCAACTTCTAGCTCCTAGAACCATAAAATAGTTTCAGATTTTAAGGACAGTTGCCTCCCTCCGGATCAACCCCTTTTCTCGTTCTATACTTTCTATAGTTTGAAAAAAATGAATTTTATAAATTTTATTGCATATGCTTATATTTTATTTCACCATTTTTAGGCTTATCACCAAACACCTCCATGTAGGCCTCCTCTACCTCTCTCTGGTGTAGTTCATGATTGAGCCCCACGTCCCGATTAGGCATGGGGACTCACTTTTCCATAAAATTTACGCATACTCTGTCAGGTGGGCTGATGGCAAATTTTGGTGCCATTACATCTTTTCGTCTACGATGTTTGCCTTGGTCCAACGTCATGTCAGTTGTGTCGTCTTCATAATAGTTGAACCATTCAAAAGGGCAGACAAAAGTGGCAAAGGCAGCTCGTTGAATGAAACTTTTTTTGCCTCGGTCCGAACTTACCTAGATTCTAGTTTCATTTTACTCTCTTAGAAACACACTTCATCAGTTAATCTCTTAGAAACATATTTTTATCCCAGTTCCTCACTTCTTCCATCCTAGTCGTCTCCTTGAATTTTATTTCGGCATAAACATTTTATATACAGGACACAAAGTATTCTTCAAAAAGCATTCGTTTATTAAATGTTTTACACAATTATCACCCTTACTTTATGTCATTGGATAACATAAATTAATAATTTTACTTTAATATATAAGTTATCCCCCTTATTTTAATAATTTCACATTAATGATATAAATGATATCACTTTTTAGCGTTACTTTTAGATTATTTATGTTAAACTTTAATCATTCTATATTGATGATATTTCTTAACAGTATCGGATAGCAGTTATTGAAACAAAACCATATTCAATATCATTATGTGCAATAAAATATTGGTGTCTGTTTTCGTTATCTCGTTACCATTATCCTATATCTTTATCTGGATAGAGACCAACAAACCCATATCCAGTATCATTATTGAACACAATTTGGTTTTTTTTATTAATCAATATTGTAATACGTGATAATGAAGACCAAATACATATACTGATAGTAGCACTCTATTTTACATGAAATAACAGAAATTGAGGTTAAAATTTTCATTTTAAGTTTTTGATTCATGTGACAAATCCATAAATATACTTAATAAGTAAGAGCCAATGCATAGAGAGCAAGTATTGAAAAACTTGAAGGGAAGTAGACTAATTAAGCTTTTAAATCAACAATATATATTATTTTTAATACATTCCACTGATATAATTGAAATTTTAGGGTTTTGGGAGATGTTAGGGGTAAGAAATGATTTTAAAATATCTTATGTACCGTCACTCGCAATTTTGATGCGACAGTGGCAATCAGCGGTGAAGGACGAACATGGATGGCGATGTGAGGTGGACAAAAAAGTTATAAATTTTGCTAATGGAAAGGCTTTGAGGCATGGTTGGTGGTCTTGAAAAGTTATGGATCCAGCCTTTTTTATGGATGACAAAAGATAAATAAATATGATGCAAATAGATGATGATAAAAAATAGCCCATAAAACTTTAGTCACGCCAGTTAAGGCCCCAGGAGATGATATTCTTTCCTTCTCCTTTATATCAATAAATATGTTGAACTTGGCCATTATAAAAGTTTTGGGACAGAAATTAATGATACAATCAAAGAGGGGGGAAATTAGTTTAAATATGCGAGCCATATTATTCCCAGCCGTTGGTTCTGAATCTAAGAATTTTGAGGGCTTAGATGTCATGAATTCATCCTTGATCTACAATCTCATCCATGTTTGGAAGAAGCTTTCAAAATTGAATTATCAAGTAGTTCCAAAAAACTTTCTCCCTTTGACTTGGTCCTGAAAATGAGTTTAACTTTGATTTTAAATTCTTCTCTGTGAGTACAAGTCCAACTTCTCTTCCATTTGCATCAAAATTTTAATATTTTATTTATCTAAAATCTGTTAACTTATTAAAACTCCTAGAATAAGAACAATTTACTTGATTCTCTTGAGTGAATTAAAATTAGTGTCATAAACCAATAAATTCAATAAATTTAGAAACCAATAGGTGATTCATACTCATATTTCTCATTTTAGCCATAAATAATAGATATAATTCATAAATTAAAATTAAATGATTACATAATCATCATTACTAAATTATATATTCTGGCATTTGAGAAACTAGGCCGCCAATAGCCTGACTGAACTAATTGGATAGACAGCTTGCTGGTTATTACTCTAGAGATCGAACTAGCCAGCTGGGATGCTCCTATATCGAGACATACAATATTTATACAATTACAAGTCAAAAATTATCTCTGATACTGCCAGAGATACATGATTTTGGTTTCCACATCGAGAGACGCTGACAAAAGTGTATATAAATCCAAATTCTGATATCAGATATTAGATTTGACAGGTAATATTCTTGAGTTTAATGATATTTAATACTGATATATTGATATCAATGTCAGGAACAGGAAATACTGCCCACCATTTGGGGACCAGTAAAGACCCCTTTTGCCAACTAGGAACCACTCTTTGAGTTTGTGCAATATGATGAAGGGTATGGAAAGCTGCATCCTATATTTTTAGAATTTAATTTATTTTTGGCCTCAATGGTTGGATTGGGTTGCTTGATTCCTGTTTTCTCTGATGAGATGGAGGTACCCAATCAGGGCTTATCTTCTCTGATCAAACTGATCTGTGATCAAATTGCTATTCCCTACTCAGAGCCCTCAACAGAATGAGATCAAGCTGGAAATTTTATTTTAAGCACTGTGAGTTTCCTTCCACAAGTTAGAGCCCAAGTGAGGAAGTGTCCAATGGGTTCATGGGAGACGGCTAATTCTAGACTTCAAGATAGAACGCCTCACAATTATTAATCAAGAGAAGCTAAAAAAGAATCAGAAGGGGGTGTTAATTGTCTCTTGCTAAAAAGTAAAAAATGATTCACTGTATCTAAGCTGCGATGCCCACACCACATTATACTGTATATTTTTGTTTTTGTATATTATAATTTATAACTCCAGGGAACCAAAACATGAGATATTAAAAACTCGTGGTACATTTGTCAAAAATTGAATCCTCTCTCTCTCTCTCTATCACACTTTCTCTCTCTATCTCTCTTCCTTCGGAGGAAGATGAGCAGCACAGTATTTGTTTACCAATCTTCAAATTCTACCCTATGATAAAGGCGGACAGGAAATAGCTCAAGAACAAAAAAATATTTATAAAAATGCCGCAGAAGGGGAGAACTACATAAATTCTCTCTCACAAGGGAGAATTCAAACAAGCACTGTGGTGATTTTCCTCACACCCCAAATTTAGAAAGTGCAGTTTGAAACAGGGACCCAAAATCTCCGGCCGCGGCGCTGTCGTCGGCCTTAATCTTAACTTGTACCTTGGCGGTGGACGAGTTGACCAGGCACTCCACCAGGAAAAACGAAGCGGATTGGCCCTCCCTTTGTGCATAGAAGAAGAATTTGAAGCATGGGGGCTGCCCTCCTGAGGCTATGCACTGAATGTGGTGCCCCTGCATGTGCCGAAGCAGCGATTGCGGCGCCACCAGTGCCACCACACCTCTCGGCTCCATCTCAAATTCCTACGATATTATTTCAAAAGCTTGTCATCATCTTTTGAAAAAGTTCAGTTTAAAGATTACTGTCAAAATAAGTCCAGAAGATTTTTCTTAACATTTTGGAACTTGTGGGAGGATTGGAAAAAAATTTACAGCCTATAGCAAATAGACTAAGTGAAGATCAAGATATTTCTTGTTTTTTCATTTCCCTGGGAGGAATGGAAAAGGTGGTGATTACAGGCTTTAGATTTGTGTTTATCTTTATTTAAATAACAGCAGAACGTTTTAAAAACTCAAAATTGCAAAGAAATCATATTTTTTGCTTGAAAAAGTAGATAACGACTTAGATGAAAAAGAAAACGCAAGAAGTTTTTTCCTCCATTCGTGTGAGGGAGATGGGAAAATTGGAAAGCTAGACGAGGAGACTGGTTTCTGAAGGAATCAAAACATGCAAAGTAATTTCTTGCTTCTTTTGTGAAAGATGGAAAAGGTGGAAAAAAAAATTTTTGGAAATGTGTTGCTCATTAGTTCATGACCTTATAAACGTTCAGAACCTCACAACTGCGAAGGAGCCGTAGTTCTTCTTTGGCAAAGTAAATAACAGCAAAGATGGAGAAAAAGCCGAGGAGGTTTTATTTCTTGGTTCTTGTGACGGTCATAGGAAAACATGAGAAAACACACTGGAAAATGTGTTTCTAAAAGAATTTAAATGAGACCCTTAAGCTCCTAAAAAAGACCATGAGATCCTAACATACAAATATTTTCTGACTTTTGTGAGGAAGACGGAAAATCAAAAGAGACCAGATTTTCTAACGTATTTCTCATTATTAAATAACCTCTGAAACCTTCAGAACCTTCAATATTGCAACGGAATCCTAATTCTTGTCTGAATATGCGATTGAGAAAGAATTCAAATGAGAACCGGAAAAAGGTCCAAACCTGTGATGACGAGATTGAAAGCTGGCTCCATTTCCTCTGGAAGGATCCAGGATCAAGAGCTGCCTTAGGATTGAGCGTCAGAGCTGGTGGTCGAGGAACCGACAAACCCAAACCGAGGAGATCATCAATGGGGTCGTAGGCAGGGAGGCCAGGAACAGAAATGATGGCTGTGGTGGCGTCATAGTCTGGGGCTTTGTATGCGGAACCAGTGTTGTGGATGGGTGCACGAGTTTCTTCTCTGTCTGTTGTATCCAGCAGCAGATTGACGTCATTGGCTTCATATCCTTTGGGTGGGAGTGGTTCAGCCTCAAGCTCAGCCGCCATGGACAGGCCTCCAAGTTCTTCCGAGATGTCCACTGCAGTGTGGCGTTCTTTTCCAGAAAACATAAATGATGGCTGAAAATTTTCCAATTCTCAGTTTGGCAAGTAGGAAATTTGCTACAATAAAGCTCGTAAAGAATGGATAGATAATAGGAGAGGACAGTCAGACTTGGGGATTTGGTCCGATCTGACTGGATGTAATCTCTGTTGATCAAAGGATTTGATTGATCCAACAGCCCTGATCACCGTTGCTCAATCAATTCAACAGATTGCATAGACTGGGCCCTGATAAGGCCCAATGGGCTGATCCAATCAATAAGCCCATCAGGAAGGCAAATCAGATCAAGCTGCCAAGCTAATGCGATTCGACTGCCCATCGCACAGATCGGCTATGTCACTTAAACAAAGCTTGCCATGTTTTTTTTTTTTTTGAAGAAAAAAAGGAAGACCACCAAAACTGGTGATCAACCTAAAAAATCCTGCCATGTGACACTCCTGGAAGTAGGTATCAGAGACTCAGACAGATCCAATTGAATTGAATCTGATTCAAAGTTTCGATTGATCTCATGGCTTTGATCATGGTGGATCAAAAGATTTGTTTGGCTGGATCTTGATCAGGCCCAATATCCTGATCTGATCAATAGGTCCTGATGACAAACGATCCTACAGTTCATTTGATCTATCTGATCAAATCTATGAGCCCTAGAGAAGAGGGAATGGTCTTTACCTTCTGGTAGATGACAGAGAGGCTGTTGAACTCATCAAAGATCCGATCTTTGAGCTCGCTGCTCTGTGTATCAGCGAATACAGAGACTGCCTGTTTAGGGGGATTTACAACCCGCTCTGCCATGGATACATCATGTTGCAATATCCTGTAGTAGAACAAGGCTCTGTCATGAACATCCTGCAATGACATTGCCGACACATTTTATACTTTCGAAAGATAAGAAAGCAGAAATTTTGGCCTTGTTTTTTAATTGAATCCCGACTTACCTGCTGAAAATCAGCCAAGCCAGCAGCTAGCGCAGCCCCTAGAGCTTTTTGAGTTTCAGGAGGCCTTTGAAAGAAGCACTTCATCACAGCACTTAACAGATGCAACCGAACCTGCGTAAAATAGTTAATACGTTGAACCTTTCAGGGACAT
Organism: Wolffia australiana; assembly: GCF_029677425.1. Lineage (NCBI taxonomy): Eukaryota > Viridiplantae > Streptophyta > Magnoliopsida > Alismatales > Araceae > Wolffia > Wolffia australiana. The sequence goes on along the minus strand of NC_135839.1, from coordinate 15,696,673 downwards.
CGAAATAGTTTGAATCAATAAATAAAGATTTTAAAAGTTTGCTAATCCATCACATCAAAGGATAAATGGATACAGATCTCATGATACATTTACATACACCTAGTCATTCGGCCTTGAAATGGTGAAACAAAATATCCCTCATTATGAATTTCAAAAGGAGGGGAGAAAGAGCCAGCGATTTCTTGGGATAATAAAGAGAGTGAAGTACGCAGAAGGATGATCCTTTGCATTAGGGTTAAAAAGAAGAGTCACGTAGATGAAATATGATACATGCAATTAATAAAAAAAAGTGGCCTAAACTGGACATTCGACATACAGATGCAAATGTTGTTCTATTGGTAACTCTGAAGAACAGAATTTTATCACAAGGTTAATAAAGCACCACTTCAAATTGGGGCAATTTCTTTGTTCAATTTCTCTTCCAATGTTACATATTCATAACCACAAGCGAGGTAATCAGAACAAGAATTCATACGTTTTTTTATTTTAATAAGTTAAAATGTATCTTTCGATCTCCCTTGGAGTTGCCTACTGAAGGAAAAAGGCCAGAAGTTTTGTGATCAATGCTTGGCTTGATTTTAAGCGTCTTTCCCTCCCATTGAGAGTAGGAAAAAAATCAATCAGGAATAAAAGCTGAGAGGAAAAAATGGACACTGCATAAATTTCACTCGTATAAACAGTTTACCTCTGAAGAATGTTCTTCATCCCAGCCGTCAACGAGATTTTCCAAAATGTACGGAGCTTCTGGCATGTCCTGGGAATATTCCCCCAATATCCATATGAGGGCTGATTTTGCTTTAGGTTCTTGAACGCTCTTGCCACTAATATTCCCAACCACTGCAATACAATCATGACTCCACTGGGGGTACTTTCTAAGGAGATCCTTCACAAGAACCTGAGATGCAAAATCAAAAGAAAAAAGCTCAGGACCACGTAATTAAGGCATGTTGGCAGACTGCATAAGAATGACAAACCAGGGTCTCCGCAGTCACATAGTCCTTATCCATTTCGAGAAACTGTAGAAGCCGGTCAACAATAGCATTCACATCATACTGCTGCAATGCTATTTTTCCAACAGCCCGAATGGCTTCTCTGGCGATGGCCACGTCAACATTTGCCGCATATTCAAAAAGTTCAGTCACTGAAACATATACCAAAAGTTACAACTCGTGTTTCCTATGACGATGAAGAATCATCAACATCCTAGCCATTCTTCTGCAACTGGGATGATGATGATGAAATCATAATCTTCATCATCATCTTGCTGGCGAACAATGACAAGGACAAAGATGATGATGCAAGGATGAGGCCACTCCATTGCTCAACCAATGCAGGGACAATTAGGGACTTTTTGTCCTTGCTCAAAAAATGACGAGGATGATGGAAATTTATCATTGTATTTGTCTGAAGCAAGATGTGACGATGATAAAGATGATGACAAACTCGTCATCATCATCATCACTTGTCCGCGATTAGGATGTCGACGACAAAATCGTCATAGTCATTGTCACACATGCTTGTGACGATGAGGATGATGATTAAGATTTATGGCTGATGATGACAAGGTAGTCCTGGGATGGCAAAGACTAGTCACAGTGATCTAACTGCAGTACATGCACTGATCATTCGACAACGGCGAAGACAATAGAAGGTTAATCAGATGACAAGTTGAAAACATTAAGATAAGGAATGCAGAATGCGCAGTTATTAGCATGGAAGACATTCACAATAGAAGTTACCTATTTCATATGTGTTGTTCTCATTGGCAATGGCAGTTAACATTTCAAGTTTCAATTTTTTCACGTAAGATGGGTCACTGTACTGGCAGTAGAAGTGCTTGTAGTCTGATGAAAACAGCACTGGGGCCCGCATAACTAGAAGATGGAGGTGGCTTAACACAGCGTACGACTGTTCTGGGCTTCCAGAACTCACTAACGTCAGTAAAGGGGCCTTGATCCGTTCATAAACCTAAACAACCAAAAACTGAACGTGGTGAAGCCCGTGATAATCCAGCATTGTACAATAAAACTTTGACAGGAAAAACCTACACAAAATAAACATATGAATTTACCTGCTGGTGAACATCTGGCATAGACAATGTCAAATGCAGAAAGACTTTGATTGCAGCCAAAACTACAGCACCGTTTGCATGCTGAAGCCTATCCTCGAGAAGATTCATAATATCAAATATCTCTTCGGTGTCAGATGGAATATAGTTGGATATAATCTCAAGTATAAGGCACTGGGCCCATTCATTAAATTCCTTGATCCTGAGGAACAAAGAGGCTCAAAATAAGAGTCACTGATAAGAATAAAAGGCACGAAAATGAGCTTAGATATTTTTTGAGATGGAAAATACAAAAATATCAAAAGGCGAGAAACAAAACAAAGGGGTGCCTGGGAGTCAACCGAATGGTAGAGTATGAAAGAGCTATCTTACTCATGTTCACAAATCCAATAAAGAGAGTTAAACAATAATAACGTTACAGATCACAGATCCCCACACTGTCATCGCTTGAAGTTAACAATTAATTATGGAACGATGAATAATTAATAGAAACCATTTATAGAGCGTTAAAGGTCGATTGGGGTTCATTGAAACTGAAACATAAAACGTGTATGGCGCCAATGTTTGACAAAGTTCTCTAGGGAAGATGAACACATAAATATGTTAAAATACGGAAATTCTTCGAAGATCGGCATTAGCTAGATGACATTTTCCACAACAACAGATTAAAAAAAACCACCTATTCAGCAGATGATAGACAAGAGGCTTGCTAAGTAGAGCTTCTCTTTCCCTGGCAGCTTCCTCTGAGCTACTCGCCTCCGCACTCCATATCTCCTGCAACGAGAACAGGCAATTTGCAACTACCTGCAAGACGACGACGTTCAAATCCCTTACTTTAATCCCAAAACAGAGATAAAAAAACTAGAAAAAATCTAAAAATCGATTCTTTCGGTTTTCCCATCTATGATTCTACCTGAGCATCCGTATCATTGAGCATTAATCGCTTGAGAATGGGTGGGAAATCAGCATCCCCGCATGCAGAGGAAGATATATGATAAAGTTTGAGAACTCCCATTACGGCAACCATTCTAACATACGCATTCGGATCTTTAAGACCTGATCCTAGAGGGCCGACCAGATACTCAACGAGATTAGCCACTCGAAGAGAGCAGAGACTCCTCAAGGCGAGACCCCTGATCATGGGATCTTCATCACGGCAATCTCTCTGTAGGAAATTGATGGTGAGCAGAGCGAGGTCCGGGTTTCCCTTGGCGTAGTTTCCAACGTACAAATAGCACATCTTCTTGAGCACGACGTCGGAGGTAGCCGAGCACATCACCATCTCGCTGAAGAGGGACGACACGTCAATCCCGACGGTCATGTGAGAGATCACTTTCTTGAAGAGCTCTCTCTTCGCGTCGTCAGAGCCGGGGGCGCGGCTCCCGGCTAATTGGCGGAGCTGTAGCTTCAGATCGGAGATCTCGCTCTTCCTGATCACGACGAAGAAATTGAAGTGAGAATCGATCGGAGATCTCGCGCTTCCTGATCGCGAGGAGGAAATTGAAGTGAAAATCGATCGAAGAATTGGGGAATTTGGTTCGAGGATTGGTACCCGGAGGGCTGCGAGGGCGAAGAAGAGCGCTGGAACTGAGTAGGAGGCGCCATGGACGTCGGCGAAGCTGTCGAAGGCGCGGATCGGGTACAGTCGACACCTCCGAAGAAGAAGAAGACGGTGCTGTCGAGTTCCTGACGCCATTTGAACTAGTTTGGGCTGGACCGGCCCGGCCCGGTCCGGCCCGAACCGGGTCCAGGATTGGCTGGCCAGTTGTTGGTACTTTCGTCCCGTCCGCAAAATTGGACGAAAACAGGGACGGAAATTCGTCCCGAGACGAACGGACGGGACGGTTTTCCTATCGTCGGATGAAGAAACCGTCCCGTCCAAAGGTCTGGGACAATCATTGAGGGATGGACAGAAATCCGTTGGTTTCGCTTCCGACGGTTGAGATCTTGCCGCGTGGCATTGCTTAATCAATTCCTTGATATTTTGCATCAAAGTCCCTGCGTTTTTCGCCCAAAAGCAATTGTACATGTCCCTCCACTTTCTGTCTCCTCCATATTTCCCTAAAAATTTAGAAAAGTATATTGAAATTTTAAAACTTCATTTTTTCATCTGGGGCAAGGGACGGGATGGTTTTTTCCTGGACGGGACGAAACTGGTAAAGTCATGATGTGAACGATTTTTTTTCTTCAATGGACGAATCCCTGGGCAGGACGATTTGGACGAGGATGAAATATCCAGAAGTCAAATGGGACGATCTTCATCCCATCCTGTCCATCGTCCACTTCCTGGACGATCCGAAACTATACTTGGTAGGGCCCATAAATATTATCAGACATGATTAAAAGAAAACTTTGGTACATGGGCCTGGCTAAGTATAGAAAATTCTAGTCACATCTTGGGTTACTTCTAGGGGTGGGAAGTTTGGTGTCGACGGAACAGCCGAGAAATGTGTTTGTGTTCGTGTTTGGTTTGTTTGAGAATGTTCGGTTGTTTGGTGAGAAATTCAGAATGAATAAATGATTGTAAAAAAGAGGCGGCTAATTATCCTCTTTTTTTGCCTAGATCAGAAAAAATTTTGAAAGCTTGGTAAAACACTCGATTATTAAAAGAGCCACAGTTTTGTATGAAGTGTATACCAGTTAACCAAAGCTTGGTAAACACCGGATTATGAAAGTTTGTGTTTCTGTTTGTGTTTGTGTTCATGTTTGGCTTGTTTGAGAATGTTCGGTTGTTTGGTGAGAAATTCAGAATGAATAATGATTGGTGTAGAAAAGAGGTGACTAAATTATCCTTATTTTGCTTGGATCAGTAAAAAATATGAAAGATGGATAAAAGGCCAGATTGTTAAAAAAGCAGCAGTTTTACATGAAGTATAGGCCAGTTAAACGAAGTTTGTTTTCGAGTTAGACAGAGTTTATTCTTGCTTATGGCTGTGAAGGGAGTTTATTATTTCCAATTATAAAATTTCAGCGAAAAAATAATATGGTTTAATGATTAAATATGATTGATAGAGTTGATTTCTGAAGAAAACTTATCAATTGGTGGTAACATGTGCATTATTAGATAAATAAGGTTAAGAAACAGTCAAAAGTGAAAACTATGAAATATTAAATCAATGATATATGAAATTCAGATATTAAAAATGTATGTGATGCAGGGATAGAAATTAGTCGTTAGAGATTTGCAAATCAGTAGAATGTAAGAATGTATCATGAATTAGATGGAAAGAGATGGGTGGATTGTGAAATGCAAGCTAGATAAGTTCTGAATTAGAGGTTCACAAATTTTATAGCTAAATATTAGAGCGGTTGATAAGATGTATATCAAATATTTTTCAAATGGCTAGAAATCTGAGGGCTTACAAATATGAGAGATAGAAATTAGATCATTATAAAATTTCTAAACAGATGTTGGACCTTCATATTACAAGATGGAATTACATCTCAGACCCTTAAATCTCTAATCAATATTCAATCTCAATCATATGATTAAATATTACATTACGTATGATTAAATATTACATTACGTAAAATTAAAAAAAGGCAGATTATAAAAACTGAAAACCTATAGATTTTGAAGCGGTTGAAATATCATAATAGATGTATTCTGAAATGATTGATTTGGGATATGATCAAGAGAGTATGACTTTATAATTAGGTATATTTGAAATCTGAGTAAGGACTATTTTGAGAATATCACTGATCTAATATTGAGAAAACTTTGTCACAATATAGGAGATACGATAACAACGTTACAGATAGACCAAAATGTTTGTGACATGATAGAAATTTTTATTGAAAACAGAATAAACTTTTCAACAAAAACATAAAAAAAAGTATGGAAAGAAAATTTTGAGAATACAAATTTTCACGTATTATTTGAGGTGAATTTGGTTGTTAAACCACACTGAAGAGAAATATTTCAAACAAGAAGACATGAATAATCAAACCAGGGAGATCTATTAAATGTAGAGCATAGTTAAAACCTAGATATAGGGGGAACTCCAATTATAAATGAATTGTAATGGGAGTGAGAATCCAATCATAGTATAACTCTGACCAGGTCACAGCCTCCATAGAGGTGATATATGATCATAACTTAGCTTCGATCAGAATTTAACTATGATCAGAGTCGAAATCAGCTCATGTTCACGCTCTGAGTAGATTTCAACTATGATCAATTTTTTATCTGATTTGAGACTTCTGATTCCCAAATTATGTCACTCAAATTGGTCTTAAATCAGTTATAAAAAAGAAACGTGAAGGTGATTGAGTGGTGAAGATGAGATGGCTTACGCGTGGTATAAGAGGAAGTTGACTCAAGCAAGAAAATGCATTGAATCTCTGTGATGGCGACCATGACAACGCACCATTACCAAACATGCCTCCACCTTCACACGAGACGTCCCGCGTCATGACACGTCACTAAAACCAACTTCAGAACCATCCTTTGACATGACACATCGACATGTCGCCAACGTTGTTTAATATTAGAATTTAAAATTAACAATTATCTTATTTTCTCTTTCCTCGAAGGCCTATAAATAGGCATATGTTGTAAGAAAGACTTGGTGAATTTCTTTTGAAATTGAAGTTTCTTCTTCTAAAAGGAAGTTTGCCCTAGCCGTGTACCCCTCCAAGCCACCACCGCCGTCATCAAGGAAAGGCCACCTGCCTTCCATGTGCGCCGGCCTGCATATTCACCTGCACCATACCTGCATCGAACCCAGCAACGCTCCTCCATTTTTCCCATGCAAAAGGATCCCTGCCTCCCACGGCCGCGCCTTCATCCGCAGCAACACGCACGGTCGACCGCCATGCCTGCCACCGCGTGCGTGGTCGCTTTCATGCGAGCAGCCACTGCTGCATGTCGGGTTCCCCACCCACGCACATGCCACACGGCTGCCACCACGCATGGGATCTCCTTACCCACGCATGTTGCTTGGCTGCCTCTTGTAGCAGTCGCGCGACGGCTGCCACTGCACGTAGGGTTTTCTACCTGCGCGCACTGCTCGGCCACCGCCCACGGAGGCCCAACGCCTGGCCGGCACCCGCGCCACGCCCTCTGTGTGCGCACGACCACCACAACGCGCATGCGCGCACTGTCGCTTGGCTGCCGTTGCACCCGGCCATATGCGCGAGCCCGTCAACCACCGTCGAGCTCCGCGTCCTCCTCCGATCATGACCACCGAAGACCGCCATCATCCTGCTCTACCAACTCCATACCTATCCCTGCTCGCTGATGCCCCGTCAAGAATTACCTGCATCACCTCTACGCACTGCTCTAGTGCCGAGGTAACTTTGGTGTCGGTGTTCTTCTTCTAGTGTTATTTGATTGTTTTTCCAATGCCGTTGGATTAGTTGATTAGACTTTTGAATCTTCTCGTGATTAGTTGATTAGGCTTTTGAATCTTTTCTTGATTTAAATTGTCACTTTGTTTTGAGCACGGTGGTTGTAAGACAGTACTCCCACCCTCGATCAAGGAAAGGGGCTGCACCATCAGTATTTACACTGGATTTAAGTTTTCAAATTCGATCGTGTGAGTTATGGTCTGATTTGTCCTACCCTAGTCAAGCTAGCCTGCCCTACGTGGTCAGTCCTATCATCCTGCATCACTCTGGCCACGAGAGTTGATATATTATAGAAGGCATTCAAAAATTATCTTTGTTGCACATTAGTGCTAGCTCTAGGTTTACCTTGGCACCTAACAAGCTGTAAATGTAATCGATCAATTAGGTTAAACTTAACTAATGGGCATGATCAATTAATAAGATTGGCTAATAAATGTTATTGATCCATTAAAAATATTACCTAGACTAAAATAAGGGGCACATAAAAAAGATCTATGGATATTGGTGGATATAGTTAAATTGTAAGGACTTTTGTGAAAAGTTCCAAATCAAGTATAACTAGAGGGGGCATTTATTCTGATTCCCATGCCAGCCAGATATGGCTAACCCCTCTTGTCTTCTCCTGTTCTCATAAATCTCCCCATTCTAGTAACACTTGTTGGTGGGAAGGTCAACTAGATCTTTAAAAAGGGTTAAAGAAGTTCTAGAGGAGATCCATTGATGGAAAAAATATATGGGTTAAGTCTAGAGGCTACAACCAAAAATGGCTTCAAGAAACTCTTATCAGGAGCAAAGTGAGAATGTAGATACTTAAGAGATAAAGGGTTCTACTCATAAAGTGATCCAACTGAAGATTAAGCTTTAAGGGTATTTTTAACACAATGCTTTAATGTGTATTTAAATGAATTTTCAAAGTGATGCATGCCTCAATAAGGGTTGTGATCAAGCACAATAAACCCTCAATCAAGTAGTTGACTGGTAGTATGTGAAGATAAAATAAGATCCATAGATATATTAAAAGGTTACTTAGTTTGGCCATACACTGAACAAGTCAAACCGTGTATTTAGGACTTGTAAGTTTAGGAAATGAAGATAAACATAGTCTTTACCATTGTTCAGATATTTGTGTGAATTTATCTTCATTTGATTTGTTGAATAATTTGTTCAAAATCTTAATTACTACCTTCTAGTATTTTAAACTAAATGTATTGATAATTTAATAAAAATTAATTACATCAAGATACTATTATCCAATGGTGATATCTTTATTTAAATGTTGTGTTAAACATATCTAAAAGTTTAATATTATTTTAAATCTCAAGTCCTTGGCATAACAGCTAGTTTTTTTGCTCTTAACTCTTGAGAGGTATTTTGAATCGATGGCAAAATTATAAATACAAAAAAATCAAAATTAAAATGATTATTATTTTATATTACTTAATCATAATCAATGAATATGACTATTAGACTTTTGACAGATTACCATTATGCACTTTTCAAATTTCCAAGTCCATATATGCAGTTTGAGCCCTAATTTCAAACATCCTTCTTCTTGCCCTTTGAAAACTACAGTCCAAAAGCTAGAGAGATCTTTCAAGTCCTTGAGAAATTTTCAAGGAGTTTTTGAGCATTCTTTCAAGAGATCATTGGTTGATAACATCAATCCAAGTGCATAGAATCTAGAATCGTGATTTTTGGTGCAGGGTATTTTAAGTTTCAAAGAAAAGAAGGCTGGGATCTGAACTTCGCATATCCACGACCCTGTGATACGTTTATAATTTTTAGCATATTTTTATACTAATTTTGAGCTTTTGTTCAACATATAAATTGTTTTTAACATCCATAAGAAACCAAAGAAATTTGAATAGCATTATTTGGTTGAGTTTGGAAAGACTTACATGGGTTTGAAGTTGAACACGGAGGAATCAAGTGGTGAACAAAGGGCGTTGAAAGATTGATCTCTGGAGATTTCTCTGATTCCTTTGTGAATACTTTATTGTAATATTTGTGAGAAATTGTGTTATGAAACGGTTCCAGGTAGAATCATTGCATTTGGTGCAGGATTGAAAAAGATATTGGAATTTAAAGCATCAAAGGTCAAACGCGAATCGAGAATTTTATCCAAAGAGAAATGTGGAGGAGAAAAGAATTGAAGAAAGAACGACCATAAACAAGGAGGTATTATTGAATGAAAGTCATAATTAGATTTATGAATATTTAATTCAATAAAATTTTGATATAAAAATTTCCTCGTTGAAATACTTAAAATTGATAATTGTGTTGAATACTATTTCGATTAGCCATCAATACTAAGTGTTGTTGAGGAGAATACATTATTCATAAATATACTGTTATTGGTAGATCTTTGTGATCACTCAAGTCAAGGCTTTGGGGGCCATAAGAAGAAGGCTTTGGGGGCTAAGTTGAAATGGATTAAACAACGTCATTCCATGGAAGCCATTGAGGGTTGAGGACAACAAAGCTTCATCGACTTTTTCTTTTTCTTGGTATCCTTGTTCAGCCCTATTTCCAAGTGACTTACTTGGGGGGCATTCACACAAATTTGGTTAGGGCACATCATCACCTCGGGACAGATACTCCCGAGCAGCATCAAGGATTAGCCTAAGTTCTCTAAAAAAAATAAATGTGTCTTCCATTTCCTTTACCTCATTTCTTAAGTAGAAAAATCCTAGGCTAATTAAAATAAAAATAAAATATAAATAGAGAACTTAGGCCACAGGTTGTTCCTTGGCCACCTAAACTGACACCAACCATGCACGAGATACCACCAAGAACTTTTTTATATGTCCAATTTTAACGTTCAATAGAGTTTACATGCATGGAGCGAGCATAAATATCCCGATTAGCACACATATCCTAATTATACATGCCCACTACATAAATGTAACCCATAAAACATTCATGCCTTGATAGGCAGTGTTTGTTTCTAGGGCCTTGATCTGGATGAAACAAAATGATTAACTCTAGCGAAACACTTCAAACAGAATTGAAAAGCCATCAACGAGATGATGAATACAATCACTAGACACAAATTGCGTTCATGATTTCTTCGATCCTCTAGTGATATGTGTTGAGCTTCTTATGCTTGCAGCCTCTAGATGTAACCACATGACCCTTCACACATCAAATCTCCTCCTCCATCTTGACAAGCTCAATTCACAATCTGTCATCCTCGTCGTTACGCTATCTAGATTAGATTAGAAATGGAGAGGAGCTAAGGGGAGAAGGAAGAGGAATTGGAAGAGCCCTAGAAAATTTATCCCAAGTGAATTTCATTTAGAGCCTTCCCCTATTTATACTAAATAACTATTTTTCACAAAAATTCCAAAATTTTAAGTATATCTTATGATGTTCAAAATGCCATTCATATCTGACCCTCTACGCCCATGTATCACTTTAGTTAATGACTCAAATGACCCAATAAAAAGTTATTGGATATTCAAATTAATTAATTGTGTTATCATGTAGGTTAATTAATGAAGTATGAATATAAGTCATTTGATAGGTTGAGTCTCTAGCCCGTGGGTTGCCAAACTACACCTCATGCTATATAAGATACAAATGAGTGTATATAGACTTTCTCATAGAACTTGTGTGTCATTGGTTATTGTGTAAGTATAGTCCCTCATCCATTTGACGCTCCTAGAGTTACTCAGGGTATGGTTTATTCTTAAGCCTTATTGGTCATCCAAGTTAATACTTATGTGTTTAAAAACCATTGGAGAACTCTTCTCTAATATTTTGCTGCCTTGACAAAAAACATTATCTCAGTGTCTTCCTTTTGATGGATATTACGTGGCCGTTAGCCAATCACACTACCATGTTTATTTAAGTTCATTAAATAAAATACTTGTGTTCATTATTATTCTGTGCGATGTTTATCATGAATTCCATGAATACATGCAATGACTTAGTGAATTATGACGACATCATAATACAATGATTACTAGTCTTTAAACATATATTCTAAATATTCCTATTTGATGGATATTCGAGATGGACATCAAATTATCCGGATAGAATAGCTGATCCTACTTATACGATAAGTATAGTTGATCCAGTGGCTACTAGTGTGGCGACACTAAAGACAAAAAGTGGGTGCTCTTTGCAGAAAGAGTTCACTTAATTGATCTGTATGAATCCTTGAATGGTATTATACCTAAACATCAATTAGGTTAATTTAAGTCACGGTTGTATAAGTGATCCATTGACCGGAGAAACCAAGGACATCTCATGAGCGGACAACTATGTTTTGACTATGAATTACGAGCCTCTAATCATGGGATTCAAATAAGTTATAGATCAAATGTAGTAAGAAACTTACCGAGATGACTGAATGGTCAAGATGTGATCATCTGCCCTTTAATAAGAAGAGATTGACTTAAGGAAGAGGATGTAGAAAAATCTCTGGCCAGGGGAGTGAGAATATTGTAGAAGGCATTCTCAATGATCCCCGTTACGCATCAATACTAATAGAATGATGAATTAGGGTTTGACGATAAACCATACCATAAGTCATTTGAGAGTCTTGTGCGGATGATGGAGTATACATATACGGTAACATATGATGATAAAGATTCCATGAGAGAGTTCGAGACTACTCGGTATCTTCTAGAGCAGGAGGTATAGCTTGGCACCCCATGGACTGTAAACTTAACCTATCGATTGGGTTAAATCAATCCTTAGTTAATTAATCTATACGTATTTATATAGTTAATTAATAAGGTTGATTAATAAATGTTATTAGGCCACTAAAGTTATTAACTAGAATGATACATAGGCCTAGAGGGTTATAAGGGCATTGGTGGATATATTTTACTTTGTGGGATTTTTGACAAAAACCTTAAGTAAAATATAAAAAGAGAAAGGGGTCTGATTTTTGTTGGGTTCTAGAGGCCTAGATCTGGATGAACAAATCAAAACGATGGGCAGCGGAAGACTTTTGCAAATCGAACGACATCGACAAAAACCATTAAATGAAGTACCTTTGCACGAATCTCATTCGTGATTTCTTCGATCCCGGAGCACGACGAGTCGAGTTGCTCAAGTGTGCAGCCTCTAGACGTATCCACGCGGTCCTCGGCATGTCGAATCTCCTCCTTCTTGTTGACGAGTCCCATTCTTTCTACGTCAGCGTCGTTACGTCATCCCGATCACATCACGAATGGAGAGGGGATGTGGGGAGAGTAGAGAAGAAGGGGAAAGGCCCTGAACAATTCTGGCCTGGGTGAATTTCGTTCAGGGCCGTCCCCTATTTATACTAAGTGGGTATTTTTCATAAAAACCCCCAAAACTTAAGTATATCTTCCAACGTCCAAAAGACCATTTGCGTGTGACCCTCTAGGCCCATGTATTAGTCTAGTTAACGACTCTAGTGGCCCAACAACCTTCATTGGCCATCCAAATTAATTAATTATATCATCATATAGATTAATTAACGTCGGATCAATTTAACCTAATCGATAGGTTGAGACTCCGACACGTGGGGTGCTAAGCTACACCTCGTGTCCTAGAAGATACAAAGGAGTGTATATCGACTCACTCATGGAACCTGTTCATCATCAGTTACCGTGTATGTATAATCCCTCATCCACTTGACACGCCTTGGATGACTTAGGGTATGGTCAAATGTCAAACCCTAATCGATCATCCGAGTTAGTACTGATGCATTCGGAAATCATCAGAGAACTCTTCTCTGATATTTCACTGCCTTGGCCAAGGTCTTCATCACATCATCTTCCTTGAGCTGTCACATCTCATCTTGACCACTCAATCGCCTTCGTGTACTTCTTGATGCACCCAAACTAAGACCGTTTAGAATCCCATGATTAGAGACTCGTTGGCCATAGCCAAAGTACAACCGTCCATTCACAAGACATCTTTGGTGTCTCAGGTCTAAGGACCACTTACACAACCGTGATGCGAATCAATCTGATTGACGGTTTGGTATAATACCATTCAGTGATTCGTACGGATCACTTCAGTGAACTCTTTCCACTAAAGAGCACCCACTATCTATCCTTAGTGTCGCCACACTAATGACAACGCAACCGGCAATACTCATCATATGAGTGAGGCTAGATAGTGTTATTCTATCCGGATACTTCGATGTACTTCTCGCATATCCTTCAAATAGGAATGTTTAGACCACATGCTTAAAGACTAGTGATCTCCTTATTACGATCTCATCATAATTCACCAAGTCCGATCATGTATTCATGGACTTTATTATACGCATTACCCGTGCACTATAATGAATATGTTCTATTAATGAACATGGAACGAGATATGGAATGTGTGATTGGCTTGCTGGCCACATATATTTCCATCAATTTTAAGTACCCATGCAAGCTTGATTTGAGAGCCCCTCCCTTTCTCCATTCTCTTCTCCGCTCATCCTAGGGAGAGTGTCTTCATGGTGAGGATATCTTCTAGATTTTTATGAAGAATCAAAGAAGAAGAAGACATGGAGATCCAAGTGCTGAGTAAATGCATGGATACTTAGAGGCCGAACGCGTGCACGGCTTCATAACGATATTGGAGCGACAAAGTCAAGGGGGGAATGAGTTCCCCAAAAGTTACATTCAATTTTTTTAAAGATTCATTGTGAATCGATCGACACGCTTCCGCATCCATGTAAATATGTTTTCCATGGACGAACGAAGGCAAAGAATGCAACACCTTTAGTTGTCGGCTCTTATACTAAGGACATATGATTTTATCTTGACACTTACTCATCCTCATGATATTACTGAATCACATGAACTGAGATTCTTTAGGATTCCATGATAAGCAATTCAATTGTCATAGGAAAAAATGTTAGGTTTTGTACCTTGGTTCAACCATTGAAAGCATAGTTTTCATGATTCGGTAGCGTGTTAATCAATTCACAATTGATCCATAAAATCATACATTACATTTATATTATGGGGAACTTGTTCCACCCTTGAACTTATCTCCTTGAGATTGTTATGAAGCCATTCACGTGTCTGACCTCTAGAAGTATCCATGCGATCATATGGCTCTTGGATCTCTACTTATTCTTCTTCAACTCTACTTGAAAATCTTGAAGATCTTCTCACTATGAATACACTCTCCCTGGTTGAGTGGAGAAGAGATCAGAAGGGATAAGGGGGGGCTCTCATTTCCAGTTGGTTTGTTTGCTTGAAATGAGTACGCCTTCCCTATTTATATTTTACTTATATTTTTCTCTAAAACCCACAAAGTAAAATATATTTACCAATGCCCCTATTATCTTATGCGTGTGGCCCTTTAGGCCCCGTGTATCATTCTATTTAATATCTTAATGTCCCATTAACAATTATGTGCCAATATTATTGAATTAACTATAGTACCATATAGATTAATTAACTAAAGATCAATTTAACACAATTGATAGGTTAAGTTTCCAACTCGTGGGGTGCCAAGCTACACCTCGTGTTTTAGAAGATATGTAATGTTTGAACTCTCTCATGGAACCTTTACCGTCATCATTTATCATACATGTATAATCATCATTCGTGCGAGACTCTTGAACAACTTAGGGTATGGTTGACTGTCAAACCCTAATCCATCATTCGATTAGCAGTGATTCGTAACGGAGATCATTGGAGAACGCCTTCTCCAATATCCTCACTACCCTGACCAGGGATTTACCACATCATCTTCCTTGAGTCAATCTCCTCTTATACCGAGGATGGCTGATCCCATCTTGACCACTCAATCATCTTTGTGAGCTTCGCACTATGTTCGAGCTATGGCCTATTTGAGTTCCATAATTAGAGGCTCGTAAGTCGTCGTCAAAATGTAGTTGGTTCATTCACAAGATGTCCTTGGTGTCTTAAGTTAGTGGATCACTTATACAACCGTGACATTAATCAACCTAATTAACTTATAGGTTTAATAGCATTCAGAGATTCATACGGATCAATTCAGTGAAAACTTTCACCAAAGAGCACCCACTATCTGTCCTTAGCATCGCGACACTAATAACCGTTGGATCAGATATATTTATTGTATAATTAAGATCGATTAGTGTTATTGTATCCAAATACTTATTGTATAATCTGACTATCCAAGGAATAGGCATATTTAGAATACATGTTTAAATACTATATATCATTGTATTGTGATCTCATTATAATTAATTATGTTATTGCACGAATTCATGAACTTCAGTATAACATCAAAATAAAATAATAATGTACCTAATATTTTAGTAAATGAACTTAAATAAACATGGTGGTGTGATTTGACTTAACGACCACATAATATCCATTAGAAAGTACAATCGTCCATCCACAATATGTATTTGGCATCTTAGGTCTAATCACTACTTACACAACCATGACGTGCAACAATTTGAATTAGACTTTGATATAGTACCACTGATTGATTCGTATGAATCAATTCAGTGAACTCTTTCTACAAAAGAACATCCATTATCTATACTCTGTGTCTTTGTACTAATGGCTAAGAGACCATCCATACTCATCCTTCTTGAGTATCTTGAAAATATGAATATTTAGAACACATCTAAAGTACTACCTATCTCCGTATTACAATCTCATCATAATTCATTAAGTTCGATCACATATTCATACACTTCATTATAAGCATCACGCATGCACTATAATGAATATAATTTATTTATGGACATGGAACGAGATATGGAATGTGTGATTGGCTTTCTAGTCATATATATTTCCATCATAAGAGCACATCAATGTAGTCATATTCTATGAGGGTTGTTGTTCATGGAGAGCTGCAAACAATTAAAAATTCACTTTACTAAAATATAACATAGCATGCCTCCGATGCCAGGAGCTAGTTCATAGAGAGCTGAAAAAAGTTACATTTATTTACAAAATAATATGTCAAAACATTCCTCAGATTTTTTAGAAAAGATGAATAAACCAAACTCGCAGATAATAAGAGGGTATTTTTAGTGTCACTTTATTAGGCAACCATTCAAATCTTATTTTTAAGTCTCCCTTCTTCGAATTTTCCTTTATAATAGTGGGCCCGGGAGTGTAATATAATTGACTACGCAGCATATTTAAGTAAAATTGATATCGAGCTACGTTGGGGAGGTAGGCGAATGGGGGGGGGGGGGGGCAGAAGGAGGAGAGAAGGGGGGGAAGTTTAGAGAGGGGGCCTGTGGCAGTTACCAGTGGCCTGCGATAGTTGCTTCGCGGTTTGAAAAACCGCTGGAATTTCACGAATGATCACTGGTCTGGATTCGTCGCTCTTCGTTTTTGTTCATCTCTTGATCTTATTTTGGCTGATTCTGTGTTTTTTTTAGGTGAGTATCCATTTCCTCTGTGGATCACTCTTTGATTTTGGAAGGCGGATTCGATGTGGACTGATCGCAAGACTGTGCGGGAAGTCGCAGATGAGGCCAAGAAGCGCGTTGTTTTGGTGCTCCTCTGCGTCTTTGGGATTTCCTACTTGATGTCTTGTAAGCTATTTGATGCTCAGGCTCGGACACGCACTCTCTATCTATCTCATGTTTTTGTAATGTATGCTTCACGAAACTCGAGTTATGCCTGATCTTAAATTGCTCGATTAATCGACTGTCCAATTGAGATGAAAGTAGATTCTGCTAAACGAAATTTCTGATTCTTTGTCAAATTTGCCAACATTTATGCTCCGGAGCATAAAAAAGTGATCTAGCTTTTTTGTGAATTTTTTTTATCTGATTTTTTTTTTCTGTTTCATCGATTGGCTGCAAACATTACGGAAGGTCTTTCTTTCCTGTTGCCCTCGTATCATTTTGGTTGTTGTTCTTCGTTATCTATCGATGGTTCAAAAACTCATGGCTCAAAGATGTCGCGTAACACTCCTTCGGGTAGTTTTCTATCCCCATCCAACTAGTTATGATCCTGGGAATCTTTAGCTATTTCCTAATTGTGTATGTTTTCTTAATTCCATTTCTAGAGGCACAAACTTATGCAATGTACGATGTCCATATTTTATTATGTTCTGAGAATCTTCGATGCCTTAATTAACCTAGAATTGTGAAAAGAATGATTGGAATAGCAATTTGATCCTATTAAGATTATCTTTTTTCTGATTCCCCAATGATAATGTGCAAAACTCTGTTTCAACGGCGGATTTTGTTCTTAGTTTTTTGGAAGAGAACTTCCTCGTGTATCTTGAGAAGATTTATTTTTACGCTACGTGTGTCTTTTATGGATTCAATCTAATGAATCCCTCAATCTCTTTTAATGATTTTTTTCATAAAATATTTCAGTGACAAGCTCCTCAGTCTGGGTGAATCTGCCGGCTGCTGCTTGTTTGATCATCCTCTTACGTTACATATCACTTGACCTTGAAGTTCGAAAAAGGTCTTCCTTTAGTAATAAATCACCACCTGTTTCTCTAGAGAGGACTACTGTCAATCTACCCACTGTTTCAGTGGACAAATTGAGCTGGAGGAGAAAAGTGGATTCTCCTGTCGTTGAAGCAGCCATCAATCAACTCACCCGCCATCTAATTTCTGAATGGGTGACAGATCTTTGGTACAGCAAGATAACACCCGACAATGATGGCCCCGAGGAATTAGTACTTATCATGAACAATGTTTGGGGAGAAGTTTCATCTCGTGCAAGAGATGTAAACCTCATAAATCTGCTAACCAGGTATGAATTTGTCATGTCTCTTTAGTTTTGATTAACTTAATTATATTCTCCCTGGAAATTTTCTCACATTTCTTTGTATTATTAAATCTCCTCTTCTAGGGATGTTATAAATCTCATTTGCAATAGTCTGGAGCTCTATCGATCAACTCAGGCAAAAATTGGAATAAGCAAGTCGGGAAAAGTCTCTTCTGAACATCGAGATGCACAAATCATACTTGCCTTAGCTTCAGATAAAAAATTGCACCCAGCTTTAGTCTCTGCTGAAGATGAATACAAGGTCAAATTTTATCTTCACCATCAAAACTTCAGTAATTCGTCCAGCTTCCCTCTCTATCCCTTGGACCAAAGTACGTTCAAGGTTAAATATTTTTCAATTTAACCTGATGACGGAAAGAGGAGCCAATGAGTTTTTGTAATATGATCCAACTGGCTTTATTCTGCATAACCGCTAGATAATAATATCGTTATTGCTTTAAATTTTTTTTTGGTTCGTTTGCTTTGATATGACTAACATATGCTTTTACTTTAATCAGGTTCTGCAGCATTTGATTTCTGGGTTGCTTTGTTTGACATTCAAGGCTGAAGATTTGAACTGTGCTTATTTCCGCTATACAGTTCGAGAGCTTCTTGCCTGTGCTGTAGTCCGGCCACTCCTGAACATGGCTAATCCAAGGTAGTGTTATGCCAATTTATCTATTGCCATATATTTTCCTTTTTTTATCTTGAATTTCTTAATTTACAGGTTTATCAATGAGAAAATTGAATCAGCAGTCAATTCTTTTTCAAAAATAACTCATGATACCAGTCCAGGGGAAGATATATCATCACCCGGGCTATCAAAGACACTGGTTGAAAACTCATCTGGACTACCACAAAGTTCAAAGCGTGGTGTTGAACTTCTGCAAATGAAACCCAATAATTCTTCTGCACTTAATGACTCTAGGCATCATCAGTACTCCAACAAAGAAACAGATATATATTTACCCAAAGGTACTGAATTTTGGATTCCGATTCAGTTGATGGTTGTCCTTTTTCTTACGATCACCAAGATTTATTCTGATTCATAGTTAATAATGTTTCCATTTTCTACAGATTCTTCAAAAGTTGATGAGGGAAATGCTGCTCAAACTGAATGGGGGCCTATGTTAGATATAATTTCTGCAAGAAGGAGCCGAGCTCTTGCACCAGAGCATTTTGATAACATGTGGACTCGGGGACGGGATTACAGTGGAAATGAAGGCGTAAGTAACAATAAAACCAAGACCATGGGGAAAAATAATTGTAAATTAAATCATTCACAAGAACCCCATGAGGGCAACGGGAACACAGAGAGGATTTCTAATTCCTTGTCTCGGGAAATCTTTGAGCCAAAGGTTAATCAGGCAGACTCTGAATTAGACAGTGAAGACTCATATCAAACTGATGATGACGATGGAAATCATGTCACAGGACTTGACTCTCCTGTCACCATGGTATGGGATAGCAAAACCAAGAGGAACTCCGATGTTTCACGCATCAGGCATCCTCTTGAGAGCTTTGAATTGAGTTCGTCAAAGAGAAATGGTAAGAGTCGCAGTCATCATCTCAAGATAGCAAGGTCTCATTCGGGAAGGAAAAGATTGAGGACCGTTGGTCAGAAGATTTCGACCAGGATTGATGTTGAAAGAGCTTCCTCATTGTCGGATGGTAGGGGTGACTTAAAAACCTTAATGAAAGACAGCCTGAGTACAGGGTCCGCTGCTACATCATTTTATGCTGAAAATAGGAGACGATCCTCAAACTCTGGTGAAATCTCTCTGATGGATGATTCCTTTCTGAAACTTAAATCTGAGGTAGGCTGGAATTCAGGACCAACATGGAACATGTCTTTGGAAGTATCGATATGTGATTAGAAAGTGGTTTCTTTTTTCAGGTATTGGGTGCAAATATTGTGAAAAGTGGTTGGGAAACATTTGCAGTTTATTCCATAGCAGTTACAGATGCAGGGAATAATAGCTGGTCCATCAAAAGGAGGTATTCTGATAGCCAACTTCTGATCATGATACTTCAAATCTTGGCAGTCTATTGAGGAAACATTTGCAATTTCTTTGGACGATGCATTGTGTTGATCTGAGTATTACATGTCTTTATTTTCTCTCTCTTATTAGCCCATTAAGGGCCCTCTCTAGTCAGCCCATTAGGGCTTCCTATAAAACCCTGTAATCTCTTTCATTTGCTATCAAGAATAGTTCTTTTCTTGTTTACATGGTATCAGAGCCCTAACCCTAACCCTAATCTGGGTTTCCTTGGCTCGACCTTGCGCTCCGATCTTCGGCGGTTCTCACGACCGCCTGATCTCGCGCTCCGGTCTCGCCGTCGCCCGGGCCTCCCAGCGCTGCCGTGCTCTGACATCCACCGCCCCAGCGTTTCCGCCGGCGCCCGCTGCCCCAGCCCGCGCCGCCTCGCTCGCCCGCTCGCGCGCCCGGCGATCGACGCCCTGGCGCCCGCCATCCCGGCGACCGCTGCCCGGCACCCGCCCGTCCCGCCGTCCCAGCGCCGCCGCCCCGCGCCCGACGCCCCGGCGCCCGACGCCCCGGCACCCGCCATCCCGCTCCCACTGCCCCAGCTCCCGGCTGCCCCGGCGCCCGACGCCTCGGCGCTGCAGTCTCGGCCGCTGCTCCGGCGCCTGACCGTGGTCTACTCTGCTTTCATCATGACGAACCTGGTTGAAGCCTGCACTCTACTGTCACGCCAGACTCGACGCCGGTATCTACGCCACATGCATCTGCGGTGCCTCTCGAGCCCGGAATTGGTCGCCCTCCTCTGGACCATCCTCTTTGCCTCGGATGCCTCCAGATGGTATGTTTACTGGATTCAATCTCCTGCAATGGCGCCAGACGCCCAGATAACTTTAAAAGGGCGCCTCATGCGCCATCTTCTAGAAGACGGACCTTCCCGGACCGATCCCAAGTATTATAACTGGCTGGACTTTGAGGGGGTAGTTCATCGTTGGCTCTTGGACAGTATTTCACCTAGTGTTAAAGGTGAATTCATGTCTCTAGAGTCGGCTCGGGCGGTCTGGGAAGCGGCACTTGAGAGCCACTCCAAGAAGCACAACATTGCGACTCTGTACGAATTGGTACATCGGGCCGCTAACCTGCGTCAAGGGGACCGGTCTATCATGGAGTACAGTACGGAGCTCATTTTGTTGTAGAATGAAATTGACTACTACATGCCGCCCGACCCCCATTCGGTGGACCGCCAATATACTCTTCAACTTCGGGTTTTCCAGTTTCTTATGGGACTGAACCCGGAATATGAAGTTGTACGGGCTCAGCTTATTCATCGGGAGACTGGTCCTACCTTCAAGGATGCGCTCCACAGTGTGCGAGTTGAAGAATCCCGCTTTCAGCAGGCCCAGAACTCGGCTTCGGCACTTGTTACTCATTCCTCTTCGTCTGCACGCCCATCGTCGACTCCACCACCCGGCTCTTTGCCACGTGGTCCGACGGCTCGGACGGAGGATTCTCCAAAGGGTGATCCTTCGCTGTTTTGCAATTACTGCAAGAAGCGAGGTCACTCTAAGGAGATGTGCTACAAGCTTCAACGGAAACGCGCACAACCGAGCAACCTTGCTGCAGCCGCCTCGTCCGTGCCCCCCCGGGTCAAGTGCCTATGCTGTACGGTCTTCTCCCGACTAGTGCCTCGCCCGCTAGCTTCACTCCGGAAGAGATGGAGCGTCTACGCCGCTTGCTTGATCCTCCAGTCGTGGGCTCATGCTCCTTGGCCCACGCAGGTATGTCCACCAGTCTTCCCACACCTACATCCCCTCCTGGCCATTCTTTTTCCTCTTCCACTTGGCTTCTTGATTCCGGTGCCACCGCCCACATGACCCCAAATCCTCGAGCCTTTCAAACTTATGCACCAGTTTCTGGCTCCTCCAAAGTTAAAACAGCCTCCGGCGATCTTCTCACCGTGGCGGGTATTGGTCGTGTGGCCCTTTCCTCTTCTATGCATCTATCTAAAGTTCTTCATGTTCCTCGCCTTACTCATCATCTTCTTTCCCTATCTAGCCTTGTTCGCGACTTGAAACAAGACCTTACCTTCTCTCCTAATTCATGTTTTTATCGTGATAAGGTGTTGGGGAGGACGATTTCCATTGCTGAGGAGCATGAGGGGCTCTATCTTGTTCGTCCCTTGTTCGAGTTCTCTTGCTTTTGCTGCTGCAGTTTCCCTTCGGCTTACCACGGCGCTTTGTGGCTTCTTCATCGACGCCTCGGCCATCCTTCTTTGCTACTCTTTATCGTCTCTTTCCTAAACTCTTTCAAGGCCATTCTGTGGACCGCTTTGTTTGTACTGCTTGTCGAATTGCCAAACATCATCGCATCACGCATCCTATCTCGCCTTCTCATTCTTCGACCCCATTCTCCTTATTCACACCGATGTGTGGGGCCTTCCTATTCATAGTACTTCCGGTTCTCGGTGGTTATGCGTCTTTATTGACGACGCTACTCGATTCACGTGGGCAGATTTCTGGTAGAACAAATCGTAGATATCTCGTGCCATTCCTCAATTTTACTCCCTTATCCAAACTCAATTCTCGAGATCCATTCGCCGCCCGCTCCGACAATGCTAAAGACTACGTTAACACCACGTTAAGCACCTTCTTCCAAGACAAAGGCATTATCCATGAGACTTCTTGTCCCTATACACCACAGCAAAATGGCATTGCCGAAAGAAAATTCCGTCACATCTTTGAAATGACTCGGAGCCTTCTCTTCCATATGCATGTGCCCAAGTATTTTTGGGGGGAAGCCGTCTCCACCGCCATCCCTCTTCTTAATCGCCTTCCATCTCGAGTGCTTGACCACTCCCCTCCCATTGACCGTCTTCAGCATTACTTTCCAACTCTCTCCCCCCGAACTCATCTCACTCCTCGTGTATCTGGATGTGTATGCTATGCGCCCAACCACCAACTTGGTCGTGATAAACTGGATCCCCGTGCTATCAAGTGTGTGTTTGTTGGCTATTCTTCCACCCAAAAAGGCTATTTATGCTATCATCCACCCTCTCGTCGGTTCGTCGTCACCAAAGATGCCACGTTTGATGAATTGCTTCCCTACTATTCCTCCTCCTCTCCTGAACCCTCATCGTCCCCATCTCCCTCCGATCCACTCGAATTCCTCATCCTCGTCCCTCGTCCCTCTTCACCGGCCCCGCCCGACGTGTCTCCGCCTGTTGCTCCTCCAGCAATTGTGCCTCCCGACCCGCCTCCGGCCGCCGTCTCAGTCCCTCCTGTGGAGCCTGTTAGTGAGAGGCCTCTCCTAGTGGGTCATGTTCTATAAACCCACTAGGCTCCCTCACTTATCACTAACTCATATTCTCTCCTCTCTCTCTCCTAGGGTATATATACCCCTCCTCATGTACATTCTAGTTAAGGAATTCATTTCCTCTCCTTCCTCCAAGCCCTAGCATGGAGTTCAACATGGTATCAGAGCCAAGCTCTTGATCCCCATCTCTAGCCCTAAGCCAAAGGGCTTCTTCTTCTTCTTCTTCTTCTTCTTCTTCTTCTTCTTCACCATCACCTCTCAATCTTCTCCTTGCTCGCACGCGAGCAGCGCCGCGACGCAGCAGCCGCCGCGAGCAGCCGCCGCAGTAGCCGCCGCGAGCAGCCGCCCGCAGCAGCCACCCGCGAGCAGCGCCGCCAGCAGCGCCGCAGCAGCCGCCCGCGAGCGCCGCGCCGCAAGCCGCCGCCAGCAGCCGCCGCGAGCAGCGCCGACGAGCGCCCGCCGCAAGCCGCCGGCAAGCAGCCGCCGCGAGCAGCGCACGAGCAGCGCAGCCGCCGCAGCAGCCGCCGCGAGCAGCGCCGCGAGCAGCGCCGCGACGGAGCGCCGCCGCAAGCCGCCGCCGCAAGCCGCCGCCGCCGCTCGCAGCCGCCGCAGCCGCGAGCAGCGCCCGCGAGCAGCGCCGCACGGAGCGCTCGCAAGCCGCCCGCAAGCAACCGTTTCCCGTGTTCGACCGTGTTCGGTTCTTCGCTCGCTGCCGCTGCTGCTGTTTGCCGTCATGTCGACTACCTCAGCATGGGCAGTGATCCGTCGCATCCACCGCCCGACGCCAACCCAAGCAGATTTCACCGCGCTGACTTTGCCCGGAACTCCGTCGCCGAAAATCGGTGCTCCTCTCCTCCGCCCGGATAACGCCGCCTCAGTGCTCGAACTTGATGTCGTGGCTGAAGTTCGCCGAGTACACTCGCGCGCCGTCGCTCCAGAAACATCTCACCGCCAGCCTCCCGCCACGGACCCGCATTTCCTGGCTCGGAGTGCCGAGCAGCATTGCCCACTCGGCTCTTGACTCACACTCTCTCGGAGGTCTATGACAAGTTCCTCCACCGACGACTCCGCTGGAGATCTGGGAGCACGCTGCCGCCATCGCGGGCATGATGCTGATGACTGGAAGATCTTTACTTTGGCCGAGCGGCGAGTGTACTCCGACATGGCACCATGTCCATTATGGACTATAGCCTTGCCCACCAAGCCCCGTGGGCGCGAGGTGGACTATTACATGCTGGTGGGGATCCGATTGCGCCGACCGCCATGCTCTCAAGCTCCGCCATGTCATTTCTCAACAAGCTGAATCCGAATATGCGGATGTCGCGCCGGCTCTTCACTCCTGCACTTCTTCCGGACTTCGGCGGTCTGGTTAAGGAGTTGACGGAGGTTGAAAGCAGCTCGCCGCCAACGCCCGCTGCTGGACCTGCTCGCCGAGTCCCCGGCGAGTGCTGCCTCCTGTCCCGCCCTACGGAGCAACCTCCTTGCTGCCCAAGCCTTCTTCGCTCTCGGCACCGTGGTTTGCTCACCGCGGCAAGCCGAATCATCTTGAGGCCCGTGCATCAAGAAATTTTTGGACAGTACCCGGATCCGGAGGTCGCCTCGCCGCCATCAGCTCCCGCCTCGCTGCCTCGCCGGTCCCGCAAAGCCAGAGCCCATCTTGCCCAGGCACCGCCCTGCCGCCTCTCTAGCTCCAGCCATCCAGCCATGACTAATGACCAGCTGATCGCCGAACTTGCCCGCCTCAGCTCCCAGCTGGCTGCCCTGCAGACCGGGTCTTCTTCGCAGCCTACCGTGGCTCACTTCAGTGATTTCGGTGCGCTCTTCCTTCCCAAGTCAGATCAGTGGTATTGTGGACACTCGCCCTCCAAGCTCCTTCGCTTCGGATACCACCGGGTGCTTGATATCGGGCCACAGAGCATATGACCCCGCTCAACCACCGGTTTCTGTCCCACGAGCGCACCTTGGTGGTCGAGCTGTCCACATGGCGGGTGGGGACGACTTCGCGTGACTGGTATCGGGTCGATCCATGTGGATGGCCTTGGTATCATTCACAACGCCCTTCATGTTCCGCCCTTCAGACCTTACTTATGTCACCGCAGCACTGGCCGATGCGGTCCATTGCTCGCTCCACATTCAGTCTGATGGGATCTTTTGACTGACAAGGTGGGGAAGACTTTGCGAATTAGGCGCTCGGATGGCCTATCGCTGTTGGACGAGAGGGGCGGTCGGGGACCGGTGCAGCGGTGCTTGTTGACGGTCGAGACCAGCGCGGCAGCGCTTCTACTCACTCACCAGCGGCTCGGGCATCCGCTTTCCATGTTTTGAAAAGACTTTTTCCGACATTGTGTACTGGCTTGGACCTCTTCTGTTGTTTGTGATGCATGCAAACTGGCGAAGCATCGCCGGGCCTCCTTCCTCCGTCGACTTCTCACGGTGATGTTCCTTATATCGCATTCATAGCGATGTATGGGGTCCGTCGCGACAGGCCAGCCTGAAGGGACACCGGTGGTTCTTGATCTTTGTTGATGAGGCCACCCGTTACACGTGGACCTACTTGTTGCCGCCCAAGAGCGCCGCCTCCTCGACTGTTCAAGCCTTCTGCACCATGCTTCGACTCAGTTTGGCCGGACTATTCAGCGGTTCCGGTCCGACAATGCGCTGGACTACGCCAACCAGGAGTTGACCTCGTATTTCACCGCCCATGGGATTCTCCACGAGGCGCCTTGCGTGGCGACGCCGAGCAGAATGGCCTTGCCGAGCGGCGTATTGGGTATGTCACGCCGACTGCCCGCACTCTCCTGCTGGACTACCACGCCCCGTGTGGACTTATTGGGGAAGCCGCTCGACGAGTACTCATCTCATCAACCGCTGCCCACCCCGACCCTCCAGTTCAGCCTCCGCTTGACCGGTTGTCGGCTGCCTTTCCCGCCGCGCAGCTCCGCACTCACCTTCTTCCCGCGTCTTTGGCTGCACGGCATATGTTCATGACACGACGCCTCCCCGCCGGCTGGATGCCCGGCGCCAAATGCGTCTTTGTTGGCTACTCTTCGCCTTCAGAAAGGGTATAAATGCTTTCATCCTCTTCTCGCCGGTTTTTCGCCTCCGCCAATGTCACCTTCTCTGAATTTCAACCCTTCTTCTCCCACATCTCCTCCGGCCCCCTTGGAGCCGGATCTGGTTCTGGAGCCCGCTGCTCCTTTCCTCCCACCGCTGCCTCCTCCCACAGTCGTTCCACCTCTTCTTCTCCTCCACCGGTCGGCCTTCCTTCCTCACCCATTGCGCCTACTCCATTATCTTCCTCCCCGAATCCTCGCCTCCGCCTCCTCCCCGTCTGCTGAGTCCTCGCCTTCCTCTCTTCCGCCAGCCATTTCCGAGTCGTCTTCTTCTCCTGCTGACGATGACTCCTGACTTGCCTATCGCTATGCGTAAAGGGGTCCGCCAGTGCACCCGCACTTCTTTACCCTCTCTCACTATCGCTCCTTCGCCAGGTTGAGTACTCCCTACCGCCTGTTTTGACCCGCGACGACTCTGTCTTCGTTCCACGCCGCTTAACCGATGCTATCGCTTGTCCTCATTGGAAAGCGCGATGGATGAGGAGATGCGCGCTTGCTCAAAACCACACGTGGGATGTGGTTCCTCTCCACCCGGAAGACGGCCGCCTCTTGCAAGTGGGTTCACACTTCAGCACAACGCCGATGGCTTTGGAACGCCGCAAATCGCGCTCGTGGCTCGTGGCTTCACTCAGTCTTACGGCCGACTACTTCGAGACGCTTTCCCGGTCGCAAGATGGACACCGCCCGCCTCCTCGGCGCTGGCCGCCATCATGGGTGGTTGATTCGCCAGTTCGACGTTAAGAACGCCTTCCTTCATGGCGATCTTACCGAGGAGGTCTACATGCATCATCCTCCGGCTACCCTCTCGGCCTCCGGGGACCGTCACGATCGGAAGTCCTT
Organism: Wolffia australiana; assembly: GCF_029677425.1. Classification (NCBI taxonomy): domain Eukaryota; kingdom Viridiplantae; phylum Streptophyta; class Magnoliopsida; order Alismatales; family Araceae; genus Wolffia; species Wolffia australiana. Next base: position 15,669,327 of record NC_135839.1, on the reverse strand, counting down.
GTATGGACTGAAGCAGTCACCGCGATGTGGTTCGCCGCTTCAGCTCCGTCATGCGCGCCGGCGGTACACCTAGAGCAATGGGGAAGCCACTCTTCTTCCGTCACGGCCCGCCGGGTCGCTATCCTGGTCGCTTATGTGGACGACATCCTGATCACCGGGTCGGACATCGCCGGCTTCACGCCTCAGCCGCTCCCTTGCCCGCGAAGTTCGAGATCAAGGCCCTTGGTCAGCTCCGGTACTTCTTGGGGCTCGAGGTGGCCTACTCGCTCGTGGTATCTTCATCAGCCAGCAGAAATATACGGTGGACCTGCTGACTTTGACGGGTATGATCGATCGTGTGCTCGCGTGAAGACCCCATCGACCCCAACGCAAGTTGGGCGCCGGGGTGACTCTCCACCGGTCAGCACCCATCAATATCAGCAGTTGGTGGGGAAACTTCTATCCGACCCACACGCCCCCGACATCAGCTATGCAGTTAGCCTTCTCGCCAGTTCATGCATGCTCCGCATGAGATTCATCGTCAGCAGCTCACCGGTGCTCGCACCTGAAGGGCTGTCCCGGAAGGGTTTACTCTTCCCGAGCTCAGAGCCGATCAGAAGGTATATACAGACGCTGACTATGCAGGCTCGACAGGACTACCAGTCTACCACCGGTCTTTGCATCTTTGTCTTCGGGGCCTTGTGAGCTGGAAAAGCAGCAAGCAGGATCGTGTCTCCGCTCGAGTGCAGAGGCGAATACCGGCACTTGCGGATGGGGCCTCGAGGCTCGGTGGATTCACGGGTGCTCCGCGAACTTCGGCCGAGTACACCCGTCCGATCCACTTTATTGTGACAACAAATCGGCTATTGCCTTGGCTCAAAATCCGCCAGACGGGTCGCATCAAGCACATGGAGATCAACCGCTACTTCTTCAAGGAGCGGATGGACGAGGGCTTGTTCGACTTGTCTTTCGCGGCCGCCATCCGACCAGGCGGCCGATGTTCTCACGAAGGGATTATCAAATCCTCTCCTTGTTCGTGCTACCTCCAAGCTTGGCATGGATGACATCCATACCTCGCTTGCGGGGGGCTGTTAGTGAGAGGCCTCTCCTAGTGGGTCATGTTCTATAAACCCACTAGGCTCCCTCACTTATCACTAACTCATATTCTCTCCTCTCTCTCTCCTAGGGTATATATACCCCTCCTCATGTACATTCTAGTTAAGGAATTCATTTCCTCTCCTTCCTCCAAGCCCTAGCATGGAGTTCAACAGAGCCTCCTCCAGTATCTGCTCCTGCGCTCGACCCTTCTGCTGCACCTTCTTCGATTCCTCCGCTCCCTATCAGTTGCTGCCCGCCTGAAAAACGCTATGGTATTACCCTTGCTCGTCGCAAGCCTCGGCTTCCTTCTTCGTCTCCTGCTGCCCCGTCTACCTCAACCTCCACTCCTCCTGCCACCTCCTCATTAGCCGTGCTGCCCTCTTCCCGTTCCTCTCCCCTCTATCCGTTGGCGGAATCTATCTCCTCTCATCGCCTCTCACCCTCTTATCATGTCCTTCTCACCTCCCTTGATGCCACTTCCCTTCCCAAGACGGTGGACATTGCCCTTTCATTTCCGCATTGGCGTCAGGCCATGGCGGAAGAACTTCAGGCTCTTGCTCACAATGAAACATGGGATCTGGTTCCTCTGCCGGCCGGGAAGCATCTCGTGGGTAGCCGTTGGGTGTATGCTGTGAAGCATAATTCTGACGGTTCTATTGAGCGCCACAAAGTCCGGGTTGTGGCACAAGGGTTCACTCAGAAACATGGCATTGATTATCAGGAGACCTTTGCTCCCGTCGCCAAGCTGAATAGTGTGCGGATCTTATTGGCCCTTGCTGCGGATCGGGGCTGGATTTTGCAACAATATGATGTGAAGAATGCTTTTCTGCATGGAGAGTTGACTGAGGAGATCTACATGGCATTACCTCCTGGCTACACTTCCTTAGTGCCATCGTCTCCGCAGTCTGTTGTCCGTCGCTGAAGAAAGCATTATATGGCTTGAAGCAATCTCCTCGTGCCTGGTTTGGTCGTTTCACGACGGCCATGCAGCGTCGTGGATACCGTCAGTGTAATGGTGATCACACCTTTTCTACCGCCATTCCACGCCAGGGGAGTCGCTATTCTTCTTGTGTGGATGACATCATTATTACGGTGATGATACGACGACCATTACTGAGCTGGCTATGTATCTCTCGTCGGAATTTGCTATTCGCCATCTTGGCCCGTTGAGGTACTTTCTTGGCATAGAGGTGGCCTATTCTTCCAGCGGGATCTTTATTTGTCAGAGAAAGTATACGGTGGACCTTCTCTGTGAGCTTGGAAAGGAGGACGCCAAGCCTGCTTCGACACCGATTGATGCGAACCATCGACTTGGTGCCGATGCGGATGAGGAGCTTGCTGAGCCTGGCCCATATAGAAGACTTGTGGGAAAACTACTTTATCTCACCCACACTCGCCCGGACATTGCATATTCAGTGGGTGTTCTGAGTCAGTTCATGCAGACTCCTCGCATGAGCCATTTTCATGCTGCTCATCGTCTCCTCCGTTTCCTGAAGGGCACCATTGGCCGTGGATTATTGTTTCGTCGCCATACCAGCCTGCGTCTTGAAGTCTACACCGACGCAGATTATGTCGGCTCTGTGGTTGATCGTCGGTCCACATCTGGGTATTGCACCTTCTTGGGCGGCAATCTGATTACTTGGAGGAGCAAGAAGCAGAAAGTGGTCTCTCGATCGAGTGCTGAAGCGGAGTTCCGTGCCCTTGCGCATGGTCTGTGTGAAGCACTTTGGATTACCCAGCTTCTTCGTGAGCTACGGTGTCCAGTTCCCTCTCCTGTCCAGCTGTTCTGCGACAACAAATCGGCGATTAGCATTGCTCATGACCCCGTTCAGCATGACCGTACAAAGCACATCGAGATCGATCGCCATTTCATCAAAGAGAAGCTTGAATCGGGAGATTTTTGCACGCCTTATGTTCCGTCCGCTGAACAGCTTGCAGATATCTTCACCAAAGGGCTTCATGCCCCTAGGTTTGAGGAGCTCTGTTCCAAGCTGGGTGTGGATAACATCCACGCTCCAGCTTGAGGGCGAGTGTTGATCTGAGTATTACATGTCTTTATTTTCTCTCTCTTGTTAGCCCATTAAGGGCCCTCTCTAGTAGCCCATTAGGGCTTCCTATAAAACCCTGTAATCTCTTTCATTTGCTATCAAGAATTGTTCTTTTCTTGTTTACACATTGTATTAATTTGATCATTTTTCTGTCTGCACCAGGTTTCGGCATTTTGAAGAGTTACATCGCCGTCTAAAAGAGTTTTCAGAGTATAATCTGCACCTTCCTCCGAAGCATTTCCTTTCTTCAGGTTTAGACATCCCTGTTATTCATGAGAGGTGCAAACTGCTTGACAAATACCTCAAGGTGCTTGAAAATTCCATGCCTTGACTTCTTTTATCCCATAACATGATTTATTGTGAAATTAGGTTCGAGAGTCTCACCAAAATTGTTTATCGCATGCTGCTGCCAACTCTTTACAGACGATTGCAAAAGTGAGATTATTGAGTGATAGGATCCTAGAGAGGATCCTCAACCTATCTAGGGGTAGTTTTGTCATGTTAGCCCACAGGGGCATTTTAGTCATTTGTCTGTTATGCATTTCCTTTAAATAGGGATGCCCTTCCTTGAGGAGGGAAGGGAAGAAATAAGAAGAATAATGAAGTAGTGCCTTGTCTCCCCTCTCCTCGTCTAGGCCTGGTCTCCCTCTCTCCATCTACGATCCCCGTTCTCGTGATCATTTCTTCTTCACCGCATCTCCAGGCGGCTCATCCCGGGCCGATCTCTACCCCCTCTGCTCGGCCTCCTCTCCGATCCTTCCCGTTTCTCCTCTCTACCCCGGGAACTTCTACCTTACCTTGTCCTCCAAACTCCTTCCGATATGAACCTAGACCAAGGTTCGTATCATTGAGAAATTATCAAAGGCTTGATACTCATGATAGTTTATAATTTCACCTTTGAGGTTTCTTCCAAGGTTAACAGTACTAGATAACATAAACACCGAATACTTTTGTGGTCTGATGTGTTTGAGTTTCATTTCTTTGGCTGAAATGATTAAATTAGCAGTTGTGCATGATATTAACTCTTTGATACGTCATTTTCCAAGAAGTTTCGGTGACGCCTTTATAAAAAAGCCTGATAGACCAAGTCACACGTGTGGGGTCACATGTGACTTCAACTCCAAGAGGCTATAAATAAGGAACAAGGAGGGAGGGAGTTTCGGGGTTTTTTTCAAGAATTCGTTACTAGATACAGTCGTTGAGACTGAAGGCTGGGAGTGGGAGTGTCTGCAACCAAAAGAGGGAGGGAGGATCGCAAAGTTCTTCTCTCACCTGTTCTCTTTCTACATTTCTCTTTGTTCTTCTCATCTCTCACTGATCTCTCCATAAACTGAGGTTGGCCTGACACTGATCTACCTTTTGCTTGGGAAGTATCAGAGCATTGAAGGATTATCTTCTTGAAGTTGTTTTAATCATTGAGTTACGATATCTCGTCATATCGGAGTCAACCAATGCAGGCCCGCTTTTCCCATTTGTTAGCCGATGCCCTATTTCCTATTTCCCTATTTCTCTATTTCGAATTTCCTATTTCTCTCTTTCTATTTCTTACTATTTCCTGTTTCTCTCATTACTGGGCCTGGCCCATTACGAATGTAACTGTTACTGGATCTGTATTTATACAGATCCTGCAAGTTAATGAGAATAGGCTTTTTGTCTTCCTCTTCTTCCAAACCCTAGCCGCCAGGAGTGAGAGAGGGAGATTACAGGTTCCAGAAGGGATCCTGACACCATGAAATGTTATTAATTTTTTAATGAGAGGTATTCTGCGAGCTTGGAGAAGTTCCTTGGTCCGTATACCCTAAACATATATCCTTACAAATGCAATTCTAATGCCAAAACATCCTTCCAGGTCCTGTTACGGACTGCGACACATCCATCGCACCTGGCATTTGATTTCTATCAATCTGGCACCTGGCATTGTGATTTTTTTTTTCACATTATACCATTTTCTAGCAAATTCCCAAGTCTCAGGAGAAATATGTAAATTCTAACATGTGTTTTGGTATTTTAAAGAAGTATTATCAGAAACCCTCTTTCCTCACCAACTTGCAAAGGAGAAACAAAGCAACCGACAAGGCCAAACCATAAAAAATAATTGTCTTTTGTACTGAGGGGTAGGCATGAAGTCCCGCAAAAAAATAGTCTGAGTAAGTATTTTCTCTCTTGTATTTTTTAGCATGATAAGGAAAGCAGGAGATTCATCATGAACCCTTGTCCCCATCCATTTCTTCTCTCAGTTTTTATGTGGGAGATTCAGTAATGGAATATGATCCATAGACAGCAGTCCAAAAAAATACTCAGGGAGAAAAGTTCCATTACGTGCCCAGAAGTTAATTCCGAATTCACCTTGTGACCAAGAACCACAGGGAATGCGTCTTTTGATCTTTCTCTTAGGGATGACGTCCCCAAAATCTCCTTAGTCTCTCTTTAACCTTCGCTGCTGGGGCCTCTTCATCCCCCATGTCCTGTTTGAGAATATCCTACCCCAACCCCGTCCCTTTGCAGGCCTGCCTTTATTGTGTGCTTACTGCCACACCCTAGTAATAGCCAGTACAGTCGTTATGATTATACAGTGTCACATGCGTCCACACATGCTGCGCTGGTTCCTCTTCTTATTCTTTCTAATGCAACAGATCATCTGTATCATATCAGATTATTGGTCTTAACTGGTTTCACAAGATTATTCTAATGGCTGCTACAGAGGATGATATCCCTCTATCTCAAGCTATTGGTAAGAAAATGGAGGGCATTGATATGTAGTATCTACACACTAGGGCCAGTAATCTGTTACAGTCCCCATGAAACAATATGCAAGGAATAAGCGACGTAAGGGAAATATAGGAGGGGGAGTGTCACGTGCGATAGCACGTGACAATTAAAGAATTTGTGAATAACTTCCCATGTGGATGGGAAGTATAAACAAAGGGAAATGCGAATAAAGAAGGGGACATTTTCTGGCTTTGAGAGGATACACAAGGGAGCTCAGCTGCATTCGGTGGGATCTCTGCGAGTGGAGTCTTAATAAGGAGGATTATCGGTGATTGGGAAGTGTTGGAGGATTATTGTCCTGGCAGAGATATAAAGCGGTGAATCAAGTAAGAGATTTCTTCTTGAAAACTACATTTGAATCCGTGGGACGATAACATAATCGCAGGACTGGATGCAAGGAGTTATTTCACGAGCTTAAGTGGAAAGCAGAAAAAGCGAAGATCAACGATGGAGAAACATGGAGAAGGATCCATTGTGGTTCAACACAAAGATGGAGAAGCATTGACTTTGGGTAATGTTCTCTACATACCCAAATTTGGTCCAACATCCCAAATCTTGGACAGCTTGAAGGGTAATGTTTGCAAGAACTCAACGGAAGATGGCATGCTCAAGATTCACAATCAGGAAGCAACACTCATCGACGGAGTAATGAAGAACAGCAGGACCTCATTGCAATATGAGAACTGGACCACCAAGTAAATGTATGTTTTCATTTGATGGCTCATCATGTTCTGAAATACAGTGTGCAAAGGACGAGATGGCTAAGAGTGATGGAGGTACCAAGAACGAAGCCAAGGCAACTGGAACGACAGTGAAGCTCTCCAACAAGAAAAGGAAAAGGAGGAGACATTTTGAATATTCAAAATATTCAAATTATTTTGAAAAGGAAAAGCCATTATACTCAAAATATTCAAAATACCTCTTCCTTCTCCTTTTCTCGTTGGAGATCTTCACTGTGGCTCCGATTGCCTTAGCAGGGTATATTCAATTCACAACACAAATATATTCTCAATCTTCTAGGGGAGAGCAAGAAGAGGGGGTGCAAACCCTATCCTGTGCCTATTGATCCCAATCTAAGGATAGGGCTTTGTGAAGATGAGCCCTTTGTTGACAAAGGACAATATCAGAGGCTTTGGGAAGCTTATTTACTTGTACGATACAAGACCTGATATTGCATTGACAAGTGGGCTGTTCGGTATGTTCCTGAACAGCTTTTAAAAGCCCCATCTAAATGTCACCTATAAGGTCTTGGCATATTCGAAGGGGTCTGTAGGTCACGAGATATGTTATTACTGCCAGAGGGAATAGACGTGGAAGTATATACCGATGTTGATTGGACTGGCTCAGCCAATGGTAGGTTTACATCAGGCTATTCCACATTCTTGGGAGCAAGTGAATGTAATTACTAGGAGGAGTAACAAACAGTCAGAGATCTCATTGGCCAGTGCCGAGACTGAGTATAGAGGGTTGGTCAATGGTATCAGTGAGACTTTGTGGATCCAAGGTACTCTCGCACAGCTTGGAATGAAGCAAATAAGTCAAAGGTTATATACTATGATGGAAAATCTACAATTGATATTGCCCATAGTCCAGTTCTACGTAACAGGACAAAGTACATTAAGCTAAACAAAAATTGGATCAGGGAGAAAATTCATCAAGTCAGCTGATCATACAGCTGATATCTTTACTGAAGGATTGGTGAGGTCATTCTTCAACCGGCTGCTGGACAAGCTGGGAATCAGGAGCATCTATTCATCAGCTTTAGGGGGTGTCAGCAGAAAATCTCCTTCAACCTATTTCTTCTTTATTCTGGCTTTGTGGCAATGCGCCCTTTATTACAAAGTTTCCCTCTCTTATTTTGCTACTGGTCCAAATAAGCCCAGGGCCCAGATTGTAACCTATGGAGTGGACTACCTGGTAAGATTTGATTTTGTCTTCTCTTCCACAAACCCTAATACGTTCTTGTCTCGCTAACAATATGTCCATTGCCAGGCACACCAACGACTGGAGGAGGTCGTTGACAGTGTCCAAGTTACTCTATTACTCTGCTTATTCCTTATTTTATCGTTATCTCCCTGTAACATCTATTAATATATGACAGTTATATCTGTGGTCGTGATTAGGATCTGAGGATCTGAACCCAAAATGTATCATAAAATCGGTCACATGTCCTAATGAATGAAATGTATGCTTCTCTAGGTCATGCTTCATCTGCTACCTCTCTCGATCGTCTACCTTAATTGATCTTAACTTCAGATTTTCTCCAGCTGCCATCACTTTCTAATGTAAAAAACCCACTAGTACCGTATCAGAATCTTAGTCTTTACTGGTTTCACCAAGGAAACCTGGATTGGGAAGTGGATTTCCCTCTGACTCAAAAACTATTAAACATCCTGTAGCTCTCATAACCCTAAATCAATGTGGGAGAGACGAGGAATACATGAATGTATCACCTTGACCTAAAAGAAGGGTAATGTATTTGGTGAGACCCGATAACCCATTCTCAAGTTACAGACAGTCCGATAAGGGCTCATCAGAAAAATAAATTTCTAAAGAACATGTACATCAACAAGGAAAGAGAGATAAATTATATGCCCTGGCTGACAAAAACTGTGAATGATAACGTTTTAATTAACCTGATTATTTAGAGTATTTGAAGCTGTGTTTATGCTCCAATCAATAATCATTTGTATTTTGTAAGAATCCAATGGATTATCATTTTTCCCGCATAAAAGTAAAATCTCGATAAAGAGCTGAGTGCGCTTCTACATTTTCTGCTAGTGTATGTTTTATCCTTGTCCCTTACTGGTTGGTTCATTAAAGTAGTCATCAAACGTGATATTTTTGTTTTCAGATGCTTCTTGGAATACCAACATTGTCTGGATCAATCGAGGTTTGGGATTTTCTCAGTGTTGATTCCCAGGTGCCTTATCTTTTACCTTTCAATGGAGTTTCATCCATTTCTTATAAAGGCAACTGACGGTTCTTCATCGCAGACCTACATATTCTCAGATTCATTTTCAATCGTTCAGACCCTTTCAGGTTATCATACTTCCTTCGATTATATTCCATATTCCAGTAAATTAATTCCAAAAATTTTCTGCATTTTCATGTTCCTTATCTTTGTAGTTGATCTGGGCTATAAACGGTACGATATAGGAGATGGTGAAAAGATCAAGGAGCAGATCACAAATATGAATCTTCATCTGACCAGAGATCAGTCAAAAACAAAAAGAAATGATTATTCTGTGTCAGAAAAAGTCTCAAACAGGAACAAAACCAATCCAAATGCCCAACCTCAATTGAGCGATCCCTCTACGTCAAGTCAAAGTACAAACGGTCAACCAGAAAATTTACTCTCTTCTACGGAGGCTGTCACAGATCCAACTCTCCCAATAGAGGTGACTATCTTCAATTTTATTTTTATTAATTTTCTCTCTACCCAACCGATCAGTCGATCTTTGTCCAGTGGATTCCTCCGAATCTGAGCACCCCGATACTGGACTTGGTTGACGTGGTCTTCCAGCTTAATGACGGAGGGTGGATCAGGTGATCTGCTGGAACACACATCTCACCCTTAGCAACTCTGATTGATAGATAATGTTCCCCAATTCTATATGTTACAGGAGGCAGGTTTTTTGGATAGCCAAGCAGGTTTTACAGCTGGGCATGGGAGATGCACTTGACGACTGGCTTATGCACAAGATTCAGCTGCTGAGGACAGGATCTTTTGTGGCGTCCATTGTATACCGCATCGAGCAGGTCTGCTTCTTTTTATCTTGTGGAGTCGCCTTTTATGACTATTGGACAACTCACTCCTTTACTTTTCTTCTTGTTCTTTGCCATAACGCCATAACGCCTATTCTAGGTGAGTTGGTAGAGGAATTCCAAATTCTTACTATGATGAGAACATCTAAGCCGTGTTTTAAATCCAGTTTATCCTTTTTTTGAAGCGTAAGGTCACCTTAGAATTAACGAGTATTACACAAAGACTAGTGGATGATTTTTCCTTAAATATACATCTTAAATATTGAAAAGTAGGGAAGGACTTCGCCACAAGAAAAATCATACCAGATAGTTAGAATTTTCCCTTGTGGACTGACTGGGTAAGGTTACATTACCTCCTTCGGAACCTCAGGTTTTGACCAACTCCTGCCTTTGTACATCAGCTGACACTACCATAAGTGCCTCCTTTATTTTCAATTTTCAAATAATATATTTATTTTTCTAGATACTCTGGCCGGACGGAATTTTCCTGACCAGACACCCGAGCCGGAGGCGGCCAACTCCGGCTCCGTCCCCAATGGGCGGCCGCGGTCAACGACAGAACTCATTGACTGACGAGCAGCAAAGGGAAGCTGCCCGCCGGGCCGAGTTCGTCCACGATCTCATCATCGGTAAGGAGAAAAATCTCGCCACTAATGTCGCAAGTGACACGTCAACGGTGTGTATTTTTTGGCTGCAGATAAAGCCCCGGCAGCACTTGTGAGGCTCATCGGCAGAAAGGAATACGAACAGTGCGCCAACGACGTCTATTCCTTTCTCCAGGCGAGTTGACCTGGTCAAAGTCAACGCCTTTCAATCGAAGAAGACATTTTTTGCTGATGGTCTTCGTTGACTTTGCTACGCAGTCGTCGGTTTTCTTGAAGCAGTTGGCCTTCGAGCTTCTGGAGCTTCTTCTGGTCGCGACGTTCCCCGAGCTGGACCAAGTAGTCAGAGAAATTCACCAAGGCAAGCATCTCATCCCGGTCAGTTAAAAAAAAAAAAGAAAAAACACCCATTTCCTGGAAACGCCAAATATTCGTTTTAAAACCTGAGAAATGATAAAATCGTTGGGAAAAATATCGCGATTGAGATGTGATGCGTGTGCCCTCAAAACAGTCCACGTAGGCAGATTTCTTGCAGTCTCTCGTCTTTCTTCTCTTCTTCGTCTCTGCCCGGGAAGGGAAGAGAAGAGGGGAAGAGATGGCTTGGGGGCCTGTTGCCGCCTTGTCTTCGGGCTTCGCGGGGATCTGCCACGCGTCGAGCTCTGATTCGTTGCAGGTTGACGGCGTTTCCTCCCGGTGGCGGCATCTCCGAGTCTCCGTGAGATTTCACGGCGGCCCGATTCACCGCCGCCGGCTCTTGCAATCGCCGTCGGCTTTTCCCAACTTTTTATCTGCTGCTGCCCCGTCGGTGGATGAAGGAGCCGCGGATCAGTTCTTGGATGATAATTCCATATCGGATTTTATGCGGTTTCGGAGACGCCAAGGGGATGGCGATGATGGAGTTGGCGAATTGCAGACCGCCGTTGTTAGCTTCCGCAAGAGATTCCCCTGGTCGCTTCTCCGGCCTTTCCTTCAGGTGCCTAGTTTTTTCCCTCTTGATTTTGCTCTTTTATGGTTTTGGCGACTCAAGGGATAATTCGTTGTCGAAATTGGCTTGGTGCAGGTGGATTTGGTGTCCACGATCCACATTGGGGATAAGGAGTAAGTGTTCCGGGATCAGTCTTTATTTCCTTTCCTTGCTCTTGCAGTCTACGTTTCTATCCCAAGTCGCAGTGATTATGTTGTCTTATTCGGTAAAGTGATCCTCTTTGTTGTTAACGTATTGTTTATTTTAGTTATTAGTTAGGGTCCACTATTAAAATGCTTAGTTCTCAATCATATAATTAAACTGCCGCAAAGTATTATTGTTGTCGACCAGTTTTGTTATTTCAAACTTCTGAGGTATTCCAAATTTATCTCCAGATTCTTTTTATTACTTCACGCGATGTCCCGAAACCACCAAATTTGGTTTCGTTTGGCCAGAACACAAAATCTTATCCAATTTTCATAAGTTACTTTCATTATTGCCATCGAACCTACGTCAATAAATTAGCGGCTGTAATTTCTAGGTACTTTGAGACGTTGCAAAAGGAGCTTGAATCATATGATTGTGTTCTTTACGAGATGGTAGCAAGCAGGGAGACCTTGGAGAACAAGAAAAACCAGGCAACTCCGAAGAAGTTAAAAACCTCTCGTTCTAAAGGTTTGAATATCATTGGATTTATACAGCGGCAGATGGCTCAGATCCTCTCGCTCGACTTCCAGTTAGACTGCCTTGACTATCAGGATGGCTCCTGGTCGAATGCAGACCTCGACTATGAGACATTCAAGTCACTCCAGGTATCCAAATACTAAGGGAAACGAAAACTTATCTGCAAAAATGAGGTCTAAATGACCTCCATTTCAAATATTTTGCTTATTTTATGGTAGATAATTTTAATTATATCCAAGTCACTCTAGGTACCCAAAAACTGAGCTAAATGAAAAACTATCTGCTAAAATGAACTCTGAATTCCCACCAATCCAAATATTTTATTTTCTTTTATGGTGGTTAATTTTATTTCAGTGACATGTCCCAAAATTAGGAATAATTCCTTCATTTTTATTCCTACAGCTGGAGAGGGGCGAAAGTTTCTTCACATTCGCCAGAGACATGACTGTCCGATCTACTAAAGCCCTGGTGCAGCCCTCCATTCCAGAAAATCTTGATCCATGGAGATCCAAACTTCTCTGGGCTTCCCGGGTCCTTCCCATGCCTTTGCTCGGTCTTGTCCTCATTGGCAGCGTCTGTACACCGGCAGAATCCAAAGCTACTGAGTACCCAGAGCTGGAAGCGCTTTCTAGACTGGATTTTGGAGCTGCCATGAAGATCTTCTTGGCCAGGCGTCTCACTTCTGAGTAAGTTTCCTAAGAACCAGAAGCGAACCCCTAGCTACCTTGGTCAGTGCATTGTTAGGAGATTATTAGTAGTCTTTATTGATGGCTGTTAGAACCTGAAGAGCATCTAGGGATTGGCAGAAGTCAGGATGCAAGCGCCTACCACTGTGCTAAAATGTGTTGCTGTTAGTAACGGCTCTACCTCTCCTCTGAAAATTTTCCTGGCAGGGTGATGTCTTCAACATTTCACCTTCCTCTAAGGCTCAGTGTGTTGTTTCCTAGCTAAAGATATTACTAGAAGTGATAGTCAATAAATTTGGATGTAATAATTTTCAATTGAAAAAACATTAAAATAGAAAATATATTTTCTTAATGTGGGATTAATAGTTGTTTGCTCGGATGAATTTTCATACGTAGTCTAAAACAGTACGCATTTTAATACTGGATTATTATTTTATCCTATTCACTTTAGTATAGAAAGTTTATTTTTCATTGTCGTCTAAAACAGAGTTAGGAGACACGAATGACAACCATTTGAGCCTGACTAAATGAGTAGTATAATCTATGAACATATTGAATCTGGGCTCTGATACCATGTCTAGATTTAAGCGTCTACTACAATGCTTAACAACAGCCGCTAAGGATAGGTTTAGTTTCGGCAGAGAAGTTTCTATCTTTGTTCTTGAATTGAATTGAATTGTGCTGTTGAGCCTGGTTGTCTGATGTTTAATCTGTTTTGTTCTCTCCAGGTTCAAAGCTATAACATCGACCATTGAAGAGAGGTCAGTGATCATTGGAGAGAGAAACAGAGTGGCCACAGAAGCTCTAAAAGAGGCAATTGCAAATGGGAATAACAAGATTGCAGTACTCTATGGTGGCGGGCACATGCCGGATTTGGGAAGGCGACTAAAAGACGAGTTCAACATGGTCCCTTGCAATGTCCACTGGGTCACAGCATGGGCCATAAAAAACAAGAAGGTCAACGACCGCTCTATCCCGTTCCTTCGAACCCTCGCCAACATCTCGGGATGGCCCTTGAACAGGTACCAGACCCTTGCTCTCCTCATTTTCTCCTCTTTCCTTGCTATAGATCTCTGGTTATGGGAGCTTTTCTTCGGTTCTGTCGTTAACTGGGCCTCCTGGGCTGCCTCAGAAATCAATATCCCACTGTGACCTCTATTAGTTAACTATATCAAAGTTAAAACCGGGATGCCCATGATGATTATCAGATCCTGGACAATGTGTAGATATAATCATTTCATTTTTTCGCCCATCGCGAATGCGGCGGATATACCATCTTTGTTGCTGCAATCATCAGGCACATGAATTTCAACGGATTGTTTCATAAGATTTAGTTTATATAATATAAAGGTATTTCTGCTATGATTTCCATCTGATTTGTCTCTCGAAGCATGGAAATCATGGCGGACATACCTTTATCCTAATTATTTAAATGCGACTTATGATGTCATTCTTGATCCTTGTTGACAACTGAACAGAGGATATCATTCAATGGGAGAATTCTCTTTATATATCCCAGCATACAGTTTTAGATTGTGAAATATTTATTTTTTGCTTTAGAATTGAGAAGAGTTATATAATTGAAAAAAGTATCATAAATCAGCTGCTGATATCGAGATTATGTCTGCGTGCAAACAACATAAACTCCAAAATTTTACTTTCAATGCGTATTTTGATAAGAACGTTGGTTGAATCTACATGCCGTAAGTGAAATTAAAATCAAAATAATGCTCCGCAAGAGGATAGAAAAAATAATGGGAAAAAGCTATTGATAAATGGTTAAGGTTTGAGAGAAAATTGCCATTTGCGGTTTGCTGGTAGTGACTGATTCTAGTGAAAGCTTACTGGTGGTGCTTGAAGTTCCTCATGATGACTTCTAATGGGTATCCTGTGTAAGCCGCATCTGGAACTCTTAAGCTTTTCATGATGTTCTTCCCTCATCTTTAGTAGCAAGTCATATGATCTCACTAGCCTCACCAGGTTTACAACTATCACAGAATAGGTGAACTTGTCAGTTTACGGTTTATGTGTAAGTTCCTGGTTGCCATGGCAGTAGGCTTCTAGTTGTTCTGGCTGGCTGTGATAGTAGATAACTTTTAATTGGTTTCTATGATCATCCCAGCATTCTTGTAACATCTCTCTCTCTAGAAAATGTTTAGCCAATTATGGCTTGGAATGTGATCTGCTGGTCAAGTAAGATCCTAAAGGTTTCCTAGAAAACTTCGATGGCGTATAAAGCCAGATTGAAGAATTTCCACCTTTAATTTGAACACTCAGAAGGTAAAAAGTTAGAGGTTAGACAAATTGAAAACCTGTCAATGGATGGAATCACTTGAATGAATTCATGAATGTTTGAGAACCACTTGCAAGATAAAGCCCCCTTGCTATATCAATAACCAACAGGTTTGATCGTCTACGTCTAGCACAAATCTGGTAGTTGAAACATTACCTCTAGCACTACAAGATAAAAAGCTACATAAAGACCAAAAGTAATAAATTGACCTTACCACTTTGTAAGAAAAATTATTCATGTATTAGAGTCAAATCCATGGTGAATTTTACATTAAACATTGATCAACCACAATTATAATTTGACCACCTACTGTTTGTGAGTTCATATTAAACTAGGTCCGTTATGTCAGGTTAGATATAAAACAGACCTGAATTTCCATGTAATTGGGAAGTCCACTAACTATTAACATATGAAAGTCAAGCATGTAATTTATATAACTTTTTATGAGTGTTGATTATACAATTTTTATTTTTTTTGATTAATTATGAAGTTAAATGTCATTAAATTAAATTTGTAAATATTTTTATTCATCAGATGGTTTTTTAATACTTGAATAGAAATTTTATGATGTCAAATGCTGCCATGAATCTGAATTATTCAGTAAATATGTCTCTTTAGCCATTTGTGCATTTATTTGATAATCAGCAGTTATGGTAGGCGCACAGTGAGTGTGTGACACTACCCTGGCAGCAACAAGTAATTGGCTGGGCTTGCAATGCTACAACGTGCAACTATAGTTGAATGAGGACCATGTGATAACATCAATGGACTTGCAGTGACAAGTAAGGGTGTGCAGTGATCCTACAAAAATGATAAACCAAATTTGGCGTAGAAATATGATCATTGTGAGTAATTAATTTCATAAAAAATGATACTTTCTTCATGTAGTAAGGTGCAATGGTTGAAATCCATAAGGATAAAAGATACTGAAATCACAAAATTATTAAACAAAAGAAGATTATATAATAAGATAAAGGTATTTATACTTGAAGAGAGATGGAATAATGGTTCATCCTTACACCAAGAGGTCTTCCCCTCTTCCAGGGATGGTTGCACTATGCAATGTGAATACACCATATTTCCTAATTTACGACCACACGACATCACCTGCGCATTGTGTGACGCGGTTTTAGGGTGGAAATTCGCACTGCACAGTGCACAAACAAAACAAACCGGCCTACTTTTTTATTGAAAAATTTCAATTTAAAATTGTTATCTTATTATCTTTTTATTTATGTAGTATAATTATTGTGAATTCATTATTTAAAATAGTAGTATTCATTAATATATATTAAAGTACCCTCATAAATCTTTACTTCTATCACTTTAAAGATATTAGATAGACATGAATATTTTAAAGTTAATTTATAAATTTAGTAGTGCTGTATAATAATTTTTAGATATTATGTGTGACAGCTGAAAGGGACTGCTATGTCTTATATTCATAACCAAAATATCATCTAAATAAAATTGTTTAATTTAGGCGAATTTAGGAAATCAGATTATTCTTAGGTTATCAAAATGACGAAGACATCAATCACTTTATGTATATTACATAGACACAAATTAAAAAGTAGCTTTCTGAAAATTAATATTTAGTTTTATTCTATAACCTTTGATTTGTTTTTTAAATCAATTTAATATATTTTTCAAAATTGATACATTTTAAAAGTGTAATATTATCTATTATGACCTGAAGCTGATGTTACATCTCCTATTAATACTAAAAACATATTGTAAATAAAGTTCTTGTAAAGATTACCAGGAATTATATGTTTTTGGCGGTCTTTCCTCAATCAACAAATTAATGCATTATTGGTGCACTATCTTTATGTAAAAGATAATACATTGAACGTAATCAACCATTATGTTCTCGTTGCTATCTTAATCCTTCATCTTGGTATCATCATTGAAATCATCCTGGTCTCTCTAATAATAACTCAATATCATAAGTAGCTCAAACCTCTCTCAAAATTTATGCAAATTGTTTGTAGTAGATGATAGCATGATGCAGCATAAAATAATACGTTCCCCCTATTTTGAGGGTGCTCTCATCCCATTGATAGAATCCCTTGATGTGTAAAAATATTTGCTTGTTATTTTATACCTGTATAATGGCTGTGACCCATTGGTAGGAGATGATCTTGTGTACACATGTTGCTTGTGCCCCAGATCAATGATGGTTGTGTGCTCAGCCTGATGCAATGACGTGTCATGTTTGAATGAAAAAGGCATGAGTCCTTCAAGCTCTAGAGAGAAATTTCCCTTGATAAATAGCTATCACATCGAGATGATGCCACTGACCTGAAAAAAGGTTGCATCTATGATCCCTTGCATGACACAATCTAAAGGTCTCATTAATGGGTTGAAGATGACAATGGCTTCATTTGCTGTTGGCACCTTTGAGTTGCAAGTTTGGTTTGTAGGCTTTTCAAGGATTATAGTATTCCAGATTTTTTTTTCCCAATCTTTCTTAAGCAAGACTAATTTTTTTATCACATACATTGCCATTATTTTAAGAATCTCTCTTTTCTCCATGCTCCCAGCAGAAAAGTGTCAGTGTAATCCCATCTTGTTGTTAGTATAAAGAAACCTTGCATAATTCTGTTCAGGGATCTTCTAGATGCATTGATGACCTTTATTAGGGAACCTATCATTATTATTGTAATTAATAATGATATGCATTGATGGGTCTCTTTGACATGTAGAATACTAAACCTATCTTGAGTTACAAGGTTTATGATGTGTGTAATGACGAAAAAGTATCTTCTCACAGTAAAATACAAATTCACCAACTTTAATGCGTCTTCATGAATATTCACTATTATCGTGTTCTTTGACAGATTATCTATAATCATTGGGAATGCTGCGTCACATGGTGACATACTTAAGTTACAGATTGATAATAAATTAATGATGCATAGTGTCAAAGGTGGGATAATAGTGTCACAGATGACACATACATGTTGGGTTTTTGGGCTATGGTTTGGCACATGAAAACAAATTTCCAATGAAGTGGAAGATAAAGAACAATTAAAAATTAATCTCTAAAACATAAAATACTTTATGAACATTATGGGAAAAGTTTTCCACTCTTACTTGCTTCTTGGGAGATTTATTTAATTCATTCACTTGGCGGACCTCTAGAAGTATCAGTCATCTGTTACCGTATATGAATAATCCTTCATCTGTATAAGAGTCTTGATAAATTTGAGTATGGTTAGTCATCAAATGTGAATTGGTCATTCAGTTAGTACTATTGCATAGTAGAGATATTATTGAACATCTTTTCCATCTCTATGATTCACAACCCCAACTAGTGGTTTAATGCATTTTCTTCCTTGAGTGAATCTCCTCTTCTACCCAAGACAAATGATCCCGTCTTGAACACTCAATCACCCTTATGTAGGTATTAGTATGTAAAACCTAAGAAATATTTGGTTCCCATGGTTAAGGATTCAAACATATTAGTCAAAACATTGACATACCTACACAAGACGTCCATGGTTTCTCAGGTCAATGAACCACTAATACAAACATGACATGAATCAAATTCATTGACTCTAAATTAATAACATTATGAGATTTATATAGATCATTTGAATGAAATCTTTCTCTAAAGAGAACCCACCATCTATGTTTAGTATCTCTACACTAATGGCCATAGGATCAGCCATAATTATTATATAAGTAGGATCAAATAGTCCAATTCTATCTAGATAACTCACTTTCCATTTTGAGTATCCAATGAATACAAATATTTAGAATAGTTATCACCGTATTATGATCGCATCATAATTCACTAAGTCATTACATGTGTTCAGGGATTTTATTATAAACAACATACTATAATAATAATGAAAAAATCATTTCAATTAACTTAATTAAAACATGGAAGTATGATTGGCTTAATGGCCACAAAATATCCATCAATATCCCACTTGGAGAAAAGCCAATCACCCTTGTTCAAGGATCCTCTTTTTTTTCTCCAATGCGCAAAATATCGTGAGCTAGGGGCTTTGTTAATGGGTCTGCTATGTTTTCGGTTAATGGAACCATTTTCATCACATTATCTTCTCAAGCAATGATCTCCCCAATCAAACGAAAGCACCTTAAAATGTGCTTTGAATTCTGATGCGATTGTGTCTCTTTTGCTTTTGACATTGCACTAAGGGAATAGGCTTTGAGATAAAAGGAAAATGAAAAGCTCTTTGATGAATTTCTTCAACCATGCTATTTACTTGGTAGCTTCAGCCGCTGCAATGCGCTTGGATTCCATTGTCGAGTTTGCAATACTGATTTTATTGCAATGATTCCAAGATACTGTGCCTCTATTCAATGCGAACATGAATCAAGATGTAGATCTGTTATCATCTATGTTTGACATGAAACTTGAGTCAGTATATCCATGAAGCTTCAGCTCATTTCTTTCACAAATTAGAAATAATTACTTGGTCCTTCTCAATTACTTAAGGATGCATTTCACCACAACCCAACGTTCCTCTCCTTGGTATGCCAAAATTCTTTCCATAAGAGTTAGAGAAAATGCAACATCAGGCCTAGCACATAGCATTGTGTACATGATGGATCCGATAACCAAAGCATATGTGGGTTCTTTTAAATACTCAAACTCGATATCTCATTTGCATGAAACCTCACTTGGAGTTCTTTGTGCCAATTTTTTTGACTATGGTGTCTATGTACATGGATTACAATAATCCTTGGAACCTCTTTGATCTTTCTCTATTGATACATATTCTTGATAGTTAGTTTGCTTCTCCCAAATTATTTATGGATAATTTCTTAGACTACCACACCTCTACTAATGACAACGGCCCTACATCCTTCTCAATGAGTAGTCTTCTTGTACACACATGGTTCATCTTCATTCTTAATGAAGTCATATGATATAATGGCCTCATCAAATCTAATATTCCAGCTTCTCGAAGCTTTCTTAAATCCATGACTGGACATTTGGAACTTTCACACCTTATTTGGAAACTCCTTGGATGCATAACCCTTGGGATGTATCATATACACATCTTCTGCTAGGTTTTTGTTGAGGAAAGTGGTCTTGACATCCAATTCCTAGATCTCATGGTCATTGTGTGCAACTATGGGAGAAGGATTCAGATTGTATTCATCATGGAAAATGGTGAGAATGTTCCATAATAGTCAACTCCTTGCCTTTGAAGATACCTTTGCAACAAACATTTTCCTTGTATGTTTCAACTCATTCATATGCATTGATCTTTTCCTTAAAGATCCACTTAAACCCGATAGGTACTACATCTTTGGGAGGGTTAACTAAGTACCAGCTTTGGTTGTGGTGCGTGGATTGAATTTCACAATGCATCATTTCTCCCCATTTGTAAAAATAGGAACATTTGACTTCCTCATTGTAAGTTAGTGCATCATCATCCTTAAGATGTAATGTCTTCAATTCTCCTGATATAATATTTCCAGTGAAACAATCATGTTGTCTCAGTACTCTTCCTGACTTATGTGGCTTCAATGAATGCACTTGAAAAAAATAAATAATAATAAGAAAATATAAGAATAGGAAAATAATAATAATAAAAACAAGAATTAACAACAAAGATGATGAACAATAAGAAAATGAACAATAAAAAGAATAATACAAATTTAAAACTTCATTTATTCTATTATTTCCTTTGGATTTGACCCATACTTGCTGTATGTTCGTAGAAAAATTATCTATATTGTTGTATAAATAATAAGCCTGACATGACATAATTAAGCCTAATTTTGGTTCATTAGATCTCCATAGATGTACACATTAACTTATTCAATAGATCCACAGCATATTCACTATATGGGAGAGTAACTATTAGGTAGATCAGCTTCTTCGCATCACCCCGATAGAGATTGTGGATTGTGGATTGATGTAATTTAACTATCAGGTAGATCAGCATATTCAATATTTGACGTATTGCTAATTGTTGTGATCATGGCTTGCATCCTGAAATTTCCATTTACTTCAACATACCAAGCACGTACTTCCCTTGACTGTGCAACGGCTTCCCATATTGATAAGAAAATCTAATCCCAAGGGGTACATGGGCCTCTCAATGTCTGAAGTCTCTTGCAGGTATGCCTTTACATGAGCAATACTAGTAGAATCACATCCTGTGAGCAACATGTTATTGACAGACACACAGAATGACACTAAGGCTGAAAAATGCTTTCAAAAGACCACTTGTAAATTAAATGATGGGTCTAATTTAACGAGGAAGATGGGAACGACTGGATCATCGTGATTTTGAGACTGTTGCAAGAGAAAAATTGTAGGGCTGGTAAAACTCAAGCTCTTTTAGGAGATCGGTGATAGTAGCATTTAATTTCTAGAGGCTGGGTGTGCATTGCCTGAGCCTGAAGATCTTCTCAGACACCTCAAATATATGAGAAATGTTGGACTGATATCCACACATGTGAGTTCATTATCTCCAAATGAAACTTAGACTAGGATAAAATGTATTCCTTCAACATTCAAGCTACAGTGGCTTGGTCTACACCACCAAGTCTTGATAAGGATGGTTGATCAGTACGGAATGATACTAATCTTGTATATGTGACAAATGACAAATTATGGCTCCTGAAGTAACATAAGTTGAGATATCAATGATAGTGCATGCACCCAAAGGTCATTCATTAGTACATTTTCCATTGGATAGATAAAAGTAAATACTAGGTCTATCATAGACTTAAAATGACATCAAAAGTGGTCATTATAAGGCTGTGACTCATGTTAAAGTGTTTATTAAAATTTTACTTAGCACAAAGTAAGTAAGGTTGGAATCCAGAGGGAGAAGCTAATGCGAGTAAATTCTTGTTAACATATATATTTAAATTATATATAATATATATTTTAAAATTACAATATATTCTTAGAATAAAAGCTTCTCCGAATATGTAAGATATGTTTTTTAAATTTTTGGGATTTTATGATACTTTCTAAAAGTTAAGTTTAATTAAATGGAATAGATATACTGAAAACTAATTTTAACAGAAGCGAAACATTTCTATTCTATTTTTATTATGTATACTAATTTAACATGTTTTTAATAATTTTAAAAATTTTTTGGGTATTTTTGAAGAATTTTTTCTATTTTAATAGTCAATTTAATAATATGAAAATTTTAATTAATAAAAAACATTTATGACTTCAAAAATATTTATCCAAAATTCCATAAATATATTCCCACTAAACCTTTTCTGTTATAAAAAATATGATACCAGAAAAATTTACAAAAAAATACTGAAAATTAAAAATAAATAACAACAGGATTCACATTTGTTTGAATCATTTTAGTCTTTAAAAGATCCCAAATTCATGAGATGATACAATAATTAGTTGGTTAGAAGTTCTCACATAGATCAAAGCTTACATATCTATACTGGTAGATTATAATTACCATGAACTTACATGATTCAATTTTAGTAGTTAACTTTAGCTAGAAAAAAGTTGAAGATGCAAAATGTGAACATGTCATCACAACTAACCTTAATAATTATCATACAATAAATACTCTTATATCTTCACATTATTGAGGGTTTTAGGGCTTTGATTATGCATTCATAATGTGAGTTCACTTTTACATTATGATATTTATAGGGATTTAATTTTGTACATAAATTACATCATATGTTATTTATAATTTTGTATAGTTTTTTATGATTGAATATAAATTATAATACATGAAATGAAGTCGAAAGTAATTCTCACTAAATATAGAAAATAGAGCAAGCAAGGGGTCGAACCACAGGAAGGCAGCAAGTAAGAATTTTTATCCAATTAAAATGAATTAATTCAAATATGAATTAATTTTGTAATTAATAAATCTTAATTATACATAATAATGTTTTTAATTAATCAAAATTAAGTAAAAAAACTTAATTTTGATTTTCACTATTTCGGTCAAAAAACTCAAGATAGAATTATTTCAATTATAAGATCAGATTAATTCGGATTATTAATTTCCCAATTATTATAAAATTTTAAGATAATTTTTATGAACTAAAATTGGGAATTACTAATCAAGAAAGGGATTTTAAAATTGGACTTCAAGATGGATGAATTTTCAAATAAGATTTTATTTTTAGGGTTTTTATATATTTAATTAAATTTCCAAACAATAAAAATTGAAATCTAGAGGGAGAAACTAGAAAAATTAACCTAGAGAGAGAAAGTGAAGAATTTGGGGAAATGATGAAATCCGACGCTAAACTAAAAATCTAATAATGCAGAAATGTTCAAAATTGATGTCGAATTAAAGAATAAAAACCAGATCTTGAATCAGAATAAAAAAGCAGAGCTAATTTCATTCAAAACCACTTCTATGGCATGTAAATTTAGCCCATGCCTTGGCGTTTTAGAATCGTTCGAGAAGAAGATTGAAATACAAATCAGAAACTTACAAATTTGAGGGCAGAATCAAGAACTATTGACTTCCAAAGCAACTCTTGTGTCCTTCTTGGCCAAATCCTTGGAGAGATCTTCAAAAAGTGAATTCTACCCTTTTCCAGACCTCTATTTAAAGATCCAAGCGTAGGGAATGTAGAGGGGGAAAGACAAACATGCCCTCAAAATTTCAGCCCAATCTGACCTCTAGATCTCAAGATATCGTCATTTTACTGGCGCTTAATCTCCACCATTGGATCTCTTTTATCTTTATAAAAAGAATTGAATTTTTCTATTGGCTGGACTTTCTTTTTCTCATTTTCCCTGTCCTTGGATCGTGCGCTGTCACATTTTTTGGCGCTTGAACGAGTCAGAATCATTGTGAAATGATTGTCTCGTTATAGATGGTCAAGAAAGCTCCACGTCACTGAAATAATAATAAAAAAGGACAAAAGACTTTTATTATTTTTTTTCCGTTGAGCCGCAATTTTTGACTACATGCATTGTCGATTCCGTGTGCATTTAATGCACGCGGCGAATCGACGCTGCATGCACTTATTCACATGTGTCGGTTAGTGCGTGCATTAAATGCACGCGCTAACGACCTAAAAAAAAGTGTTACGCGTGTCGGTTAGCATGTGCATTAAATGCACATGGCTAACCGATTCATGTGAAAAAGATCAAGCGTGTCGGTTGCCGCATGCATTTAATGCATGCGGCTAACCGATAAGGTATATAAAAAAATAAAAAAGATACCTTCGTCGACTATTGTGTTTTTCATATATATATATATATATATATATAAACGCATCTGCGTATTTACCCAAATTTTGGGCGAATGACGTGGATGCCCCTTGATATATATATATTATTATAAAAAATGCTAAGTAAATAGCATATGTATTATTTAAATAAAACAAAATCATTTCTTGGCTAAATATTGGTCAGAAAATTATATAAAAATATGGAAAAATTATGAGAGCCCTTACCAACCTTTAGCCAAGTATTTAAAGCCATCTAAAAATATTTCTTCAATAAAATGAGGCTAAATACCATGTAAAAAAATGATAAAAAATTAGAAAGAATAGTAAAATCAAAATGTAAGTCATTTATCTCCATTTTAGTATGATAACATGCAAATATGGTCATTAAAACACATAAATATAATGTAAAATTCATCAATTAATCATGTTAATTTTCAAGTTATCACTCACTCATCAGCAATTTTGAGAGTTACTTTTAATAAAGTTTTAATGCATCATTTGGTACAGTTGCCTAAGGTATTCCTTTTTGGTCAATGTGTTCCTACATCATAAACCAGTACAAATTATATACACATCTAATTGAACTATGAACTAAGTGTCTTGTAACCTTTTGTTTGATTCTGAAGCAAATGCTTCTAACCTTTTGTTTGATTCTGTAGTTTACCTCCTTACGTATGAACGACATCAGCACAAGAAATACTCACATACGTAAATATTTTAGGTCCAATATGAAAGAAATCTGTAAATGGGATGGATGCACCCAAATTCTGTAAATAGCGTTTTATTTTCTGAAATTATTATTTTTCTTGGGTTTTAATTGTGTGTGAGTATAAAAAATTCAAATAAAAATATTTTTATTAAAGAATATATAGTTTTAAATTCATTTTTGGAA
Organism: Wolffia australiana; assembly: GCF_029677425.1. Classification (NCBI taxonomy): domain Eukaryota; kingdom Viridiplantae; phylum Streptophyta; class Magnoliopsida; order Alismatales; family Araceae; genus Wolffia; species Wolffia australiana. The sequence goes on along the minus strand of NC_135839.1, from coordinate 15,644,358 downwards.
TTTAAATTGATTCCCTTAGAGAAAAAAACTAAATACTCATTATTTTGTTGACTCAAGAAAAAATAAATTGACTCAAAAGTATGATAAAAGTGATTGAGGACAATTTAAATTATCATTTGATAATTCTGGTTGGTATTGTTTGGAGAATAAGAATAAACTTTGTGGCACCCCCTTTTACGGGCGCCTAATTTCATTTGAAAAAAATGATTTATATATTAAAATTTCCTGAAATTAAACATGTTTATTATTTTGAAAAAATCTGAGTGTCATTCTTTAAAGAATTTATCTGCCTAAATATTTGTGAGAAATAAACCCTTCTAATTACAAGGTTTAAATAAATTCAAACAACAACATACGTTTAAAATGCAAAAAATAACTGGTACTCTGTTTATATTATCTCTGTTATATCTTCCTAATTCATTGGGGTAAATTCTACATAATATAAGATAACTAAAAATTTATTAAAATAAACTCAAAATATTATACTTACCACTGTACTGATAAGTAGGATGATACAAAAATATTATACCTTCGTATTTATTTATTCATAAACAATTTCATCATCTATTTGCATCAAAATATATTTAGTAAAAATTTAAGTGTTTTTTAGCTCAGTTTAATTAAGTAAATATTTCAGGAATTATATTATATATAAAATTATGACCTCTAATATTAATATTTCCCAAAAAATATCATTAATTTTGAGACCCTGGTAATAAAATATCAAAGCCTCCTAGTGGGTCTCCATCACACTGAAAAGCTTGATGTTTGAACAACAAATGAGACACGCTTTTTTTCCATCAAAGTACAAGTAATTAACTGTATAAGTTCACCAAGCATTACTTTTTATTCAAAATTTAATTTTCAATTCATTAAAGTAAAATATATAAACTTAAGTTTTTATTGATTATATAAGTTCATGATTTGGGTAAATTATTGATGATATTTGTTCGGTCTTTATTTCATTTTATTAGCACAATTTTATGCATTTAAAGAGTTTAAAATGGGGTTGTTATCATATATTTACATATAATTAATGTTTCCAAGTGATTTCTGACTTTCCCTAGTTTTCTGTTAATTTATGAATTTTCTGGGATTTATTTAAGCTTGAAATAATTATTCTTAAATAAAAATGGCAGGTTTAAAATTTAAGTTTGAGGTTAATTAGTGTGGGGATGAATTACTGAATTTTCTAGAATTTTCTACGATTTTGTAGGATTTTATTGGATTTTTATGGGTTTTATTTGAGGCAGAAATGAATTTTTAAAGAGAAAAAGAATATATTTATAAGGAGAAAATGAGTGTTAAAGTAATTTTCTAACTTCGAGGGGCTTATTGTCAATATATGTTGCAATTATATCCCTAAAAACAGCTCTCGGCAGTGGCATATACACAATTATGTAAAAGTGGTAGGGATTTAATTACAAAATGTCATGGTATTTTTGTGATTTCAGGAAAAATTCGGAGGAGAGAGAGTGCAGAAGGGCACGTAGACAAATACTTCTGGGCGGCGTCCAACTGCAATTTCATATTTTAAAAAGGGCTTCTCTGCAAAATGTCCAGGCAATTTTTTCGGGAGTCGACTTGGCCTCATCTCAGCGGTCGGATGACAATCCGACCGCGAGTTCTGATGGGCGCCATCGAGAGGTAAGTTCACCCCTGCGCGTCGCGTACAACGTGTGTGCACGGGTGGTGACATGGCGTTTTGCAATTTGTTAGCACAGTGAAAGGAACACACCTTAAGTGCATTGCAAAATGTACAAAGCCCATTTTTCTGACCTTTTCTCTTTGTTTTTATTTCTCCCCAGGGGGTACGTGGCGCTCAACGATCAAAACCAAAAAATCCAAGGGCTAAAATTGGTTTAAATTCATTTATTCATAACTTTTGATCCTGAAGTCCGATTAAGATCATTTTTTATGGATATGCTCGTCTTGATCCCCTCTTTCTATATGTTGGTTGGATCATTCAGATCAAACCTACATTGATGGATAACAATTGATTACTAATTAGGGGTAAAATGGTAATTTTTAATATTTAACCTAAGTATAAAGCCGAATTTCGAGAGGGGTTCATTTTGGATGGTGATCTATCACAGCTACAAGACAGAGAGGACCTCCAGCTTGGATCAACCTGTTTGGTACCATTTTCTTCATTGTATTTGAATTTTTAGTGTATTTTGGATGATGTTTTAGTTGAATTTCTTCATCTTTCTACTTGAACTTGGTCTGAACTTCCAAACCACTAGGCTTGAGCAAAATGCACAAGCCCTTACTGAGATTGAGAGGAGAGATTGAGAGATTGATGGCGCACGCCATCAAAAGTCGTCATCGATGTCATCCGCGCCGCGCCCCCTCGACGTTGAAGTCCGGGTGAAGCTTCTTAGTTGTCCTTTTCGTTTTCTCATCTCTCTCTTGTGTGCTTTGTCTTTTCTCGTTCTCGTCGCCGTGTTTTGGCACGTTTGCGACGTGTTCGTCTGTCCGCTGTTTTACTGTCAAAGGGAGGGACCTTCCGTTGACCCTTCCCCCTTGCCTCTCCCTCCCTTGTCTTTCCCCATTCCCTCATCTCCCCTTGTTTTTATGTCTTTATCTTTGTTTGTAATGAGGGGAGCCCATTTATAAGGGCTCCCCTAATGGACCCCTCCTTTATGGCCCATGTTAGGACCCATCTCTTCCCCCTTTATAAGGGAAGAGAGGGCGCCCTAAGAACGCAGACCAGAAAAAAAAGAAGTGTTGTTTGTTTTTTTGTTGTGGTCTCCTTCCTCCTCCGTTGGGAGAGAAAACAACAGAACACACAAAGAAAGGAAGAAGAAGCAGAGGAGAATGAAGAGCAATGGGGGAAGTTGAAGCTGCTGTTTCTCCTCCCCCCCCCAAATTGACGAGAGCCGACCACGATGCACAGGTGGATTTTCGCGACGGACTGGGGACCCAGTTCCCTATGACGCTCCTTGCCTTCCTCCGGCGGCCGTGACTGGCATGCCGCTGCCCGACCAGATCTCTGCTCGGCCAGACTCGCTGAGACCAGCAGACGCCCCTGTTGGGGGTACCGCCATCGACCTGGGTCCAGTCGGATGCCGACGAGACCCCCCTGAGCAGCCCTCTAGCGGAGCCACCACCGGCGGAGCTCCTCATGGCCATTCTGACTGGCCACCGGTCGCCCCCCCCCACCAGCGAACAGTCGGCTCAGTCCTCCGATCGACCGACCGATCCGACCATGGCCGGCCCGCCTGAACGACTTGTTCGGTCCGCTTCGATCGGTCTGACCGAACGACCGACCAGTTCGAACCGACTGAACCGACCTGACCCGACCCGATCGGCCGCACGATCCAACCGAGCCGACCCGACCCGATCAGCCGACCGATTGATCGAACCGATCCGACCAACCCGACCGACCGACTGACCGACCGACCAGCCGAGCCGACCGCCCCCTTTTGTCCGACCGAACGGGCCGACTGATCTACCCAACTGATCCGACCTGGTCGAGCGACCCGACCAACCCGATCCGGTTGATCGACCTGACCAGGCCAAATCGGTCAAGCCAACCGACCGTCCTGTCCGTTCCGGGGGGACTGCATCGTTCGTTCCAGTCCGTGGAATTCGATCGTTTGTGTGTGGAACCGCGCGCACTGCTGATTCGTTCATCCTCCTCTACGTCTGATCTTTACGAAGCTCTGGCATTTTCCACTGCACGTCAAGCCACCGTGTCTACTCTGGCGTCTCTCTGCCCCACCCGCTCCGAACGGCCGCCAACGAAGACGAAGCCCTGCACTACGAGTCACCGTCGACGAGGTACGCCATCCTCTCCCGTCGCTTGTTTAATTACTTCTTACAGTAGATTTTCGCCTTGACTCCGCCGCGCTCAGGCTAGGTAGGTGAGAGAGGCTAAATGCGAGAAAACTACGTCTTTGATTGTCTTACCGTCACGGACGAGTATGTTTGTTATGTGCGAGCCCAACGGATTGATTCCCTTCGGCCGTAGACATCCTCATCCCTCCAACGAGGTTCGAGAGGCCACCGTCACTGTCGCTCGGCGACTCCCGTCCAAGCTTGGAGCTCGGCACCTTCCTCGAGTCGTAGCCTGCACGTCCGCCACGTGGGGCATTCAGCATCACGTAGTTACATACCTGTTAGGGCAACCGTCGGACGACGACACTGCAGTAATCCAATACATTATCCCTTATCGGCATCGAACAATTATATTCGGTGTCGACCGGACGATGTCCTAGACGACGTCCGATATCAGAGATTTACCTAGCTATTCCAAGTACCCATTAGAAAAAAACTATTAAAAAAGATTTAATTTTAGGAGATTAAATTACCCCCTTTTATTATCTAATAGTCTAGTTATTTCTGAATTATCAAACCTACAAAACCAACCAAAACACAATCAAATTTCCTTATGAATCCCTCTAATTGACTACTTTGATCCTCTAAATTGGATCAAATAATTCAATTTAGAGCCCCACATTTCTTCTATTCATCTCATCTCTCCTGCCTCCCTTTCTAAATTCCTCATCAAATTAGGGTGATTTGATCTTCCTTGAAGATCAAATTAACTCTAATTAGGGTCAAATTACTCAAGCAGATCATCAAATTGGATTCCTTACTAGCTTCCATCGGACGATACCTTTACTTATCACTACACATCTTAAGTAGGGTTTTTATAAATTTTATTGTATAAGCTAAAATTGATAACGACAAGGGATTAAAATTTAGTAAAATTCACCCCTATTTTTGGCTTATCATGTATGATCTTAGCGGGACCAAGGAGATGATTCCTAGTTAAGATGTCAGGGATGATAAAGAGCTATCGAAATAACCTAAGCTAACCAAAAGGTAAAAGTTTATTATGAGCAATGTAACAGATACAATTAGAAGACGATAAAGAGGAATCCCAGCCACTCACTTTATCGTCCTCCATGTGGGGATGGGGGACTTACTCTTACCTCCAAATGATCAATGGATACTTCTGTTGACTGGCTACAATTTTTAGGAGAGTTATAATCTTAGGAAAACTCATAACCCATGTGGGAAAGTCCATTCCCTTGAATCCTGAAGAATTCTTTCTTAGAGCGGAAGAAGACATGAACATGTTTACGAGGAAATTATATGATGAGGAGAAGAGGGAACAAGTAAAAAAACTTACAATAACTCAAAAGATACTTAACATGCATGAACATGGGTTCTACAGCGGAGAATGAGACAGACAAATAAAAGTGGCGATTATAGTTGAAGGATATGTTCAGTGCAATAACTGAAATGTCTTCAAGTTGTAAATAATATACTAATGACAAAAGAAACATTTGCATCACGACAATGTATTAATCGCGTACAGCAGATCATTTTTTTTTCTTTTTTGAGTATGAATGGAGTAACATATTGTTAACTCCCAAAAGTAGAATCCCAAATTAAGTGAATGAGGGACAAAAAATTGAATATTTGCACGTGGATGAGTAAAAGGGAATATTTGCATGTGGATGATAAAAAAGAAAGAAAAAATCATGATTGGAGATAACATAGAAGAATATACAGAATGTACTGTTGGAGTCATGTATGTCATTATAAAATGCATCTTCCTCTATAGGTTGCTCAGTAGAAAACTATTTATTACTTTGTCCGCTGTTGAATTATTGACTAAGAACGTTTGATTGTATTGATTACCACTCTTCTGTAGCCGTAGAGGTATAAGAGTACTCCTTTTGGAACATTATTTTCAATTTCGCTGTAGCCGTAGAAGTCTACGATTTGCCGTCCAAGTACAAAACTCAGAACTCTCATCATCTTATTAATATCAACCAGGGCATTGGATAAGGACATTTTTCCGGTCTCTGGAGTCTACCAGTTTAGGCTGGTAGGATCCCTTGATATTCTAGATTTCTGTGCGCGAAGTCCTATTTTCTCGGATGAAAATCGATCGAGACAATAAAATAGCTAGCATTTAGCCATTGGATTTTTTCTACGAGAACCTAAGATCCGCTAAAAAGAGTGGATAAAATCATTGAAGTTGGAAGCCCGAGTTCTCTCTTCTATTGATCGCTTTCCGAATTGTTTTACCATTAGAAGTTTCACCGAATCGACTTTGACTCGGGCGGAACCTGCAGTCCGGCCCACGGTTGGGAGAATCGTCACATGTGTTCTTCCGTTGTCTTGGAGCGATTTTGCGTCATCATGGAAGACAGTTATCATTCTCTGTAATTTTACCTGCACACTAGCAGGGGTGTTGGACTGTTCTTCATGAATGTGCTCACCAATTGCAGGTTATTTTCTCCGCCGAAATTTGAACTACTGAATCCCGTTTCTATCAGTCTTCTTCCATCGGTCAGTATGCAAAGTGGAATTTTATAGGCTGTGCGGTAGAATCGACTCTCAGTCCCTTGATTGAAATTCATTCCTCGCTGGACTGAAGTGGGCAGCGAATCAGTCATATATTAAGAAGTTTACGGTGGATATTATCCGGATTTTGAACCAGTAACCGGTATCCAGAGAAATCGGAGCTCGGGGGTAGAGTTTTGCCGCCATGACTGCAGGATGAACTTACCACAGAATAAGCCAATCCAACTCAGATGGCCTCTGCGGAGCCGCATAACGAGCCACAGGGTCACGACGTGTGCCTTTGCCAGAGTTTTGCTACGATATAGAAGATGACAAAATTTCTTCTTCGTTTTAAGCCCGCCGGACACGCGTCACGTGCTTCGTTTCTCTCTGGATCTCTCGATCTCACAAAATTCTAGTCCTATCAGCTATCATCACATGGGTTGGGATCCTTCCCTCCCTTTTGTTCCCTTGAACTCACTGATTCAGAAACCCTCCATAGAAGACAGAACTACAGAAGTCACTCTTTTAGTAGACCATGATATAAAT